>NC_133334.1:160702324-161307741 GCF_042186555.1 Aquarana catesbeiana | reverse complement strand
AGATGGTTATGGGGTGGTGTGAACCTGTCACTGGCTGGGTGGAGGGGAGATCTTTTGACTTGTAAAACTCCTGGGAAGGTACTGTCCAGTAAATGGAGGATGGAAGGGGGTGGAGGTCTCATGAGAGAATGCTGCAGCAGTGTGTGTTCGCAGCAGTCACTCTGTCTCACCGATGGGCACTCATAGGCGGCACTGATGGGCACTCGTAGGTGGCATTGATTGGTACATATGGGTGGCACTGATGGGTACTTATGGGTGGCACTGATAAGTGGCACAGATGGGCACTGATAGGTGGGTACTGCTGGGCACAGATGGGCACAGATGGGCACTGACAGGTGGCACCAATGGGCAATGACAGGTGGCACTGATGACACTGATTGTGGCACTGATAAAATGTATTGGTGGCATTGCTGGGCATAACTGAAACATAATGGTGCCAATCAGTTCCCCTTTTGTGGGCACTAATTGGCACAGATTGGGCACATTGGGCACATGTGGATGGCCATGGGGTACATACCTGGCCATATACATGTTGCCCCTTCCTTGGTGGTCCTAGTGGCGATCCCTGGTGGTCCAGTGTGGTGATCTGAGGGGGGACTGCACTGATAAACAATCAATAAACAAAGCGAGTGAGGAAAAGCCGATCAACGGTTCTTCCTATTGACATCGTGATCAGCCATGATTGGACACGGCTGATCACGTGGTAAAGAGCCTCCGCCGGAGGCTCTTTACCAAGATCAGTGTAGTGGTGTGTCAGGCTGACACAGCGCTCCACCGATCGCCACGATGTGCGCCCCCGCGGGCGCGCGGCAGCATGTTATCCTGCTGGACATCATATGACCCCAGTTGGGATAACGGAACCACTTCCCGGACGTCAATCTGCTATAGGCCGGGCGGGAAGTAGTTAAATATCGTACCTGTAAAGTGGCGCGTGTTTCCCGTGCTTAGAACAGTCCCTGCACAAAATGACATTTTTAAAGGAATAAAAGTCATTTCAAACTGTTTGCGGCTTTAATGTAATGTCGGGCCCTGGCAATATGGATGAAAATCAGTGAGACAAACTGGATGGGTACCCCCCCAGTCCATTACCAGGCCCTTTGAGTCTTGTATGGATATTAAGGGGAACACCACAAAGGTGTGGGGCCCCCAGGCCCTATATACTCTGAACAGCAGTATACAGGTGGTGCAAACAAGACAGGGACTGTAGGTTTGTTGTTAAGTAGAATATGTTTGTAATTTTGAACTGGTACATTTTTAACGTGTTTAGCTCCAGCCAAAAAATCTATTTTAAGCTTTTTGAAAAACATAGGGAAGAGTTATCACCCCTGTGACATTTGTTTTGCTGTCTGTGCTCCTCTTCAGAAGATTTCACCTCACTTTTTGTCCCAATGACAAAGGTTTTTGAAAATTTGGGGTTTTTAGTGAAACAAGGATTGGTGATAAAGCATCAGTGTAAAGGAGAAAACTTTTTCCCATATTAACTCTTACAGGAGAGAATTTCCCTTCCTAGGGGTAGATTTCATCTCACTTCCTGTTGTCTTCTTTCGTTTGCAAGTAGGAGTCGTTTGTAAGTTGGATGTTTGAAAGTAGGGGCCTGCCCTATATACTCAGCAGAAATTTGGGCCTTAGGTGTTGTTGTGGCCACAACACTGTAAGCCATCTCAGGGCCCTGCTGTGAAATATTAGATCAAGAATTGTAATTACATGCCCCTGTTGAACAGGGGCAGAAAAATTGGGCCTTTGGTGGTGGTGGTGGTACTAGTGTCACAAAACTGTAAGTCCTCACAGTTACTCTTGGTGGAGTAACAGGCCCTGCTGTGAAATATTAGATGAAGAATTCTAATTACATGTCCCTGTTGAACAGGGGCTGAAAAATTGGGCCTTAGGCACTGGTGCTGGTGCCACAACACTGCGACCCCTCACAGATACTCTAGTTGGAGCGCAGGAACTAGCCCTGCTGCAAAGAATTGCATCAAAAATTGTAATTACACGCCACTGTTTCAAAAGGGGCTGAAAAATTGGGCCTTAGGCACTGGTGCTGGTGCCACAACACTGCAACCCCTCATAGATACTCTAGTTGGAGCGCAGGAACTAGCCCTGCTGCAAAGAATTGCATCAAAAATTGTAATTACACGCCCTTGTTAAACGGGGCTGAAAAATTGGGCCTTAGGCACTGGTGATGGTGCCACAACACTGCAACCCCTCACAGATACTCTAGTTGGAGCGCAGGAATGAGCCCTGCTGCAAAGAATTGCATAAAAAATTGTAATTACACGACCCTTTTAAACAGGGGCTGAAAAATTGGGCCTTAGGCATTGGTGCTGGTGCCACAACACTAAAACCCCTCACAGATACTCTAGTTGGAGCGCAGGAACTAGCCCTGCTGCAAAGTATTGCATCAAAAATTGTAATTACACACCCCTGTTAAACAGGGGCTGAAAAATTGGGCCTTAGGCACTGGTGCTGGTGCCACAACACTGCAACCCCTCACAGATACTCTAGTTGGAGCGCAGGAACTAGCCCTGCTGCAAAGAATTGCATCAAAAATTGTAATTACATGCCCTTGTTAAACAGGGGCTGAAAAATTGGGCCTTAGGCACAGGTGATGGTGCCACAACACTGCAACCCCTCACAGATACTCTAGTTGGAGCGCAGGAATGAGCCCTGCTGCAAAGAATTGCATAAAAAATTGTAATTACACGACCCTTTTAAACAGGGGCTGAAAAATTGGGCCTTAGGCACTGGTGCTGGTGCCACAACACTAAAACCCCTCACAGATACTCTAGTTGGAGCGCAGGAACTAGCCCTGCTGCAAAGTATTGCATCAAAAATTGTAATTATACACCCTTGTTAAACAGGGGCTGAAAAATTGGGCCTTAGGCACTGGTGCTGGTGCCACAACACTGCAACCCCTCACAGATACTCTAGTTGAAGCACATGAACTAGCCCTGCTGCAAAGAATTGCATCAAAAATTGTAATTACACACCCCTGTTAAACAGGGGCTGAAAAATTGGGCCTTAGGCACTGGTGGCGGCGCCCAGAACCAAAAATGTTCTAACAAGCTATCAGCATGATCATTGAGGAGGAAGAGGAAAATTACTCAGTATAACAGGATAGTCACTCAGCATCAGCATAGGCAGTCTTTAAAGGGATCTGACATTTCAAAAAGAAAAATATTTGGTTACATCAGCATCAGGTGCTTGGTAGCTGGTGGTGATCCAAGACTGATTCATTTTTATGAAGGTCAGTCGATCGACCGAGACGGTGGACAGACACACCCTGTGATCAGTTACAAAGCCTCCAGCAGCAATGAATGTGCGTTCCGAAAGAACGCTGGATGCAGGACAGGCTAGTAGCTCAATTGCATACTGTACAAGCTCTGGCCAGTGATCCATCCTCAAAACCCAGTAACCCAGAGGATTTTCGGTGGGAAAGGTGTCCAAGTCAGATCTTGCCACTAGGTATTCCTGCACCATGTAAAACAGACGCTGGCGATGGTTGCTGGAACCGATCATACCTTGGGGCTGTAGACTAAAAAATTGTCTAAACGCATCAGTCAGACGGCCACCTTCTCCACCGCTCCTTCTTTGACTGACCGAAGCCTCAGCAACACGTTGTCCAGAAACAGGAGTTTGTAACCTCCCAGTCTCTGGGAACACGTTGCACAGACCTTTCTGCAAGGCCTCCCGAAGATGTTTTATCCTCTGCTCCCTCTGCGACAGCAAGATAAGGTCCACAACCTTACCCTTGTAACATGGATCAAGGAGGGTTGCCAGCCAGTATTGTTCCTTCTCCTTGATACCACGAATACGAGGATCCTTCCGCAGGCTTTGGACGATCAGGGAGGCCATGCAGTGTAGATTTGCTGAGGCATTCGGTCCGGAGTCCTCTGGGTCACTAAGGACGAAATGATCCGCAGCCACCTCCTCCCAGCCACGTACAAGTCCATGTGTTTCTTGGGACTGTAAATGATCCTTTAAAGACTGCTGCTGATGCTGAGTGCCAGGCTCCACCTCCATACTGACACAATCCTCCTCCTCCTCCTCCTTGTCCTCTTCCTGTGTGATTGGCGGGCATGCAGGAACACTGTCTGGATAAAGGGGGCCTTGAGAGCTAAGGAAGTCCTCCTTTTCTGCCTATGTTCTGCTTCAAGTGCCCTGTCCACTATTCCACACAGCATGTGGGCCAACAGGCGGACAAGGGGGACAGTGTCACTGATGCATGCACTGTCACTGCTCACCATCCTCATGGCCTCCTCAAATGGTGACAGGACAGTGCATGCATCCCTGATCATGGCCCACTGGCGTGGGGAAAAAAAACAAGCTCCCCTGACCCTGCCCTGGTGCCATAGTCGCACAGGTACGTGCAGCCACTGCAGCATGGCCAACGTTGAGTTCCACCTGGTGGGCATGTCACAGATTAGGCAGTTCTTGGCAGGTTAAATTCCTTTTGGAGGTCTGCCAGCCAAGCACTGGCATTATATGACCGGCAGAAATGCACACAGACTTTCCTGGCCTGCCTCAGGACATCCTGTAAGCCCAGTTACGTGCCCAAGAACCGCTGCACCACCGAGTTAAGGACGTGAGCCAAACAGGGCACATGAGTCAGTTGTCCCTGTCAGAGGGTGGAGAGGAGGTTGGTGCCATTATCACAAACCACCATTCCTGCCTTAACTTGGCGTGGCGTCATCCACCTCTGAACCTGCCCCTGCAGAGCTGACAGAACCTCTACCCCAGTGTGGCTCCTGTCCCCCAAGCACACCAGCTCAAGTACCGCATGGCATCTTTTGGCCTGTGTACTTGCATAGCCCCTTGAACACCTACGGAGCACCGCTGGTTCCGAGGACAAAGCACAGGAAGAGGTCATTAGGGAGGAGGAAGAGGAGGGGGTGGAGGAGAGAGGTGTGTCAGAATCACTAGTAGTGGCATTTTGGAGGCGTGGTGGTGGAACAACCTGCAACACTACTGCACCTTGTCCTGCATCCTTCCCAGCTGCCAGAAGAGTCACGCAATGCGCCGTGAAACTTTGGTAGCGTCCCTGTCCATGCCTGCTGGACCATGAGTCAGTGGTAATATGCACCTTACCACTGACCACCCTGTCCAGCGAGGCCAAGACATTGCCTTCCACATGCCGGTAGAGAGCCGGAATCGCCTTCCTTGAGAAAAAGTGGCGTTTGGGAAGCTGCCACTGAAGAACCGCACATTCCACAAACTCACTCAGAGGGCAGAGTCTACCAATTGTAAAGGTAGCAGTTGAAGTGCTAGCAATTTTGCCAAGCTAGCATTCAACCGTTGGACATGTGGATGGCTGGGAGCAAACTTCTTTTTGTGGTGCAGCAGCTGGGGCAGGGAAATTTGCCTGGTACAATCTGACGTCAGTGTACCGATAGCAGATTGCCAGCAAGTACTTGGCTGTGACACACCTAATTCTACACGTTCATTCCTCTCAGTGCAGGTCTCAGGACTGAAGATATAGTGGGGTTGGAGATCTCAGCTGATGAGGAGTAAGGAGAGGTCCTCTTTGTTTTTTTGATATGGGTCTTTTAGGTACGCTTGCCAACGAACTGCATGGCAGGTCAACATATGTCTGGTCAAGCACGTGGTGCCCAAGCGGGAGATGTTTTGGCCACTCGAGATACGCTTGATACATATGTTGCAAATAGCAGTGGTGCCATCTGATGCACTCGTCTCAAAAAAGGCCCACACCAAAGAACTTTTGGAATAACGTGCAGAGACAGCAGCGCACTGCACATGCGGAGCTCTGAGGTGTGATGCAGTCAGTGTGCTGCCCTTAGGCTGGTCCCTGGAGGGCATCCTGCCTCGTCGGTGATGTGCCTCCTCCTCCTCCTCTCTCCTATCAGGCACCCACGTTGAGTCAGTGACCTCATCATCCCCTCCCTCCTCATCACTGGAGTAAACCTGTCAGTATGCTGCAGCAGGGGGAACATGACTTCTTAGATTGCTGTCCTTCTTGGGCACTCCCTCTGTCCGTGCTCACGTTACTGCCTTCATCTAGCTCAGTATCATCCTCAGAGCCTTCTAAACGCTGGGCATCCTCCTGGAGCATGTACCCAACACTGTGGTCAAACAGTTCAAGGGACTCCTCAGGAGGACATGGTGGGCCTAGGGAAGGAGTCACTGATGCCATTGAGCCAAGGGAAGAGGCCGCGTTGGCAGCTGCTTTGCCAGACAAAGTACCCTGAGCATGGGTGAGAGAGGATGAGGAGGATGAGGACGGCTTGGTCATCCACTCGACCAAGTCTTCCACATGTTGTGGCTCAACACAGCCAGCTGCCAAAAAAAAGGCCAAGCGTGTCCCACGGCCACGTGCTGATGAGGATGCACCGTGTCCATGACCAGCACTGTTGCCTCTAGACACAGAGCCTACTTGCCCTCTTTTATTAGCTTGTGACTGTCTGCCTCTCCTTGTTGGCCTTCCAGACATACTAATGGCCTTCAGTGAGATGTAGCTGCACTAAGCTGGGATATATATATATATATATATATATATATATATATATATATATATATATATATATATATATATATATATATATATATATATATATATATACACACTGATACTGCAGCTAGCAAAATCTACTGCCTGCCTATAGTATTATTAGTATGAGAACACCACCAATCTTCTACAGGTAGCTTTAGCTGAACACTGTGCAGAGGTCGCACTACACTAACTTGTAGCTTTAGCTGAACACTGTGCAGAGGACGCACTACACTAATGTTTAAATAATGTAGCTGCCTGCGGTAGTGATAGGATCAGGAAAACACCACCAACCTTCTACAGGTAGCTTTAGCTGAACACTGTGCAGAGGTCGCACTAGACTAACGTGTAAATAATGTAGCTGCCTGCGGTAGTGATAAGATCAGGAAAACACCACCAACCTTCTACAGGTAGCTTTAGCTGAACACTGTGCAGTGGTCACACTACACTAACTTGTAGCTTTAGCTGAACACTGTGCAGAGGTCATGCTACACTAACTTGTAGCTTTAGCTGAACACTGTGCAGAGGTCACACTACACTAACTTGTAGCTTTAGCTGAACACTGTGCAGAGGTCGCACTACACTAACTTGTAGCTTTAGCTGAACACTAAAAAAAAATGTAGCTGCCTGCGGTAGTGATGGGATCAGAAAAACACCACCAATCTTCTACCGGTAGCTTTAGGTGCACACTGTGCAGAGGACGCACTACACTAACTGTAAATACTGTAGCTAATAGGACTAACAGGATCAGAAGAACACCAGCAATTTTCTTCAAATACTGTAACAACACCTGCCTGCCTGTCAGTAGGAAGATAATAACAGGAACGGATCTAGCTAAACTGAATACAGTGTATATATATATATATATATATATATATATATATATATATATATGTATATATATATAAAACACCTGGGGTGTTTTTAAATATACACAATACACTGTAAGTGCAGCTAACTGACTGACTGTCCTGCCTAATCTATCTAATTTAAATCAAATGACACTGTCTCTCTGTCTTTCAACGCCGGAACACACTACACAGGGCCGATGTGCAGGCGGCCTTATGTAGTGTGGGGCGTGTACTAAACCCCCTGAGCCATAATTGGCCAATTCCACCCTGGCTTTGGCCAATTACAGCTCTCTATACAGACGGCGCTGAGATTGGTCAAGCATGCAGGTGATAGTGCATGCTTGGCCAATCATCAGCCAGCAATGCACTGTGTTGCCACAATGAATTATGGGCCACGGCCCATATCGTTCGAAATTTGGCGAACGATTGAACAGACGATGTTCGAGTTGAACATGGGTTTGACTCAAACATGAAGCTCATCCCTACTCGGCGATGCTCAGTTACTCACAGTACTTAGTACACAGTTACTCAGCAGTACTCAGCACACAGTTACTCCTAATTACTCAGCAGTACTCAGCACAGTTATGCCGCGTACACACGGTCGAACTTTTCAGCTACAAAAGTCCGACAGCCCATCCGACAGACTTTCCACAGACTTTCGACAGACTTTTGGCGGATTTCCAACAGACTTTCTAACGACTGGACTTGCCTACACATGATCACACAAAAGGAAGTTGATAGCCAGTAGCCAATAGCTGCCCTAGCGTTGTTTTTTATCCGTCGGACTAGCATACAGACGACCGGATTTCTGGGTCCGGTGGAGTTATGACGTAAAGATTTGAAGCATGTTCCAAATCTAAAGTCCGTCAGATTTGTGGCTGGAAAAGTCAGCTGAAAGTCCGGGGAAGCCCACACACGATCGGATTGTCCACTTGGTCCATCGGCGTCCTTCAGACTTTTGTAGCCAAAAAGTCCGACCATGTGTACGCGGCTTTACTCACAGTTATGCCGTGTACACACGATCAGACATTCCGGCAACAAAATACATGGATTTTTTCAGAGGGATGTTGGCTCAAACTTGTCTTGCATACACACGGTCACACAAATCTTTTCGGAAATTCCGAACGTCAAGAATTTCGGTGACGTATAACACGTACGATGAGCCAAGAAAAATGAAGTTCAATAGCCAGTGCGGCTCTTCTGCTTGATTCCGAGCATGCGTGGAACTTTGTGGTTCGGAATTGTGTACACACGATCGGAATTTACAACAACGGATTTTGTTGTCGGAAAAATTTGAGATCCAGATCTCAAATTTTGTGTGACGGAAATTCTGATGGAAAATGTCCGATGGAGCCTACACATGGTTGGAATTTCTGACAACAAGCTCCCATCGAACATTTTCTGTAGGAAAATCCGACCGTGTGTACGGGGCATAACTCAGCAGTACTCCACGCAGAGTTACTCAGCACACAGTTACTCACAGCTACTCAGCAGTACTAAGTACACAGTTACTAAGCAGTACTCAGTACACAGTTACTCATAGTTATGCCGCGTACACATGAGCTGAATTTCCAACAGAAAGAGTCTGATGGGAGCTTTTCATCGTATATTCCGACCGTGTGTATGCCCCATCGGACTTTTTCTGTCGAAAATTCAGACGGACTTAGATAGAGAACATGTTCTATATTTTTCAGACGGAACAAATTACTATCGGAAAAACCACTCATCTGTATGCTGTTCCAATGCACCAAAAATGACGCATGCTCTGAAGCAAGTACGATATGGAAGCTATTGGCTAATGGCTATTGAACTTTCATTTTCTAGTCCCGTCGTATGTGTTGTACGTCACTGCATTCTGGACGGTTGGAATTTGGTGCGACCGTGTATATGCAAGACAGCTTGAGCGGAATTCCATCCGAACTCCGTCGGAAAACATTCAGAGTTTATTCCGATGGCAAAACCGGTCATGTGTACAGGGCACTACTCAGCAGTACTCAGTAAACAGTTACTCAGCAGTACTCAGTACACGGTTACTCAGCAGTACTCAGTCACTCGCAGTTATGCCCCGTACACACGGTCGGACTTTGTTCGGACATTCCGACAACAAAATCCTAGGATTTTTTCCGACGGATGTTGGCTCAAACTTGTTTTGCGTACACACGATCGCACAAAGTTGTCGGAATTTCCGATCGCCAAGAACGCAGTGACGTCAAGCACGTACGACAAGACTAGAAAAGGCCAGTTCAGAACCAAGCGCGGCACCCTTTGGGCTCCTTTTGCTAATCTCATGTTAGTAAAAGTTTGGTGAGAGACGATTCGCGCTTTTTCAGACTCGTGGCTTTCAGATCGTTTTCTGCCGTTCAGTTTGTGCTTGTGGGTTTGTATCTGCTCTTCAGTGTGTGCAAGCAAGTTCTGCGTGACTTTAAGTAGTCATTGTGTTCTTGTTTGTTCGTTACTGTTTTTCAGGTCGCTCTTCACAGGCCTTGCTGTTCTTCAGTGCGTTCTGTTACTTCGTTCTGAGCAGTCGACCGTTTTCTAGCCATGTTTCGTATACGTACTCCTCGTAGAGTTCGTGCTGTGCGGGGGCTTGGTGTTGGGGTCCTGACCTTGACACAAGTCCAGTCTGCTGGCTTTGCTGACCCCCTATATCAGCAGGCAGGATACCTGCATGAGGCAAGCCATCACTCCGGAGCAGAGGCTGGTCGCTACCCTGCGGTACTTGGCGACAGGGAGAAGCCTGCAGGACTTGAAGTTCTCGACAGGCATCTCCCCCCAGGCTCTGGGAATCATTATCCCAGAGACCTGTTCTGCCATCATCCAGGTCCTGCAGAAGAAGTATATTAAGGTAAGATTTTTATCCTTTAATATCACATTTTATTGTATTTAATGTTTGATAATATATTGTATTTCTTTCCTCATTCCCTAATTACCATGATTGTAATATGCTGTGAATGTCCCCTTTGTTCGCATTCATGCTGGTTTTTTAGGGAATTTATTTTTTAAGTCCTTCATACATATCTGCCTTCAATAACCTCCCCAGCATGCTCTCCTGCCCCATATTCACCTCATGTAGTCATTTAACAATGTATTTTATCGGCTCCATAGTAGTGCTTTACCCCAAACACCCCCTAAAATGTTTAGAAATTTGATTTGTGCTTTAAATTCAGGCAGAGTGCCAGAGGCTTTTTTTTGTAGTGTCCCCAAATCATTTTTATAAACCCTCCCTCCCCCCAACTGCTAAATCAGCTGATCCCAATTCTCTATCTATCCTCAATCATCTATCTGCTGACTTTGCCAAACCCATACACACTATACCCATCTCTTTAGTGGTCAGATGTATGGATGAATTCCCCAAAGCATGTAGTGCAAGGGCCTGCCTGTATACTTTCCAATGGTACTGTTTAAAGTTTTTGTATTCTATTATTATCTTGATAGGTAATATCAGAATGTCCAAATGTCCTCAAATGTGTACAGTGTGTATTTATATCTTTGTATTATGACACTTCTTACCTGTCCAGTGGGCTGCCAATAGTGTAACTAAGGAGGGGCTGTTACAAGTAATACCCTGTATTTAGGCATTCATCTCTCAATGAAGTGAAGAGGGTTACCTGTCCACGATCCCCCCCCCTATAATGTTAGAAATGGCCCATGAGAGGAGGGGGGAGGTTGAATATAATAGGTGTACCTTATACTTTGGTGTTAATTTCCCCTTAATAAATGCTATCTGGAGGTTGGCCAAGAATGTTTGTGCCCAATCTGCTTGCCATGTTTATGTGCAAAAATAGTAAATTATTTTTGTTTTCCTCAACAGTTTCCTTCCACGCCACAGGAATGGCAGACTGTGGCCTCCCACTTTGCCCAGCGGTGGGACTTTCCTAACTGCGGAGGGGCAATTGATGGGAAACACGTCCACATCGTCCCACCACACAACTCTGGGTTGTACTATTTCAACTATAAGGGGTTCAATAGTATTGTTATGTTGGCGGTGGTGTCGGCTAATTACGACTTCTTGTATGTGGACGTGGGGAAGAATGGCTGGATGTCCGATGGTGGAGTCATCGCCCAAACGGAGTTCTACAGGCATCTCCAGAATGGCAGCTTGGACTTGCCACCTCCAGAGGACAATGTGGAAGGACTCCCATTCGTCTTCGTTGCGGATGAAGCATTTGCGCTGGGGAACCATCTTATGCGGCAATTCCCGATGAGGACCCTCACCCCGGAACAGAGGGTTTTTAATTACCGGCTGGCCAGAGCCAGAAGAGTGGTGGAGAACACATTTGGAATCATGGCCAGCCGGTTCCGCCTATTTCTGACACCCATCCATATGGCGGAGTATAAACTTAATCATCTAATCCTGGCGTGCTGTGTTCTACATAACTTTTTACGCCAACATTCTGCCAACTATGCTGGCTCAGTTGGGCCTGAGACCGGAAATCTACATGATACAACCCTGATGGCGCTTGAAAGTGGCCGTCCTGGCTTGCCCTCCCTGAGTGCCCGTGATGTCCGGTTAAGATACCTTGAGTTCTTTTCGGGTAGGGGGGCCATCAATATGTCAGACAATTTGTAAAGCATTTATCAAATAAAAAAAACAAATTTAATCTTTGGTGACATTTACTGCTTGTGTTTGTTTTAGCTGACCCTGACAGCAATGTGTGGAGTCCTGAAAATGGCGTGATTGTGTAACCTTATACAAAGCACTGTTGGCTGTTATTTACTAAAGGCGTATACACTTTTTATACTACAAGTGCTCTTGAAACTGCACTGAAAATGCTCTTGTAGTGCAAAGAGGATTTGCCCTTAGGAAATAAGCACCATTTTCTCAGAAAACAGCAATTACATCACCACAAAAGTGTTGTAGCGTTGAGACAATAATCCACACATTCTTGATTAACAAACTTTTTAATACCTGCACAATCACATGTGCATTTAGAAACGGTTTTTAAAACAAAACAACATGTTTGTTGTATAACAATTTTTGGGGTGGCATTATCAAAAATAGAAATGTCCATTTACGATAAAACAGGCCTGTGTAAAACCAACAAGAAACACAACAATCTTGAACTTAAAAAGTTCACATATGGTAAAACTTGAAGGCAATATCAGACATGAGTATTTAGGAACTGTGTTTGATATTGCCTTCAGATGGGGCGAAGTCACCCCTTGAAAAGCCAAATTTGGAAGAAGCATACCAATTTACGAATGTCAACATGTGCTAGCTGCCATCATGGGTGATCAAGGGACGTGTTTTGTGGGAGCAACCCCTTCCTCACCGCTACTTTATTATTGAGGAAGGGGTTGCACCCCCAAAACGCGTCCATTGATCTCCCGTGATGGCAGATAGCACATGTTGACACACTGTGTGCATCCTCCAAATTTGGCATTTCGAAACATCGCTAAAAAATTTAAAAGATTGTACCACACAAAAAAATAAGAGATTTTGTGGGGTTTTAAATTCGCCCCAAAACATCAATGATGTTATTATTTTTTTGAATCACATCATTGATTTTTTTCTTGATGTTTTCCAATTCTAAATTACACCCCATTATCTCCCCGATCAGGATCTGGGCACTTTCTGATGTGAAAGGATCTCGATCCATAACCTCACGATCACCTAAAAAGAGAGAAACTAAACAAAAACAGGTATCAAAAATCTGCCAGCATCCATCTCTTACCTGAGTCTGTGGTCGCAGACACTCACCTGTTGTGGTGCCTATTTCCACCACATCTTCTTCCTCCTCCTGCTCCACTTGTGTTGGGGGTATTTCGCCTTCTTCCAGAGGTGGGGGGTCTCTGGTCTCCTCGGATGAGGGATGTCCTCCGAGTCTTTTCTCCCCTATGTAAAACAAAAATGGTATAATTAGCACACAGATATTTGATGGCAGAACTATAAATAGAAAACATTGCTTGGAAGTGGGGTACAATTGTCTATTTTGGCATAGTTCCAAGATGTCGCTTTTTTAGTGTCCTTTGTCAACCTGCAATACTTTACCTGTTTTGTACAAGCTTCACAGATGGAGACCCCCCTATAGTATACACTGGAGCACCTGTGTGCCCCCCTAATAAAAATGGTGTTCTTGTGTCCCACACTAGTGCTCCAGTGTCCAGATGTGAAAACAGCTGCTGAGTGTCCTCTCCTTACACAGAATCTAGTTTGCATTTCATTCTAGTAACAAAGCCATCTACACAACCAAATATTTTGCATCCAAGTAGGCCCTAAAAAATGTAGGAAAATGCATACGGCCTAAACAATGGTGTTTTAGAGGCCGAAAAAAAAAATGTTTATTATGAACGAATAATGGGCCCATGAACATTAAAATTGACATTTTAAACTGTACAACAATTAAGAAAAGCATATGGAGCAGCACGAACGTAATAAAGACAAAAAGAATAGGAACACAGCACAACTACTTACTTTTTTGCAGCACTCTCGGGATCTTTCGGTACTGCTCGGGCTCTCTTAATTATAGGTCCGACCACCGCTTCCTGAGTTGATCTTTCGATTGTCGTACCCCGAAATTCCGGTGCAGACTTTTGACCAATTTCGCCATGATCTTGGCCTTTCTGATATTGGAGTTGGGGTAAGGCCCATACTTTCCATCATAGTTGGCCTTCTTCAGGATGTCGACCATCTCCAACATCTCCCCAAAGGTCATATTTGTGGCCTTAAATCGTCTCCTTCTGGATCGGGACGTGTCCGGATCCGGGCTTTCCTCCTCCTCCTCCTCGTTCCTGTAATTAGCACGCACCTGCTGTGACTCCGCCATGTGCTCTTCACCCACTGCGCCGAACGAAAAGGGGTGGGGAATAGACTAGAAAGGACGTCAGGGGCGGGCGGAGTTACACGCATGCGCAGTGTGTATAAAGCGTAACACACGTGCGTATTACGTACGATCTGTGAGCGGAGGAAGGAGCATTGGACGCGCCGATCGTAAGAACGAAGGTAAGAGACATACTTGTGCCTATACTGCTTCTAGATTGAGGCCTATATTGTAACAAGATTAGGAGAGTTTGGTCTGACATTAGGCTTTGTCTTGTGTTGTGTCTTGCAGTGAACATGGATATCTTATTACAAGATAATGACTTCATGTCAATATTCATTGACATGTTCAGGGAGCTGCCCTGTCTGTGGGAGATCAACCACCCACATTACAGGAACCAAACAAAGAGGAAGGCAGCGCTGGATCAATTGTTGGAAATTGTGAAGCAGGTGATCCCCATGGCAGACATCACATATTTGAAGATCTTAATTGGTGGCCTGAGAAGCACATATGTAAGGGAGCGCAAGAAAGTCCAGGATTCGCAGAGATCCGGAGCAGCAGGTAACATCTATGTCCCCAGGATGTGGTACTATGACAGGCTGCATTTTCTGGCAGGCCAGACTGAACCCGGGTCATCACTCTCCAGTCTTCCTTCCACGCTTCCTTCCCCTCCAGCTGTGGCTTCTGACGCCCAACCTGGGCCTTCCAGGCAGCAACATGTGGAGTAGCCCAGCTTGAGCCAGGTATAGCATTCCTCTAAATATTTCTGCTTGTCCAATCAATGATGTTAACTAGATGTTAGTTTGGAGTACTAATTTCTGATTGTGATTGATGAAGCAAAAACTAAAACCATGTCCCTTTTTCATACACAGGGAAGTCTCAGCCCGGAGGTGGCTGGGCCGAGCCGGCTGCCTGATATGCCGGTCCCTCCCCAACACCTGGAAAGAGAAAGTGGCAGGAGGAGGAGTGCCCTAGAGGAGGCTGCCATAGGCCTGTTTTGGAGGGCTACAGAGGCCCTGGGAGCACCACACACCGTGGAAGATGACTTTGCTGCCATCATTGCCTCTAAAATGCAGCGGATGGAGGAGGGACAACAACTCATGTGTGAGTCGCTCATATTGGAGGCTCTTAATAAAGGTATGAGGGCCCAAATTACATCAGAGACACACCTTTGCGAACTCATACATGGTCCTCCTCCTCCTCCTGCAGGTCCTCCTCCTCCTCCTTCTTCTCCTCCAGGTCCTCCCAGTCCTCCTCCTCCTCCAGGTCCTACTCCTCCTCCTGCCACATCTCCAACAGCACAGCCACAGCCCGGAATGAAGCGTGGAAGGAAGACCAGAAAGTGAGGACCCTGGATCCAGTCTGGTCGGCCAAAAGATGCAGCCTCTTGTGGTACCACAGCCTGGGGACACAGATGTCATCTGCTGCTTTCCGGATCTCTGGGACTTCTGGACCAGACTTGCCTCCCTTACATATGGACTCCTCAAGCCACCAATTTTGATGTTCAAGAATTGATGTCTGCCCTGGGGGTCCCAGGCTTCGCTAATTTCTCCTGTTGATCCAGCGTTGCCTCCCTCTTTGTTTGGTTCTGAGCCCTTAATAAAGGATTTTTGTTTTGAATTATACTTGCCTATGTGTGTTTTACTTGAAAAAGGCCAGTTGGTTTGTGAGGATTCAGGTACATTTCAAAAATACAATGTGAAATTAACAAGGGACACCAACAACAAACAATCTCCTTGAGATTAAATAATAAAAGATATCAATGGTGTTGTGGTAACTTGACACACAAAACACACACAAAAATAGTCTGGAGTAAAACTAAAAATAACATTAAACAAAGATCAGCCTTGGAAAAAATACAAACATAAAATCTAAACGAAAAATGGCTTTAAATAAAAAAAAAAAAAAAACAAAAAAAAAAATTATGTCAGATGTGACAAATAATAATATATTCAGGGAATCCCAAGAAAAAAACAAAAAAATAAGTTTGTGAGAAGTGTGTGTGAATATGAGCAGCAAAACTACTTAATTCTTGTCACATTATAAAGAAGAAGAGAGTGCACTGTAGTAAACCATTTTTAACATTGCAGCCTGACGAAAGTGCTGTATCCATTGCGAACGCTAATTTTACCTGACCGAGCTGTTCCGTGTCGAAATTTCTTCTGAGCGTGTGTGGCACTTTGTGCGTCAGAACAGGCCACACACGGTCGGAATTGACGCAATAGGATTTTGTTGTCAGAAAATTTTATCTCCTGCTCTCCAACTTTGTGTGTCGGAAAATCCGATGGAAAATATCCGATGGAGCCCACACACGGTCGGAATTTCCGACAACACTCTCCATCGGAAAATCCGACCGTGTGTACGGGGCATTAGTCAACAGTACTCAGTTACTCACAGTTACTCAGCAGTACTCTGTACACAGTCACTTGCAGTTACTCAGCAGTATTCAGTTACTTACAGTTACTCAGCTGTACTTAGTACACATTTACTCACAGTTACTCAGCAGTACTAAGTTACTCACAGTTTCTCAGCAGGTACAGAGTACACAATTACTCACAGTACTCAGTACACAGTTACTCACACTACACCCTCCTCAGATAGTGTCCTCACTACACATAGTCAGCCTGTCACACTCAGTCTGCCTTATCTTTTTGTTATGCCGCTCTGCTCCTCCTGCTCAGCCACCCCTGTAAACTGTCTCCTGCAGGGCTTGTTAGCACATTCAGCATCTCCCGGTCAGCCTGCCTCTCTCTGCTCCTGCTGCTTCTCTGGTCTGCCTGTCACTCTCCCAATCCTGATGATTTCGCACCCGCTGCCTCTGTTGGTCTCAGTGGGGTGTCCCTGTCTCCAGTCACTCCAGCTCCACAGTTTTGTGCCTGCCGTCTCTCCCGGTCCCCGGGTCTCCCTCTGCCCTTCTTGTTCTCAGTGGGGGGTGGTCACAGTCCCAGTCTCCTATAGATTGCTTCCACACACTATGCTGCCTCAGCGTCTCTCCACACTTCCTGGTCTCTTTTCTGGAGACAATGTCACATCACCACCTACTGGCCTCACAGCTCAGCACAGCTGATAACCTGTGTTTAGTTAAAAGGGGCTTTGCAAAGGTGAGCTGTGCTTAGAATTGTTATAAGTATTCTGCTTTTAGCAGTCAATCCACCCAGTCAGTTTGAAGATACCAAAGAAATTGTACTGTTCCAAAGCTTGATTGTTCCTCTCTCTGTCCTTTAGACTGAAGACCAAAGGTAGAGGCTAAATTAATTGTAAAAACTAGGTGCAATAACTTTGAGGTAAACTGCTTATATATCAGATATTATATTATCTAGGATTCCATGCAGTCTAAATATTTCCTGAACCATCAGCTCTGCAGTTTGTGTCAGAAGTAAGTATCCTTCTTGTTGGGATAAAATGGGCATCTTAGTGAGGTGATCAACAATTACCAAGATAATGGTTTTCCTCAGGTAGATCTAACGCAAAATCCACAGAAATAGGCCCCCAAAAGTTGTGAGAGAACTGTGAGTGGTAGGAGTATCACAGAGGAGAAGATTAGTGTATTTTATCACATGCACAAGTCAGACATGAGCCAACATACAGTAATTCTTGACATTGTCCTTATAACTGGGCCAGAAAAAAAGGAATGTGATATAGTTCTGCATTCTGTGTGGCCCAGAAATGCCATATGAGTTGTCATGAATCAACCTAAGAAATTCTAACTAAGCAGATTCTGGTATGTAAAGGCAATCGAGTTCAGTATAAACATGATTTTAAAAGGTGTGGTTAGTGTTCTTGGGTAGATGGTTGAGCAGTGAGCATTATTGCAGTCATTTTTTAAGTAGGGTCAGGAATGCTTTCTTAAAGATGCTCAGACCAAGTCCTTGATAAAGCATCTGCTTTGCCAGTCCTTGATCCAGATCAGTACGAGATATCAAAAGTCAATCTGGAGAATTATCTATTGTGCTTGTCTAGAAGTCAATCTTTTAGCAGACTGGATAAATTCAACATTTTTATGATCAGATTTTTTATGATCCTTCTCCTGAACAGAAATGCTGTAAATCCCCTAATTGCATCAATCTGTATTAGTTTAGCAGTGTTGGAATCTGGACAAACTTTAGGGTCCTTCTGTGCAGACTAACTTAAAGAAAAAACACATGCATCCATTAGTCTCAAACATATCTAGTCTCTTCCTCCTTCTTTCAGTAAATCTGGCCATACACTGTTCAAAATTTGTCCAGTTCAGCAGGAACCAGATCAATTTTTAACAGGATGTTTGACCGATGTTTGATTGACTTCTGTAAAAGGCACATGGGGGAAAACCAACAGCAGCAGTAGCCAATTACCTGCAGCTGCTGACTAGGGACGGGCAAACGGTTCGCCCGAGCATAAGTTTGGGTCGAACTTTGGTTGTTTGGACGTTCGGTGAACAATGAACATTATGTGGTGTTCGTGGCAAATTCCAAAGCCGCGGAACCCTGTTAAAGTCTATGGGACACTAACATGTGCTCATTTTAAAGGCTTATATGCAAGTTATTGTCATAAAAAGTGTTCGGGGACCCGGGTCCTGCCCCAGGGGACATGTATCAATGTAAAAAAAGTTTTAAAAACAGATGCTTTTTCAGGAGCAGTTATTTTAATAATGCTTACAGTGAAACAATAAAAATAAAATATTCCTTTAAATATCGTACCTGGGGGATGTCTATAGTATGCCTGTAAAGTGGCACAGTTTTCCCATGTTTAGAACAGTACCACAGCAAAATTAAATTTCTAAAGGAAAAAAAATCATTTAAAACTGATCGTGGCTGTAATGAATTGTTGGGTCTCAGCAATATAGATAAAACTCATGGAAAAAATGGCATGGGTTCCCCCCCCCGGTCCATTTCGAGGGGCCCTTTGGGTCTGGTATGAATATTAAGGGAAACCCCAAACCATAGATTAAAAAAAAATTGTGTGGGGGTCCCCCCAAAATCCATACCAGGCCCTTTAGGTTTGGTATGGATATTAAGGGGAACCCTGCACCAAATAAAAAAAATGGCATAGGGGTCCCCCCCAAAATCCATACCAAACCCTTCAGGGGGACCCTTACAACTTTTTTTTTAATATTTGGTGCAGGGTTCCCCTTAATACCCATATCAGACCTGAAGGGCCTGGTATGGATTTTGGGGGGACCCCCACGCAATTTTTTTTTAAATTTTTGGTTCGGGGTTCCCTTTAACCACTTCAATACCAGGCCATAGTCATATGACGTCCGCAGATGGGATCTCCCATCCTGAGCAGGCATCATATGACGTCTTCGGCTTCTCACCACTCCTGCAGGCCCCTGGAGGCCCAGAGCATGGCGATCGGGGATGAGGTGTGTCCCTCGAGTACCTATCACAGTTCATCTGAGTACCCAAATCCCTGCGTACCTGTCACAGTCCATCTGAGTACCCGAGTACTTGAGTACCTGTCACAGTTCATCTGAGTACCCGAGTACCTGAGTACCTGTCACAGTTCATCTGAGTACGTGAGTACCAGAATACGTGTCACAGGTCATCTGAGTACCCGAGTACCTAAGTACCTGTCACAGTCCATCTGAGTACCTGAGTACCTGTCACAGTTCATCGGAGTACCCGAGTACCTGAGTACCTGTCACAGTCCATCTGAGTACCCGAGTACCTAAGTACCTGTCACAGTCCATCTGAGTACCTGAGTACCTGTCACAGTTCATCGGAGTACCCGAGTACCTGAGTACCTGTCACAGTCCATCTGAGTACCCGAGTACCTGTCACAGTCCATCTGAGTACTTGAGTACCTGTCACAGTTCATCTGAGTACTCGATTACCTGAAAACCTGTCACAATCCATCTGAGTACCTTACTACCTGAGCACCTGTCACAGCCCATCTGTGTATCTGTCACAGTTCATCTGAGTACCTGAGTACCTGTCACAGTCCATCTGAGTACCTGTCACAACCCATCTGAGTACTTGAGTACCTGTCACAGCCCATCTGAGTACCTGTCACAGCCCATCTGAGTACCTGTCACAGCCCATCTGAGTACCTGTCACCGCCCATCAGAGTAACCGAGTACCAGTCACCATCCCATCAGAGTACCCGAGTACCTATCTGTAGCCCATCAAAGTACCTGTCACCAGGCCTTCAGAGTACCCAAGTACCTGTCACCAGGCCATCAGAGTACCCGAGTACCTGTCACCAGGCCATCAGAGTACCCGAATACTTGTCCCCAGGCCCTTAGAGTACCCGAGTACCTGTCACCAGGCCATCAGAGTACATGAGTACCTGTCACCAGCCCATCAGAGTACTCAAGTACCTATCACCAGCCCATCAGAGTAACCATCAGTAACCATCAGAGTAACCGAGTACCTGCCTCCAGCCCATCAGAGTACCCGAGTACCTATCTGCAGCCCATGCCTCATAGAATATACGTTGGGTTGTTTTATTTCCAAAATGGGGTCATTTTGTGGGTAATTCCACTGTCGTGGTGCTCAAGGACCTTCAAAAGTGTGATAGGTAGGAATGAAATGAGATGAAATGAGATGTACTGTAGATACATGCTACTTCAATGTTGGGCCTCTGTATATGGCCAGGCTGTGTTAAAGTCTCACACACGTGGAATCGCCATACTCAGGAGAAGTAGAAGAATGTGTTTTGGGGTGTAATTTTTGCTATTTACATGCTATGTGTTAGAAATATCTTATAAATTGACAAATTTGTGTAAAAAAAAAAGAAAAAGATTTTCATTTTCTTTTCACGTTTTCTGAAGACTTGTGTAAAAAAATTAACCATTCAAAAGACTCATAATGCTTCATAGAATATACGTTGGGGTGTTTGTTTTCCAAAATGGGGTCATTTTGTGGGTAATTCCATTGTCCTGGTGCTCCAGGGCCTTCAAAAGTGTAATAGGTCGTTAGGAAATTAGAGGTGTAATTTATGCTCCTAGAATGCCTGATGGTGCTCCCTGCATGTTGGGCCTCTGTATATGGCCAGGCTGTGTAAAAGTCACACACATGTGGTATCGCCATACTCAGGAGGAGTAGCAGAATGTGTTTTGGGGTGTCATTTTTGCTATATATATGCTTTGAGTTAGAAATATCTTAAAAACTGACCACTTTGAGTAAAAAAAAATATGTTTTAATTTTCTTTCTATCTTTTACAAAGACTTGTGGAAAAAAATTAACCGTTCAAAAGACTCATTATGCCTCATAGAATAGACGTTGGTCTAAGTAAATTTCTATTGCGAGAACTCTCTTCCGATTTGGAAAGATGGAATAAAGGTCCATATACATGGATGGACAGGAATGCTATTCTCAGAATGAACATTCTACCAAAACTATTGTACCTCTTTCAGACTCTGCCAATAGTCATTCGAGAGTCCTTTCTGAAATCGGTACACAGTGCTTTTATCAGATTTATTTGGGCAAAAAAACATCCACATCTATCTTTCCATTATTTGGCTATGCCAAAAATCCAGGGAGGTATGGCTGTCCCAGATCCGGTAAGATATTACAAGGCAGTGCACCTTGCTAGGGTACTAGCTTGGTGCAGAGACGAGGGATACAAAGCCTGGGTAGCAATTGAACAATCATGTACGGAGATCCCACTCCAATGTCTGTCATGGCTATGGCCAAGAATATTAGGTACCTTAAGACATCATCCACTAATAGGGGCAACCCTAAAACTAATTCAACAAAGTCATTTGTTTTCAAAATCAGATGGGGATAATTACTCGGCTATACCCAGTCTTGGGAAACTCCCCAGGCTATTCCCCCCAGGCTATACAGATAGCCATTTTAAACAAACTCCGAGATGTGTTAAAATCTGATTAGGTGACTTCCTTGAAACATCAAGGTTGAAGACTTGAATGGAAATACAGTTGCTGTTTGACCTGCCACTGGATCCGTGGTGGATGCAACAGCTTTCCCACTTTCTCAGCTCCCTTATGCGTGGGGAGATATCAGACCGTTCAACTACACCATTGAAAGACCTGTGTCTGTTAGAAACACCATCTACCCATGGGGTATCTGAGTTATATAAAATGCTAATAGATCCCCCTGTGGGCTTTGTTCCAAGATTCCTTCAAAAATGGGAAAGAGATTTAGATATTATATTCTCCAAAGAGCAACAGTCACATTCTATATTTTGCTCACTATTCCTCAACAGCTAGTAATTACCAAGAGCTATGCTATAAAATCCTTACAAGGTGGTATAAAGTTCCATCATTACTAAAGAAAATATACCCAGAAAAGACAAATATTTGCTGGCGCTGTGGAGAATTAGAGGGTAATATGCTTCACATCTTCTGGTCATGTCGGAAGATACTTGACTTTTGGTCCAAAGTGCGAGATACTATAGGACAGATAACGGATTATGATCTGGGATCTGACCCAGCTAGATCCCTTCTTCATCTTTCAGATCTCTCAAAACGTAATTATAGAAACTCGTTGGTTGTTTATCTTTTGGATGCGGCAAAGGCTTGTATCCCAGCCTTATGGAAGCAGGAACAACCCGCCTCGATCTCACTGTGGCTTAAAAAAATAGTGTATATATATGCTATGGAAAAAGGTATTGCAATTATGCAATAAAGAGGAAAAATTCAACAAATAATGGAAACAATGGTCCCTCATTGCATGTATCAGGGAATATGGCCATGTGCTAGTGGAAGGGGAGCAGGCGGGACCTTAAGGGGGAAGAGAAGGAGAGAATATAACCAAATTTTTATTTCTGTAGCTTCCTTTTTTTTTTCTTTTTTTCCCTCCCTCCCCCCGTTGTTTAATCAATGTTCATATAGTAACCTTATATATATATTCAATGAAAATATAATCAATTTGCATTAAGATATACTTTATGATACGCATGCAATTAAAATGTGTTTGTTTATATGTATTTAAACTATTGAAAAAATAAAATATAGAATTAAAAAAAAAAGAATAGATGTTGGGGTGTTTGTTTTCCAAAATGGGGTCATTTTGTGGGTAATTCCACTGTCCTGGTGCTCAAGGACCTTCAAAAAGTGTGATAGGTAGGAATGAAATGAGATGTGTAACTTATGCTCCTAGAACGCCGGAAAGGTACTACTTCAATGTTGGGCCTCTGTATGTGGCCAGGTTGTGTAAAAGTCACACATGTGGTATCGCCATACTCAGGAGTAGCAGAATATGTTTTGGGGTGTAATTTTTGCTATATACATGCTATGTGTTAGAAATTTCTTATAAACTGACCACTTTGAGTAAAAAAAAATTTGTAAAATTGGAAAACTGTCAGAAAGGCCTATACTAAGGAACACTGCTGCAACACCTGTGTGACTGATCCAAACAGACAAAAATGTATAAATAAAAAGAAAGTGGTAGTTGCGCTGTGATAAAAGGAAAGGGGAAGTGGAAGGTGGAAGGGGCTAAGAAAATAGGTGGAGAGGTGAAAAGCAGCCAAAGTAAATGCGGCCACAGATGCACTAAACAAACATACAATGAAATAACAAAGGTATTAACATGAGTTGAATGACTAAAAAAGTGACACAATAAATGTAAATAACAGTGATAAAACACTCAAAACAGTCCAGGTGGATAAGGGCTAGTATCGAAACTAGCACATAGTGACAAATCAAAAAGCTGAATATGATAAATCCAAATGGGTAAGCATATGATAGTCCCACCACCAAGTAATACAAAATTCCAAGAGAAGGGAGAAATCTTCAGTGAGAACACCTCCATGTCTGCAAGCAGCTCACCTTACTGCTGTAAGGTATACAGCTTAGTTGCAGTCCATGGGCAAGCATGGATATCCCATCTGGTTTTTGAGGCGATTCCAATGGTGGATATGCAGGACGGTATATGAAAGAAATGACATGAACAGAAATATAGTGTAACTCTGTGACGGCCAAGGTGAGAGGGGAGCAGAACACAGAAAGGGGGTGCACTCACTTTTTGAAAATGAGTGTGGGCATCAATCCACGAACGGCGAGTTAGTATGCCTCACTGAGTATCTTCAGTCAGTCCCCGCTCCTCAATGCTCGTCAAATAGGGTGAATGTATGTGGGGTATAGGGAGAAAGCACACATAGCATAATCCCGTATAAAACAAATTAATTTAAAACAGTATGGTAAAACTCACATTTAAAAGTAAACTGCGGTACATAGCATCCACGAGCGCCGAGCTCGTCTCCTGCCGTCAGTTTGTGACAGTATCCCGTGCTCCAATCCTGACGCGTATCGTCATGTCACGTGACTTCATCAGAGGATAACACAGGGTAAAGGTAAATGCCTTTAAATAGTCTGCACATGATGGGCACCTGGCAGCCATTTTCCCGAAGCCCATCGTTGTAATGAATAGCCTCAATATTAGACAGAGCCGTCTGCCATTTTGCTGAGGTCTCACACATAGGCAGGCAATGGAAGGAAAGCTGATAGCCATAAGCATAATCAGTGCGAAGCTAGCTAAAGTGCGCAGCAAAACGCAATCACTAGAAAGCAGTAGCCCACTAGTAAGTATAAGTGACATCGCCACGGATATGAATAAAAAAGCTGGAAACGCATGAGAAAAAACATAAAAACGAGTATAGATATTAAAAAAAATATAAAAATGTGTATATATATATATATATATATATATATATATATATATATATATATATGGGATGGAATTAACAAATGGACTGGACAAAGGCCAGCAAAAAAAAAAGAGGGGAAGACACAAAAATGGGGGAAAAAAGGAAAATGGGGGAAGGGGAGCTCGAGGGGTATCACAAACTCACTGGAATGGAATACATAGGATAAATGCATAAATATGACAATAAGTATCAATGTAGCAAAGCAAGAATATAAAAATAATGTAGATAACCCAAATGTAAACATACCTATAGGTAAATAGACTGAAAAGAGGGAGAAATGGGAATAGGTATGGGAAATCGCATGAAGAATGTAAGTAGGGATAATAAACTAGAAATCGCTGAGAAAGCAGTTTAAGTCAAACTCGATATTAAGCCCTTTAGGCGCAAGAATGTCCATAGAGAATATCCATTTAGACTCAAGTCGACTTAGAATCCTCACTTTATGTCCCCCACACCATGGTCTGGTATACGGTACAATACCCCAAAACTTCAGGTGGCTGGGGTTTTGTTATGGTATTTTGCAAAATGCCTAGAGACATTGTGCTTGTCAAAACCCTTTTGGATGTTTTGGACATGCTCTTTAACCACTTGCCGACCGCCTCACGCATATATACGTGAGCAGAGCGGCACGGGCAGGCAAAATCACATACCTGATACGTGATGCCTTCCCGCGGGCGGGGGGTCCGATCGGACCCCCCCCCGGTGCCGTAGGCGGTCGGCTCTTGTTCGCGGGCGATGAGGGGTCAGGGGGAGGCCATCCATTGATGGCCACCCCCTCTCGATCGCTCCCAGCGAATCAAATGCTTCCTCTCCCTCTGTAATGTAAACAGAGGGAGAGGAAGTGATGTCATCTCTCCTCGAGCCGGTCTTTTTGATCCGACGCTGAGGAGAGAAGACATCCAAGTAAGTGCACCAACACTACACTTCCAGTAGAACACGCAGGCACACTTTTCACCCCCCTGTCACCCCCCGATCACCCCCCGATCACCCCCCTGTACCCCCTGTCACTCTGACACCAATAGCAGTGTTTTTTTTTTTGCATTGGTGTCAGTTTGTGTCAGTTATAAGTGTTAGGGCAGTTAGGTTAGCCCCCTTTAGGTCTAGGGTACCCCCCTTTAGGTCCAGGGTACCCCCCTAACCCCCCCTAATAAAGGTTAACCCCGTGATCACCCCCCGTCACCAGTGTCGCTAAGTGATCGTTTTTCTGATCGCTGTATTAGTGACACAGGTGACGCTAGTTTAGGGAGGTAAGTATATAGGTTCGCTGTCAGTGTTTTATAGCGACAGGGACCCCCATATACTACCTGCTAAAGGTTTTAACCCCCTGATTGCCCCCTAGTTAACCCTTTCACCAGTGATCACCGTATAAGTGTTACGGGTGACGCTGGTTAGATAGTTTGTTTTTTGTAGTTTATTATAGTTTATTACAGTTTATTATAGTTTATTATAGTTTTAGGGCACCCGCCGTTTATTACCTTATAAAGGTTTAACCCCCTAATTGCCCAGCGGTGATAGAAGTTAAGTTTTTAGGATCAGATAAGGTCTGCGTCGCCCCAGGCAGCGTCAGGTTAGCGCCAGTACCGCTAAAACCCATGCACGCAGCATACACCTCCCTTAGTGCTATAGTATCTGAACGGATCGATATCTGATCCGATCAGATCTATACTCCCCAGCAGTTTAGGGTTCCCTGAAACGCAGTGTTAGCGGGATCAGCCCAGATACCTGCTAGCACCTGCGTTTTGCTCCTCGGCCCAGCCCAGCCCAGCCCACCCAAGTGCAGTATCGATCGATAAATGACACTTACAAAACACTAAGCACACATAACTGCAGCGTTCGCAGAGTCAGGCCTGATCCCTGCGATCGCTAACAGTTTTTTGGTAGCGTTTTGAATCAGTCGCTGACAGTCAGGAGCTTTTTTGCCTGTGAGTCTCACTAGTGTACCCCTAAATTTAGAGGCCAAAATGGCAAATCGAAGGTACACTAGTGAAGAGGCCTACAGGTTTCTGAGCATGACAGATAGTGAAGAGGAAGTCACTCATCTATCAGATTCAGGCTCAGAATACGATCCTGTAGAGGACAGCAGCTCCATGACAGATAGCTCTGACGACGGAGTTGTGGTCCCTGCTAAGGTCAGGCGTACCAGACCCCGAACTTATTCTGTCCTTGAAGTGCAAGAACCGCAGGGCTCTCGTATGGAGCAGAGAAGTACTAGTGCCGCTATTCCTTCTGGTGAACTGGCAAGCACCAGCGGCCTAGTACATCCTGGTCGTACATCCAGCACTGCAGTAACACTTGGTGACGTGGCGAGTCCCATAAGTGCAGTTCAAGCTGGCGAGGTGGCAAGCACAAGTAGTGTCCCGCTGCCACCAAGAAGACGAACACAGGCCCGTCGTGCCCATAGTGCCCTTCCTGCTGCATTCGCCAATCCGAATTGGGTACCCACCACTTCTGCAGCACCCGTACTTCCCCCTTTCACTGGCCAACCCGGAATTCAGGTGGAAACAGTTGACTTTACGCCACTGGATTTTTATTCACTGTTTTTCACCGAAGATCTCTATAGATCTATTGTGGACCAAAGCAATTTATACGCTGGTCAATACATCGCCGCTAATCCCCAGTCCTCCCTTGCCAGAGATTGGAGACCAATTACGGTCTCCGAATTTAAGATCTTTCTGGGCCTTTCCCTCCTCATGGGGTTGAATAAAAAGAGTGAGTTGCGGTCATATTGGTCCACTGACCCAATTTACCATTCACCCTTGTTCTCTGCCTCCATGGCCAGGGCACGATACGAGCAGATTTTGCGGTTCATGCACTTCAACGACAATGAACTCTGTCGTCCTCGTGGAGACCCTGCATACGATCGGCTCTACAAAATTCGGCCCCTCGTAAACCACTTCAACCAACGTTTTGCAGACTTGTTTACTCCCCATCAAGTTGTCTGCGTTGATGAGTCCCTGGTTAAATTTTCTGGCCGCTTGTCATTCAAACAGTACCTTCCCAGCAAGCGTGCCAGATACGGGGTCAAGATGTATAAGCTCTGTGACAGGGCCACAGGCTATACATGTAGTTTTATGGTTTACGAGGGCAAAGATAGTCAAGTAGAGCCGACAAACTGCCCTGACTACATAGGAAGCGCTGGCAAGATAGTGTGGGACTTGGTGTCACCCTTATTCGGAAAGGGGTACCACTTGTACGTGGACAATTATTATACGAGCGTGCCACTTTTTAGCCACCTTTTTGGTCATCAGATTGGAGCATGTGGCACCGTGCGACCTAATCGCCGGGGCTTTCCCCAGCGGCTTGTAGATTCCCGTCTTAGGCTGGGGGAGAGAGCCTGCTTGAAGTATAATAATTTGCTCGCTATGAAGTGGAGGGATAAGAAGAATGTTTTCGTTCTCACCTCCCTTCATGCAGACACGATGGTCCAAATTCCTACGGCGACTGGTGTTGTGGAGAAACCCCTCTGTGTCCACGAATATAACCTTAATATGGGAGGGGTGGACCTCAAAGACCAGTTGTTGGCGCCGTACCTAATTGCCCGTAAGGCCAGACGCTGGTACAAAAAAGTGTCTGTTTATTTATTTCAATTGGCTTTGCTGATAGCTTATGTGCTATACAGAGCTTCAGGACGGACTGGATCCTTCCTTAAATTCCAGGAAGAGATCGTCAGAGCCCTTCTGTATCCAGACGGTGCTCCACCTCACCATCCCCAACCAAATGCAGTAAGCCGGCTGCATGAGAGGCATTTTCTTTATGCCCTCCCGAGTACCCCTACCCAACGAACCCCCCAAAAAAGATGTCGTGTCTGCAGCAAGCGCGGATTTAGGCATGACACCTGGTATTATTGTCCCCTCTGTCCTGGCAATCCTGGTCTTTGCATTGGTGAATGTTTTGAACGCTACCATACACTAGTGGAGTATTAGCGTAGGGTACAGCACTGCACAGACTAGGCACACTTCCATAGGGTCTCCCAAGATGCTGTCGCATTTTGAGAGACCCAAACCTGGTACCAGTTAAAAAAGTTAAAGTTACAAAAAAAAGTGTTAAAAAAAACAAAAAAAAGTAAAAAAAAAGAAAAAAACACAAAAAAAATATAAAATAAAAAAAAACAAAAATAGTTGTTGTTTTATTGTTCTCTCTCTATTCTCTCTCTATTGTTCTGCATTCTATACTGCAATGTTTTATTGTTATGTTTTTATCATGTTTGCTTTATAGGTATGCAATTTTTTTATACTTTGTTTTTTTTATTGTTAACCACTTTTTTGTTTTCAGGTACGCCATTCAGCTGCAGAGCGGATTTATTTATCTTGACAGCAACAGCGTTTGCTCCCACGATATATAAAGCCGTGACTCCAGCGCTGTCGGAGGTGATTTCACCACCACAGTTACATACTTCAGCATATTTGCTCCTGCCTTTTGCGGGAGGATGCCCCCATGCTTCGGCATATATATTTTTTAGGTAGGCACAGGTTGCGTTAAATGTTTTATTTTTTACTATGTTTTTTTTGTATTTTGCTTTGCAGGTATGGTAAGTATTACTGTTATACTGTAATGTTACTTTGTTTTTTAGTTAACCATCATTTGCTTAGCAGGTACGCCATTCAGTTGCAGCACGGATTTATTTATCTTGACAGCAACAGCGTTTGCTCCCACGATACATAAAGCCGTGACTCCAGCGCTGTCGGAGGTGATTTCACCACCACAGTTACATACTTCAGCATATATGCCGAAGCGTGGGGGCAGCAGTGGGTGGAGGAGCGATTTGCTCCTGCCTTTTGCGGGAGGATGCCCCCATGCTTCGGCATATATATACGGTGCATGTATGCCCATCATTAGAAGTGGGTGGATGAAGGGAGGTATTCTAATGGTGGGCATACCCACCGATCAATATCTTTTTTTCGTTCAGCCCACAGGCTGCATGAAAAAAAAGTTTACAATGTATGCCCAACAAGGACCAGCAACGTACTGGTATGTTGCTGGACTTTGAGTGGTTATACCAGAATGATGCCTGCAGGTTTAGGTATCATCTTGGTATCATTCTTTTCAGCCAGTGGTCGGCTTTCTTGTAAAAGCAATCCTAGCGGCTAATTAGCCTCTAGACTGCTTTTACAAGCAGTGGGAGGGAATGCCCCCCCCACCGTCTTCCATGTTTTTCTCTGGCTCTCCTGTCCCAACAGGGAACTTGAGAATGCAGCCGGTGATTCAGCCAGCTGACCATAGAGCTGATCAGAGACCAGAATGGCTCCAAACATCTCTATGGCCTAAGAAACCGGAAGCTACGAGCATTTCATGACTTAGATTTCGCCGGATGTAAACAGCGCCATTGGGAAATTGGGAAAGCATTTTATCACACCGATCTTGGTGTGGTCAGATGCTTTGAGGGCAGAGGAGAGATCTAGGGTCTAATAGACCCCAATTTTTTCTAAAAAGAGTACCTGTCACTACCTATTGCTATCATAGGGGATATTTACATTCCCTGAGATAACAATAAAAATGATTAAAAAATAAATAAAAATGAAAGGAACAGTTTAAAAATAAGATAAAAAAGCAAAAAAAAAAAAAAAAAAAAAAAAAAAGCACCCCTGCCCCCCCCCTGCTCTCGCACAAAGGCGAACGCAAGCGTCGGTCTGGCGTCAAATGTAAACAGCAATTGCACCATGCATGTGAGGTATCACCGTGAAGGTCAGATCGAGGGCAGTAATTTTAGCAGTAGACCTCCTCTGTAAATCTAAAGTGGTAACCTGTAAAGGCTTTTAAAAATGTATTTAGTTTGTCGCCACTGCACGTTTGTGCGCAATTTTAAAGCATGTCATGTTTGGTATCCATGTACTCGGCCTAAGATCATCTTTTTTATTTCATCAAACATTTTGACAAAATAGTGTGTTTTAGTGTATTAAAATTTAAAAAAGTGTGTTTTTTCCCCAAAAAATGCGTTTGAAAAATCGCTGCGCAAATACTGTGTGAAAAAAAAAATTAAACACCCACCATTTTAATCTGTAGGGCATTTGCTTTAAAAAAATATATAATGTTTGGGGGTTCAAAGTAATTTTTTTGCAAAAAAAAATAATTTTTTCATGTAAACAAAAAGTGTCAGAAAGGGCTTTGTCTTCAAGTGGTTAGAAGAGTGGTCGATGTGTGACATAAGCTTCTAAATGTTGTGCATAAAATGCCAGGACACTTCAAAACCACCCCCAAATGACCCCATTTTGGAAAGTAGACACCCCAAGCTATTTGCTGAGAGGCATGTCGAGTCCATGGAATATTTTATATTGTGACACAAGTTGCGGGAAAAAGACAAATTTTTTTTTTTTTTTTTCACAAAGTTGTCACTAAATGATATATTGCTCAAACATGCCATGGGAATATGTGAAATTACACCCCAAAATACATTCTGTTGCTTCTCCTGAGTACGGGGATACCACATGTGTGAGACTTTTTGGGAGCCTAGCCGCGTACGGGACCCCGAAAACCAAGCCCCGCATTCAGGCTTTCTAAGGGCGTAAATTTTTGATTTCACTCTTCACTGCCTATCACAGTTTCGGAGGCCATGGAATGCCCAGATGGCACAAACCCCCCCCCCAAATGGAAAACCAACAGCAGCAGTAGCCAATTACCTGCAGCTGCTGACTAGGGACGGGCAAACGGTTCGCCCGAGCATAAGTTTGGGTCGAACTTTGGTTGTTTGGACGTTCGGTGAACAATGAACATTATGTGGTGTTCGTGGCAAATTCCAAAGCCGCGGAACCCTGTTAAAGTCTATGGGACACTAACATGTGCTCATTTTAAAGGCTTATATGCAAGTTATTGTCATAAAAAGTGTTCGGGGACCCGGGTCCTGCCCCAGGGGACATGTATCAATGTAAAAAAAAGTTTTAAAAACAGACGCTTTTTCAGGAGCAGTTATTTTAATAATGCTTACAGTGAAACAATAAAAATGAAATATTCCTTTAAATATCGTACCTGGGGGATGTCTATAGTATGCCTGTAAAGTGGCACAGTTTTCCCATGTTTAGAACAGTACCACAGCAAAATTAAATTTCTAAAGGAAAAAAAATCATTTAAAACTGATCGCGGCTGTAATGAATTGTTGGGTCTCAGCAATATAGATAAAACTCATGGAAAAAATGGCATGGGTTCCCCCCCCCCCAGTCCATTTCGAGGCCCTTTGGGTCTGGTATGAATATTAAGGGAAACCCCAAACCATAGATTAAAAAAAAATTGTGTGGGGGTCCCCCCAAAATCCATACCAGGCCCTTTAGGTTTGGTATGGATATTAAGGGGAACCCTGCACCAAATAAAAAAAATGGCATAGGGGTCCCCCCCAAAATCCATACCAAACCCTTCAGGGGGACCCTTACAACTTTTTTTTTAATATTTGGTGCAGGGTTCCCCTTAATACCCATATCAGACCTGAAGGGCCTGGTATGGATTTTGGGGGGACCCCCACGCAATTTTTTTTTTAATTTTTGGTTCGGGGTTCCCTTTAACCACTTCAATACCAGGCCATAGTCATATGACGTCCGCAGATGGGATCTCCCATCCTGAGCAGGCATCATATGACGTCTTCGGCTTCTCACCACTCCTGCAGGCCCCTGGAGGCCCAGAGCATGGCGATCGGGGATGAGGTGTGTCCCTCGAGTACCTATCACAGTTCATCTGAGTACCCAAATCCCTGCGTACCTGTCACAGTCCATCTGAGTACCCGAGTACTTGAGTACCTGTCACAGTTCATCTGAGTACCCGAGTACCTGAGTACCTGTCACAGTCCATCTGAGTACCCGAGTACCTGTCACAGTCCATCTGAGTACTTGAGTACCTGTCACAGTTCATCTGAGTACTCGATTACCTGAAAACCTGTCACAATCCATCTGAGTACCTTACTACCTGAGCACCTGTCACAGCCCATCTGTGTATCTGTCACAGTTCATCTGAGTACCTGAGTACCTGTCACAGTCCATCTGAGTACCTGTCACAACCCATCTGAGTACTTGAGTACCTGTCACAGCCCATCTGAGTACCTGTCACAGCCCATCTGAGTACCTGTCACAGCCCATCTGAGTACCTGTCACCGCCCATCAGAGTAACCGAGTACCAGTCACCATCCCATCAGAGTACCCGAGTACCTATCTGTAGCCCATCAAAGTACCTGTCACCAGGCCTTCAGAGTACCCGAGTACCTGTCACCAGGCCATCAGAGTACCCGAGTACCTGTCACCAGGCCATCAGAGTACCCGAATACTTGTCCCCAGGCCCTTAGAGTACCCGAGTACCTGTCACCAGGCCATCAGAGTACATGAGTACCTGTCACCAGCCCATCAGAGTACTCAAGTACCTATCACCAGCCCATCAGAGTAACCATCAGTAACCATCAGAGTAACCGAGTACCTGCCTCCAGCCCATCAGAGTACCCGAGTACCTATCTGCAGCCCATGCCTCATAGAATATACGTTGGGTTGTTTTATTTCCAAAATGGGGTCATTTTGTGGGTAATTCCACTGTCGTGGTGCTCAAGGACCTTCAAAAGTGTGATAGGTAGGAATGAAATGAGATGAAATGAGATGTACTGTAGATACATGCTACTTCAATGTTGGGCCTCTGTATATGGCCAGGCTGTGTTAAAGTCTCACACACGTGGAATCGCCATACTCAGGAGAAGTAGAAGAATGTGTTTTGGGGTGTAATTTTTGCTATTTACATGCTATGTGTTAGAAATATCTTATAAATTGACAAATTTGTGTAAAAAAAAAAGAAAAAGATTTTCATTTTCTTTTCACGTTTTCTGAAGACTTGTGTAAAAAAATTAACCATTCAAAAGACTCATAATGCTTCATAGAATATACGTTGGGGTGTTTGTTTTCCAAAATGGGGTCATTTTGTGGGTAATTCCATTGTCCTGGTGCTCCAGGGCCTTCAAAATTGTAATAGGTCGTTAGGAAATTAGAGGTGTAATTTATGCTCCTAGAATGCCTGATGGTGCTCCCTGCATGTTGGGCCTCTGTATATGGCCAGGCTGTGTAAAAGTCACACACATGTGGTATCGCCATACTCAGGAGGAGTAGCAGAATGTGTTTTGGGGTGTCATTTTTGCTATATATATGCTTTGAGTTAGAAATATCTTAAAAACTGACCACTTTGAGTAAAAAAAAATATGTTTTAATTTTCTTTCTATCTTTTACAAAGACTTGTGGAAAAAAATTAACCGTTCAAAAGACTCATTATGCCTCATAGAATAGACGTTGGTCTAAGTAAATTTCTATTGCGAGAACTCTCTTCCGATTTGGAAAGATGGAATAAAGGTCCATATACATGGATGGACAGGAATGCTATTCTCAGAATGAACATTCTACCAAAACTATTGTACCTCTTTCAGACTCTGCCAATAGTCATTCGAGAGTCCTTTCTGAAATCGGTACACAGTGCTTTTATCAGATTTATTTGGGCAAAAAAACATCCACATCTATCTTTCCATTATTTGGCTATGCCAAAAATCCAGGGAGGTATGGCTGTCCCAGATCCGGTAAGATATTACAAGGCAGTGCACCTTGCTAGGGTACTAGCTTGGTGCAGAGACGAGGGATACAAAGCCTGGGTAGCAATTGAACAATCATGTACGGAGATCCCACTCCAATGTCTGTCATGGCTATGGCCAAGAATATTAGGTACCTTAAGACATCATCCACTAATAGGGGCAACCCTAAAACTAATTCAACAAAGTCATTTGTTTTCAAAATCAGATGGGGATAATTACTCGGCTATACCCAGTCTTGGGAAACTCCCCAGGCTATTCCCCCCAGGCTATACAGATAGCCATTTTAAACAAACTCCGAGATGTGTTAAAATCTGATTAGGTGACTTCCTTGAAACATCAAGGTTGAAGACTTGAATGGAAATACAGTTGCTGTTTGACCTGCCACTGGATCCGTGGTGGATGCAACAGCTTTCCCACTTTCTCAGCTCCCTTATGCGTGGGGAGATATCAGACCGTTCAACTACACCATTGAAAGACCTGTGTCTGTTAGAAACACCATCTACCCATGGGGTATCTGAGTTATATAAAATGCTAATAGATCCCCCTGTGGGCTTTGTTCCAAGATTCCTTCAAAAATGGGAAAGAGATTTAGATATTATATTCTCCAAAGAGCAACAGTCACATTCTATATTTTGCTCACTATTCCTCAACAGCTAGTAATTACCAAGAGCTATGCTATAAAATCCTTACAAGGTGGTATAAAGTTCCATCATTACTAAAGAAAATATACCCAGAAAAGACAAATATTTGCTGGCGCTGTGGAGAATTAGAGGGTAATATGCTTCACATCTTCTGGTCATGTCGGAAGATACTTGACTTTTGGTCCAAAGTGCGAGATACTATAGGACAGATAACGGATTATGATCTGGGATCTGACCCAGCTAGATCCCTTCTTCATCTTTCAGATCTCTCAAAACGTAATTATAGAAACTCGTTGGTTGTTTATCTTTTGGATGCGGCAAAGGCTTGTATCCCAGCCTTATGGAAGCAGGAACAACCTGCCTCGATCTCACTGTGGCTTAAAAAAATAGTGTATATATATGCTATGGAAAAAGGTATTGCAATTATGCAATAAAGAGGAAAAATTCAACAAATAATGGAAACAATGGTCCCTCATTGCATGTATCAGGGAATATGGCCATGTGCTAGTGGAAGGGGAGCAGGCGGGACCTTAAGGGGGAAGAGAAGGAGAGAATATAACCAAATTTTTATTTCTGTAGCTTCCTTTTTTTTTTTCTTTTTTTCCCTCCCTCCCCCCGTTGTTTAATCAATGTTCATATAGTAACCTTATATATATATTCAATGAAAATATAATCAATTTGCATTAAGATATACTTTATGATACGCATGCAATTAAAATGTGTTTGTTTATATGTATTTAAACTATTGAAAAAATAAAATATAGAATTAAAAAAAAAAAGAATAGATGTTGGGGTGTTTGTTTTCCAAAATGGGGTCATTTTGTGGGTAATTCCACTGTCCTGGTGCTCAAGGACCTTCAAAAAGTGTGATAGGTAGGAATGAAATGAGATGTGTAACTTATGCTCCTAGAACGCCGGAAAGGTACTACTTCAATGTTGGGCCTCTGTATGTGGCCAGGCTGTGTAAAAGTCACACATGTGGTATCGCCATACTCAGGAGTAGCAGAATATGTTTTGGGGTGTAATTTTTGCTATATACATGCTATGTGTTAGAAATTTCTTATAAACTGACCACTTTGAGTAAAAAAAATTTGTAAAATTGGAAAACTGTCAGAAAGGCCTATACTAAGGAACACTGCTGCAACACCTGTGTGACTGATCCAAACAGACAAAAATGTATAAATAAAAAGAAAGTGGTAGTTGCGCTGTGATAAAAGGAAAGGGGAGGTGGAAGGTGGAAGGGGCTAAGAAAATAGGTGGAGAGGTGAAAAGCAGCCAAAGTAAATGCGGCCACAGATGCACTAAACAAACATACAATGAAATAACAAAGGTATTAACATGAGTTGAATGACTAAAAAAGTGACACAATAAATGTAAATAACAGTGATAAAACACTCAAAACAGTCCAGGTGGATAAGGGCTAGTATCGAAACTAGCACATAGTGACAAATCAAAAAGCTGAATATGATAAATCCAAATGGGTAAGCATATGACAGTCCCACCACCAAGTAATACAAAATTCCAAGAGAAGGGAGAAATCTTCAGTGAGAACACCTCCATGTCTGCAAGCAGCTCACCTTACTGCTGTAAGGTATACAGCTTAGTTGCAGACCATGGGCAAGCATGGATATCCCATCTGGTTTTTGAGGCGATTCCAATGGTGGATATGCAGGACGGTATATGAAAGAAATGACATGAACAGAAATATAGTGTAACTCTGTGACGGCCAAGGTGAGAGGGGAGCAGAACACAGAAAGGGGGTGCACTCACTTTTTGAAAATGAGTGTGGGCATCAATCCACGAACGGCGAGTTAGTATGCCTCACTGAGTATCTTCAGTCAGTCCCCGCTCCTCAATGCTCGTCAAATAGGGTGAATGTATGTGGGGTATAGGGAGAAAGCACACATAGCATAATCCCGTATAAAACAAATTAATTTAAAACAGTATGGTAAAACTCACATTTAAAAGTAAACTGCGGTACATAGCATCCACGAGCGCCGAGCTCGTCTCCTGCCGTCAGTTTGTGACAGTATCCCGTGCTCCAATCCTGACGCGTATCGTCATGTCACGTGACTTCATCAGAGGATAACACAGGGTAAAGGTAAATGCCTTTAAATAGTCTGCACATGATGGGCACCTGGCGGCCATTTTCCCGAAGCCCATCGTTGTAATGAATAGCCTCAATATTAGACAGAGCCGTCTGCCATTTTGCTGAGGTCTCACACATAGGCAGGCAATGGAAGGAAAGCTGATAGCCATAAGCATAATCAGTGCAAAGCTAGCTAAAGTGCGCAGCAAAACGCAATCACTAGAAAGCAGTAGCCCACTAGTAAGTATAAGTGACATCGCCACGGATATGAATAAAAAAGCTGGAAACGCATGAGAAAAAACATAAAAACGAGTATAGATATTAAAAAAAATATAAAAATGTGTATATATATATATATATATATATATATATATATATATATATATATATATATATGGGATGGAATTAACAAATGGACTGGACAAAGGCCAGCAAAAAAAAAAGAGGGGAAGACACAAAAATGGGGGAAAAAAGGAAAATGGGGGAAGGGGAGCTCGAGGGGTATCACAAACTCACTGGAATGGAATACATAGGATAAATGCATAAATATGACAATAAGTATCAATGTAGCAAAGCAAGAATATAAAAATAATGTAGATAACCCAAATGTAAACATACCTATAGGTAAATAGACTGAAAAGAGGGAGAAATGGGAATAGGTATGGGAAATCGCATGAAGAATGTAAGTAGGGATAATAAACTAGAAATCGCTGAGAAAGCAGTTTAAGTCAAACTCGATATTAAGCCCTTTAGGCGCAAGAATGTCCATAGAGAATATCCATTTAGACTCAAGTTGACTTAGAATCCTCACTTTATGTCCCCCACACCATGGTCTGGTATACGGTACAATACCCCAAAACTTCAGGTGGCTGGGGTTTTGTTATGGTATTTTGCAAAATGCCTAGAGACATTGTGCTTGTCAAAACCCTTTTGGATGTTTTGGACATGCTCTTTAACCACTTGCCGACCGCCTCACGCATATATACGTGAGCAGAGCGGCACGGGCAGGCAAAATCACATACCTGATACGTGATGCCTTCCCGCGGGCGGGGGGTCCGATCGGACCCCCCCCCGGTGCCGTAGGCGGTCGGCTCTTGTTCGCGGGCGATGAGGGGCCAGGGGGAGGCCATCCATTGATGGCCACCCCCTCCCGATCGCTCCCAGCGAATCAAATGCTTCCTCTCCCTCTGTAATGTAAACAGAGGGAGAGGAAGTGATGTCATCTCTCCTCGAGCCGGTCTTTTTGATCCGACGCCGAGGAGAGAAGACATCCAAGTAAGTGCACCAACACTACACTTCCAGTAGAACACGCAGGCACACTTTTCACCCCCCTGTCACCCCCCGATCACCCCCCTGTACCCCCTGTCACTCTGACACCAATAGCAGTGTTTTTTTTTTTTTTGCATTGGTGTCAGTTTGTGTCAGTTATAAGTGTTAGGGCAGTTAGGTTAGCCCCCTTTAGGTCTAGGGTACCCCCCTTTAGGTCCAGGGTACCCCCCTAACCCCCCCTAATAAAGGTTAACCCCGTGATCACCCCCCGTCACCAGTGTCGCTAAGTGATCGTTTTTCTGATCGCTGTATTAGTGACACAGGTGACGCTAGTTTAGGGAGGTAAGTATATAGGTTCGCTGTCAGTGTTTTATAGCGACAGGGACCCCCATATACTACCTGCTAAAGGTTTTAACCCCCTGATTGCCCCCTAGTTAACCCTTTCACCAGTGATCACCGTATAAGTGTTACGGGTGACGCTGGTTAGATAGTTTATTACAGTTTATTATAGTTTATTATAGTTTTAGGGCACCCGCCGTTTATTACCTTATAAAGGTTTAACCCCCTAATTGCCCGGCGGTGATAGAAGTTAAGTTTTTAGGATCAGATAAGGTCTGCGTCGCCCCAGGCAGCGTCAGGTTAGCGCCAGTACCGCTAAAACCCATGCACGCAGCATACACCTCCCTTAGTGCTATAGTATCTGAACGGATCGATATCTGATCCGATCAGATCTATACTCCCCAGCAGTTTAGGGTTCCCTGAAACGCAGTGTTAGCGGGATCAGCACCTGCTCCTCGGCCCAGCCCAGCCCAGCCCACCCAAGTGCAGTATCGATCGATAAATGACACTTACAAAACACTAAGCACACATAACTGCAGCGTTCGCAGAGTCAGGCCTGATCCCTGCGATCGCTAACAGTTTTTTGGTAGCGTTTTGAATCAGTCGCTGACAGTCAGGAGCTTTTTTGCCTGTGAGTCTCACTAGTGTACCCCTAAATTTAGAGGCCAAAATGGCAAATCGAAGGTACACTAGTGAAGAGGCCTACAGGTTTCTGAGCATGACAGATAGTGAAGAGGAAGTCACTCATCTATCAGATTCAGGCTCAGAATACGATCCTGTAGAGGACAGCAGCTCCATGACAGATAGCTCTGACGACGGAGTTGTGGTCCCTGCTAAGGTCAGGCGTACCAGACCCCGAACTTATTCTGTCCTTGAAGTGCAAGAACCGCAGGGCTCTCGTATGGAGCAGAGAAGTACTAGTGCCGCTATTCCTTCTGGTGAACTGGCAAGCACCAGCGGCCTAGTACATCCTGGTCGTACATCCAGCACTGCAGTAACACTTGGTGACGTGGCGAGTCCCATAAGTGCAGTTCAAGCTGGCGAGGTGGCAAGCACAAGTAGTGTCCCGCTGCCACCAAGAAGACGAACACAGGCCCGTCGTGCCCATAGTGCCCTTCCTGCTGCATTCGCCAATCCGAATTGGGTACCCACCACTTCTGCAGCACCCGTACTTCCCCCTTTCACTGGCCAACCCGGAATTCAGGTGGAAACAGTTGACTTTACGCCACTGGATTTTTATTCACTGTTTTTCACCGAAGATCTCTATAGATCTATTGTGGACCAAAGCAATTTATACGCTGGTCAATACATCGCCGCTAATCCCCAGTCCTCCCTTGCCAGAGATTGGAGACCAATTACGGTCTCCGAATTTAAGATCTTTCTGGGCCTTTCCCTCCTCATGGGGTTGAATAAAAAGAGTGAGTTGCGGTCATATTGGTCCACTGACCCAATTTACCATTCACCCTTGTTCTCTGCCTCCATGGCCAGGGCACGATACGAGCAGATTTTGCGGTTCATGCACTTCAACGACAATGAACTCTGTCGTCCTCGTGGAGACCCTGCATACGATCGGCTCTACAAAATTCGGCCCCTCGTAAACCACTTCAACCAACGTTTTGCAGACTTGTTTACTCCCCATCAAGTTGTCTGCGTTGATGAGTCCCTGGTTAAATTTTCTGGCCGCTTGTCATTCAAACAGTACCTTCCCAGCAAGCGTGCCAGATACGGGGTCAAGATGTATAAGCTCTGTGACAGGGCCACAGGCTATACATGTAGTTTTATGGTTTACGAGGGCAAAGATAGTCAAGTAGAGCCGACAAACTGCCCTGACTACATAGGAAGCGCTGGCAAGATAGTGTGGGACTTGGTGTCACCCTTATTCGGAAAGGGGTACCACTTGTACGTGGACAATTATTATACGAGCGTGCCACTTTTTAGCCACCTTTTTGGTCATCAGATTGGAGCATGTGGCACCGTGCGACCTAATCGCCGGGGCTTTCCCCAGCGGCTTGTAGATTCCCGTCTTAGGCTGGGGGAGAGAGCCTGCTTGAAGTATAATAATTTGCTCGCTATGAAGTGGAGGGATAAGAAGAATGTTTTCGTTCTCACCTCCCTTCATGCAGACACGATGGTCCAAATTCCTACGGCGACTGGTGTTGTGGAGAAACCCCTCTGTGTCCACGAATATAACCTTAATATGGGAGGGGTGGACCTCAAAGACCAGTTGTTGGCGCCGTATCTAATTGCCCGTAAGGCCAGACGCTGGTACAAAAAAGTGTCTGTTTATTTATTTCAATTGGCTTTGCTGATAGCTTATGTGCTATACAGAGCTTCAGGACGGACTGGATCCTTCCTTAAATTCCAGGAAGAGATCGTCAGAGCCCTTCTGTATCCAGACGGTGCTCCACCTCACCATCCCCAACCAAATGCAGTAAGCCGGCTGCATGAGAGGCATTTTCTTTATGCCCTCCCGAGTACCCCTACCCAACGAACCCCCCAAAAAAGATGTCGTGTCTGCAGCAAGCGCGGATTTAGGCATGACACCTGGTATTATTGTCCCCTCTGTCCTGGCAATCCTGGTCTTTGCATTGGTGAATGTTTTGAACGCTACCATACACTAGTGGAGTATTAGCGTAGGGTACAGCACTGCACAGACTAGGCACACTTCCATAGGGTCTCCCAAGATGCTGTCGCATTTTGAGAGACCCAAACCTGGTACCAGTTAAAAAAGTTAAAGTTACAAAAAAAAGTGTTAAAAAAAACAAAAAAAAGTAAAAAAAAAGAAAAAAACACAAAAAAAATATAAAATAAAAAAAAACAAAAATAGTTGTTGTTTTATTGTTCTCTCTCTATTCTCTCTCTATTGTTCTGCATTCTATACTGCAATGTTTTATTGTTATGTTTTTATCATGTTTGCTTTATAGGTATGCAATTTTTTTATACTTTGTTTTTTTTATTGTTAACCACTTTTTTGTTTTCAGGTACGCCATTCAGCTGCAGAGCGGATTTATTTATCTTGACAGCAACAGCGTTTGCTCCCACGATATATAAAGCCGTGACTCCAGCGCTGTCGGAGGTGATTTCACCACCACAGTTACATACTTCAGCATATTTGCTCCTGCCTTTTGCGGGAGGATGCCCCCATGCTTCGGCATATATATTTTTTAGGTAGGCACAGGTTGCGTTAAATGTTTTATTTTTTACTATGTTTTTTTTGTATTTTGCTTTGCAGGTATGGTAAGTATTACTGTTATACTGTAATGTTACTTTGTTTTTTAGTTAACCATCATTTGCTTAGCAGGTACGCCATTCAGTTGCAGCACGGATTTATTTATCTTGACAGCAACAGCGTTTGCTCCCACGATACATAAAGCCGTGACTCCAGCGCTGTCGGAGGTGATTTCACCACCACAGTTACATACTTCAGCATATATGCCGAAGCGTGGGGGCAGCAGTGGGTGGAGGAGCGATTTGCTCCTGCCTTTTGCGGGAGGATGCCCCCATGCTTCGGCATATATATATACGGTGCATGTATGCCCATCATTAGAAGTGGGTGGATGAAGGGAGGTATTCTAATGGTGGGCATACCCACCGATCAATATCTTTTTTTCGTTCAGCCCACAGGCTGCATGAAAAAAAAGTTTACAATGTATGCCCAACAAGGACCAGCAACGTACTGGTATGTTGCTGGACTTTGAGTGGTTATACCAGAATGATGCCTGCAGGTTTAGGTATCATCTTGGTATCATTCTTTTCAGCCAGTGGTCGGCTTTCTTGTAAAAGCAATCCTAGCGGCTAATTAGCCTCTAGACTGCTTTTACAAGCAGTGGGAGGGAATGCCCCCCCCCACCGTCTTCCATGTTTTTCTCTGGCTCTCCTGTCCCAACAGGGAACTTGAGAATGCAGCCGGTGATTCAGCCAGCTGACCATAGAGCTGATCAGAGACCAGAATGGCTCCAAACATCTCTATGGCCTAAGAAACCGGAAGCTACGAGCATTTCATGACTTAGATTTCGCCGGATGTAAACAGCGCCATTGGGAAATTGGGAAAGCATTTTATCACACCGATCTTGGTGTGGTCAGATGCTTTGAGGGCAGAGGAGAGATCTAGGGTCTAATAGACCCCAATTTTTTCTAAAAAGAGTACCTGTCACTACCTATTGCTATCATAGGGGATATTTACATTCCCTGAGATAACAATAAAAATGATTAAAAAATAAATAAAAATGAAAGGAACAGTTTAAAAATAAGATAAAAAAGCAAAAAAAAAAAAAAAAAAAAAGCACCCCTGCCCCCCCCCTGCTCTCGCACAAAGGCGAACGCAAGCGTCGGTCTGGCGTCAAATGTAAACAGCAATTGCACCATGCATGTGAGGTATCACCGTGAAGGTCAGATCGAGGGCAGTAATTTTAGCAGTAGACCTCCTCTGTAAATCTAAAGTGGTAACCTGTAAAGGCTTTTAAAAATGTATTTAGTTTGTCGCCACTGCACGTTTGTGCGCAATTTTAAAGCATGTCATGTTTGGTATCCATGTACTCGGCCTAAGATCATCTTTTTTATTTCATCAAACATTTTGACAAAATAGTGTGTTTTAGTGTATTAAAATTTAAAAAAGTGTGTTTTTTCCCCAAAAAATGCGTTTGAAAAATCGCTGCGCAAATACTGTGTGAAAAAAAAAATTAAACACCCACCATTTTAATCTGTAGGGCATTTGCTTTAAAAAAATATATAATGTTTGGGGGTTCAAAGTAATTTTTTTGCAAAAAAAAATAATTTTTTCATGTAAACAAAAAGTGTCAGAAAGGGCTTTGTCTTCAAGTGGTTAGAAGAGTGGTCGATGTGTGACATAAGCTTCTAAATGTTGTGCATAAAATGCCAGGACACTTCAAAACCACCCCCAAATGACCCCATTTTGGAAAGTAGACACCCCAAGCTATTTGCTGAGAGGCATGTCGAGTCCATGGAATATTTTATATTGTGACACAAGTTGCGGGAAAAAGACAAATTTTTTTTTTTTTTTTTCACAAAGTTGTCACTAAATGATATATTGCTCAAACATGCCATGGGAATATGTGAAATTACACCCCAAAATACATTCTGTTGCTTCTCCTGAGTACGGGGATACCACATGTGTGAGACTTTTTGGGAGCCTAGCCGCGTACGGGACCCCGAAAACCAAGCCCCGCATTCAGGCTTTCTAAGGGCGTAAATTTTTGATTTCACTCTTCACTGCCTATCACAGTTTCGGAGGCCATGGAATGCCCAGATGGCACAAACCCCCCCCCAAATGGAAAACCAACAGCAGCAGTAGCCAATTACCTGCAGCTGCTGACTAGGGACGGGCAAACGGTTCGCCCGAGCATAAGTTTGGGTCGAACTTTGGTTGTTTGGACGTTCGGTGAACAATGAACATTATGTGGTGTTCGTGGCAAATTCCAAAGCCGCGGAACCCTGTTAAAGTCTATGGGACACTAACATGTGCTCATTTTAAAGGCTTATATGCAAGTTATTGTCATAAAAAGTGTTCGGGGACCCGGGTCCTGCCCCAGGGGACATGTATCAATGTAAAAAAAAGTTTTAAAAACAGACGCTTTTTCAGGAGCAGTTATTTTAATAATGCTTACAGTGAAACAATAAAAATGAAATATTCCTTTAAATATCGTACCTGGGGGATGTCTATAGTATGCCTGTAAAGTGGCACAGTTTTCCCATGTTTAGAACAGTACCACAGCAAAATTAAATTTCTAAAGGAAAAAAAATCATTTAAAACTGATCGCGGCTGTAATGAATTGTTGGGTCTCAGCAATATAGATAAAACTCATGGAAAAAATGGCATGGGTCCCCCCCCCCCCAGTCCATTTCGAGGCCCTTTGGGTCTGGTATGAATATTAAGGGAAACCCCAAACCATAGATTAAAAAAAAATTGTGTGGGGGTCCCCCCAAAATCCATACCAGGCCCTTTAGGTTTGGTATGGATATTAAGGGGAACCCTGCACCAAATAAAAAAAATGGCATAGGGGTCCCCCCCAAAATCCATACCAAACCCTTCAGGGGGACCCTTACAACTTTTTTTTTAATATTTGGTGCAGGGTTCCCCTTAATACCCATATCAGACCTGAAGGGCCTGGTATGGATTTTGGGGGGACCCCCACGCAATTTTTTTTTTAATTTTTGGTTCGGGGTTCCCTTTAACCACTTCAATACCAGGCCATAGTCATATGACGTCCGCAGATGGGATCTCCCATCCTGAGCAGGCATCATATGACGTCTTCGGCTTCTCACCACTCCTGCAGGCCCCTGGAGGCCCAGAGCATGGCGATCGGGGATGAGGTGTGTCCCTCGAGTACCTATCACAGTTCATCTGAGTACCCAAATCCCTGCGTACCTGTCACAGTCCATCTGAGTACCCGAGTACTTGAGTACCTGTCACAGTTCATCTGAGTACCCGAGTACCTGAGTACCTGTCACAGTCCATCTGAGTACCCGAGTACCTGTCACAGTCCATCTGAGTACTTGAGTACCTGTCACAGTTCATCTGAGTACTCGATTACCTGAAAACCTGTCACAATCCATCTGAGTACCTTACTACCTGAGCACCTGTCACAGCCCATCTGTGTATCTGTCACAGTTCATCTGAGTACCTGAGTACCTGTCACAGTCCATCTGAGTACCTGTCACAACCCATCTGAGTACTTGAGTACCTGTCACAGCCCATCTGAGTACCTGTCACAGCCCATCTGAGTACCTGTCACAGACCATCTGAGTACCTGTCACCGCCCATCAGAGTAACCGAGTACCAGTCACCATCCCATCAGAGTACCCGAGTACCTATCTGTAGCCCATCAAAGTACCTGTCACCAGGCCTTCAGAGTACCCGAGTACCTGTCACCAGGCCATCAGAGTACCCGAGTACCTGTCACCAGGCCATCAGAGTACCCGAATACTTGTCCCCAGGCCCTTAGAGTACCCGAGTACCTGTCACCAGGCCATCAGAGTACATGAGTACCTGTCACCAGCCCATCAGAGTACTCAAGTACCTATCACCAGCCCATCAGAGTAACCATCAGTAACCATCAGAGTAACCGAGTACCTGCCTCCAGCCCATCAGAGTACCCGAGTACCTATCTGCAGCCCATGCCTCATAGAATATACGTTGGGTTGTTTTATTTCCAAAATGGGGTCATTTTGTGGGTAATTCCACTGTCGTGGTGCTCAAGGACCTTCAAAAGTGTGATAGGTAGGAATGAAATGAGATGAAATGAGATGTACTGTAGATACATGCTACTTCAATGTTGGGCCTCTGTATATGGCCAGGCTGTGTTAAAGTCTCACACACGTGGAATCGCCATACTCAGGAGAAGTAGAAGAATGTGTTTTGGGGTGTAATTTTTGCTATTTACATGCTATGTGTTAGAAATATCTTATAAATTGACAAATTTGTGTAAAAAAAAAAGAAAAAGATTTTCATTTTCTTTTCACGTTTTCTGAAGACTTGTGTAAAAAAATTAACCATTCAAAAGACTCATAATGCTTCATAGAATATACGTTGGGGTGTTTGTTTTCCAAAATGGGGTCATTTTGTGGGTAATTCCATTGTCCTGGTGCTCCAGGGCCTTCAAAAGTGTAATAGGTCGTTAGGAAATTAGAGGTGTAATTTATGCTCCTAGAATGCCTGATGGTGCTCCCTGCATGTTGGGCCTCTGTATATGGCCAGGCTGTGTAAAAGTCACACACATGTGGTATCGCCATACTCAGGAGGAGTAGCAGAATGTGTTTTGGGGTGTCATTTTTGCTATATATATGCTTTGAGTTAGAAATATCTTAAAAACTGACCACTTTGAGTAAAAAAAAATATGTTTTAATTTTCTTTCTATCTTTTACAAAGACTTGTGGAAAAAAATTAACCGTTCAAAAGACTCATTATGCCTCATAGAATAGACGTTGGTCTAAGTAAATTTCTATTGCGAGAACTCTCTTCCGATTTGGAAAGATGGAATAAAGGTCCATATACATGGATGGACAGGAATGCTATTCTCAGAATGAACATTCTACCAAAACTATTGTACCTCTTTCAGACTCTGCCAATAGTCATTCGAGAGTCCTTTCTGAAATCGGTACACAGTGCTTTTATCAGATTTATTTGGGCAAAAAAACATCCACATCTATCTTTCCATTATTTGGCTATGCCAAAAATCCAGGGAGGTATGGCTGTCCCAGATCCGGTAAGATATTACAAGGCAGTGCACCTTGCTAGGGTACTAGCTTGGTGCAGAGACGAGGGATACAAAGCCTGGGTAGCAATTGAACAATCATGTACGGAGATCCCACTCCAATGTCTGTCATGGCTATGGCCAAGAATATTAGGTACCTTAAAGCGGTTGTAAAGGTGTTTTTTTTTTTTTTTAAAAATAACAAACATGTTATACTTACCTTCACTGTGCAGCTCGTTCTGCACAGAGTGGCCCCGAACCTCGTCTTCTGGGGTCCCTCGGCGGCTGTTTCAGCTCCTCCCCGCAAGCATTCACCACCTTAATGCGAGCTCCCTCGCACGGTGGTGAGTGCTTGCGGGCGCGCTCCCGTGATACAGCCGGCGGCTATAGCCGCTCGCTGTATCACTCGGCCCCGCCCCCCGGCGCGTCGCGTCATCGGATGTGATTGACAGCAGCGCGAGCCAATGGCTGCGCTGCTTTCAATCCATCCACTGCAGCCAATCAGCGGCCAGGGTGAGCGGAGGAACAGATGTCGGGAACGCGAAGCTGACTTTCGAGGCGTCAGGTAAGTAAAACGGGGGGCCTGGGGGCGGCGGTTCTGTCAGAAGTTTTTTCACCTTAATGCATAGAATGCATTAAGGTGAAAAAATTTTTACCTTTACAACCCCTTTAAGACATCATCCACTAATAGGGGCAACCCTAAAACTAATTCAACAAAGTCATTTGTTTTCAAAATCAGATGGGGATAATTACTCGGCTATACCCAGTCTTGGGAAACTCCCCAGGCTATTCCCCCCAGGCTATACAGATAGCCATTTTAAACAAACTCCGAGATGTGTTAAAATCTGATTAGGTGACTTCCTTGAAACATCAAGGTTGAAGACTTGAATGGAAATACAGTTGCTGTTTGACCTGCCACTGGATCCGTGGTGGATGCAACAGCTTTCCCACTTTCTCAGCTCCCTTATGCGTGGGGAGATATCAGACCGTTCAACTACACCATTGAAAGACCTGTGTCTGTTAGAAACACCATCTACCCATGGGGTATCTGAGTTATATAAAATGCTAATAGATCCCCCTGTGGGCTTTGTTCCAAGATTCCTTCAAAAATGGGAAAGAGATTTAGATATTATATTCTCCAAAGAGCAACAGTCACATTCTATATTTTGCTCACTATTCCTCAACAGCTAGTAATTACCAAGAGCTATGCTATAAAATCCTTACAAGGTGGTATAAAGTTCCATCATTACTAAAGAAAATATACCCAGAAAAGACAAATATTTGCTGGCGCTGTGGAGAATTAGAGGGTAATATGCTTCACATCTTCTGGTCATGTCGGAAAATACTTGACTTTTGGTCCAAAGTGCGAGATACTATAGGACAGATAACGGATTATGATCTGGGATCTGACCCAGCTAGATCCCTTCTTCATCTTTCAGATCTCTCAAAACGTAATTATAGAAACTCGTTGGTTGTTTATCTTTTGGATGCGGCAAAGGCTTGTATCCCAGCCTTATGGAAGCAGGAACAACCCGCCTCGATCTCACTGTGGCTTAAAAAAATAGTGTATATATATATGCTATGGAAAAAGGTATTGCAATTATGCAATAAAGAGGAAAAATTCAACAAATAATGGAAACAATGGTCCCTCATTGCATGTATCAGGGAATATGGCCATGTGCTAGTGGAAGGGGAGCAGGCGGGACCTTAAGGGGGAAGAGAAGGAGAGAATATAACCAAATTTTTATTTCTGTAGCTTCCTTTTTTTTTTTCTTTTTTTCCCTCCCTCCCCCCGTTGTTTAATCAATGTTCATATAGTAACCTTATATATATATTCAATGAAAATATAATCAATTTGCATTAAGATATACTTTATGATACGCATGCAATTAAAATGTGTTTGTTTATATGTATTTAAACTATTGAAAAAATAAAATATAGAATTAAAAAAAAAAAGAATAGATGTTGGGGTGTTTGTTTTCCAAAATGGGGTCATTTTGTGGGTAATTCCACTGTCCTGGTGCTCAAGGACCTTCAAAAAGTGTGATAGGTAGGAATGAAATGAGATGTGTAACTTATGCTCCTAGAACGCCGGAAAGGTACTACTTCAATGTTGGGCCTCTGTATGTGGCCAGGCTGTGTAAAAGTCACACATGTGGTATCGCCATACTCAGGAGTAGCAGAATATGTTTTGGGGTGTAATTTTTGCTATATACATGCTATGTGTTAGAAATTTCTTATAAACTGACCACTTTGAGTAAAAAAAAATTGTAAAATTGGAAAACTGTCAGAAAGGCCTATACTAAGGAACACTGCTGCAACACCTGTGTGACTGATCCAAACAGACAAAAATGTATAAATAAAAAGAAAGTGGTAGTTGCGCTGTGATAAAAGGAAAGGGGAGGTGGAAGGTGGAAGGGGCTAAGAAAATAGGTGGAGAGGTGAAAAGCAGCCAAAGTAAATGCGGCCACAGATGCACTAAACAAACATACAATGAAATAACAAAGGTATTAACATGAGTTGAATGACTAAAAAAGTGACACAATAAATGTAAATAACAGTGATAAAACACTCAAAACAGTCCAGGTGGATAAGGGCTAGTATCGAAACTAGCACATAGTGACAAATCAAAAAGCTGAATATGATAAATCCAAATGGGTAAGCATATGACAGTCCCACCACCAAGTAATACAAAATTCCAAGAGAAGGGAGAAATCTTCAGTGAGAACACCTCCATGTCTGCAAGCAGCTCACCTTACTGCTGTAAGGTATACAGCTTAGTTGCAGACCATGGGCAAGCATGGATATCCCATCTGGTTTTTGAGGCGATTCCAATGGTGGATATGCAGGACGGTATATGAAAGAAATGACATGAACAGAAATATAGTGTAACTCTGTGACGGCCAAGGTGAGAGGGGAGCAGAACACAGAAAGGGGGTGCACTCACTTTTTGAAAATGAGTGTGGGCATCAATCCACGAACGGCGAGTTAGTATGCCTCACTGAGTATCTTCAGTCAGTCCCCGCTCCTCAATGCTCGTCAAATAGGGTGAATGTATGTGGGGTATAGGGAGAAAGCACACATAGCATAATCCCGTATAAAACAAATTAATTTAAAACAGTATGGTAAAACTCACATTTAAAAGTAAACTGCGGTACATAGCATCCACGAGCGCCGAGCTCGTCTCCTGCCGTCAGTTTGTGACAGTATCCCGTGCTCCAATCCTGACGCGTATCGTCATGTCACGTGACTTCATCAGAGGATAACACAGGGTAAAGGTAAATGCCTTTAAATAGTCTGCACATGATGGGCACCTGGCGGCCATTTTCCCGAAGCCCATCGTTGTAATGAATAGCCTCAATATTAGACAGAGCCGTCTGCCATTTTGCTGAGGTCTCACACATAGGCAGGCAATGGAAGGAAAGCTGATAGCCATAAGCATAATCAGTGCAAAGCTAGCTAAAGTGCGCAGCAAAACGCAATCACTAGAAAGCAGTAGCCCACTAGTAAGTATAAGTGACATCGCCACGGATATGAATAAAAAAGCTGGAAACGCATGAGAAAAAACATAAAAACGAGTATAGATATTAAAAAAAATATAAAAATGTGTATATATATATATATATATATATATATATATATGGGATGGAATTAACAAATGGACTGGACAAAGGCCAGCAAAAAAAAAAGAGGGGAAGACACAAAAATGGGGGAAAAAAGGAAAATGGGGGAAGGGGAGCTCGAGGGGTATCACAAACTCACTGGAATGGAATACATAGGATAAATGCATAAATATGACAATAAGTATCAATGTAGCAAAGCAAGAATATAAAAATAATGTAGATAACCCAAATGTAAACATACCTATAGGTAAATAGACTGAAAAGAGGGAGAAATGGGAATAGGTATGGGAAATCGCATGAAGAATGTAAGTAGGGATAATAAACTAGAAATCGCTGAGAAAGCAGTTTAAGTCAAACTCGATATTAAGCCCTTTAGGCGCAAGAATGTCCATAGAGAATATCCATTTAGACTCAAGTTGACTTAGAATCCTCACTTTATGTCCCCCACACCATGGTCTGGTATACGGTACAATACCCCAAAACTTCAGGTGGCTGGGGTTTTGTTATGGTATTTTGCAAAATGCCTAGAGACATTGTGCTTGTCAAAACCCTTTTGGATGTTTTGGACATGCTCTTTAACCACTTGCCGACCGCCTCACGCATATATACGTGAGCAGAGCGGCACGGGCAGGCAAAATCACATACCTGATACGTGATGCCTTCCCGCGGGCGGGGGGTCCGATCGGACCCCCCCCTGGTGCCGTAGGCGGTCGGCTCTTGTTCGCGGGCGATGAGGGGCCAGGGGGAGGCCATCCATTGATGGCCACCCCCTCCCGATCGCTCCCAGCGAATCAAATGCTTCCTCTCCCTCTGTAATGTAAACAGAGGGAGAGGAAGTGATGTCATCTCTCCTCGAGCCGGTCTTTTTGATCCGACGCCGAGGAGAGAAGACATCCAAGTAAGTGCACCAACACTACACTTCCAGTAGAACACGCAGGCACACTTTTCACCCCCCTGTCACCCCCCGATCACCCCCCTGTACCCCCTGTCACTCTGACACCAATAGCAGTGTTTTTTTTTTTTTTGCATTGGTGTCAGTTTGTGTCAGTTATAAGTGTTAGGGCAGTTAGGTTAGCCCCCTTTAGGTCTAGGGTATCCCCCTTTAGGTCCAGGGTACCCCCCTAACCCCCCCTAATAAAGGTTAACCCCGTGATCACCCCCCGTCACCAGTGTCGCTAAGTGATCGTTTTTCTGATCGCTGTATTAGTGACACAGGTGACGCTAGTTTAGGGAGGTAAGTATATAGGTTCGCTGTCAGTGTTTTATAGCGACAGGGACCCCCATATACTACCTGCTAAAGGTTTTAACCCCCTGATTGCCCCCTAGTTAACCCTTTCACCAGTGATCACCGTATAAGTGTTACGGGTGACGCTGGTTAGATAGTTTATTACAGTTTATTATAGTTTATTATAGTTTTAGGGCACCCGCCGTTTATTACCTTATAAAGGTTTAACCCCCTAATTGCCCGGCGGTGATAGAAGTTAAGTTTTTAGGATCAGATAAGGTCTGCGTCGCCCCAGGCAGCGTCAGGTTAGCGCCAGTACCGCTAAAACCCATGCACGCAGCATACACCTCCCTTAGTGCTATAGTATCTGAACGGATCGATATCTGATCCGATCAGATCTATACTCCCCAGCAGTTTAGGGTTCCCTGAAACGCAGTGTTAGCGGGATCAGCCCAGATACCTGCTAGCACCTGCGTTTTGCTCCTCGGCCCAGCCCAGCCCAGCCCACCCAAGTGCAGTATCGATCGATAAATGACACTTACAAAACACTAAGCACACATAACTGCAGCGTTCGCAGAGTCAGGCCTGATCCCTGCGATCGCTAACAGTTTTTTGGTAGCGTTTTGAATCAGTCGTTGACAGTCAGGAGCTTTTTTGCCTGTGAGTCTCACTAGTGTACCCCTAAATTTAGAGGCCAAAATGGCAAATCGAAGGTACACTAGTGAAGAGGCCTACAGGTTTCTGAGCATGACAGATAGTGAAGAGGAAGTCACTCATCTATCAGATTCAGGCTCAGAATACGATCCTGTAGAGGACAGCAGCTCCATGACAGATAGCTCTGACGACGGAGTTGTGGTCCCTGCTAAGGTCAGGCGTACCAGACCCCGAACTTATTCTGTCCTTGAAGTGCAAGAACCGCAGGGCTCTCATATGGAGCAGAGAAGTACTAGTGCCGCTATTCCTTCTGGTGAACTGGCAAGCACCAGCGGCCTAGTACATCCTGGTCGTACATCCAGCACTGCAGTAACACTTGGTGACGTGGCGAGTCCCATAAGTGCAGTTCAAGCTGGCGAGGTGGCAAGCACAAGTAGTGTCCCGCTGCCACCAAGAAGACGAACACAGGCCCGTCGTGCCCATAGTGCCCTTCCTGCTGCATTCGCCAATCCGAATTGGGTACCCACCACTTCTGCAGCACCCGTACTTCCCCCTTTCACTGGCCAACCCGGAATTCAGGTGGAAACAGTTGACTTTACGCCACTGGATTTTTATTCACTGTTTTTCACCGAAGATCTCTATAGATCTATTGTGGACCAAAGCAATTTATACGCTGGTCAATACATCGCCGCTAATCCCCAGTCCTCCCTTGCCAGAGATTGGAGACCAATTACGGTCTCTGAATTTAAGATCTTTCTGGGCCTTTCCCTCCTCATGGGGTTGAATAAAAAGAGTGAGTTGCGGTCATATTGGTCCACTGACCCAATTTACCATTCACCCTTGTTCTCTGCCTCCATGGCCAGGGCACGATACGAGCAGATTTTGCGGTTCATGCACTTCAACGACAATGAACTCTGTCGTCCTCGTGGAGACCCTGCATACGATCGGCTCTACAAAATTCGGCCCCTCGTAAACCACTTCAACCAACGTTTTGCAGACTTGTTTACTCCCCATCAAGTTGTCTGCGTTGATGAGTCCCTGGTTAAATTTTCTGGCCGCTTGTCATTCAAACAGTACCTTCCCAGCAAGCGTGCCAGATACGGGGTCAAGATGTATAAGCTCTGTGACAGGGCCACAGGCTATACATGTAGTTTTATGGTTTACGAGGGCAAAGATAGTCACGTAGAGCCGACAAACTGCCCTGACTACATAGGAAGCGCTGGCAAGATAGTGTGGGACTTGGTGTCACCCTTATTCGGAAAGGGGTACCACTTGTACGTGGACAATTATTATACGAGCGTGCCACTTTTTAGCCACCTTTTTGGTCATCAGATTGGAGCATGTGGCACCGTGCGACCTAATCGCCGGGGCTTTCCCCAGCGGCTTGTAGATTCCCGTCTTAGGCTGGGGGAGAGAGCCTGCTTGAAGTATAATAATTTGCTCGCTATGAAGTGGAGGGATAAGAAGAATGTTTTCGTTCTCACCTCCCTTCATGCAGACACGATGGTCCAAATTCCTACGGCGACTGGTGTTGTGGAGAAACCCCTCTGTGTCCACGAATATAACCTTAATATGGGAGGGGTGGACCTCAACGACCAGTTGTTGGCGCCGTACCTAATTGCCCGTAAGGCCAGACGCTGGTACAAAAAAGTGTCTGTTTATTTATTTCAATTGGCTTTGCTGAATGCTTATGTGCTATACAGAGCTTCAGGACGGACTGGATCCTTCCTTAAATTCCAGGAAGAGATCGTCAGAGCCCTTCTGTATCCAGACGGTGCTCCACCTCACCATCCCCAACCAAATGCAGTAAGCCGGCTGCATGAGAGGCATTTTCTTTATGCCCTCCCGAGTACCCCTACCCAACGAACCCACCAAAAAAGATGTCGTGTCTGCAGCAAGCGCGGATTTAGGCATGACACCTGGTATTATTGTCCCCTCTGTCCTGGCAATCCTGGTCTTTGCATTGGTGAATGTTTTGAACGCTACCATACACTAGTGGAGTATTAGCGTAGGGTACAGCACTGCACAGACTAGGCACACTTCCATAGGGTCTCCCAAGATGCTGTCGCATTTTGAGAGACCCAAACCTGGTACCAGTTAAAAAAGTTAAAGTTACAAAAAAAAGTGTTAAAAAAAACAAAAAAAAGTAAAAAAAAAGAAAAAAACACAAAAAAAATATAAAATAAAAAAAACAAAAATAGTTGTTGTTTTATTGTTCTCTCTCTATTCTCTCTCTATTGTTCTGCATTCTATACTGCAATGTTTTATTGTTATGTTTTTATCATGTTTGCTTTATAGGTATGCAATTTTTTTATACTTTGTTTTTTTTTATTGTTAACCACTTTTTTGTTTTCAGGTACGCCATTCAGCTGCAGAGCGGATTTATTTATCTTGACAGCAACAGCGTTTGCTCCCACGATATATAAAGCCGTGACTCCAGCGCTGTCGGAGGTGATTTCACCACCACAGTTACATACTTCAGCATATTTGCTCCTGCCTTTTGCGGAAGGATGCCCCCATGCTTCGGCATATATATTTTTTAGGTAGGCACAGGTTGCGTTAAATGTTTTATTTTTTACTATGTTTTTTTTGTATTTTGCTTTGCAGGTATGGTAAGTATTACTGTTATACTGTAATGTTACTTTGTTTTTTAGTTAACCATCATTTGCTTAGCAGGTACGCCATTCAGTTGCAGCACGGATTTATTTATCTTGACAGCAACAGCGTTTGCTCCCACGATACATAAAGCCGTGACTCCAGCGCTGTCGGAGGTGATTTCACCACCACAGTTACATACTTCAGCATATATGCCGAAGCGTGGGGGCAGCAGTGGGTGGAGGAGCGATTTGCTCCTGCCTTTTGCGGGAGGATGCCCCCATGCTTCAGCATATATATATACGGTGCATGTATGCCCATCATTAGAAGTGGGTGGATGAAGGGAGGTATTCTAATGGTGGGCATACCCACCGATCAATATCTTTTTTTCGTTCAGCCCACAGGCTGCATGAAAAAAAAGTTTACAATGTATGCCCAACAAGGACCAGCAACGTACTGGTATGTTGCTGGACTTTGAGTGGTTATACCAGAATGATGCCTGCAGGTTTAGGTATCATCTTGGTATCATTCTTTTCAGCCAGTGGTCGGCTTTCTTGTAAAAGCAATCCTAGCGGCTAATTAGCCTCTAGACTGCTTTTACAAGCAGTGGGAGGGAATGCCCCCCCCCCACCGTCTTCCATGTTTTTCTCTGGCTCTCCTGTCCCAACAGGGAACTTGAGAATGCAGCCGGTGATTCAGCCAGCTGACCATAGAGCTGATCAGAGACCAGAATGGCTCCAAACATCTCTATGGCCTAAGAAACCGGAAGCTACGAGCATTTCATGACTTAGATTTCGCCGGATGTAAACAGCGCCATTGGGAAATTGGGAAAGCATTTTATCACACCGATCTTGGTGTGGTCAGATGCTTTGAGGGCAGAGGAGAGATCTAGGGTCTAATAGACCCCAATTTTTTCTAAAAAGAGTACCTGTCACTACCTATTGCTGTCATAGGGGATATTTACATTCCCTGAGATAACAATAAAAATGATTAAAAAATAAATAAAAATGAACGGAACAGTTTAAAAATAAGATAAAAAAGCAAAAAAAAAAAAAAAAAAAAAAAAAAAGCACCCCTGCCCCCCCCCCTGCTCTCGCACAAAGGCGAACGCAAGCGTCGGTCTGGCGTCAAATGTAAACAGCAATTGCACCATGCATGTGAGGTATCACCGTGAAGGTCAGATCGAGGGCAGTAATTTTAGCAGTAGACCTCCTCTGTAAATCTAAAGTGGTAACCTGTAAAGGCTTTTAAAAATGTATCTAGTTTGTCGCCACTGCACGTTTGTGCGCAATTTTAAAGCATGTCATGTTTGGTATCCATGTACTCGGCCTAAGATCATCTTTTTTATTTCATCAAACATTTTGACAAAATAGTGTGTTTTAGTGTATTAAAATTTAAAAATGTGTGTTTTTTCCCCAAAAAATGCGTTTGAAAAATCGCTGCGCAAATACTGTGTGAAAAAAAAAATTAAACACCCACCATTTTAATCTGTAGGGCATTTGCTTTAAAAAAATATATAATGTTTGGGGGTTCAAAGTAATTTTTTTGCAAAAAAAAATAATTTTTTCATGTAAACAAAAAGTGTCAGAAAGGGCTTTGTCTTCAAGTGGTTAGAAGAGTGGTCGATGTGTGACATAAGCTTCTAAATGTTGTGCATAAAATGCCAGGACACTTCAAAACCCCCCCAAATGACCCCATTTTGGAAAGTAGACACCCCAAGCTATTTGCTGAGAGGCATGTCGAGTCCATGGAATATTTTATATTGTGACACAAGTTGCGGGAAAAAGACAAATTTTTTTTTTTTTTTTTTCACAAAGTTGTCACTAAATGATATATTGCTCAAACATGCCATGGGAATATGTGAAATTACACCCCAAAATACATTCTGTTGCTTCTCCTGAGTATGGGGATACCACATGTGTGAGACTTTTTGGGAGCCTAGCCGCGTACGGGACCCCGAAAACCAAGCCCCGCATTCAGGCTTTCTAAGGGCGTAAATTTTTGATTTCACTCTTCACTGCCTATCACAGTTTCGGAGGCCATGGAATGCCCAGATGGCACAAACCCCCCCCAAATGACCCCATTTTGGAAAATAGACACCCAAAGCTATTTGCTGAGAGGTATAGTGAGTATTTTGCAGACCTCACTTTTTGTCACAAACTTTTGAAAATTGAAAAAAGAAAAAAAAAATATGTTTTTCTTGTCTTTCTTCATTTTCAAAAACAAATGAGAGCTGCAAAATACTCACCATGCCTCTCAGCAAATAGCTTGGGGTGTCTACTTTCCAAAATGGGGTCATTTGGGGGGGGGTTTGTGCCATCTGGGCATTCCATGGCCTTCAAAACTGTGATAGGTAGTGAGGAGTAAAATCAAAAATGTATGCCCTTAGAAATCCTGAAGGCGGTGCTTGGTTTTCGGGGCCCCGTACGTGGCTAGGCTCCCAAAAAGTCCCACACATGTGGTATCCTCGTACTCAGGAGAAGCAGTAGAATGTATTTTGGGGTGTAATTCCACATATGCCCATGGCATGTTTGAACAATATATCATTTAGTGACAACTTTGTGCAAAAAAAAAAAAAATAAAAATTGTCACTTTCCCGCAACTTGTGTCAAAATATAAAATATTCCATGGACTCAACATGCCTCTCAGCAAATAGCTTGGGGTGTCTACTTTCCAAAATGGGGTCAATTGGGGGGGGTTTGTGCCATCTGGGCATTTTATGGCCTTCAAAAATGTGATAGGTAGTGAGGAGTGAAATTACAACTTTACGCCCTTAGAAATCCTGAAGGCGGTGCTGGGTTTTCGGGGCCCCGTACGCAGCTAGGCTCCCAAAAAGTCCCACACATGTGGTATCCCCGTACTCAGGAGAATCAGCAGAATGTATTTTGGGGTGCAATTCCACATATGCCCATGGCCTGTGTGAGCAATATATCATTTAGTGACAACTTTGTGCAAAAAAAAAAAAAATTCTCTCATTCCCGCAACTTGTGTCAAAAAATAAAATATTCCATGGACTCAACATGCCTCTCAGCAAATAGCTTGGGGTGTCTACTTTCCAAAATGGGGTCATTTGGGGGGGGTTTGTGCCATCTTGGCATTTTATGGCCTTCAAAACTGTGATAGGTAGTGAGGAGTGAAATCAAAAATTTATGCCCTTAGAAATCCTGAAGGCGGTGCTTGGTTTTCCTTGCCCCGTACGCGGCTAGGCTCCCAAAAAGTCCCACACATGTGGTATCCCCGTACTCAGGAGAAGCAGCAGAATATATTTTGGGGTGCAATTCCACATATGCCCATGGCATGTTTGAGCAATATATCATTTAGTGACAACTTTGTGCAAAAAAAAAAAAAAATTCTCACATTCCCGCAACTTGTGTCAAAAAATAAAATATTCCATGGACTCAACATGCCTCTCAGCAAATAGCTTGGGGTGTCTACTTTCCAAAATGGGGTCATTTGGGGGGGGGGGGTTGTGCCATCTTGGCATTTTATGGCCTTCAAAACTGTGATAGGTAGTGAGGAGTGAAATAAAAAATGTATGCCCTTAGAAATCCTAAAGGCGGTGATTGGTTTTCGGGGCCCCGTACGTGGCTAGGCTCCCAAAAAGTCCCACACATGTGGTATCCCCATACTCAGGAGAAGCAGCTAAATGTATTTTGGGGTACAATTCCACATATGCCCATGGCCTGTGTGAGCAATATATCATTTAGTGACAACTTTGTGCAAAAAAAAAAAAATTGTCACATTCCCACAACTTGTGTCAAAAAATAAAATATTCCATGGACTCAACATACCTCTCAGCAAATATCTTGGGGTGTCTACTTTCCAAAATGGGGTCATTTGGGGGGGTTTTGTGCCATCTTGGCATTTTATGGCCTTCAAAACTGTGATAGGTAGTGAGGAGTGTAATCAAAAATCTATGTCCTTAGAAATCCTGAAGGCGGTGCTTGGTTTTCGGGGCCCCGTACGCGGCTAGGCTCCCAAAAAGTCCCACACATGTGGTATCCCCGTACTCAGGAGAAGCAGCTGAATGTATTTTGGGGTGCAATTCCACATATGCCCATGGCCTGTGTGAGCAATATATCATTTAGTGGAAACTTTTTGTAAATTTCTTTTTTTTTTTTTTTTTTGTCATTATTCAATCACCTGGGACAAAAAAAATAAATATTCAATGGGTTCAACATGCCTCTCAGCAATTTCCTTGGGGTGTCTACTTTCAAAATGGGGTCATTTGGGGGGGTTTTGTACTGCCCTGCCATTTTAGCACCTCAAGAAATGACATAGGCAGTCATAAACTAAAAGCTGTGTAAATTCCAGAAAATGTACCCTAGTTTGTAGGCGCTATAACTTTTGCGCAAACCAATGAATATACGCTTATTGACTTTTTTTTTACCAAAGACATGTGGCCGAATACATTTTGGCCTAAATGTATGACTAAAATTGAGTTTATTGGATTTTTTTATAACAAAAAGTAGAAAATATCATTTTTTTTCAAAATTTTCGGTCTTTTTCCGTTTATAGCGCAAAAAATAAAAATGGCAGAGGTGATCAAATACCATCAAAAGAAAGCTCTATTTGTGGGAAGAAAAGGACGCAAATTTCGTTTGGGTACACCATTGCATGACCGCGCAATTAGCAGTTAAAGCGACGCAGTGCCAAATTGTAAAAAGTGCTCTGGTCAGGAAGGGGGTAAATCCTTCCGGGGCTGAAGTGGTTAATGCGAATTCTTAGCAGCCTTTTGGTGCAGGCCAATATATTGGAGGCCGCAGCTGCACTCCAATACATAAACTGCTCCCTCAGTGTTACACCCAATGAACTCGTTGACATCATATTTGATACCGTTACTGTTTGATTGAAAAGAGAACACTTTTTGGTTCGGACGTTTAGTGCGAGTGCAGGCATAACATCATTTACAAGGGTAAAATCCCTTACTGGTAAAGAAAGAAAATTGTTTTTTTGGAGGATCTATCACACTTTTAACTAATCGATCTCGGAGGGTAGGTGCCCTTTTATAGATGAATTTAGGTTTTTTTGGTAGTATTTCTCTGAGGCCTCTATCGGATTTAACCACTTGCCGACCGCCTAACGCACATATACGGCGGCAGAATGGCACGGGCAGGCAGAATCACGTACCCGTACGTGATCTGCCTCCCGCGGGCGGGGGGTCCGATCGGACCCCCCCCCGGTGCCAGCGGCGGTCGGCATTTGACTGGGAGCGTCGGGAGGCGAGGGGGAGACCATCCGATCGTGGCCCCCCCTCGCGATCGCTCCCAGCCAATCGGAATCCTCCCCTGCCTGTGTGTAGTTTCACAAAGGCAGAGGATGTGATGTCATCTCTCCTCGGTTCGGCAGTTTCCGTTCCGGCGCCGAGGAGAGAAGACATGTAAGTGTACCAACACACACACACACACACAGTAGAACATGCCAGGCATACTTTACACCCCCGATCCCCCCTGATCGCCCCCCGATCCCCCCCCAATCACCCCCCCCTGTCACAAACTGACAGCAAGCAGTATTTTTTTTTTTTTTCTGATTACTGCATGGTGTCAGTTTGTGACAGTTACAGTGTTAGGGCAGTGAGTATTACCCCCCTTTAGGTCTAGGATACCCCCCTAACCCCCCCTAATAAAGTTTTAACCCCTTGATCACCCCCTGTCACCAGTGTCACTAAGCAATCATTTTTCTGATCGCTGTATTAGTGTCGCTGGTGACGCTAGTTAGGGAGGTAAATATTTAGGTTCGCCGTCAGTGTTTTATAGCGACAGGGACCCCCATATACTATCTAATAAATGTTTTAACCCCTTGATTGCCCCCTAGTTAACCCTTTCACCACTGATCACCGTATAACCGTTACGGGTGACGCTGGTTAGTTCGTTTATTTTTTATAGTGTCAGGGCACCCGCCGTTTATTACCGAATAAAGGTTTAGCCCCCTGATCGCCCGGCGGTGATATGCGTCGACCCAGGCAGCGTCAGATTAGCGCCAGTACCGCTAACACCCACGCACGCAGCATACGCCTCCCTTAGTGGTATAGTATCTGTACGGATCAATATCTGATCCGATCAGATCTATACTAGTGTCCCCAGCAGTTTAGGGTTCCCAAAAATGCAGTGTTAGCGGGATCAGCCCAGATACCCGCTAGCACCTGCGTTTTTCACCTCTGCCCGGCCCAGCCCACCCAAGTGCAGTATCGATTGATCACTGTCACTTACAAAACACTAAACGCATAACTGCAGCGTTCACAGAGTCAGGCCTGAATCCTGCGATAGCTAACAGTTTTCTTGGTAGCGTTTTGGTGAACTGGCAAGCACCAGCCCCAGGCAGCGTCAGGTTAGCGCCAGTACCGCTAACACCCACGCACGCACCGTACACCTCTCTTAGTGGTATAGTATCTGAACGGATCAATATATTTTTTCTCCATACATGGTCTATGCTTGCTGACAAAGACGGTGATCGTGCAGATTGTTTGGGCAGGTTCCTGGCCCCCCATTTGAGGAGGAAATCTTCCGGTGTACCAACTAGTCTCACACTGTCATTGGTTTGGAGACAGTACAAGCCTATTTGACTCACCGCCTACGGCCTGTGAGTCCACCGAAGTCGGTAAGAGTATTACATCTCTTTCTCTGGTTTGCACTTTCCTGTGATACTACCTGCCCTGGATTCAAGTTGGGTCAACCACACCACGCACTATATGGACTAATTTATTATATGCACATGGTTTTTCTGAGTGTGATATCTTCTCACTAACATTATGGACATTATTTGACATTATTTATATTCTGTTTTCCTCACTAGTATTTGTCGTTATTATTTATGATATTTCCATAAACATCTGTGCCTCTTTGGGGCATTGTTTTTGTTTAGAGATGTGGTAATATTCACATCCACTATTTACTTATCTATCTTGCAGGTTTGAGATTAGATGAAGGTATCTGCTCCTTCTAATGTGGATTGACTTCCCTCTATCTCAAACCCTTATATATTAATTTTTTATATTATTGATTTCACGTTAGCGCTACACTTTTATTATTTAGATCTATACTAGCGTCCCCAGCAGTTTAGGGTTCCCAAACACGCAGTGTTAGCGGGATCAGCCCAGATACCTGCTAGCACCTGCGTTTTGCCCCTCCGTCCGGCCCAGCCCACCCAAGTGCAGTATCGATCGATCACTGTCACTTACAAAACACTAAACGCATAACTGCAGCGTTCGCAGAGTCAAGCCTGATCCCTGCGATCGCTAACAGTTTTTTTGGTAGCGTTTTGGTGAACTGGCAAGCACCAGCCCCAGGCAGCGTCAGGTTAGCGCCAGTACCGCTAACACCCACGCATGCACCGTACACCTCCCTTAGTGGTATAGTATCTGATCGGATCAATATCTGATCTGATCAGATCTATACTAGCGTCCCCAGCAGTTTAGGGTTCCCACAAACGCAGTGTTAGCGGGATCAGCCCAGATACCTGCTAGCACCTGCGTTTTGCCCCTCCGCCCGGCCCAGCCCAGCCCACCCAAGTGCAGTATCGATCGATCACTGACACTTACAAAACACTAAACGCATAACTGCAGCGTTCGCAGAGTCAGGCCTGATCCCTGCGATCGCTAACAGTTTTTTTGGTAGCGTTTTGGTGAACTGGCAAGCACCAGCGGCCTAGTACACCCCGGTCGTAGTCAAACCAGCACTGCAGTAACACTTGGTGACGTGGCGAGTCCCATAAGTGCAGTTCAAGCTGGTGAGGTGGCAAGCACAAGTAGTGTCCCGCTGCCACCAAAAAGACAAACACAGGCCCGTCGTGCCCATAATGCCCTTCCTGCTGCATTCGCCAATCCTAATTGGGAACCCACCACTTCTGCAGCGCCCGTACTTCCCCCATTCACATCCCCAACCAAATGCAGTCGGCTGCATGAGAGGCATTTTCTTTATGTCCTCCCGAGTACCCCTACCCAGCGAACCCCCCCAAAAAAGATGTCGTGTCTGCAGCAAGCGCGGATATAGGCGTGACACCCGCTATTATTGTCCCTCCTGTCCTGACAATCCTGGTCTTTGCATTGGTGAATGTTTTGAACGCTACCATTCACTAGTTGAGTATTAGCATAGGGTACAGCATTGCACAGACTAGGCACACTTTCACAGGGTCTCCCAAGATGCCATCGCATTTTGAGAGACCCGAACCTGGAACCGGTTACAGTTATAAAAGTTAGTTACAAAAAAAAGTGTAAAAAAAAAAAAAAAACACATACAAAAATATAAAATAAAAAAAAAATAGTTGTCGTTTTATTGTTCTCTCTCTCTCTATTCTCTCTCTATTGTTCTGCTCTTTTTTACTGTATTCTATTCTGCAATGTTTTATTGTTATGTTTTATCATGTTTGCTTTTCAGATATGCAATTTTTTATACCTTACCGTTTACTGTGCTTTATTGTTAACCATTTTTTTGTCTTCAGGTACGCCATTCACGACTTTGAGTGGTTATACCAGAATGATGCCTGCAGGTTTAGGTATCATCTTGGTATCATTCTTTTCAGCCAGCGATCGGCTTTATGTAAAAGCAATCCTAGCAGCTAATTAGCCTCTAGACTTCTTTTACAAGCAGTGGGAGGGAATGCCCCCCCCCAACGTCTTCCGTGTTTTTCTCTGGCTCTCCTGTCTGAACAGGGAACCTGAGAATGCAGCCGGTGATTCAGCCAGCTGACCATAGAGCTGATCAGAGACCAGAGTGGCTCCAAACATCTCTATGGCCTAAGAAACCGGAAGCTACGAGCATTTTATGACTTAGATTTCGCCGGATGTAAACAGCGCCATTGGGAAATTGGGAAAGCATTTTATCACACCGATCTTGGTGTGGTCAGATGCTTTGAGGGCAGAGGAGAAATCTAGGGTCTAATAGACCCCAATTTTTGCAAAAAAGAGTACCTGTCACTACCTATTGCTATGATAGGGGATATTTACATTCCCTGAGATAACAATAAAAATGATTTAAAAAAAAAAAAAATGAAAGGAACAGTTTAAAAATAAGATAAAAAAATAATAATAATAAAGAAAAAAAAAAAAAAAAAAAAAGCACCCCTGTCCCCCCTGCTCTCGCGCTAAGGCGAACGCAAGCGTCGGTCTGGCGTCAAATGTAAACAGCAATTGCACCATGCATGTGAGGTATCACCGCGAACGTCAGATCGAGGGCAGTAGTTTTAGCAGTAGACCTCCTCTGTAAATCTAAAGTGGTAACCTGTAAAGGCTTTTAAAGGTTTTTAAAAATGTATTTAGTTTGTCGCCACTGCACGTTTGTGCGCAATTTTAAAGCATGTCATGTTTGGTATCCATGTACTCGGCCTAAGATCATCTTTTTTATTTCATCAAACATTTGGGCAATATAGTGTGTTTTAGTGCATTAAAATTTAAAAAAGTGTGTTTTTTCCCAAAAAAATGCGTTTGAAAAATCGCTGCGCAAATACTGTGTGAAAAAAAAAATGAAACACCCACCATTTTAATCTGTAGGGCATTTGCTTTAAAAAATATATAATGTTTGTGGGTTCAAAGTAATTTTCTTGCAAAAAAAATTATTTTTTTATGTAATCAAAAAGTGTCAGAAAGGGCTTTGTCTTCAAGTGGTTAGAAGAGTGGGTGATGTGTGACATAAGCTTCTAGATGTTGTGCATAAAATGCCAGGACAGTTCAAAACCCCCCCAAATGACTCCATTTTGGAAAGTAGACACCCCAAGCTATTTGCTGAGAGGCATGTCGAGTCCATGGAATATTTTATATTGTGACACAAGTTGCGGGAAAGAGACAATTTTTTATTTTTTTTTGCGCAAAGTTGTCACTAAATGATATATTGCTCAAACATGCCATGGGAATATGTGAAATTACACCCCAAAATACATTCTGTTGCTTCTCCTGAGTACGGGGATACCACATGTGTGAGACTTTTTGGGAGCCTAGCCGCGTACGGGACCCCGAAAACCAAGCACCGCCTTCAGGCTTTCTAAGGCCGTAAATTTTTGATTTCACTCTTCACTGCCTATCACAGTTTCGGAGGCCATGGAATGCCCAGGTGGCAAAAAAAACCCCAAATGACCCCATTTTGGAAAGTAGACACCCCAAGCTATTTGATGAGAGGTATAGTGAGTATTTTGCAGACCTCACTTTTTGTCACAAAGTTTTGAAAATTGAAAAAAGAAAAAAAAATGTTTTTTTCTCGTCTTTCTTTATTTTCAAAAACAAATGAGAGCTGCAAAATACTCACCATGCCTCTCAGCAAATAGCTTGGGGTGTCTACTTTCCAAAATGGGGTCATTTGGGGGGGGTTTGTGCCACCTGGGCATTCCATGGCCTTCGAAACTGTGATAGGTAGTGAGAAGTAAAATCAAAAATGTACGCCCTTAGAAATCCTGAAGGCAGTGATTGGTTTTCGGGGCCCCGTACGCGGCTAGGCTCTCAAAAAGTCCCACACATGTGGTATCCCCGTACTCAGGAGAAGCAGCTAAATGTATTTTGGGGTGCAATTCCACATATGCCCATGGCCTGTGTGAGCAATATATCATTTAGTGACAACTTTGTGTAAAAAAAAAAGAAAAAAAAAAAATTTGTCACTTTCCCGCAACTTGTGTCAAAATATAAAACATTCCATGGACTCAACATGCCTCAAAGCAAATAGCTTGGGGTGTCTACTTTCCAAAATGGGGTCATTTGGGGGGGGTTTATGCCATCTGGGCATTTTATGGCCTTCAAAACTGCGATAGGTAGTGAGGAGTAAAATCAAAAATGTACGCCCTTAGAAATCCTGAAGGCAGTGATTGGTTTTCGGGGCCCCGTACGCGGTTAGGCTCCCAAAAAGTCCCACACATGTGGTATCCCCATACTCAGGAGAAGCAGCTAAATGTATTTTGGGGTGCAATTCCACATATGCCCATGGCCTGTGTGAGCAATATATCATTTAGTGACAACTTTTTGTAATTTTTTTATTTTTTTTTGTCATTATTCAATCACTTGGGACAAAAAAAATGAATATTCAATGGGCTCAACATGCCTCTCAGCAAATTCCTTGGGGTGTCTACTTTCCAAAATGGGGTCATTTGTGGGGGTTTTGTACTGCCCTGCCATTTTAGCACCTCGAGAAATGACATAGGCAGTCATAAATTAAAGGCTGTGTAAATTCCAGAAAATGTACCCTAGTTTGTAGGCGCTATAACTTTTGCGCAAACCAATAAATATACACTTATTGACATTTTTTCTACCAAAGACATGTGGCCGAATACATTTTGGCCTAAATGTATGACTAAAATTGAGTTTATTGGATTTTTTTTAGAACAAAAAGTAGAAAATATCATTTTTTTTCAAAATTTTCGGTCTTTTTCCGTGTATAGCGCAAAAAATAAAAACGGCAGAGGTGATCAAATACCATCAAAAGAAAGCTCTATTTATGGGAAGAAAAGGACGCAAATTTCGTTTGGGTACAGCATTGCATGACCGCGCAATTAGCAGTTAAAGCGACGCAGTGCCGAATTGTAAAAAGTGCTCTGGTCAGGAAGGGGGTAAAACCTTCCGGGGCTGAAGTGGTTAAAAATATGTCAGTGGCGAGATATGATACTTTCAATCTTTCTGTATTGAGAATTATACTCGAGGACCAGGGGCACCTGATCCTGCTGGCATATAGGTTTTTTATCTTCAAGCAAGACTTGTCTTTGCATCTGTCTAACTTCTTCTATTTTTTCTCTTATGAAGTCTTGATTGTAGCCTTTATGTATGAATCTTTTCCCAATCAAACTGGCCTGCATGCAGAAATCTTCTTCATGGGTGCAGTTACATCTTAGTCACATGATCTGGCCTTTAGGGATGTTAAATAGCCAGTTTCTATGATGGCAACTTCTCATGGGTAGGTAACTATTACGGTCGACGTTTTTAAAGAAGGTCTTGGTGGTGAATTGATTGTTAGTACGTGAAATTACTAGATCAAGGAACGGAATAGAATGTTCCTCTATCTGCCAGGATAATACAATGTTTTTGGCATTGTTATTTAATTTCACAAAAAAAGAGGTTAAAAGATCCCAATCACCTTCCCAAATAGTAAAAATATCATTGATATACCTTTTAAACAAACGTAATTCTTTGGGTGGATCCAAAAAAATCACTTTCTCTTCCCATTGGGACATGAAAAGTCCTGCGACACTGGGGGCAAATTTAGCCCCCATAGCTACTCCTGTCTTCTGTTGGTAAAATTGTTTGCAGTACCAGAAATGGCTATGTTTGAGGCAGAAGTCAAGGCATATGACAAGAAATTTCCTCTGTATGCAGGGGAATTTGGTGTATTTCCTAAGACCCCATTTCATAGCCTCACATGCTGCAAAATGGGGTATGATCGTATAGAGTGATGACACGTCTGCTGTTGCCATCAGTACAGTACCGGTGTCTACTAGGGATGAGCCGAACACCCCCCTGTTCGGTTTGCACCAGAACATGTGAACAGGCAAAAAATTTGTTCGAACACGCGAACACTGTTAAAGTCTATGGGACACGAACATGAATAATCAAAAATGCTAATTTTAAAGGCTTATATGCAAGTTATTGTCATAAAAAGTGTTTGGGGACCTGGGTCCTGCCCCAGGGGACATGGATCAATGCAAAAAAATTTTTTTAAAATGGCTGTTTTTTCAGGAGCAGTGATTTTAATAATGCTTAAAGTGAAACAATAAAAGTGTAACATCCCTTTAAATTTCGTACCTGGGGGGTGTCTATAGTATGTCATTAAAGGGGGTGCATGTTTCCCGTGTTTAGAACAGTCTGACAGCAAATTGACAACAGTGATATATGAGGAAAGGAGACCATGGATATCGCAGAGAGGGATATCGATCGATAAGGAACTTGGCCACTGGATTCACATACACATGACTATTACCCCTGCAGGGGGTGGGCGTTCCAGTGAGTGAGGGTACAAGTGGGGGTCCAATAGAAGACAGATAGCATCAGTCACAGCAGATCTGTTTGGGATTTATTGGATACACCCACCGTTATTTTTTCACAGGGATTTTTTCCACACTCATAGGACAATTTGCATTGGAGTATTTGGATGCACATCTTTATCTTATTACAGATTCCTCTTGATTGAAAAATTCATCAAATTTGAACATTTTTTGCTTGTTTTTTGCTTAACTTTTTATTTTGCTTTAGCTGTTTTTGGTGTCACATTACTCTGAACATTCATTACTGGGATTTTTATAGTGGATGCAATTGATGCTTTATTTTCACCATATATAAGGTTTTAATTTCACTATTATATTTTTTGTGGTACATATATTTTTTGTAAAAAAATTTTGTGGTGTTTTGTATATTGTATATTTTATATGGCACATATCTTTCAAAGGTTTTTTAGCACTTTTACAGGATTTTTTTTACCCAATTTATTGATGCACCTTGATGCACACATTTTTTCACGTTAAAAAATTTGTGTGAACAGCGCAAATTCCCCTATCAGAGTATTTTATCGTTTGGATTTCACCTTGGTGTTTTCCTTTTCTGGGGGGGCTGCAGTTCCTTTTGCACTTATCCTAAGCGCAGAATATTTGAATTTTAATAAATTCCATACCAGGCCCTTCAGGTCTGGTATGGATATTAAGGGGAACTCCAGCCAAAATTAAAAAAAAAAAACGGCGTAGGGTCCCCCTCAAAATCTATACCAGACCCTTCAGGTCTGGTGTGGATTTTAAGGGGAACCCCGCGCCAAAATTAAAAAAAAAAAACGGCGTGGGGTCCCTCCAAAAATCCATACCAGACCCTTATCTGAGCATGCAACCTGGCAGGCCGCAGGAAAAGAGGGGAGACGAGAGAGCGGCCCCCTCCTGAACCATACCAGGCCACATGCCCTCAACATTGGGAGGGTGCTTTGGGGTAGCCCCCCAAAACACCTTGTCCCCATGTTGATGAGGACAAGGGCCTCATCCCCACAACCCTGGCCGGTGGTTGTGGGGGTCTGCGGGTGGGGGGCTTATCAAAATCTGGAAGCTCCCTTTAACAAGGGGACCCCCAGATCCTGGCCCTCCCCCCGTGTGAAATGGTAAGGGGGTACTACCATTTCACTAAAAAACTGTCAAAAATGTTAAAAATGACAAGAGACAGTTTTTGACAATTCCTTTATTTAAATGCTTCTTCTGTCTTCTTTCTTCTATCTTCCTTCATCTTCTTCTTCTGGTTCTTCTGGTTCTTCCTCCAGTGTTCTCGTCCAGCATCTTCCTCCGCGGCATTGGCGTCTTCTTCCCTCATTCTACTCGGGCAGCTTTGCATCCATGATGGCATGGAGGGAGGCTCCCGCTCTTCTCTTCATCTTCTTCTCTTCATCTTCTTCTCTTCTTTTCGGGCTGCTCCGCATCCATGATGGCATGGAGGGAGGCTCCCGCTGTGTGACGCTTCTCCTCTTCTGATGTTTCTTAAATAATGGGGGTGTGGGGCCACCAGGTGACCCCGCCCCCCTCTGACGCACGGTGACTTGACAGGACTTCCCTGTGGCATCACGGGGAATGCCACAGGGAAGTTCCATCATGTTCCCGTGCGTCAGAGGGGGGCGGGGTCACCGGGTGGCCCTGCCCACCCATTATTTAAGAACCGTCAGATGAGGAGAAGGGTCACACAGCGGGAGCCTCCCTCCATGCCATCATGGATGCAGAGCGGCCCGAGGAGAAGAAGGGAAGAAGATGCCACGGAGGAAGATGCTGGACAAGAACACCGGAGGAAGAACCAGAAGAACCAGAAGAACCAGAAGAAGAAGAAGATGGAGGAAGAAACCGAAGGAAGATAGAAGATAGAAGAAAGAAGAAGCATTTAAATAATGGAATTGTCAAAAACTGTCTCTTGTCATTTTTAACATTTTTGACAGTTTTTTAGTGAAATGGTAGGCCCTTACCATTTCACACAGGGGGGAGGGCCGGGATCTGGGGGTCCCTTTGTTAAAGGGGGCTTCCAGATTCTGATAAGCCCCCCGCCCGCAGACCTCCACAACCACCGGCCAGGGTTGTGGGGATGAGGCCCTTGTCCTCATCAACATGGGGACAAGGTGTTTTGGGGGGCTACCCCAAAGCACCCTCCCAATGTTGAGGGCATGTGACTCTCTCATCCCCCCTCTTCTATGGATTTTTGGTGGGACCCCATGCCATTTTTTTAAATTTTGGCACGGGGTTCCCCTTAAAATCCATACCAGACCTGAAGGGTCTGGTATAGATTTTGAGGGGGACCCTACGCCATTTTTAAAAAAAATTTTGGCCGGGGTTCCCCTTAATATCCATACCAGACCTGAAGGGCCTGGTATGGAATTTAGGGGGACCCCCACGTCATTTTTTTTTTACATTTTGGTTCGGGGTCCCCCTCATTAATAGCCACGAACATGAATTTGACTCGAACTCGAAGCTCATCCCTAGTGTCTACTCTATTTTCAAGTATTTGAAGCATTTGTTTCATGTCTCTCAGATAGGCCTTAGTGCTTTGTACAGCGGGTTGAAGATATTTGTCGATATACTCGCCCATTCTTGCTGTAATTGATTCTATACCATTAACAATCTGTCTTAAAGGGGGGTCAGTTTTATCCTTATGGATTTTAGGTAATGCGTAGATAATCGGAGTTCTACAGGCTTCTGGAACCAGATATTTAGCTTCTTTTTTATTAAGTATACCTTTTTTGAGGCCCAATTGGACCACTTGTTCCAGCTATTTTTTCCATTTAAATATAGGATTGCTAGATAGTGTACAGTATGTGTTATGATCCTCCAATAATTTCATCGTGCCTTTATGATATGGTCCTGTGGTTTGAATCACGATTCCACCTCCTTTATCTGAAGGCCTAATGACAAGATTCTTTCTTTTAATAAGTTTCTGAATGCCAGTCCTAATAATCCTCGGTTCTTCTCTTTTCTTTATGGTTACATTCTTGATTTCCTCCGTCACCAAGTTCTTGAAAACTTCGATGTGGGTATTGTCCTTGGGTTTAGGGTTGTACGTTGATCTATTCCTAAGGTTACTGTGTAACACTAGATCTTTTTGCGGAGTGCTGACATTTATAGGTTTTTCAATCAAGTATTTTTTGATATTTAGTTTTCTTATATACTTTTGTAAACTTATATACATCTCAAATTTATCAAGATTTTTCACTGGTGCATATTTAAGCCCTTTATCAAGCACTACTAGTTCTTCCTGGGTGAGCGATACGTCTGTAAAATTAAAGATTCCCTCTCCTATGTCTCCCTTTTTCATTTGTTTTCCCTTTCCTGCTCTGCAGCCTCTTTTCTTGTAGGGCTTTTTCTCCTTGTTTCTTCTATTCTCCTCAGAGGATGGTATTCCATTCCTCTCTCTAAAAAAGATTTGTTATGACCCTGTTCATGATGGTGGTCATATTGATATCTCGCGTCTCTATCTGTGTCACAGAGATCTCTCAAGGGGGCAGAGTAGTTGTACATGTGGATGGGACTACGTTCTCTAGGTCTATGGGACAGACGTGTCATCACTCTATATTGCAGCATGTGAGGCTATGAAATGGGGTCTTAGGAATCATACCAAACTCCCCTGCATACAGAGGAAATTTCTTGTCAAATGCCTTGACTTCTGCCTCAAACATAGCCATTTCTGGTACTGCAAACAATTTTACCAACAGAAGACAGGAGTATCTATGGGGGCTAAATTTGCCCCCAGTGTCGCAGGACTTTTCATATCCCAATGGGAAGAGGAAGTGATTTTTTTTTGATCCACCCAAAGAATTATGTTTGTTTAAAAGGTATATCAGACAATATTTTTATTATTTGGGAAGGTGATCGGGATCTTTTAACCTTTTTTTTGTGAAATTAAATAACAATGCCAAAAACATTGTATTATCCTGGCAGATAGAGGAACATTGTATTCCGTTCCTCAATCTAGTAATTTCACGTACTAACAATCAATTCACTACCAAGACCTTCTTTAAAAACGTCGACCGTAATAGTTACCTACCCACGAGAAGTTGGCATCATAGAAACTGGCTATTTAACATCCCTAAAGGCCAGATCATGTGACTAAGATGTAACCGCACCCATGAAGAAGATTTCTGCATGCAGGCCAGTTTGATTGGGAAAAGATTCATACATAAAGGCTACAATCAAGACTTCATAAGAGAAAAAATAGAAGAAGTTAGACAGATGCAAAGACAAGTCTTGCTTGAAGATAAAAAACCTATATGCCAGCAGGATCAGGTGCCCCTGGTCCTCGAGTATAATTCCCAATACAGAAAGATTGAAAGTATCATATCTCGCCACTGGCATATTTTTAAATCCGATAGAGGCCTCAGAGAAATACTACCAGAAAAACCTAAATTCATCTATAAAAGGGCACCTACCCTCCGAGATCGGTTAGTTAAAAGTGTGATAGATCCTCCAAAAAAACAATTTTCTTACTTTACCGGTAAGGGATTTTACCCTTGTAAACGATGTTATGCCTGCACCCGCACTAAACATCTGAAACAAAAGTGTTCTCTTTTCAATCAAACAGTAATGGTACCAAATATGATGTCAACGAGTTCATTGGGTGTAACACTGAGGGAGCAGTTTATGTATTGGAGTGCAGCTGCGGCCTTCAATATACTGGCCGCACCAAAAGGCTGCTAAGAATTCGCATTAAAGAGCATGTCCAAAACATCCAAAAGGGTTTTAACAAAAAAAATTTGTTTTAATTTTCTTTCTACGTTTTCCGAAGACTCGTGGAAAAAAATGAACTGTTCAAAAGACTCATTTTGCCTCATAGAATAGACGTTGGGGTGATTTCTTTCCAAAATTGGGTCATTTTGTTGGTAATTCCACTGTTCTTGTGCTCCAGGCTCTTCACAAATGTAATAGGTTGTTAGAAAATTAGAGGTGTAATTAATGTTCCTAGAACCCCTGATGGTGCTCCCTGCATGTTGGACCTCTCTGTGTGGCAAGGCTGTGTAAAAGTCACAGTCATGGTATTGCCATACTCCGGAGGAGTAGCAGAATGTTTTTTTTGGTGTAATTGGAAGTATGCATATGCTGTGTGTGAGAAATTACTTGTTATTATGACAATTTTGTGGGAAAAAAAATTACAACTTCAAAAAACTCACCATGCCTCTTACTAAATACCTTTGACTGTCTACTTTTCAAAAAGGGGTCATTTGGGGGGTATTTGTACTTTCCTGACATTTCAGAGCCTCAAGAAATGAGATAGGCCATCAGTGCATCAGGTGTGATCAGGTGTGATCAATTTTCAATGATTTGCACCATAGCTTGTAGACTCTATTGCCCCGTACACACGGTCGGATTTTCCGATGGACAATGTCCGATCGGAGCGTGTTGTCGGAAATTCCAACTGTGTGTGGGCTCCATCGGACATTTTCCATCGGATTTTCTGACACACAAAGTATGAGAGCAGGCTATAAAATTTTCCGACAACAAAATCCGATCGCGTCAATTCCGACCGTGTGTGGCCTGTTCCGGCGCACAAAGTGCCACGCATGCTCAGAAGAAATTCTGAGACGGAACAGCTCGGTCTGGTAAACTTAGTGTTCGCAATGGATACAGCACTTTCGTCATGGTGCAATGTAAAAAATGGTTTAATACAGCGCACTCTCTTCTTCTTTATAATGTGAGAAGAATTAAGTAGTTTTGCTGCTCATAGTCACACAGACTTCTCACAAACTTATTTCTTTATTATTTATCGGGATTCCCTTAATATATTTTGATTTGTCACATCTGACAAAAATATTTTTGTGTTTTTTTTTTTTTTTTAAAGGCAGATTTTTTTTTTTTTAGGTTTGTATTTTTTCAAAGACTGATCTTTGTTTTATTTTAGTTTTAGTTTTACTCCAGAATATTTTTGTGTGTGTTTTGTGTGTCAAGTTACCACAACACCATTATTATCTTGTATTATTTAATCTCAAGGAGATTGTTTGGTGTTGGCGTCCCTTGTTAATTTCACATTGTATTTTTGAAATGTACCTGAATCCTCACAAACAAACTGTTCTTTTAGAAGTAAAACACACATAGGCAAGTATAATTGAAACCAAAAATCCTTTATTAAGGGATCAGAACCAAACAAAGTGGGAGGCAACGCTGGATAAACAGGAGACATTAGCGAAGCCTTGGACCCCCAGGGCAGACATCAATTCTTGAACATCAAAATTGGTGGCCTGAGGAGTCCATATGTAAGGGAGTGCAGTCTGGTCCAGAAGTCTCAGAGATCCGGAAAGCAGCAGATGACATCTGTGTCTCCAGGCTGTGGTACCACAAGAGGCTGCATCTTTTGCCAGACCAGACTGGATCCAGGGTCCTCACTTTCTGGTCTTCCTTCCATGCTTCCTTCCTGGCTGTGGCTCTGCTGTTGGAGATGTGGCAGGAGGAGGAATAGGACCTGGAGGAGGAGGAGGACTAGTAGGACCTGGAGGAGGAGGAGGAGGAGGAGGACCTGGAGGAGGAGCAGGATCATGTGTGAAGTCACAAAGGTGGGTATCAGATGTTATTTGGGCCCTCAACCCCTTATTGAGAGCCTCCAAAATTAATGACTCACACATGAGTTGTTGGCCCTCCTCCATCCGCTGCATTTTACAGGCAATTATGCCAGCAAAGTCCTCCTCCACAGTATGTGATGCTCCCAGGGCCTCTGTAGCCTTCCAAAAGAGGCCTATGGCAGCCTCCTCTAGGGTACTCCTCCTCCTGCCACTTTCTCTTTGCGGGTGTAGGGGAGGGACCTGCATATCAGGCAGCCTGCTCGGCCCGGCCACCTCCTGGCTGAGACTTCCCTGTGTATGAAAAAGGGACATGGTTGTAATGTTTTGCATCATCAATCACAATCATAAATTAGTACTCCAAACTAACATCGAGTTAACATCATTGATTGGACAACCTGAAATATTTAGAGGAATGCTATACCTGGCTCAATCTGGGCTCCTCCACATGTTGCTGCCTGGAAGGCCCAGGTTGGGCGTCAGAAGCCTCAGCTGGAGGGGAAGGAAGCGTGGAAGGAAGACTGGAGAGTGATGACCTGGGTTCAGTCTGGCCTGCCAGAAAATGCAGCCTGTCATAGTACCACATCCGGGGGACATAGAAGTCATCTGCTGCTCCGGATCTCTGCGAATCCTGGACTTTCTGGCGCTCCATTACATATGTGCTCCTCAGGCCACCAATTAGGATCTTCAAATATGTGATGTCTGCCGTGGAGATCACCTGCTTCACAATTTCCAACAATTGATCCAGCGCTGCCTTCCTCTTTGTTTGGTTCCTATAATGTGGGTGGTTGATCTCCCACAGACAAGGCAGCTCCCTGAACATGTCAATGAATATTACCATGAAGTCTGTATCATTCAAGATATCCATTTTAACTGCAAGACACAACACAAGACAAACCCTAATGTCAGCCAAAACTCTCCTAATCTTGTTACAATATAGGCCTCAATCTAGAAGCAGTATAGGCCCAAGTTTGTCTCTTACCTTCGTTATTACGATCGGCGCTTCCAATGCTCCTTCCTCCGCTCACAGATCGTACGTAATATGCACGCGTGTTACGCTTTATACACACTGCGCATGCGTGTAACTCCGCCCGCCCGACGTTCTTTCTAGTCTATTCCCCGCCCCTTTTCATTTTGCGCAGTGGGGGAAGAGCACATGGTGGATAGACAGCAGATGCGTGCTAATTACAGGAACGAGGAGGAGGAGGAGGAAAGCCCGGATCCAGACACGTCCTGATCCAGAAGGAGATTTAAGGCCTCAAATATGTCCTTTGGGGAGATGTTGAAGATGGTGGACATCCTGAAGAAGGCCGACTATGATGGAAAGTATGGACCTTACCCCAACCCCAATGTCAGAAAGGCCAAGATCATGGCGAAAGTGGTCAAAAGTCTGCACCGGAATTTTGGGATACGACGATCGAAAGATCAGCTCAGGAAGCGGTGGTCGGACCTCAAATTACGAGAACATGAGCAGTACAGAAAGATCCGGAGAGTGCTGCAAAAACGTAAGTAGTTGTGCTGTGTTCCTATTCTTTATGTTTATTACATTCGTGCTGCTCCATGTGCTTTTCTTAAAAGTGTACATTTTAAAATGGCAACTTTCATGTTCATGGGCACATTATTCGTTCGTAGCAAACATTTTTCTTTTGGCCTATAAAACACCATTGTTTTGGCCATATGCATTTGGCCACATTTTTACGCCCTACTTGTATGAAACTAATTTGGTTGTGTAGATGGGTTTGTTACTAGAATGAAATGCAAACTAGATTCTGTGTAAGGAGAGGACACTCAGCAGCTGTTTTCACATCTGGACACTGGAGCACTAGTGTGGGACACAAGAACACCCTTTTTATTAGGGGGCCACACAGGTGCTCCAGTGTATACTATAGGGGGGTCTCCATCTGTGAAGCTTGTACCAAACAGGTAAAGTATTGCAGCTTGACGAAGGACACTGAAAATGCTACATTTTGTGACTCTGCCAAAATAGACAATTGTACCCCATTTCCAAGCAATGTTTCATATTTATAGTTATGCCATCAAATATCTGTGTGCTAAGTATACCATTTTGATTTTACATAGGGGATAAAAGACTCGGAGGACACCCCTCATCCGAGGAGACCAGAGACCCCCACCTCTGGAAGAAGGGGAAATCCCCCCAACCCAAGAAGAGCAGGAGGAGGAAGACGTGGTGAAACTAGTCACCACAACAGGTGAGTGTCTGCGACCACAGGCTCAGGTAAGAGATGGATGCCGGCATATTTTTTATACCTGTTTTTGTTTGTTTTCTCTCTTTTTAGGTGATCGTGATGTTGTGGATCCTGATCCTTTCACATCAGAAAGTGCCCAGATTCTGATCGGAGAGATCATGGGGTGTAATTTAGAATTGGAAAACCTCAAGAAAAACATCAATGAAGTTATTAAAAAAAATAAGAACATCATTGATGTTTTGGGGAGAGTTTAAAACCCCTCCAAATCCCTTTGTTTTTTTGTGTGCTACAATGTTCTAAATGTTTTAGCGATTTTTCAAAAAGCTAAATTTGGAGGATGCACACAGTGTGTCAACATGTGCTATCTGCCATCACGGGAGTTCAATGGACGCGTTTTGGGGGTGCAACCCCTTCCTCAATAATAAAGTAGCTGAGAGGAAGGGGTTTCTCCCCCAAAACACGTCCCTTGATCCCCCGTGATGGCAGCTAGCACATGTTCACATTCGTAAATTGGTGTGCATCTTCCAAATTTGGCTTTTCCTGGGGTGACTTCACCCCATCTGAACGCAATATCAAACACAGTTCCTAAATACTCATGTCTGATATTGCCTTCAAGTTCTACCTAATGTGAACTTTGTAAGTTCAAGATTTGTGTCTTTCTTGTTGGTTTTACACATGCCTGTTTTAGCTTAAATGGACATTTCTAGTTTTGATAATGTGACCCCCAAAATTGTTATACAACAAACATGTTGGTTTGTTTTAAAAACATTTTACAAATGCACATGTGATTCTGCAGGTATTAAAAAGATTGTTTTAATCAAGAATGTGTAGATTATTGTCTCAACGCTACAACACTTTTGTGGTGATGTAATTGTTGCTTTCGGTGACAATGGGTGTTATTTCATAAGGGCAAATACTCTTTGCACTACAAGTGAAGTTTCAGTGCAGTTTCAAGTGCACTTGTAGTGCAAAGTGTCTTTGCCTTTAGTAAATAACACCCAACAGTGCTTTGTAAGGTTACACAATCACGCCATTTTCAGCACTCCCCACGTTTCTGTCAGGGCCAGCTAAAACAAACACAAGCAGGAAATGTCACCAAAGATTTGTTTTTTTTTGTTTTTATTTCATAAAGGCTTCACAAATTGTCTGGCATATTGATGGCCCCCCTACCCGCAAAGAACTCAAGGTATCTTAACCGGACATCACGGGCACTCAGGGAGGGCAAGCAAGGACGGCCACTTTCAAGCACCGTCAGGGTTGTTTCATGTATAATTCCAGCCTCAGGCCCAACTGAGCCAGCATAGTTGGCAGAATGTTGCCGTAAAAAGTTATGTAGAACACAGCACGCCAGAATAATATGATTAAGTTTATACTCCGCCATATGGATGGGTGTAAGAAATAGGCGGAACCGGCTGGCCATGATTCCAAACGTGTTCTCCACCACTCTTCTGGCTCTGGCCATCCGGTAATTAAAAACCCTCTGGTTCGGGGTGAGGGTCCTCATCGGGAATGGCCACATAAGATGGTCCCCCAGCGCAAAGGCTTCATCCGCAACGAAGACGAATGGAAGTCCTTCCACATTGTCTTCTGGAGGTGGCAAGTCCAAGCTGCCATTCTGGAGATGCCTGTAAAACTCCGTCTGGGCGATGACTCCACCATCGGACATCCGGCCATTCTTCCCCACGTCCACATACAGGAAGCCGTAATTAGCCGACACCACCGCCAACATCACAATACTATTGAACCTCTTGTAATTATAATAGTATGACCCCAAATTGGGTGGTGGGAAGATGTGGACGTGTTTCCCATCAATTGCCACAGTTAGGAAAGTCCCACCGCTGGGCAAAGTGGGAGGCCACAGTCTGCCATTCCTGTGGTGTGAAAGGAAACTGTTGAGGAAAACAAAAAAAATAGTATTTTTGCACATAAACATGGCAAGCAGATTAGACACAAACATTCTTGGCCAACCTCCAGATAACATTTATTAAGGGGAATTTTACAACACCAAAGTATAAGGTACACCTATCATATTCCCCCTCCCCCCCAATGGGCCATTTCTAACATTATGGGGGGGGGAATCTTGGACAGGTAACCCTCTCCAATTCATTGAGAGATGAATGCCTAAATACAGGGTATTACTTGGAACAGCCCCTCCTTAGTTACACTATTGGCAGCCCACTGGACAGGTAAGAAGTGTCCTAATACAAAGATATAAATACACACTGTACACATTTGAGCACATTTTGACATTCTGCTATTAACTATCAAGATAATAATAGGATACAAAAACTTTAAACAGTACCATTTGAAAGTATACAGGCAGGCCCTTGCACTACATGCTTTGGGTAATTCATCCATACATCTGACCACAAAAGAGGTGGGTATAGTGTGTACGGGTTTGGCAAAGTCAGCAGATAGATGATTGAGGATAGATAGAGAATTGGGATCAGCTGACTTAGCAGTTGGGGGGAGGGAGGGTTAATAAAAATGATTTGGGGACACCACAAAAAAAGCCTCTGGCACTCTGCCTGAATTTAAAGCACAAATCACATTTCAAAACATTTTAGGGGGTGTTTGGGGTAAAGCGCTACTATATAGCTGACAAAATACATTGTTAAGTGACTACATGAGGTGAATATAGGGCAGGAGAGCATGCTGGGGAGGCAAGTGAAGGCAAATATGTATGAAGGACTAAAAAAAATAATTACCTAAAAATCCAGCATGCATGAGGACAAAGGGGACATTCACAGCATATTACAATCATGGTAATTTGGGAATGAGGAGAGAAATACATTATATTAGCAAACATTATACACAATAAAATGTGATATTAAAGGATAAAAATCTTACCTTCATATACTCCTTCTGCAGGACCTGGATGATGGCAGAACAGGTCTCTGGGATAATGATACCCAGAGCCTGGGGAGAGATGCCTGTCGAGAACTTCAAGTCCTGCAGGCTTCTCCCTGTCGCCAAGTACCGCAGGGTAGCGACCAGCCTCTGCTCCGGAGTGATGGCTTGCCTCATGCAGGTATCCTGCCTGCTGATATAGGGGGTCAGCGAAGCCAACAAACGGTGAAATACGGGGTCTGCCATCCTTAGAAAGTTCCTGAAATCATCAGGATTATTCTCACAGATCTCACGGAGCAAAGGCATATGAGAGAACTGGTCACGCTGAAGCAACCAATTCTTGGTCCATGAACTCCTCCCCACCCTGTTCATGGACTGGACTTGTGTCAAGGTCAGGACCCTAACACCAAGCCCCCGCACAGCACAAACTCTACGAGGAGTACGTATACGCAACATGGCTAGAAAACGGTCGGCTGCTCAGAACGAAGTAACAGAACGCACTGAAGAACAGCAAGGCCTGTGAAGAGCGACCTGAAAAACAGTAACGAATGAACAAGAACACAATGACTAAGTCACGTGGAACATGCTTGCACGCACTGAAGAGCAGATACAAACCCACAAGCACAAACTGAACCGCAGAAAACGATCTGAAAACCACGAGTCTGAAAAAGCGTGAATCGTCTCTCACCAAACTTTTACTAATACGAGATTTTGCAAAAGGAGCCCAAAGGGTGCCGCGCTTGGTTCTGAGCTGGCCTTTTCTAGTCTCGTCGTACGTGACCGTGTGTACGCAAAACAAGTTTGAGCCAACATCCGTCGGAAAAAATCCTAGGATTTTGTTGTCGGAATGTCCGATCAATGTCCGACCGTGTGTACGGGGCATAAAACTTTCACAGAGACTAAATAATATCCACTAATTTGGGTTATTTTTACCAAGGAGATGTAGCAGTATAAATTTTGGCCCAAATTTATGAACAAAAATGACTTATTTGGAAAATGTTATCATAGAAACTAAAAAAAGTGTTTTTTTTCAAAATGTTTGCTTTTTTTCACTTATGTCGCAAAAAAACCCAGTGGTGATTAAATACCACCAAAACAAAGCTTTATTTGTATGAAAAAAATTATAAAAATTTTTTTGGGATACAGTGTTGTATGCCTGAGTAATTGGCATTCAAAGTGTGAGAGCGCTGAAAGCTAAAAATTGGTCTGGGCAGGAAGGTTGTATAAATGCCCTGTATTGAAGTGGTTAATATGCATACTAGACTCAAAGGGCCTCGTAATGGACTGGGGGGGGGGACCCATGCCATATTTTATTTTTCAATAAGTTTTATCTATATTGCCGAGACCTAACAATTCATTACAGCCGTGATCAGTTTCAAATGACTTTTTTTCCTTAAGAAATGTCATTTTGCTGTGGTACTGTTCTAAACACTGGAAAACTGTGCCACTTTACAGGCATACTACAGAGACCCCTCAGGGCATGATATTTAAAGGAATATTTCATTTTAACTGTTTCACTTTATGCATTATTAAAATCACTGCTCCAAAAAAAAAAAAACAGTTTTTAAAACTTTTTTGCGTTGATACATGTCCCCTGGGGCAGGACTCGGGTCCCCAAACACTTTTGATGACAAAAACTTGCATATAAGCCTTTAAAATTAGCACTTTTGATTTTTCCTTTTCGTGTCCCAAGGACTTTAACGGTGTTCGTGTATTCGTCCAAATTTTTTGCCTGTTTGCATGTTCTGGTGCGAACTGAACTGGGGGGTGTTCGGCCCATCCTTACTGCTGACCAGTGTAAACAAAAATCAATGGCCTCTTACTGCACTTAGAGGCATTTCTCCTCTTTTGTTTTATCTCCTATTCACTTTAGAGCCCGCTACAGCTCTTGGATCAGTTTGCCCTAGTGACGGACTTGTTGGACATTTTATATGAATTTATTTTAACTTCATTATTTTTTATTGTTGGCTGCATATAGAGAGTCAGAGCCCATTCACACAGGGACGACTTGTCAGGCGACCTAGTCGCCTGACAAGTCGCCTCCCGTTCTGTGCTATGGAACCGTTCTAAGGGGAGCGACGCAAGTCGCTCCGACTTAGAAAAAGGTTCCTGTATGACTTCGGGGGCGACTTGGGGCGACTTGCATAGACTTCTATACAGAAGTCGTTTTGCAAGTCGCCCGGGCAGTCGTTTGCAGGTCGCCTCGCTGAGGCGACCTGCAAGTCGTGTTGCCCCTGTGTGAATGGGGTCTTAGACTTTGCACCCACCCCCCCCCTACAAATACTGTAGCTGCTGACTTTTAATATAAGGACACTTACCTATCCAGGGATCCTACAATGTCCTCATCCAAACCAATTTTAACCACTTGCCGACCAGCCCCATCATTATACTGCAGCAGGTCGGCACTTTCACGCGAATCGCCATAGCTGTATGTTGGCATTTTAAACAGCTCTAGCAGGTGCGCTTGCGCCCGCTGCATGGCGGGGGACATGATGAAACACATTTAACCCCTTGATAGACCCTTAGTGTTAACCCCTTTCCCTACCAGTGATATTTACACAGTAATCAGTGCATTTTTATAGCACTGATCGCTTTATAAATGGTCCCAAAAGTGTGTCAAATGTGTCCGATCTGTCCGATGTCACAGTCCCGCTAAAAATCGCAGATCGCCGCCATTACTAGTAAAACAAATAATAAAAATGCCATAAATCTATTCCCTATTTTGTAGATGCGCAAACCAATCAATATACTCCTATTGTGATTTTTACCAAAAATATGTAGAAGAATATATATCGGCCTAAACTGATGAAGAAATTTTATTTTTTTTAATTTTTGGGATATTTTTTATAAAATATAAATATATAAAATATTTTTTCATTTTTTTTCAAAATTGGCAATCTTTTTTTGTTTATAGCGCAAAAAATAAAAACCATAGAGGGGATCAAATACCACCAAAAGAAAGCACTATTTGTGGGAATAAAAGGTCGTTAATTTTGTTTAGATACATTGTCGCATGACCGCGCAATTGTCAGTTAAATCAACGCAGTGGCGCTTCACAAAAAATGGCCTGGTCATTAAGGGGAAAATTCTTCCGGTCCTTTATGCCGCATAAACACGATCGGAATTTTCATTGGATGGTTTTTCCAATGGAATTCCACTCAAGCTTGTCTTGCATACACATGGTCACACCAAATTCTGGCCATCAAGAATGTAGTGACGTACAACACGTACGACGGCCCTATAAAAGGGAAGTTCAATACCCAATACATCACCCTTTGGGCTCCTTCTGCTAATCTCGTGTTAGTAGAAGTTTGGTGAGAGACGATTCGCGCTTTTCAGCCTCGTGCTTTTCAGATCGTTACTGCTCTTCATTTTGTGCTTGTAGGGTTGTATCTGGTTTTCAGTGCGTGTAGTCAGTTCATATCTGTTTTTCAGTGCGTTCTTGTCTGCTCGTTTCAGTTTCTGATTTTTAGCTTGCTCTTCACAGGCCTCTCTTTTCTTCAGTGCATTCTGTAAGTTCGTTCTGACCAGCCAGCTGTTTTGAAGCCATGTTGCGGTTACGTACTCGTTGTAGAGTTTGTGCTATGTGGGGGCTTGGTGTTGGGGTTCTTGCTTTGATCCAAGCCCAGTCCATGAACAGGGTGGGGAGGAGTTCATGGACGAAGAATTGGTTACTCCAGTATGACCAATTCTCTCATATGCCTTTGCTGCAGGAGATCCGTGAGAATAATCCTGATGATTTCAGGTATTTTCTCTGGATGAGGGACCCCGTTTTTCACCGTCTGTTGGCTTTGCTGTCCCCTTATATTACAAAACAGGACACCTGCATGCAGCAAGTCATCACTCCCGAACAGAGGCTAGTTGCCACATTGCAGTACTTGGCGACAGGGAGAAGTCTACAGGACCTGAAGTTCTCTACAGGCATCTGCCCCCAGGCTCTGGGGATCATTATTCTAGAGACCTGTTCTGCCATCATTCAGGTCCTGCAGAAGGACTATATTAGGGTAAGTTTTCTCCTTTAACATCAGATTCTATGTATTTAATGTATGCCAATGTTTTGTATGTCTTTCATCATTCCCTAATTACCCTGATTGTAATATGCTGTGAATATCCTCTTTATCCTCATGCATGCTGTAAGCTTTTAATGCTCCTTTTTTGGCCTACATGGAATCCTGCATTGCATCAGAGGGGGCGGGGTCACCCATGCACGTCACGGGGAAACCCCGGTGCTTCCCCTTGTCACATGACGGGTGGCCTCGTCCTGAGCTACATAAGAGCTGTCAAGCTAGCGCACCGTCATTGGCTGGGTGCCTCCGGTGGAGGTAGGATCCTGTGCGTGTTCCTCGCTGGAGTCGCTGGAGATCATCCATCGCTGTATGTGTATTGTTGGGACCGACAATTCATTAATAGCCGGCACTAGTACTTTTAAATGACTTTTTATTCCTTTAGATGTCATTTTGCTCTCAGACTGTTATAAACATAGGAAACATGCGCTACTTTATAGGCATACTATAGACACCCCCCAGGTATGAAATTTAAAGGAATATTTCACTTTTATTGTTTCACTTTAAGCATTATTAAAATCTCTGCTCCCAAAAAAACTGCCGTTTTTAAAACTTTTTTGCATTGATACATGTCCCCTGGGGCAGGACTCGGGTCCCCAAACACTTTTTATGACAATAACTTGCATATTAACCTTTAAAATTAGCACTTTTGATTTCTTCCATAGACTTTTAAAGGGTGTTCCGCGGCTTTTTGAATTTGCTGCAAACTCTCCAAATTGTTCGCTGTTCGGCGAATGGACGAACAGCCAATGTTCAAGTCGACCTCATGTTTGACTCGAACGGATAGCCCATCCCTACTCCCCAGCATGCTATCCTGGGCCCATATACACCTAGCCTAGTCACTTAACAATGTATTTTGTCAGCTCCATTTGTAGTGCTTTACCCTAAACACCCCCTAAAATGTGTCCAAATGTTATTGTTTTCCTTAAATTCAGGGAGAGTGCCAGAGGCTTTTTTTGGGGGTCCCAAACTCATTTATAACCCTCCCCCCTAAAATTTTTCCAATGGGCCATCAGAGAGGGTGAGGAATCTGATAAGTGGACCTTATATTTTTGTCTTTAAATACTCTTTAAAATAAAGGTTATACTGATGTTGGCCAAGAATTGTTGTGTCTGCTTGCAATGTTATGTGCAAAAGTACTATTTTTTTTGTTTTTTGACTCCACAGTTTCCTTCAATGCCACAGGAATAGCAGACTGTGGCCTCCCAGTTTGCCCAGTGGTGAGACTTTCCTAACTTCGGAGGGGCAATCGATGGGAAACATGTCCACATCGTCCCACCACCCCACTCGGGATCATACTATTTTAATTATAAGGGTTTCAATAGTATTGTGTTGATGGTGTTGGTGACATATGAATATTTATATGTGGATGTGGGAAAGAATGGCTGGATCTCGGATAGGGGAGTCTTTGCCCAGACCGAGTTCTACGGACGTCTCCAGAGTGGTGGCTTGAGATTGCCACCTGTGGAAGAGAACGTTGAAGGACTCCCATTTGTTTTTATCGCCGATGAAGCATTTGGTCTGGGTGATCACTTGATGAGGCCATTCCCCCAGAGGACCCTCACCCCGGAGAAGAGGATTTTTAATTACCGGTTGGCCAGAGCCCGAAGAGTCGTGGAGAATGCCTTAGGGATAATGGCCAGCCTGTTCCGCCTATTTTTTATGGCAATTAATATGGCGGAGTACAAACTGAACCACATAGTTCTAGCATGCTACATACTTCACAACTTTTTAAAGAGAAATGCTCCTAATTATGTGGCTTCAGTTGGGCCTGAAGCTGGACTTCCTGAAACTACACTGATGGCCCTGGAAGCTGCCCATCCTGGCTTGCCCCCCCAAAGCGCCCGTGAAGTGCAGAAAAAATACGGGCAGGGGGGCCATTGCTATGCCAGCAAATTTGTAAATATTTTCTATTTGAAAACAAAATTTTATTCTTGATTGCTTGCTTGTGTTTCTTTTAGCTGTCTCCTAGGTTCTCCTAGTGCACTTGTAGTGCCAAGTGGTTTTTCCATTATTAAATAACCTCCATTGTCACTGTAAACACCAACTTAATACAAAAACTGGTACTGAGCATTGAAAGAAGAAGCCACACATTGTTGAGTATAAAACCTTTTACTCCGTGCACATGCACATGTGCGTTATAAAACATTTTTGGGTAAAAAAAACAACATCTTGGTTTTATAAAGTTTTACCTTGAAATTTTTTTTAGTACATAAACAGGCATGTTTCAAAACATAACATACACAACTCAGGAACTTACAAAGTTCAACACTGAAAAAAACTGAAGGCAGTATCAGACATTATAGTGTCAAAAAATGTGTTGATCTTGTCTTCATCAGATGGGGTGATGTCACCCCTGTGAAAACCAAATTTTTTTTTTATAATTGTATTTTTTATTGGTTTTCAAAAATTAAGTACAAAGTTGTAACAAACGAGCATTACATTATCAATGTATGTGCATTATACAGCAATCATAATAGAAAAAAAGAAAAACAAAGTATAAAGTAACAAATATAGGTGACAAAAAGTGTTCACAGTAACAAAACACATAAATATATTAGGTCAATTCCCTATGGTGTGTATAATAAGCGTAATATTGGAGGGAGTCTGGACCCTTGAGATCAGTTCAGGCCATATACACAGGTAGTATAGGATTGACTTAAGATTAGGGTGAACCTGGCGATATGGGGGTCCCGTATTCCGAAAGATCCCACGGTTCCCATATTTCAGTGAATTTGGAGACACAATCGTGTACCGAGGCTGTCAAAAACTCCATTGTCTGAATCTCAGCCACCAAGTGTAGTAATCTGGACCATGGGGGAGGGGTATTGGATAACCAGAATAACGGGATAAGTCTTCTGGCGGCTAGTAATATGTAGGATATTAATTTGTTTGTCTTTTTAGATATCCCTGATGGAGGTAAGCCCAATAGATAGGTCAAGGGATCCACCGGAAGGGACACCCCCGTCACCTTTTGTATAAGAAAATGTACATCACACCAAAAAGGTTGAATCAAGGAGCACTGCCAAAAAATGTGGAACAGTGAGCCTATTTCAGTTCCACATCGCCAACAATGCTGTGAGACTGAAGGGTCATACTTATGAATTACATCGGGAGTTCTGTACCAGAACATGAGAATTTTAATGGTTGTCTCTCTCTGAGTGACACATTTGGAAGATCTAAATGTAGAGGACCAGATTCTATCCCACATCTGTATTGTAACAGGACGGCCCACTAGATGAGACCACCTGCGCATATAAAGATGTAATGTCTCTGTGATGGGAGACGACTCATGGAGGATACTATATATACAGGAAATTAAATGTAATTGATGAGGGCCTTGGGCACACAGATATTCAAAAGTAGTAGGTTTATCTAGAGTTAGGGATGGTGATTTAGAATGAAAGAAATGTCTAATTTGCATATAGAAGTGGAAGAGATGTGGTGGAAGGTCAAATTTCTCACTTAAAGTGTTAAAGGTATGTAGTTTCCTTGATATGGGATGTACAAGGTTCCTGAGTTGAAAGAGATGAACATTCACCCATGGGAAAATCCTGCCCAAGGACATACTATCCGGAATGAGAGGGTTAAATAATACGTTTATAAGAGGGGAGCAGGGAGACATAAGGGAAAAGCGTTTAAGGCAGTTACGCCATATATTTAGAGTCAATATCATTGGTCCAGTACACTGACGTTTATATATAGGATCCAGAGCAGGGGGAGTGCCCCAGACCAAGGATCCCGGGTGGACCGGGTAAAGTACCCCCTTTTCAATAGCAGACCATTGGTTTGGTGCATGTAAGGAAGACCAAGAGATAATGGCCCTCAGATGTGTAGCATAATAATATTTAGTGATGTCAGGAGCTCCTAATCCTCCTCTGGATCTAATGGCAAACAACACTGAGCTTGCTATACGGTGCGCTCCGCCATTCCATATAAACTTCAGGAAAGTTCTGTGAAGTGCTTTTAATTGTGTGGCAGGTACAGCTACTGGGAGGGTTTCAAAATAATAAAGTAATCTAGGCAGTATAGACATTTTCAAAACATTAATTCTGCCTAAGAGAGATAGGGGGTATTTGGTCCAGTTCGACAGAGATTTATTAATATCTAGTATCAGGGGAGGGAAGTTGGTATCATATAGGGAGGTATAAGAAGGGGTAAGTAATACACCTAAATATTTAAGAGAGGTATTACACCATTTATAGGGGAAAGATTCTTTGAGTTGAGATATTAATGGCGATGGAATGTGTATAGGAAGGGCTTCAGTTTTAGAGATGTTGATTTTGTACCAGGAGATAGCACTAAAAGAGTTCAATACTTTATGTAGTGAGGGGAGGGATATTAGCGGGTTAGTGATTGTGAGCAAAATGTCGTCTGCAAATAACGATAATTTATATTCCCCCTGTCTCATCACCACCCCACTGACATCCGGGTGAACTCAAATATACTCAGCCAGGGGTTCTAGGCACAGAATAAAAAGCAATGGCGAAAGGGGGCAACCCTGTCGAGTTCCGTTTGTCATGGGAAAGCCAGGAGACAGGAAAGACGACATTTGTACTTGCGCGGAGACATTGGAATATAAGGCTTCTAAGGCTGTTAAAAAAGGGCCAACAAAACCATATATCTTTAAGGTGGCGAACATATAGGGCCCACTTAGCCTGTCAAAAGCTTTTTGTGCGTCTAAACTCAGGATCAATGCCGGTCGGGAGGTTCTGTCCAAGAGATCTATCAGATCTATTGTACGCCGGGTGTTATCTCCCGCATGTCTCCCAAGGACGAAACCTACCTGATCCCTGTGTATCAGTTTGGGGATGAATACAGAAAGTCTGGTAGCAAGAATTTTAGTAAAAATCTTGTAGTCTGAGTTTAAGAGGGCTATGGGCCTGTAGTTATCCGGGAGAGAGGGATCCTTTCCAGGTTTAGGAATAACTGATATAAAAGAATGGGAGAACTGTGAATGAGGGGGAGTACCCTTGAGAAAGGAGGCATATAAAGCTAGCATGTGAGGAGATAAAATATCAATAAAAGATTTATAGTATGAGTAAGGCAATCCATCCGGGCCAGGGGCTTTGTGTAATGGGAGATTTTTAATTATAGCAGAAAGTTCTTCAGCTGTAACTGCTACATTTAAGCTTTCTAAATCCGTTGTAGATAGTTTCGGTAGCTTTATATTGGAAAAAAAAGACTCAAAATTTTCCTGGGTAAATTCAAATTGATTCTCCGGATTCAGGCAATTATACAGTTTATTGTAAAAGTTGCCAAAAATTTTGGACATCTCACGAGGACAATGAGTTCTAGATCCGTCTGGTCGTATAAGAAAATCGGGCAAGGAGTTAAACGGACGAGGGCATAACTTATTGACTAGCATTCTGTGAGGTTTATTGGAGAATTCATAAAATTTTTGCTTCGTCCACAACATGGATCTAGCTGTTTTGTTAAGTTTTGTTGATCTAATTTGTTCTCTAAGTTGAATGACTTTGCAAAGTTTAGGCACTGTGGGACCACCCAAAAGTCTCCGCTCAGCAGTTACCAGAGCAGACATTAGGGACTGTAATAGGTTATTTCTATCCCTCTTCAGTCGAGAACCCTCAGCAATACATGTACCTCGGAAAACGGCCTTGTGTGCCTCCCACAGTGTAGAAACCTGAGACACCGATCCAGTGTTGGGTAAAAATACTCTCTCAAGCTATTTGCTAGAGTAGAGCGGGAGATTTCAGACTGCAAGAGATGATCATTGAAACGCCAATGACAGGATTTGGTGTAGGTCTGAGATAACATTAAATCCAGCATAATGGGTGCGTGGTCTGACCATGTAATGGGAGAAATATCTGAATCAACTAAATAAGGAATAAGTGGTACTGAAATAAAGAAATGATCTAGACAGGAATACATATTATGAGCTGATGAGTAGAACGTAAATTGTTTAGCAGGAGGGTGTTTTATTCTCCATGAGTCAAAAAGTCTATGTGACCTAATACATTTACGGAAGGCATTAGCCTGAGACAGTACTCTTTTAGATGCGGTAGGATTAAAAAGTGTTTGTCTGTCTCTAGTGGGTGACATGACCAGATTGAAGTCCCCACCAACTATCATAAAAGGTTGTGAGCAATATTGGGGAGTATCAAAGAGTTTGTCGAGGAAATCAATCTGGCCCGTGTTCGGGGCGTACAAATTAACCAGTGTAAAGGAGGTAGACATGTATTCACACTCTAGAACAAGAAATCTCCCGTGAGGGTCCACATGGGACTTCCGAACTTTAATAGGACATGTTTTTCTGATCAGAATTGCCACTCTTGCCCTGCCCGTAGAGTCAGAGGCAAGGTAGGAGGTGGGAAAAAACCTTGAGGCAAATTTGAATGATCCTCTTGACCAAAAATGGGTCTCCTGGATCATCACCACATCTGTGCCTGAAGCCCTGAAATCTTTCAGGGCCATCCAGCGCTTACTAATGGAGCCCAGTCCCTTTACATTGTAAGACATAATTTTTAAAGCCATGGTTTTGGTCTATTTAGGAATGCCAATATGAACACCGCTAACACTACAAACATTAGAGTATTTAAAGAAAGAAAATACATATGTTGCATTTTACGGGTATTAATAATAGTAAGCAACCTCCCAACTCTAACTATTGAGATACAAACTCCAAGGCAGATCTCTCTCAAAGTGAGGTAATAATGACCACGGGGTCTCAATCTGTGAAACACAGCAGTGGATATAATTAAAAAAATTAAAAAGGAAAAACAAAAAATTAAAAAAAAAACAAAAAAGCAAAAAAGAGTTCAAAACTCTGTGTACCTGAGAAACAACAATCTCTCAGGAATAGGGATGAGCCGAACACCCCCCTGTTCGGTTCGCACCAGAACATGCGAACAGGAAAAAAGTTCGTTCGAACATGCGAACACCGTTAAAGTCTATGGGACACGAACATGAATAATCAAAAGTGCTAATTTTAAAGGCTTATATGAAAGTTATTGTCATAAAAAGTGTTTGGGGACCTGAAGAAGCATTTAAATAAAGGGATTGTCAAAAACTGTCTCTTGTCATTTTTAACATTTTTGACACTTTTTTTGTGAAATGGTAGGGGTACTTATGTACCCCCTTACCATTTCACACAGGGGGGGGCCGGGATCTGGGGGTCACCTTGTTAAAGGGGGCTTCCAGATTCCGATAAGCCCCCCGCCCGCAGACCCCCACAACCACCGGCCAGGGTTGTGGGGATGAGGCCCTTGTCCTCATCAACATGGGGACAAGGTGTTTTGGGGGGCTACCCCAAAGCACCCTCCCAATGTTGAGGGCATGTGGCCTGGTACGGTTCAGGAGGGAGGGGGGGCCGCACTCTCGTCCCCCCCTCTTTTCCTGCGGCCTGCCAGGTTGCGTGCTCGGATAAGGGTCTGGTATGGATTTTTGGGGGGACCCCACGCCGTTTTTTTTTTTTTTGGCGCGGGGTTCCCCTTAAAATCCATACCAGACCTGAAGGGTCTGGTATGGAATTTAGGGGGAACCCCACGTCATTTTTTTTTTTTAATTTTGGCCGGGGTTCCCCTTAATATCCATACCAGACCTGAAGGGCCTGGTATGGAATTTAGGGGGACTCCCACGTCATTTTTTTTTTTTAAATTTTGGTTCGGGGTTCCCCTTTGGGGAATTCCCATGCCGTTTTTATCAATGAACTTCTATGTGTATTGTCGGCAATGCAATAGCCGCGAGTAGTTTTAAATGAGTTTTTTCCTTCAAAATGTCATTTTGCTGTCAGACTGTTCTAAACACAGGAAACATGCGCCCCTTTACAGGCACACTATAGACACCCCCCAGGTACGAAATTTAAAGGGATATTACACTTTTATTGATTGACTTTAAGCATTATTAAAATCACTGCTCCTGAAAAAACGGCCGTTTTTAAAACTTTTTTTTGCATTGATCCATGTCCCCTGGGGCAGGACCCAGGTCCCCAAACACTTTTTATGACAATAACTTGCATATTAGCCTTTAAAATTAGCACTTTTGATTTCTCCCATAGACTTTTAAAGGGTGTTCCGCGGCATTCGAATTTGCCGCGAACACCCCAAATTGTTCGCTGTTCGGTGAACTTGCGAACAGCCAATGTTCGAGTCGAACATGAGTTCGACTCGAACTCGAAGCTCATCCCTACTCAGGAAGCCCTGGATGTAGACCAGGGCCTGGTAGGGGCGTGAACGGACTCTCATCTGGCGACTCTGTCTGAGGGGATGAGATGGGTCTGCTGCTCACCTTGTGCATTTGGTTGCTAATAGAACAAAGTAGGACAACAGTCATTAGAGGAGTAAGAAGAAAACAAAAACCCGTAAGTCCTTAAAGAAAAAGCAAGGTTAACAAATAAAACAGGTACGTTGAACACTTAAAATTTCAAAACCTTTAGTGAATGCATCTCATGGGATGAGAAAGGATCTTCCCCCGAAAATAAACGGGGCAGGATCAGAAGAAAACTGGTAGGACCAGTTCAGCAACATCGTTTCGTCGGGAAAGAAAAAGAAAAAGAAAACTCCAGGGGAAACGGAAATGCAAAAAAAATTGAGAAAATAGAACCAAAAAAGGAAATTCCAGAAAAGTTCAAGGGGGTTGTTTAGAGGATCGCAGACATTGAGGGGTGGAAAGATGCTTCTTAGATTTGCCCCGGACAGGGGTCCAGATGCGAGTAGGAGTAGTCGGAGGTAGACGAACTTGTGTGGCCGGTGGGATCATGTCCTCTTCCGGGAGGGGGGGAGCCCCAAATTTTTCAGGAAGGCTTCTGCTTCTTGCAATTCACGTAGCGAGTATTGGGTGCCCTCTTTGGATACAGTTAAACGGGAAGGGAATCCCCAGTAATACGGAATCTTGAGTTGTTGCAGATGTGAGGTCAGGGGACGTAAGTTCCTACGTTTAGCAAGGGTGATGGGAGAGAGGTCGCTAAAGATTTGCAATTTAGCACCTTTGAACATTATTTGGGATTTATTGCGAGTCACCATAGTTAGTGCTTCCTTACTTTCAAAAAAGTGAAAACGTACCACGACATCTCTTAGCCTAGCTCCAGCCGGAGGTTTTGGACCTAAAGACCGATGGGCCCTATCCAGGCGCCAATCTATATCTACCACCGAGGGGACTAGAGAGTTGAAAAGGCTCAGGAGGTAGGCTCGGAGCTCAGAGTCACCCACCGTCTCGGGTATCCCTCTGAATCAAAGGTTTTGTCTTCTTTCTCTATTTTCCAAGTCCTCCTGTTGTATTTGTAGTTGAGATACAGAAAGGCGTAAAGTATGGTTTTCCTCCTCAATTGTTTGCATGTAATTTATCATTTTGTCGAATTTGTTCTCTAGAGTGTCTGTGCGGTCACCAATTTGGGTTATTTCCCCCCTCAATTCGGCAGCTAGTTTGCTTACCTCGGCCGAGACATTGGACATAATCTGTTGAAGTAAAAGTTGTAGCTTGGAATCCAGGATGTCAGGGGTAAGAGTCGCATTTGGGGGTGGCAAAGTGGGTGCCGGTATCTGCGAGTTGGTTAGAGAGGGGTTTGTAGCATCTTCCGAGACTAAAGAGGGATCCAGCAGGGCAAAAGGATTTACGGAAGGATTAGAGGAGGTAGGTTGTGATCTGGTAACAAAACGTTTCATGTTTGGTTCTTCTCGTGGTGCAATCAGTGATTTGTAGTATTGTTGCTGTTGGCCGACTTTGCCCATGAGGTATGCAGAGGATTTAGTGGTCAAACTTGCAGGCTTACCTCCGATGGCTGTGTATAGCTACAGTTGTTGTACGGAGGTCTCGGTGAGCAGGCTAGGACCCTGAGATTATTTAAGCTGCATCCTTTTTATATGTAGTAGCAAGCTTCATCTGGATCTTCAAATCCCCCTGTTTGCACCTCCCCTCCTCCCCATCATTATACTGGGAGAGAGAAGACAATATTCACAGTCCCCAGCACTCTGTGTGAGCCTGTGCAGCCTAAGGGGTGAGATGAGTGACACTGGGAGCAGACTAGAGTCCCAATATGGCCGCCGGCTTCCAGAGGTAGGCCGAAGCCGCGGACTATCCTAAGGGACGGCCCCCGGGGATGTGTACACGGCCGCCCCGGGTCTCCAGAACTCCCCCGGGGATATGGGAACAGAGGGTCAGGTAGGCCTTTGTCTCCTGGGGACTCGGTTGTGGGAGATATTGCGGGATGCCTTACTCACAGTGTCCCGGGAGAGCATCCGTAATCCAGGCCGCGGTCCGCGTCTAGTTGGTAGGCCGCAATTTACTTAAATCGGCCGCCGGACGGAACCCCGCGGTCCCTCTGTGTTTGCAGTGTAATCCGCCTGCCTCTCAGAGACTATGTGATCCACCAGGCCGTTCGATCAATCCGTCCACCTCTCAATCCACACGGCCAGAGGTACAGGGCGGAGAGCCTGCCTGCAGGCCCCAAGATGGCGGCGGAGGGTCCCGATGGTAAAGGGGAATCCTTATTTATGGAGAGGATCTGGCTGACAGGAGGCAGAAATATACTCCCAGGATCGATTGGCAATGGTCTGGGAACAAAACGTGCAGTTTGTGGCTGTGCTGGGATGAGCAGAGACAAAGGATGGCTCCAGATTTTTGCGGGCTGTGAGGAGCTTAGCTCACACACGTCTCTCCAGCTGCACGTCTGGACACGCCCCCCGTGAAAACCAAATTTTGAAGATGCACACAAATTGGGAGTCAAACTGGGGATTTCCCTCCTGATCCCATGGACGTGTTATGGGGGTACAACCACTTCCTTTCACCTACTTGAGTTGCGAGGAAGGGGTTGCACCCACAAAACACATACATTAATATCCCCTGATGGCAAATAGCACATGTTGACACACTGTGTGCATCTTCAAAATTTGGCTTTTAAAATGTGACAAAAAATTTTGAAAATTGGTCCAAAAAACTAAAATGGTAGCATTTTGTTGTTATTTAGATTCTCCCTAATACATCAATCATGTTCTTCAGTTTTTGTTCAACCTCATTGGTTTTTTGCTTTATGATGTCTAAATCCCGACTACACCACATTATGTCCTGGATTAGTCTTTGTGCACTTTCACTGGTAAAATGAGGAGCATGTTCTTCCACACCATGCACATCACCCAAAATAAAAAATACACACTATGTACTATAAATATGCAGGCATACCTCTATTACCTAAAGCTGTGGTGTCAGACACTGACCTGTTGTGGTGACAATTTCACCCACTTCTTCCACCTCTCCTCCCTCTACATCCTGAGGTTGTGGTATCTTCTGTTCCCCTTCTTTAGGAGGTGGGGGGGTCTCTGGTGTCCTCAGATGTCTCGAGTCTTTTCTCCCCTATGAGAATGAAACAAAAGGTATACTTAGCACACAGATATTTGAGGCCAGATATAGGAATATGAAACATTGCTTGAAAGTGGGGTACAATTGTCTGTTTTGGCAGAGTTCCAAGCTGAAGACATGATTTTTTCCCTTACCAAAGCTGGAATACTTACCTTTTTTGGACAAGTTTCACACATGGAGACACCCCAAGTATCCACTGGAGTACCTGTGTGGGACACCCTAAAAAGGGTGTTCTGGTGTCCCACGCTAGTGCTCTTGAGTTCAGATGTGTAAACAGCTGCTGAGTGTCCTCTCCTTACATTACACTGAATCAAGTTTGCAATTCATTCTAGTTTTAAACACATCTAGACAACAATGTCCTAAACTTCTTTTAATAAACATTAGCATGACTGAAGTACTCGGTGCAATATTATACAATCTAATATATCCTATATAACTATTGCACCCATGTATTAATTTGTCTAATCCCTATAGTTGTTAACCTGTATGAGTCTGATAAGCACAATGATATAACAAACACCTCTGCTTAGTAAACAAGTTACATTTATTTCCTAATAAAATAGGAATGTACTAAAACAGCAGAATTAGGAAAACTAACATAAAGATACTACAAGAAATTGCAATATTACAAGGCCTACAATCATAACACAATACAAGATTGATACTTAGCACATCCTCCTCGGCTTGTCCTCAGGTCTTAAAGAGACTGTTTCTCTGGCAAACATTTCTTTTTAACAAACATACCTCATCCAGACCCCCCCCTGTTGCCTGCCCAACTTTGCCTTTGGACGACTCACAGTGTCTCTGGGGCGTTCCCTCAACAGGCTATCATATGGACCATCCTGCCATAACGGTCCTCTGGGGGGCAGTGTTGGTCCATGAATTGCTATCATCCGACCAATGTCAAATTCCACAAACACCTGGGCCCTTGATTTCCTGTATCTCACCTCATCCATCATCCCTGTCAGTTTAGGTGCCTTTGAAGCCTGTGCGCATAGCAATTAATCAGGACATTCCCAACGGACAGATCGGAGCCAGCATTGTCATGCGCAATGGAAGCTAAACAGGCTATAGTCCAACCTGGGTGGCAGCATCCTGTCCTCCCGGAAGTGTGAAACTTTCAGTCTTTTCAAAAACCATGGGAGTCTGGCTTCTCTTAGGCATAGTAAGGAAATATATGTACAAACTCCAGAAATATGATATTCATGTTGAATTCCAACATATTCCGCTTTGCGCCTAAAGGGCGCATACCAGCCTTCTTCAGACATGGCTCCTATTGAACAGCCATAACTGTCTTAACGTGTGTTGCTCCCCAACATGTGTTTCCGAACCAGTACCTATGGAACAGTCCTTAACTGTATTACCGTATTGCGTTTTTCAACGGGAACATCTATGGAACAGTCCATAAGGGTCTTACTGCGTGTTGCGCCCCCCAACATAGGCCTCAGAACCAGCTCCTGTGGAACAGTCCATAACAGTCCTAATGTGCTGTGTTTCCCAACACGTGCCGCTTTGCTACTGGGTGACACACCAACATCATTCTTCTGTGACAGCTTCCATGTCACCACTCTGTGTCTTCTTCTCTCCAATATCTTCAGGGCGGGGTGCAGTACAGGCAAGGGGTGTCCATTCACTCACCATTCACCAACACACATTCAGAGCAACCTATCAACCAGCTTTCCGATATAGAGTCTCGAGGAGGGCCTTTGGCCCATGTTATTGGCCTAAAATACACCTTTATCACACTATACCATAACATGAAATCAACCCATTACCATAATATATACATATATACCTATGATCCATCAGACTGCACATCCCATTCCCAACCTCCTATACCTCCTCACTGTAGATACGGGCCGGGATTAGGCAGGTTCGCTCACAATGGCCTTTCCTACCACAATTCTGGAACGTCAGTGGTATTTCCGGGTTCTGAACTGGCAGCAAAGCCTCTACCATGTATGAAGAGACCTTACCATCAATTTGTCCCTCCACTTGTATAGATAAATGCGAGACCTTCCTATACAAATGTCGAGTCCAACACATACCAACTTGAACCAATGATGAAACTGCAGCAATAATGAGTAATATTACCACGGGATGTATCAAATAATTCAAAATACTGTTGGCCTTACTGGAATGTCCAAATATTACCTCCCACCAAGACCCTCCCACATCATTTTCTAGTTGATGTACTACCTCCTTTATTACATTCTGGTCATGGTAGATGGCTATAGTAGCATTAGCTCTCTCTTGCTGCAGCATCCTCACGAGGCTCTCATCCCTATCCCAATCTGTTAACCATTCCTGTATCTTCCTTCCCATACCAAGGTTCAGGGCTCTCAGATTAACAGGGCGGTTCTGGTTGACATCCACAGACAGATTGGCAATATGCGGTACCACATAATTCCATTCCTGTGTCTGGATTTCAGAGACACCGCCAAGGGTACACCATGCTTCTCTAGCTATTGTCAGGTTCACAGAACATCCTAGTTCTATGACTAACGATACATTAGTATCCTTTAGGACAAAGAAACAAACTCTCCTATGTCCCAAATAATACACCGGTGTTCCCTTTGAGGCAATGTTCTCCCCATCCAGAACACAAAGTGAGGAATCTTCCCAACATTTCTCATCCACCACCGTGTATTGACCTGGCATACAAAGGATATCATGGTCATGCCTCCAACAGAGGGAAATATCAACCTGCCTCCAGCTCCCATCCTCTCTGATCACATGTGGGTAAGTTAGCCTCAGATGCAACAAAGTAGAATCCCCAGTCAGCAAGCCCATCGATATCACCGAATACACAGATTGAGTCTGCACTTCTGTATATGGGATCAATGAGGAAGCATAACATCTTTCGTAATCCAAATTAGTACAGCCCATCCAGGCATTCGACCACCAAACTTGGATTAGTGTAAGAGATGTGCTTTGGTAAAATCTTACTGAGCTGTGATGCCAACTCATAAGGCCACTGTCCCCCATACAGAGACTGTACAATCAGCTTGATATTGGTTGATAACTCCGCCTGTCCCTGTGTGCACGCAAGAGCCCACGACATATTTTTGCCCTGTGTCACCACACTATCTACCAACCTCTTAAAATGGCGGATAAAATCTTGAGCTACTTCTACCTGGGTATTTATGTGACTTTGTTGAATGTTATTAAGGATGCCACCAATCTCTCTGAGTAATAAAGCCCCGCTTATTCTCTGAAGCTATGGCTGCGAGTTTGTTCCTCAGGAGGCCAATGTCCACCCCATTAACAACACCCATCCTAGCTCCTATTCCCCCAATATAGTGCTGAATACATCCCTCCTCTTCCGGTTACTCCTCAGACATACGCGCCCTGCATGAACCTCATTCTGTGTCCGCACATCTCTGGGAGTAAGTCACTGGTACAATGATTGCACTTGATTCAGTGTATACTCAGCACATATAGGTAATAGGTTTTTATCAACCACTGTGAGATGTTGCAGCGCCATGTAGTGAAGGCATGTACCCTGGTAGCCAGGGTTTGTTCCCTTTATCTAACGGAGCATGCTCCTGTGTGTATTTACTGGCATTACCTGTGCAGGGTTTCAACCTCTCAGGTGAGACATCAACCAGGCGTATCTCCCCTCACAAGGAAATTTTCACCCCATTGACGTGTCATCTGGAGCTCCCTAGTCTGGCCAACTGACACCTTATTATGTATAACCGCCAGTCTCTTGGGCATCTGCACCATATTACTTCCGTTACGTCAATACATGTCATACATTAAACCTTTCCTTCTTTCAATTTCCTCCCTTCAACAACAAAAAAACATATTTTACATTTCAGGTTCTGAGAGATTGGATGTGTATATTCCTTCCCCAACCTCCAACCCATCGCACATGTATTAATAGCACATTTGCATTCATCAGGAGAGACTCCGGCAAAAATGTTTCACAAATCTTGTTGATAGGCGCAGTCCTTCAGATCCAGCGTTAGCCCTAAATTGTCCATAAGCAGAAACAAGTATTAAACTGAATCTTTTTGTCTGTCCCTTCTCTCCTGATGTCTATCAGAACAAATTTGCGGTGTGGTGTGGCACAGACAAACTGCCAACCAGATGAACATCTGTCATCCCTGTTCCAGAGACCCCTCCAATCTCGCTCCACCAGTACTCTGGAAGTGAAAAACAAGTGCAGAATCAAATTCTTATCCATAATATCTGCTCGCTTGCTACGTTTATTTACAGTTCCTTCCTTGAAACCCAGAAACGTAGTATTCCTGGCTTCTGCAACTGACCACACTATCAAAACAACCATGACCTCTTTAGGCTGAACCCACTCTAAAATGGATCCCCATGGTGTAATCAAAAATTTAAAAACAAAACAAACGTCAATGTTGACTCTCAAAAATTCTCAATTTAAGCATCAAAAAGACAATACATTATCTGTACTTTCAGACCTATGCACCAACCCCCCTTTCAGGTGGACAAAGCGTACACCTTGTAACTTTTTCCACCTCAATGAACATAAAACAAAGAGAAAAAAAAAAAAAAAAGAACTTCAGAGGCTAGAATGGCTTCCTACCAACAACTCTTGTCTTAAATCAACAAAATGTATTCAGCTGCAGGACATATCCCATGACCATCTATTCAGCTGCTAATTGACGGAATAGCCAATTACTCCCCTTTCAGGTAGACTAACCAATAATTTCTCCACCTGAACAACACAAAAATAAAATAGATGACTAAACAAATACTAAAAACTATTAAAAAAATTAAAAAACTTAATAACAAAAGAAATTAAAATTCTGGACATTATCACACAAAAACAACATAAGACAACCACCATAAGACAATGACAAACACTCAACTTTTAACTAAAGACATCCATGGATTTTCCTCCTGAGAAGAATAAGTGCTCATTTCCATCTGAAAGACAATTAGTTAATGGGAAAAACAAAAAAAACAAAACATCTGTACCTCATCACAACATTTGTAACTTCACTTGTAACTCTTGAATCCATTAATGCCTGACTATTGTTTATCTTATTTTTTCATTGTTTGCAAACAATTACTAATTAATGAGCTCATGGTACCATTTGATAATCGATTATGCCTTTACCATAACCTAACCCCTGTTTTGCTAAATGTGCCCACTGTTGTTCTCTCTTTGAAGAACCTGCAAACAAACACAGACATTAGTATCCAAACCAGTTTTATCTTCTTCCAAGGTCTCTGAAAAAGGAACACAAAGATGGTGATTACACACAATTATCATGACAATTGACTTTTTAAGTCTCCCAAGCCTTTTCCCATTAATTGTAATGTAGGGTAACATTTGCTATGTATAAGGTTTAGATGTGAGTGTCATATTTAAATAAAATATGGCAAGGAGCATCCATGCAGCTCACTAAGTGCTGCTAACATTGTTTCCCCCAGTGCTACATTTAAATAACCATGCAGCTACCTCCATTTTGACTTTACGTAACTGTTCCACATACTGATGATTTTCAGTCTGTAGTCTCCGCATTTGGGTCTTTAAAGGGAAATGGGTTTGATTACTATGGCATGCTTTGGGTTGCTACCCCATCGGGCAGAATACACTTCATAATGCCTTGGGGTCGTTTTGGGGTACTGCGATCTTCTTTTGATACCATTATTCGCCGCCCAACAATATTTAGTGATGTGACCCCCCCCTTTTACACAAAAAACATTTGAGGGCTGGTCTCTCTTTATAGGCCCTTCTTTGAGCATACGGCAGTGGAAACTCACATTGCTGGACATTATTACTACGATTACTATGCTTGGAATAAGCAGACTTTACACTTTCATCGTCTGAGAAGTCATCAAAAGTTTCAACTCCTGAATCACTTTCAAGCACAGTTATCGCACTTTTATTTACATCTCCACCATTGATTTCTGTCATAGCAACATCACTTGCAGCAATAAGAGTGTCTATTTTTTCTGCATGCTTCACTTCTATCTTTGCTGAGCACTGTGCATGTGCGGAGGGTACCTCCACCATTGCACATTCAGCTTTTGCATGTTTGGAGGATAACTCCATTATGGCTGCCTGTGCCCCCTGTAATTCCTCCCTAAGCAGTGTGATAACACGCAAATTCTCAGCCTCTTTTTGATTCAATGATGCGATACATTGTTCCTTCAACATACACGTTTCCTCCAATTCATCCAATTTCTGCTCTAATGAACCATTCTCAATTACCAGTTGTTCAATCTCATCCCTCAGTTCATCACATTCACAAACATTTGAATCTGTATTCGCAGCTATAGCAGAAACACCTTTACTCACATCTTCTATCTTAGCTATTAATTCTGTTCTATCTTTGTACCACTCCAATTCCTTTTGTTCCGCAATCTCTTTCATCTTTAACAAACACTCATACAGCATTGGCTAATCTCTGTTTTTTGCCTTTTTTGGAAGATTTTTTATGCTTTATGGCATCATTCTGGGTATTGCATTGTTTTAATAGATCATTGTATTGGTGTGTTAATGCATTCTCTTTTATAGACTCAAATCTAACACAACCATACTTGTTAACAAAACCTTCAATGGCTTCCATTGCTATGCTAATTTGCACCTAGCTACACTGAAGTTGCTTACACAATGCCCACAGCTAGACAAAAAAAAACGAAACAAAAAAAAAACAAACAAAAAAAACAAATCCAAAAGCCGTTTAAAAACAACTTTGTTCCTTACAGCTCTACGGCCTACAATATACCAGGCACACTCTTAGTCAATGCCTCACTATATTCCCACTGATTTTTAAACCCCTTAGATCGCAGGCCACATTGAACTTCTGTTGGAACAGAGCGCTATTTCACACTCACGTGGGGAGCAAATAAAAAGATACACTAGTAATAAAATTAATAACTAAAAAAAATAAAAATGAAAAAATGAAAATTAATAAAAAAAAAAAAAAATAAAAATCTATATTTCTCCCACTTTTTCCTCAAAGATGTGTGGTTTATCCTGTCAATCTGCAGGCTATATCAGTACCAGGGATGATCAATCCCTTCACTCACCAGTACCGTTTACTGGTTACAGGCCTAAAACACATTAACGATACAAACGTTTAACATACATACATATATCAGCCGAAGATCTCACCAGGTTCTATGCGTCCGTCTCCCTGATGAAATATTTCACAGAATCTTCATGACCATCCAAGCTTGGTTTCAGAATTTGCGTGCCAGCGCCAATCTTGTCCACACTAGAGATGATTTTCAGTTCTGGGTGTATTTGACAAAAAAATACATTAGGTTTTTGTGGATTCTGTGTAAAAATAAAATTCACACTCTCTCTGGGTGCCAAATGGGGTGCCAAATGAAGTACTCAGTGCAATATTATACAATCTAATATATCCTATATAACTATTGCACCCATGTATTAATTTGTCTAATCCCTATAGTTGTTAACCTGTATGAGTCTGATAAGCACAATGATATAACAAACACCTCTGCTTAGTAAACAAGTTACATTTATTTCCCAATAAAATAGTAATGTACTAAAACAGCAGAATTAGGAAAACTAACATAAAGATACTACAAGAAATTGCAATATTACAAGGCCTACAATCATAACACAATACAAGATTGATACTTAGCACATCCTCCTCGGCTGGTCCTCAGGTCTTAAAGAGACTGTTTCTCTAGCAAACATTTCTTTTTAACAAACATACCTCATCCAGACCCCCCCCTGTTGCCTGCCCAACTTTGCCTTTGGACGAATCACAGTGTCTCTGGGGCGTTCCCTCAACAGGCTATCATATGGACCATCCTGCCATAACGGTCCTCTGGGGGGCAGTGTTGGTCCATGAATTGCCATCATCCGACCAATGTCAAATTCCACAAACACCTGGGCCCTTGATTTCCTGTATCTCACCTCATCCATCATCCCTGTCAGTTTAGGTGCCTTTGAACAAATGAAAAACAAAATCAACCAGCGCAAACCAAAATCCCTAATTAAGCAGCTGTGATACTGAGGGTAAAATTTATCAAATCTCAAAAAGTGCATCAAAGAAAAAAGCAGTACAGCGCATAAATTAAACTAAATATATAGACAAAAAATAAAATATAATCAAAAAATAAAAGTCCAGTATAAACAAAATGCAGGCAAAATCCAGTGATTCTTCCAGTGATAATAGTGACATAAGGTAAAATGTTGCAGGGTGACTGTGGTGATAAACGTAGACCTCCACCTTCAGTGATACTAGCCGCTCACCTTAATGGATGGACCCCTGAGTTAATCAGTCAGGTCAAACACAGCAGTTCCCTCACCAGGGAATTAATCAGGAGGAGATGAGTGCACCGTAAAGCATCAGCAGCAGCAGCTTTCAGTAACCAACAGACAGGCAATGATCACATGTAAAAGATAAGGAAGGAATCTAGTGCTCTCTCAATGATAATCAAATCAATTTAATAAAAAAGCGAAAGAACTCACAATAAAATGCACTGTACCCCAGTGCGGAGGATAAAAGCATGGAAGGAATGGATGTCCCATAGAGGATGGACGAGCGGAGCGCGGGTGACGTCACGATCAGGGCACGTTCTCCTTGCCGTACGCGTTACGTCCCTCAAAGTGGGCGGGACTTCCTCAGCGGCGACGGCTGAGCGTGATGACACCCATTTAAATACTAGTCTGCTCCTCCCAAACAACCAATGAACTGAGTTGTATACTAATCACCATGGTGACCATAAACGAGACTTCAAACCAGGATGTGACTGTCTCCATAGGATAGCCATATAAGTGGTGAATAGTGAGGCTATTAATAAATGGCCTCCGTTAGAAATACCAAACGTCATGTCTCTAAAACTATAGAAAATATATAGAATAATGAGACCACTGTAAGGATAAATAAAAAATATAAAAAAATATGAAAAAATCAAACAAAGCAATGGCGGCAAAATCCCCACGTATCCGCTCATCCTCCTGGGTCATCCAATACCATATTATAAATACATGTAAAATTAACATATTAGAAAAAAGTAAAAAATTAAAAATTAAAAAAGGGCACTAACGATCAGAAATAAAACAGTTAATGTTTCTGATCATTAGTGCCCTTTTTTAATTTTTAATTTTTTACTTTTTTCTAATATGTTAATTTTACATGTATTTATAATATGGTATTGGATGACCCAGGAGGATGAGCGGATACGTGGGGATTTTGCCGCCATTGCTTTGTTTGATTTTTTCATATTTTTTATAATTTTTTATTTATCCTTACAGTGGTCTCATTATTCTATATATTTTCTATAGTTTTAGAGACATGACGTTTGGTATTTCTAACGGAGGCCATTTATTAATAGCCTCACTATTCACCACTTATATGGCTATCCTATGGAGACAGTCACATCCTGGTTTGAAGTCTCGTTTATGGTCACCATGGTGATTAGTATACAACTCAGTTCATTGGTTGTTTGGGAGGAGCGGACTAGTATTTAAATGGGTGTCATCGCGCTCAGCCGTCGCCGCTGAGGAAGTCCCGCCCACTTTGAGGGACGTAACGCGTATAGCAAGGAGAATGTGCCCTGATCGTGACGTCACCCGCGCTCCGCTCATCCATCCTCTATGGGACATCCATTCCTTCCATGCTTTTATCCTCCGCACTGGGGTACAGTGCATTTTATTGTGAGTTCTTTCGCTTTTTTATTAAATTGATTTGATTATCATTCAGAGAGCACTAGATTCCTTCCTTATCTTTTACATGTGATCATTGCCTGTCTGTTGGTTACTGAAACCTGCTGCTGCTGATGCTTTACGGTGCACTCATCTCCTCCTGATTAATTCCCTGGTGAGGGAACTGCTGTGTTTGACCTGACTGATTAACTCAGGGGTCCATCCATTGAGGTGAGCGGCTAGTATCACTGAAGGTGGAGGTCTACGTTTGTCACCACAGTCACCCTGCAACATTTTACCTTATGTCACTATTATCAATGGAAGAATCACTGGATTTTGCCTGCATTTTGTTTATACTGGACTTTTATTTTTTGATTATATTTTATTTTTTGTCTATATATTTAGTTTAATTTATGCGCTGTACTGCTTTTTTCTTAGGTGCCTTTGAAGCCTGTGCACATAGCAGTTAATCAGGAAATTCCCATAGACAGATCGGAGCCAGCATTGTCATGCGCAATGGAAGCTAAACAGGCTATATTCCAACCTGGGTGGCAGCATCCTGTCCTCCCGGAAGTGTGAAACTTTCAGTCTTTTCAAAAACCATGGGAGTCTGGCTTCTCTTAGGCATAGTAAGGAAATATATGTACAAACTCCAGAAATATGATATTCATGTTGAATTCCAACAATGACCAAATGTAGTTAACCCTGTATCTGCCAAAAACATTGTATTTCGTTTGCAAACGAACAGTGTTTACTGCGACCGATTACTGTGCCCATGAACATGAAAGTAGCCATTTAAAACTGTACAACAGTAAAGAAAAGCACATGGAGCAGCATGCAATTAATAATAATAATAATAATAATAATAGGGACACACGACAAATACTTACTTTTCAGAAGCACTTTCTTGATCCTTCTGTACTTACTCTGCTCCCTCAATTTCAGGTCTGACCAGCGTTTCCTCAATTGTTCCTTGGATTGTCGTATCCCCAAAATTCCTGTGCAGACTTCTCACTACTTTAGACATGATCTTGGCCTTTCTCACATTTGGATTTAGGTAGGGTCCATACTTCCCGTCATAGTCGGCTCTCTTCAAGATGTCCCCCATCTCCACCATCTCTCCAAAGGACATATTTGAGGCCTTAAATTTTCCCTGGGATCAGGACGTTTCTGGCTCTGGGCTTTCCTCCTCGTTACTGCTGTTAGGCACCTGCTGTGTCTCTGCCATGTTCCTCTCCCACTGCAATGAAAGAGAAGGGGCAGGGAGTATTCTAGAAAGAACATCAGGGGTGATCTGTTGCTGTTTGTGATCTACTTAGAGCCTGGAAGTTTAAATTATCACTTTTGTAACAAAATTATCATCTTAATCATGTTATTGCACCAAGTATAGAGAGACTATGTCTCCTACACACCTGCCCACACAATATCTGTTGATTTTCTAGGGTTCTTTGAAATTCAACTGAAAAAATCAGTAGCGTGACTACCTTTCCCATAGCAATCACAAATACAACGAGATCATTGATCTTTGTTTACTGTTCCTTGCATAGCCATCCAGGTAATATTTATAGATCTCTATGAATTTTGGACCACCGTCTGAAGTTTACGTTATTTAGCACATATAGCTAGTCTATTAAAAAGATATTCACGTAACTTCTTTAGGGTCCCTCTTTATTTTCCCACCTTTTCCATGCATCATTTAAATGCTTCCCCATCTGATGACGATTTTCTGTCTTTTTCTTCTTGGCCGTTTGTTGCAAATTTGAGATATATTTTTTGTTTATGAATACAATTTGAATGTATTCCAGATGTCATCGAATGGGGCTTGCGTTTTTCTTGAGTGCATGGATTTATGTGGGAATAATGATTTATACATAATAATTTTTAACGAAAATAAGGTTTTATCTACACAATTTTCAAATGTAATTAGGGTTATATATTTCAGGATGATGTGTATATAAATATATATATATATATATATATATATATATATATATATATATATATATAATATATATATATATATGCGCATTGGTTCACTTAATAAACTTTTCTAGTTTGGTGGATCTTTTATAGGCATTATTATATTGTCATATTATCCTGTCTTCAATCTTTAATTTAAAATTCAACTTCACATCCCAGGTGTCTCCTATCTCTTGTGTGTAGTTCTAGAGTTTGATTATGTGGGCAGGTCTCTATTTGAGGCCATTTCTGGATTGGCTATCAATACCTGAAGTCCCTATATATACCCAAGATCAAACTTTAATCATTTAATCATGAATAAGCGCCATGATGGGGCGTAAAACATGTTAGCTATTTTTCCTGTTCCTCCCTGTACATGAGTTGTCTGCATTTGGATTTCATTTCTTCATATCAATAAAGATGCCTTCTATGGTGTGGGGCCATCCAGGATCTTTTTCTTTCCTCAAGTTTGTGCAGAGCCAGCACCTGTGAGTTCTATTAGGGCGGGTGTCTTGTTACGGATTTGAGAGATTGGTGCGGCAATCTTTTGCTTCCCTCAACCCCAGCTGAGGCTTCCGAGGACCAACCTGGGCCTTCCATCCTGGAAGAAGTGGAGGAGCCCAGCTGGAGCCAGGTATAGTATTTTTTAACATATTTATTGTCCGAAAAGTATTGTTGTTAACTAGATGTTATTATTGATAACGAATGAATGATTTAACAAAAAGTGTTTTACATATCAATAGACAGTAGGAGCCAAAAATGATTGTGACAAGAATGAAAAATGCAGGTTTAGAATGATAGTCTTTTCTATTTATTAACATTCAATTATTCAATTTGCAACAATCATGAGCTGAAAATTGTGTGTGATTGATGAACCAAAAACATAAAATGTCCCTTTTTCATACACAGGAAGACCTCAGCCAGGACAAGGTTCTGGAATGTGGCAGACAGGAGGAGGCGGGGGTAAGTGTCAGCCAGGAGGTGGGGATAAGTTTTAGCCAGGAGGTGGCCAGGCCCAGTAGCCTCACCCAATCCCAGATGCCCCCCCTTACAACAAAAAGGGCCAGGAAGGGGAGTAACGTGGAGGAGGCAGCACTGGGCCTCATTAAGGAGGCTAATGCAGCCTGGAAACACCCCCCAATGCTGAAGAGGCCTATGGCTGCTATGTAGCTGCAAAATTGCAGCAAATGGAGGAGGGCCAAAGCCTCATCTGTGATAAGATTATTTTTCAGGCCCCTCATAAGGGGTTGAGGGGCCAAATGACTGATAATATGCACTTATGTGCACTCGCCCATCCTCCTCCTCCTCCTGCCACAAGTCCACCTCCAGAGCCACAGCCTCCAAGGAAGGCTGCAGGGAAGGCTGCAGGGAAGCATGGAGGGAAGACATGAAAGTGATGGCCTGGGTTCAGTCTGGACAGAAGACGCAGGCTGTTGTAGTACCACAGCCTGGGGACATATATGTCATCTGCTGCTGTTCCTGATCTCTGGGAGTCCTGGACCAGATTGTGCTCCCTATTATATGGACTTCTCAGGCTACCAATTTTTATTTACAAAGAGTTGATGTGTGCCCTGGGGTACAAAGGCTTTGCAAAATCAAGCAGTTTCTCCAGTCTTGCCTTCCTCTTTATTTTGTTATGAGCCACAATAAATGGAGATTTTTTTTATATGAAAATACTTGCCTATGTGTTTTTCTTCAAATAGGACAGTTTGTTTGTGAGTAGGCAGGTACATTTCAAAAATACAATGTCAAATTAACAAGGGACAGCAACCAACCTCCATGAGCTTTAAAAATACAAGATAATAATGTTGTTGTGGAAATCTCACCTCGCGCTCACCAAACCAACTGTACAGAACTCAGTGCCTTTCATGCAGACACTCACCCTACATCTACAAACAACACCCCAAGACATCCACATACTTCTATGTTACAGACCACCAGGACCGAAGACAAACCTCCTGACACCCTTCACAGAATTCATGTCAACTCACACCCTGAAAACCAAAAACTTTTTGGCACTTGGAGATTTCAACCTCTGGGCAAACTCCACCCAAGACCCTATCGCCACCGCCTGCATCAACCAACTGAAAGAATTAGGTCTTCAGCAACTGATAAATGCTCCCACACATGGTTCAGGACACATTCTGGACCTCATCTTCAAACAAAATATGGACGTCAACATATTCGACAATCTACCACTACCATGGACGGATCACCACGCTATCAAATTTAATATCGCAACTAACACCACCCTCCAAAAACGGAAACAGGCAACTACAACACACTGGACAAGATCTCAGAGGAAACTACACTCTGAACTCTTCAAAACCACATTAGCAAACAAAATAGCAATGTTAAACTTAAACCACTCAACGGAACAAACACTCAACTCCTTAAACAAGGCATTACTACAAACTGCGGACTCAGTGGCTCCAAAACGTAGAACACACATCCACAAAACAACCTCTGGATGGTTTAATGGCACTCTTACTTTATTAAAGCAGGAACGCAGATGAGCAGAAAGAGCCTGGAGAAGTAAACTCACAAAGGAAAACCACACAAACTACAAAGCACTCACGGAGAAATATCACAAAGCAATCTTCAAAGCAAAAAAAGGAACATTTCTCAAACACCATCTCATCAGCCTTAAACCGCCCTCGGGAACTCTTCAAAATAGTCACCAAGACTATGAACCCTACCTGTCTAGAGCCCCCAGGAAACGAAACCCAAGAATTCTGCAACGAATTATCGGATTTTTTTATCGATAAAATCGACAACATCTGGAAAACCATTCAACAGAAAAAAACAACCAAACTCATCCAACCAAAGCAAAAAGAAAAAATCAATACGATCATCACACAAGCACCGAATTTCGCACTGATCCCAATCACCACTGATACCACCAAAAACATCATCAGAAGTCTCAGAGACAGCACATCACCAACCTCGACCCTAAGGACCCTAACTATCGCAGACCGATAACAAGCCTCAACACCATCTCCAAAATTATGGAGAAAGCAGTAGTACAACAGCTTCAACACCACCTGGACACGCACAAACTTCTAGACCCACTGCAATCAGGCTTCCGCCCAGGCCATGGCACAGAAACGGCACTTCTAAAAATATGGGACGACGCCCTCGAAGCAGCTGATGATGGAGAATCATGTCCCCTAGTACTGTTTGACCTTAGTGCAGCGTTCAATACAGTGGACCTCAATACTCTACTCATCCGCCTCACAGAAGTAGCAGGAGTCACAGATCCAGATCTACAATGGTTCGCATCCTTCTTAGGAAATCGCTCTCAGGCAGTGAAACTAGGAGCTTTCACCTCTGAAACCCGCGCAATCTCTTGTGGAGTCCCTCAAGGTTCACCCTTGTCACCAGTGCTTTTCAACATCTACATCCGCCCACTTCTCAAAATCATCAGAAATTCGGGCCCCTGCTTCCACTCATACGCGGATGATACCCAACTATACCTTCGCATCACCGGAGAAAAAGACCATCATCAGCAACTAGAAAAATGCCTCATTTTGATAGACGACTGGATGACCACTAGCTCTCTTAAACTCAACGGATCAAAAACCGAGCTTCTTCTCCTACACGCAAATCAAAATTCCAAAACTAAGACCCGATGGACACCACCCACCATCTTTGGACAGACCATATCTCCACGCACCAAAGCCAAGGGTCTCGGAGTGATTTTTGACTCAGAAATGTCAATGGATGCACAAATAGGATCAGTGGTCAGCCAATCTCACCATCTCCTCCGCCTGCTACGTAGACTCATCCCCTTCATCCCAGAAGAGGACAAAGCAGCAGTAGTTGGAACAATCATCAATTTCAGACTCGACTACGCAAACTCCCTCTACATAGGACTACCCCAATATCAGCTTGCTCGCTTGCAACTCATCCAAAACACGGCGGCAAGACTGTTAACAGGAAAAAAAACATGGGAATCCATCTCCCCTTCCCTGAGGAGCCTACATTGGCTAACTGTAAAGAACCGAATTACCTTCAAGACCATCTGCCTCACTCACAAATGTATACAAGGAAACGCTCCTCAATACCTACGCGAGAAAATAAAGCACTATACACCCAATCGCAGTCTTCGATCTTCAAATCAAAACCTCCTCCTCATTCCAAAAACCCGCTACAAAACAAAAGGAGAACGAAGATTCGCAGTCCAAGGACCACGGTTATGGAACGCTCTGCCTACTCCCATCCGCATGGAAGAAAACCATCAGGCCTTCAGGAAGAAACTCAAGACCTACCTCTTTTAAGAAGCTGGACAACACAGGAGAGATCAAGCGCCTTGAGGCGATTCAGTTCCCATTTGCAGCACTATACAAATCATTCATTCATTCATTCAAACTTGACACACACAAAAAAAAATATGGAGATCACTAGAAAATAAGTTAAAAGCAGTCAAAAGAGATCTTGATTGAAAATAAAAAAAAGATGACTCCAAAAAATAATTCTCAACATTATTATGAAGATCTGGCTTTAAAAACAAAAAACATTATTCAGGAGATCACAAGAAATAATAAAGAAATAAGTTTGTCAGAAACTCTGTGTGAATATCAGCAGCAAAACAAATTAATTCTTCTGGCATTATAAAGAACAAAAGAATGTGTTACATTCAAAGATCCAAAAATTTACAACGTGGCAAATCTGCTCTCCATTATGAACGCTAATTTTACCAGACCGAGGTTTCCGTCTCGTACTTGATTCTGAGCATGCGTGTTTTTTTGCGCGTCCAAATTGCATACAGATGAACACATTTTCCGCTAGGAACTTTTTCTGACCGAAAAATAGAGAACCTGCTGTCAATCTTTTGCTGGCGGGAATTCCGCCAGCAAAAGTATGATGGAGCATACACACGGTCGCAATTTCCGACCAAAAGCTCTCATCGGACTTTTGCTGGCGGAATTTCCGATCATGTGTATGGGGCATCAGTTAAATTGGCTTTGGGTGCAGGTGCTAGCATCTCTAGTAAGGTAAACAGAAAGTGAAGCTTTGCGGCTTCACTGCCTGTTTCCTACTGCGCATGTGCGAGTCGTACTGCATCTAGTCAATGGTCCCGCAGCTTCCTGGGACCTGTGATGTGTCCCAGAAGACACATTATGATCTGAGCCGGAAGTGGGAGCACGCACCTGTCAAAACCAGGTACCCGCCCCCTAAAAAGTGCCAAATGTGGCAGTGGAGGGGGGGAGGGTGCAAACAAGCAGGGCTTCCACTTTTGATTGGAGCTCTGCTTTAAGCTTCTGATAAGGTTGATGCATAATTGAATTAACTTCTCAAGGTCATTAGGAGTCTCTACTAAATACGTAGCTTTAATTTGTTCAGAAAGTACTTGGGGGAACTGACTTTTTTCAAAGGTGCATTTCAAGTGGTATCTGCAATCCAACATCAAATTTCAGCTGTGTATTTAGAAACAGAGCATTTGCCCTGCCTCAAAACAATGCATTTTGGCTTTGGTAGTCGCACAGTGGTTGGGATAATCAAAGACTTGATTCATAGTATTTACAAAATGATCAAAATCATCCAGGATTGAACTGTCCTGCTCCACATAAATGGAGGTCCCAGGCTAGGGCTTCCTCCTCTTGGTAATAAATGCAGCAGGTTGCATCTGAAAGTATATACAGCTTTGGTTAAGAAAACCTCTGTAAAAGCAGTTCTCTCTCTTGAATTTATGTGTTTCAATTTTAAGTAATGGCATACAAGCATGTGAGTCAGCAGTGCGCCCTTGAGAGCGTATGTCCTGTTGTTGTTTGTGCAGATTATGGATCTCCTTTTGTTGGCCATTTATCACACATTGAAGTTCAGGAAAAATGTTAAAAAAGGTATCAAGAGGGCTTAAACCATAGAAAAAATGGTTTAAGCCATTATTTTCTTTCCATACAAAATTGTAACAGTGATGAACAACAATCTGATTTCTTTTCAGCCAAGGTACTTCAAAAATCATCCTCTAAGCAAATACTCTTCCTTATAGTCTAGGGTAGGTGATTGTCAGTAGTTTTCACTAATAGGATTTCTCTAAATAGAGAGATTGTTACTTACCTTTACAGTCGGTAAGTTTAAAATTAAGGAGGCACTAAAGCTGGGTGAAAATTACCAATGATGATCTTGTTGGGGGAAGTAAGGGTTAGTAAATTGCATCTAAAGACACAATTTCCAATTATTGTGAATCATATTATTTAGGTTAGGGTGGGGATGATAAGTCAGGAAACAGAATATGAACCTGAAAAGGAGACATTGGAGAGGAATTGAAGAGTAAGGAGGTAAAGTTGCAGTGACACATGAAAATACTTTAAAGAGCTGCTTCAAGGCTTTTTTTTCTTCCACAGACAGATCTGTAGCCATGTGCAATATATACATATAAGTCAAGGTCATTTAGGCTGCCCATATCTTATTGACATGAGGCTAAAACCCTGTCTAAACAATTTGTGCAAAGATATACAAAATGAAGACATATATTCAAGTATAGAAGTGGTCTAGTATTAAAGGAAGTATGCGCCTGCTTTTTTTGGAGGGCAAGGGATGGGAATAGTCCTTTTTTATTATGAACCAAAAGTACACAAGATATTAGAATTAAAACATATTGACCAGAATTATTAAAACATCAAGTTAAGAAGAATATATTACCTTAGCAGCCTCAATCAACATAAATAATTGCCAGAACAATTAAAGATTTTCAAATTCAAAACTTTTTTAAAGGGGGGGATTTTACTGAGCTCTACAGGTGGAATTAATGTATAGCTTGCCAAGCTATAAACTATAGAAAACAGTATTATATAAATTATGACTGTATTGTGATTAAACAGCATAATTATCTAACGTGAAGACACAAATGAGGTTCCATCTCTGAGGAATAACCCACTAGGACCCAAAAATAGGTGGATTTATTGTGGACTTAGTATTCAGGAGGGACGCTGAGATCACATCATGTAATTGCTTTGTGACTTATGGCAATAGGCTTTGAATCAAGCTTATTAATTTATTAAACCTGAACCCTATGTAGGAAAAATAATGCATTTATAACATATTTATTAAAAATTATTAAGTGTATTTTTCAAAGCAACTAGTGTAAGTACCTAAATCAGATTTAGTATCATCCTCTTCCAATCCCCTGTAAAGCAGAGCTAAGACTGAGAGAGGGAGCAGCAATCAGATGTGCTGCAGGGCGGGTAAGCTAACAAAGATCATGCTAATAGTTGAAGAGAACAGCTCGATAGAGAGATGAGCTTATGATTCTACCACTACTTCTTCACTGTCCAGTCACGCTCACATTTTTCAGTGCTTAATTTTTTTCAGTGCTCATATTTATCCGGTTCCCACCCAGGCTATGGTATAATTACCCATCCAAAACAACACAATCTCCTGCACTCAGGAGCTTAGCCAACCCTTCGGATAGAATGTGGAATGTCAAAGGTCTTGCTGCCTTCCTCAGAACAATGGGTATCCTTAGAGCTGAAACATATAGAAAAACAGGGAGGGCGCACCGACCTTGTGCGTTACCAAAGATACAATTTATTTAAATAGTAAAACAAAAGTAATACTCACAAACATGTTTTTAAAAAAGGCTTAACATAGCTTGAAAAAATTCGGAACGGTGTCCTCTAGACAGATGCAACCTGGACCAGATGTTAGGAGGAACCAGATGGCATCGCAAATGGCTTACGTGTTACGAGGGAGTACCCTCTTCATTAGAGCCACAGTGATAGCAGACTGACTTTCTCTAGATTCCCTCTATATAGAGCCACATTCACATGTCTGGGTGGATGCCCACCGGAGCCTGCCACACCCATCCGGATGGGTGCCGCCTACCATGTCAGTCCATTAAAACATACCACATACTAAATCATGCTATCAATCATCTAGGCATATCTTTAATCCCATAAAGAGGAGGCTATATCTCTACACTAGCGACTGGGTGCATCTCCTGCATCCACCAAACCGTCATCTCATGTAGCGACCAGGTCTAATGCTCCCCATGTCAAATTGTAGCATAACATTGATCAATCTTTGTAAAATTCACCTACCCTTTTTTATATGTTGTATTTTTCTATCTCATGTTGTACACCATTCCTGCTAATGGATTCACTTGTAGGGCAAGGATGGGGTAGAGGAGGTCCTGGAGGAAAGAGTGGAGGGGAAAGACTAGGAGATGAACGGGAGAGATGGGGCACCTCCATCGTTTAATTAAAACTTAAAATTGTAATGTTAGTGAAGGGTGGGATCTGTACCCCACACTAGGTGCTGCGTGGCACAGGACTTCATGCTACCACTATCCAGATCATGTGACACACTTGCTATACCTCAACCAGGAAGTGCGAGTGGATTGATTGACGTAATTTCTGGCGCAAAAGCTCAGAGTACACAGTGACTTGAGCTATCTGGCTCTCAAAGCCCCTCTCCCTCTAGTGGTACGGAAGCTTATTGCGCAAGCTTACAACCTGGCAGGCCACTAGAGGCTTACACATACCCAGCGCCCTAGCATTGACCAGGGAAAATAACCATTCTCCCCTAGAATGGTAGGGACCAAAGGACAAGGTATCTCAATTGCAGAGCTGCTATCCCCACAAGGAGTGAGGCCTCTAGAATAACCACCACCACTCCAAAAGGAAAACAAAGGGGGATTGGACTATGGTTGATAGCTAAAATATAGACAAATGAACATAGAGGTGTAAATAGGTATATACAGTATCTCACAAAAGTGAGTACATCCCTCACATTTTTATAAATATTTTATTATATCTTTTCATTTGACAACACTGAAGAAATGACACTTTGCTAGAATGTAAAGTAGTGAGTGTACAGGTTGTATATCAATGTAAATTTGCTGTCCCCTCAAAATAACTCAACACACAGCCATTAATGTCTAAACTGTTGGCAACAAAAGTGAGTACACCCCTAGGTGAAAATATTCAAATAGGGCCCAAAGTGTCAATATTTTGTGTGGTCACCATTATTTTCCATCACTGCCTTAACCCTCTTAGGTATGGAGTTCACCAAAGCTTCACAGGTTGCCACTGGAGTCCTTTTCCACTCCTCCATGATGACATCATGGAGCTGGAGGATGTAAGAGACCGTGCATTTCTCTACCTTCCATTTGAGGATGCCCCACAGATGCTCATTAGGGTTTACCTCTGGAGACATGCTTGGCCAGTCCATCACTTTTATCCTCAGCTTCTTAAGCAAGGCAGTGGTCGTCTTGAAGGTGTATTTGGGTTTGTTATCATGTTGGAATACTGCCTTGCGGCCCAGTTTCCGAAGGGAGGCAGTCATGCTCTGCTTCAGTATGTCACAGTTCATGTTGGCATTCGTGGTTCCCTCAATGAACTGTAGCTCCCCAATTTGCTCCCCAATTTGCTGTCCCCTCAAAATAACTCAACACACAGTCATTAATGTCTAAACCGCTGGCAACAAAAGTGAGTACACCCCTTAGTGAAAATGCCCAAATTGGGCCCAATTAGCCATTTTTCCTCTCCAGTGTCACGTGACTCATTAGTGTTAAAAGTTCTTAGGTGTTAATAGGGAGGCAGTGATGGAAAATAATGGTGACCACACAAAATATTGACACTTTGGGCCCTATTTGAATATTTTCACCTAGGGGTGTACTCACTTTTGTTGCCAGCGGTTTGGACATTAATGGCTGTGTGTTGAGTTATTTTGAGGGGACAGCAAATTTCCAGTTATACAAGTTGTACACTCACTACTTTACATTGTAGCAAAGTGTAATTTCTTCAGTTTTGTCACATGAAAAAATATAATAAAATATTTACAAAAAATGTGAGGGGTGTACTCACTTTTGTGAGATACTATATATATATATATATATATATATATATATATATATATATATATATATATATATATATATATATATATATATATATATATATATATATCCCTCCCTCTCCATCAGAATGGAAGGACAGACATAAGGCGGCTTGTAGCAGAAGTCCCCCCAGACACGTGAACCCACAATGGACCATTATGATGGTACACCATGGGGACTAATGGTACATGCATATAGATATATGGCTTTGAAGCCACGCCTCTGAAGACATCCGTTGGGATGAAAGTTGTCAGGCAGGTTGACACCAGCACGCTGAACGCTGCAGCTGATTGTCGTTTTTGATGCATGCAATTTTGAACTCAAACTGTAAGTTACTACAATAAATTGTTTTATTACCATTATGGGCTTCACTATGGGTCCCTTATTTCTCTTCCTGGGTATTTGATGACTGCATATTTGAAAGTCCCACTTCTGATGTTGATCTGTGAAGGAAGCCATTCGGAAGTTGCTGTCTGTGTTGACGAGGGGTTCTAGAGAGCTGGATTTGCTGGATGTTGCTAAGGAATATCTATACATGCCTATTATTTACAGCCTTCTGGTAAGCAGACTACATTATCACGTGGTGACGAGTGCCCCTTCACATCTGCACTATATCTGGTGATTGGACTTCTCCCATTCTTCAGACCTTCCTTGGACTTTTTTTAGAGAGTGGAGGAAGGTGGAGTGTGTGCAGCTTGCTGCTGCAAGACAGGCCTGTGTCTGAAAAGCTGTCTGCCCTGTGTGTGACTACATCCCTGGTAAGAGGGGACTTGGTGTCTGAAGGACTGGGAAGGTTGGGACGGCTAGAAGGGCCTGTGAGACCAGAGAAGGGTCTGGGAGGCTGGGAGAGCCGAGGCGACTAGCAAGTCCAAGGGGGCTGAAGGAAGTCCTGAAGTCTGGGGGACAGTAAGCAAACCCAGGGATCTGGAGAGTTCTGTTGAGGCCAGGAGTAGGCTGGTTCAGCAGGGAACGGCAAGGCAAAGTAAGCCTAGGAGCCAGGAGGCTTGGCATTTTCGGTTGTATAAATTTACTGAAGAAGAACCCCTGTGTGGGAAATCCTGTGTATAAACTTTTATTTTGTTCCTGTGAATAAAAATGGGCCGCCATGCCCTCAAACCTGATAACTGACTGCTGTGGACTCACTACGTAAAGATGCATCTACCACTGAGCTAAATACCCCAATATTAAGCTGGATATTTAAAGACCAGCTGACTGTGGACTCCAGTGGACCAGAACATCTGGACCGGAACCCAGCCTGCCACCAGAGGCTGGAAAAACCAGGCTGGTTTCCGGTTCAGTCCCTTACAATGGAACGAATGCGAGGTGAAATGTACCCATTATCGTGTATCTCACCTCGCATACCGTCATATATCCTCCCCCTCTGCTCAAGCCCCTGCGGCTGAGCACTTGACCCAACCATACAGTGCACTCAAGAGAGGGCATCTGCGTTATTTTGGAATTTTCCCGGCCTGTGTTCCACTGTAAAGCGAAAGGGCTGTAAAGCCAGGAACCACCTTGTCACACGGCCATTTTTCTCCCTGTTGTCACACATCCACTTTAGGGGAGCATGGTCGGTGACCAGTTTAAATGACCTCCCCAGTAGGTAATACCTTAGGGAGTCTAAGGCCCATTTAATGGCGAGACACTCCTTTTCTATGATGGCATAGTTCTTTTCATGCTTGTTCAGCTTCCAGCTCAGGTATACAACTGGGTGCTCCTCACCATCCCTGTTCTGTGACAGTACAGCCCCTAGGCCCACCTCAGAAGCGTCCGTCTGTACGACAAACTCCTTGCTGAAGTCCGGGGCCACTAGTACTGGTAACCCACAAAGGGCCTGCTTTAAATTCTGAAATGCCTCCTTCGGCTTTGGAATTTCACTTGACCATGACCGACCCTCTACCCTTCGTCAGGTCGGTGAGAGGGGCGGCCATGGTGGCAAAGTGGGGTATGAACCGTCTGTAATACCCAGTAATGTCCAGGAAGGCCCTCACTTGTTTTTTATTAATCAGTTGGGACCATTTTTGAATTGCCTCAACCTTATTGGTCTCTGGCTTGACCACTCCCCAGCCAATAATGTACCTAAGGTACAGTGCCTTGAAAAAATATTCATACCCCTTGAAATTTTCCACATTTTTGTCATGTTTCAACCAAAAACCTAAATGTATTTTATTGGGACTTTATGTGATAGACCAACACAAAGGGGCACATAATTGTGAAGTGGAAGGAAATTAATAAAAGGTTTTCAAAATTTTTTACAAATAAATATGTGAAAAGTGTGGCGTGCATTTGTATTCAGCCCCCCTGAGTCATTGCTTTGTAGAACCACCTTTTACTGCAATTACAGCTGCAAGTCTTCTTCAGGGATGTTTCTACCAGCTTTGCACATCTAGAGAGTGACATTTTTGCCAATTTTTCTTTGCAAAATAGCTCAAGCTCTGTCAGATTGCACGGAGAGAGTCCATGAACAGCAATTTTGAAGTCTTGCCACAGATTCTCAACTGAATTTAGGTCTGGACTTTGACGGGCCATTCTAACACATGAATATGCGTTGATCTTAACCATTCTATTGTAGCTCTGGCTGTATGTTTAGGGTTGTTGTCTTTCTGGAAGGTGAACCTCCACCCCAGTCTCAAGTCTTTTGCAGACTCTAACAGGTTTTCTTCTTCTAATATTGCCCTGTATTTGGCTCCATCCATCTTCCCATCAACTCTGACCAGATTCCCTGTCCCTGCTGAAGAAAAGCATCCCCAGAACATGAGGCTGTCACCACCACGTTTCACGGTGGGGATGGTGTGTTCAAGGTGATGTGCAGTGTTAGTTTCCCGCCACACGTAGCATTTTGCTTTTAGGCCAAAAAGTAAAATTTTGGTCTCATCTGACCAGAGCACCTTCCTCCACATGTTTGCTGTGTCCCCCACATGGCTTTTCGCAAAAAGGAAACGGGATTTCTTATGGATTTCTTGCAACAATGGCTTTCTTCTTGTCACTCTTCCATAAAGACCAGATTTGTGGAGTGCACGACTAATAGTTGTCCTGTGGACAGATTCTCCCACCTGAGCTGTGGATCTCTGCAGCTCCTCCAGAGTTACCATGGGCCTCTTGGCTGCTTCTCTGATTAATGTTCTCCTTGCCCGGCCTGTCAGTTTAGGTGGACGGCCATGTCTTGGTAGGTTTGCAGTTGTGCCATACTCTTTCCATTTTCAGATGATGGACTGAACAGTGCTCCGTGAGATGTTCAAAGCTTGGGATATTATTTTCTAACCTAACCCTGCTTTAAACCTCTCCACAACTTTATCCCTGACCTGTCCGGCGTGTTCCTTGGCCTTCATGATGCTGTTTGTTCACTAAGGTTCTTTAACAAACCTCCGAGGGTTTCACAGGACCGCTGTATTTTATACTGAAATTAAATTACACACAGGTGGACTCTATTTACTAATTAGGTGACTTCTGAAGGCAATTGGTTCCACTAGATTTTAGTTAGAGGTATCAGAGTAAAGGGGGCTGAATACAAATGCACACCAAACTTTTTAGATATTTATTTGTAAAAAATGTTGAAAACCATTTATCATTTTCCTTCCACTTCACAATTATGTGCCACTTTGTGTTGGTCTATCACATAAAATCCCAATAAAATACATTTACGCTTTTGGTTGTAATATGACAAAATGTGGAGAATTTCCAGGGGTATGATTACTTTTTCAAGGCACTGTATTTGGCCTCCTCCAGGCCTATGGCACATTTTTTTGGGTTAGCCGTAAGACCTGCTTTCCTAAGGGAATCTATCACTGCTTGTACACGGAGCAGGTTCGATTCCCAATCTGGGCTGTGGATGACCACATCGTCCAAATATGCAGCCACATACGGGCGATGTGCTCTCAAGGCTTTGTCCATCATTCACTGGAATGAAGCAGGAGCTCCGTGCAGACCAAAAGGCATCTGCTTATAATGAAACGAGCCCTCAGGAGTGGAAAAGGCAGTTTTCTCTTTGGCCGATTCAGTTAGTGGTATTTGCCAATAGCCTTTCGTTAAGTCTAGGGTCGTTATGTAGCTAGCCTGTCCTAACCTGTCCACGAGTTCGTCGACCCGGGGCATCAGGAACGCATCGAACTTGGACTCAGTGTTGAGTTTCCTGAAGTCGTTACAAAACCTGATAGTACCAACAGGCTTTGGGACCAGCACTATGGGGCTCGACCACTCACTGTGGGACTCTTCTATCACGTCCAACTCTAACATACTTTTTATTTCCTTCACGACTGCTTCTCATCTGGCCTCTGGGACTCTATACGGTTTAACATTTATGCAAACCCCTGGTTCCGTCACCATGTCATGTTGGATCATGTTGGTCAGTCCGGGTAAGGGGGAGAAAGTCTCTATTTTTTGCACAAATGCCCTAACGTCACTTTGTTGTGCCACGGACAGGGTATCTGTTATGGGGACGTCAGGTGTCACTGGTACCCGGTCTGTTAGAGGCGTGGACATGGCCAGTAAAGTCTCTCTGTCCTTCCAGGGCTTTAAGAGATTCACATCTCTTAAAAACAATAAGGGCAATAACTTCTCTGCAGGATGTGGAAACCTTGTAAAAAGATCTGAACAAATTAATGGGGTGGGCAACTACATGGCAAATGAGGTTCAATGTAGAAAAATGTAAAATAATGCATTTGGGTGGCAAAAATATGAATGCAATCTATACACTGGGGGGAGAACCTCTGGGGGAATCTAGGATGGAAAAAGACCTGGGGGTCCTAGTAGATGATAGGCTCAGCAATGCAATGTCAAGCTGCTGCTAACAAAGCAAACAGAATATTGGCATGCATTAAAAAGGGATCAACTCCAGGGATAAAACGATAATCCTCCCGTTCTACAAGACTCTGGTCTGGCCGCACCTAGAGTATACTGTCCAGTTCTGGGCAACAGTCCTCAGGAAGGATGTACTGGAATTGGAGCGAGTACAAAGAAGGGCAACAAAGCTAATAAAAGGTCTGGAGGATATTAGTTATGAGGAAAGGTTGCAAGCACTGAACTTATTCTCTCTGGAGAAGAGACGCTTGAGAGGGGATATGATTTCAATATACAAATACCATACTGGTGGCCCTACAATAGGAATAAAACTTTTTTGCAGAAGAGAGTTTAACAAGACTCATGGCCACTCATTAAAATTAGAAGAAAAGAGATTTAACCTTAAACTACATAGAGGATTCTTTACTGTAAGAGTGGCAAGGATGTGGAATTCCCTTCCACAGGCTGTGGTCTCAGCGGGGGGCATCGATGGTTTCAAGAAACTATTAGATAAGCACCTGAATGACCACAACATACAGGGATATACAATGTAATACTGACATATAATCACACACATGGGTTGGACTTGATGGACTTGTGTCTTTTTTCAACCTCACCAACTATGTAACATGGTAAATTTGGTGTGGTTTCCTTTTCCCTGGCTGGTAGACTTTGTAGTTTACCTCCCCCACCCTTTCGACAACCTCAAAGGGACCCTGCCACTTGGCTAGGAACTTACTTTCCACCATGGGAACCAGTACTAACACTCTGTCCCTGGGGCTGAAAGTACGGACCTTGGCACCCCGGTCATAGACCCTCCTCTGGGCCTCCTGGGCTCGCTCCATATGTTCTCGCACCAGGGGTATGAGAGCTGCGATTCGATCCTGCATCAAGGAGACATGCTCTATGATGCTTCTATATGGGGTGGCCTCCCCTTCCCACGTTTCTTTGGCGACATCTAGCAGCCCCTTGGGATCTCTACCATACAAAAGCTTAAAGGGGGAATAGGCTGTTGATGCCTGCGGAACCTCACGTATGGCAAACATGAGATACGGTAGCAAAAAATCCCAGTATCTCCCATCTTTGTCGACCACCTTTTTTCAGCATACTTTTCAAAGTTTTATTAAATCTTTCAACCAGACCATCCGTTTGGGGGTGGTAGACAGAGGTACAGAGATGGGAGATTTTGTAAAGTCTACACAGTTCCTTGGTAACCCTAGACATAAATGGGGTGCCCTGATCGGTTAAGATCCCTTTTGGGATCCCTACTCGACTAAACACCTGAACCAATTCCTTGGCGATAGCCTTAGCAGAGGTGTTGCACAAGGGTATGACCTCAGGATAGCGAGTTGCATAGTCTAGGATCACCAGAATATGCTGGTGACCCCAGGCAGATTTCACAAACGGCCCCACAAGGTCCATGCTAATTCTCTCAAAGGGGACCTCAATTATAGGTAGAGGGACAAGAGGGCTGCGAAAATGGGGCGAACGTGCTGAAATTTGGCACTCGGGGCACGATTAACAGTACTCCTTGACATCTGCATGTAACCCGGGCCAGAAAAACCTCTGGGCGAATTTCTCCCTGTTTTTTTCGATACCTAGATGTCCCCCCATTACATGACCATGGGCCAAGTCTAGCACCACCCTACAGAAGGGTTTGGGAACCAGTAGCTGTTCTACCTCGTCCCCTCCATGTTTTATCACTCAATAAAATAAATTGTTTTTAACGGCCATGTAGGGGAAAGATACCACCCAATCAGGATCCACCAGTTCCCCATCCAACATCTTAACATTTTCCCTGGCTCTCATGAGGGTGGCCTCCCGCAGTTGCTCGGTACAGAAATCCTCTCTCCTGACCTCTAAGTCGGGTACGACATTTTGGCTACTCTCAATGTCAGGGTCAGAGGGGATCTCCTGTTCATTACCCTCAGGCTGAGAGCTAGCTTCTAGGTCCTCCGGCTCCCCAGCCATGACAGGGAAAGGAAGAGGATCTCTGGCTTCCTCAATCCCATCAACAGGATCCCCTTCCTTTTGGCAAAAGGGGTCTGGTGAGAGTTCCTGTGCTTCCCCAGCAGGGGGAGCTCTATCTACCAGCCTCCCCTCGCTCTCCCATAAATTCCAAAAATGGGGAAAATCTCTCCCCACTAAAGCTTCATGAAGCAGTGAAGGTACCACCCCCACTGAATGTGTTACACTGCCCCAGGGGGTATCAACCTCAGCTACCGCTGTCTGGTAGTCCCGAGTTTCCCCATGGATGCAAATTACCCCAATAGTACTGGGGTGTAGTTTTGTGGGGTTCACACAATCATTCCTGACTAGGGTCACCACACTACCAGAGTCTAGCAAGGCTGTGAGTGGCTTTCCATCCACTGAAATAACACACATCTGTTTTTCAATACGACTCTGACATTATGCAGTACATGCGACCTGTACAAACAGAGAAATGCGTCTTTTCATAAAAGCATGATCACATTGCATAGGTTCGTCATCTATAGGACAGTTTGCAGCAATATGCCCTAATACATGGCAATGAAAACACTATGTTGCCTACCCCCAGTCCTCTTAAAGGACCCAGAGACTTTCCTGGCTTCTTTGGCCAGTCGAGGTCTAGGACCCGTAGTCTCATCATCTGTAACAACAGTCTTATCAAATTTCCCCAAGCACTTGAACCCTGGAACAGTCTTACCAGAACCGCTGGGAGATCTTGCACCCCTAGACACACCGGAGTGGGGCGTAGATGGGTTCACCAAGTTCTGTAGCACTGTACTGCCCTGTACACACGATCGGACATTGATCGGAATTCCGATAACAAAATCCATGGATTTTTTCCGATGGATGTTGGCTCAAACTTGTTTTGCATACACACGGTGGCACAAAGTTGTAGAAAAATCTGAACTCGGTGGCGTAAAACACGTACGTTGGGGCTATAAACGGGGCAGTAGCCAATAGCTTTCATTTCTTAATTTATTCTGAGCATGTGTGGCACTTTGTGCGTTGGAATTGTCCACACACGGTCGGAATTTACGCAAATGGATTTTGTTGTCGGAAAATTTTAAAGCCTGCTATCAAACTTTGTGTGTCGAAAATTTCGATGGAAAAAGTCAGATGGAGCCCACACATGGTCAAAATTTCCGACAACAAGCTCCGATCACACATTTTCCGTTGGAAAGTCCAACCGTGTGTACAGGGCATACCTCTCCACTAGGTCCACCAGTTGGGCCGCAGTTTTGGGGTCCCCCTGTCCGACCCATTTCCTCAGGGCAGCAGGGAGCGCACCATTACCACACGCTCCACGATCTGAGGGCTTGTCAAGGTCTCTGGCTGCAACCACTTCCTGGTGAGGAGGACCAGGTCAAACATTTTATGAACGGGGTGGCTTGTTGCTGGAGTAGGACCACTGATGCACGCGCTGGGCCTGGACTGCCATGGTGACACCCAAGCATGCGAGTATCTCTGTCTTTAGAGTCTCATAGTCCTGGGCTTTATCTGGTTCTAGATCAAAATAGGCCTTTTGGGGTTCTCCTGTTAGAAATGGGGCCAACAGACCAGCCTTCTGCTCTTTTGTCCATCCCTCGCGGACATTTTCTGTAGGTAGTAGGATGCACGTACCAACTTTGATTCCACTGGCACAGGGGGGCGAGGACCCTTTTTTCAGTTCCGCTAGAGCCTCTGCGAACTGCCGGTTCATCTCCTGCTGGGCCGCCTTTTGTGCTGTAGTGGCCTCTGCGAGTTGGCGGTGCTTCTCCTGCTGGGCTGCTTGTTGTGCTGCATGTTGTGCTGCAGCGGCCGCCTATTGTGCTGCAGCAGCCTCTGCGACTTGGCAGTTGGTTTCCCGCTGAGCTGCATTGGCCTGTAGCAGGGCCTTTATCATTTTCTCCATCTTCAGAAATTGCCCGCTGAATCCACCACGTGTGGGGGGATTAGCTCGTGGGGATCACCTTTTTCTGAATGACCGTCAGCAAACGGGCATTTCCTTAACCTGGTGGATGCCAGGTTTATTTGCAGGAGGTTTGCAAAATAAAACAAGCAAACAGTAACTTAAATCCTTGCCGTCTGGCACTAACTAAACAAATAGTCTCCTCTCTATACAGTGCGGGGATGGTCCCCGTCACCCAAAATACATACAGAAAAGAAAACCTTTTAATCCAACATCCAGAGCTCCTCTCACTCAGGTTCCTTTCTGAGTCTCAGAACCAGAGCGACCTGCTGTGCTCTTCCTGGATATTTAAAGACCAGCTGACTGTGGACTCCAGTGGACCAGAACATTCGGACCGGAACCCAGCCTGCCACCAGAGGCTGGAAAAACTGGGCCGGATTCCAGTTCAGTCCCTTACAATGGAATGAATGCGAGGTGAAATGTAGCTATTATTGTGTATCTCACCTCGCATACCGTCACAACACATATAGAAAACATATATAAAAATATAAAAAAAAAAAATATTATATATATATATATATATATATATATATATATATATATATATATACATATACATACATAGATAATGTCAGTGAAACCTTGGTTTGTATAAAACCAGTCGCATAAAGTGCATTAATGGATTTACATCTTATTGTTATAAAAAAAGTTGTAAAAATGAGTCTGGGTCATTGAGACCATAGATGCATAACCATCAAGATGTTCCATATTTGTAAACAGAACAATATCTGGGCAATGAGTTAGAAGGATACAATTGAGCCTAGAAATCTTAAAGCCAAAGTGCATATTAACAGTATTAAAGTAACTATTGTGAAAGTTAAAACCAGTCAGAGATATGTGGGGTTGTGTACCTCACACTCCCTGGGAGAACCCAATACCATGCTTTAATCCACATAGTATTTATGCGGTTTGATAGAAAAAGTGACGAAATGGGTGTAGAAAGTTATTATAAAATATTATAAATAATTAGTCGATTAATTGTAGACATTTATTGAGCAATAGTCTAGAGGGTGTTTTAGATCTAAAATTTCCTACCAACTAGCCCAACATGTGTCATGTAGTAACCCTACCTAACAATTATTAATACTACTACTGTCTTTGGGTCCATGTCTATAATGGTTCAAATGATTTATTCCTCTCATTATATGCTGAAATAAAAAAACTATTTTTTTGACCTACACCATATGGAAGCATTTTTTCTTTACATAACTTTCCGGATGAGAGTTCCTTTGTGGTCCAGTTGGTCTTTCCACACCTAAGGTCCAGCCCTGGTATTCCCTTCATCTGAGGTTCGGTTGGGTGGTTGTCCATAACACCCCTGGAGTCGTGTTTGGAGGCCCTGGGTCCCTTGGAATCCCGTTGATCTGCCAATTTCAGCATCCTTGCCTTTATGACTCGTTGTTGCTGACACTTGAGTCCATCTGTTCCGGTAAGAGTAGATATACTTCCCCCTTTTTTGGTTGAAGATGTACCATCCATGATGCTTCTCATGCCAGACAGTGCCAGCTTATTCCATCTTTGATTCATCATCATTTGGTGGTTGATGCATACGCCCTTCTCAGGACTTTCAGATTCATTGGACTTTTCACATTTCCATTTGTGTCATTTCTGTACAATTAATTTTTGCACTATTCACCTATATATTGATATATGTGTTCACTTGTTAGTGCTACATTATTTATCATCCACCCTTCACATGTTTGTCACATTGTTTACGTAGCAGCTTTTCCTCCCTCTTACAAAGAGTTAGCGCAGTACCTCCCTAACTACCTTCACAACTAATTATCTTAACTCCCTAATAGGGATGAGCTTCGAGTTCGAGTCGAACTCATGTTCGACTCGAACATTGGCTGTTCGCAAGTTCACCGAACAGCGAACAATTTGGGGTGTTCGCGGCAAATTCGAATGCCGCGGAACACCCTTTAAAAGTCTATGGGAGAAATCAAAAGTGCTAATTTTAAAGGCTAATATGCAAGTTATTGTCATAAAAAGTGTTTGGGGACCTGGGTCCTGCCCCAGGGGACATGGATCAATGCAAAAAAAAGTTTTAAAAACGGCCGTTTTTTCAGGAGCAGTGATTTTAATAATACTTAAAGTCAATCAATAAAAGTGTAATATCCCTTTAAATTTCGTACCTGGGGGGTGTCTATAGTGTGCCTGTAAAGGGGCGCATGTTTCCTGTGTTTAGAACAGTCTGACAGCAAAATGACATTTTGAAGGAAAAAACTCATTTAAAACTACCCGCGGCTATTGCATTGCCGACAATACACATAGAAGTTCATTGATAAAAACGGCATGGGAATTCCCCAAAGGGGAACCCCGAACCAAAATTAAAAAAAAAAAATGACGTGGGGGTCCCCCTAAATTCCATACCAGGCCCTTCAGGTCTGGTATGGATATTAAGGGGAACCCCGACCAAAATTAAAAAAAAAAAATGACGTGGGGTTCCCCCTAAATTCCATACCAGACCCTTCAGGTCTGGTATGGATTTTAAGGGGAACCCCGCGCCAAAAAAAAACGGCGTGGGGTTCCCCCCAAAAATCCATACCAGACCCTTATCCGAGCACGCAACCTGGCAGGCCGCAGGAAAAGAGGGGGGGACAAGAGTGCGGCCCCCCCTCCCTCCTGAACCGTACCAGGCCACATGCCCTCAACATTGGGAGGGTGCTTTGGGGTAGCCCCCCAAAACACCTTGTCCCCATGTTGATGAGGACAAGGGCCTCATCCCCACAACCCTGGCCGGTGGTTGGGGGGGTCTGCGGGCGGGGGGCTTATCGGAATCTGGAAGCCCCCTTTAACAAGGTGACCCCCAGATCCCGGCCCCCCCCCTGTGTGAAATGGTAAGGGGGTACATAAGTACCCCTACCATTTCACGAAAAAAGTGTCAAAAATGTTAAAAATGACAAGAGACAGTTTTTGACAATTCCTTTATTTAAATGCTTCTTCTTTCTTCTATCTTCCTTCATCTTCTGGTTCTTCTGGCTCTTCTGGTTCTTCTGGTTCTTCCTCCGGCGTTCTCGTCCAGCATCTCCTCCGCGGCGTCTTCTGTCTTCTTCTCCTCGGGCCGCTCCGCACCCATGGCATGGGGGGGAGGCTCCCGCTCTTCTCTTCTTCTCTTCTTCTTTTCTTCTTTTCTTCTTTTCTTCTCTTCTTCTCTTCTTCTTCATTTTCTTCTCCGGGCCGCTCCGCAATCCATGCTGGCATGGAGGGAGGCTCCCGCTGTGTGACGGCGCTCCTCGTCTGACAGTTCTTAAATAACGGGGGGGCGGGGCCACCCGGTGACCCCGCCCCCCTCTGACGCACGGTGACTTGACGGGACTTCCCTGTGGCATTCCCCGTGACGTCACAGGGAAGTCCCGTCAAGTCACCGTGCGTCAGAGGGGGGCGGGGTCACCGGGTGGCCCCGCCCCCCCCCCCCCCCGTTATTTAAGAACTGTCAGACGAGGAGCGCCGTCACACAGCGGGAGCCTCCCTCCATGCCAGCATGGATTGCGGAGCGGCCCGGAGAAGAAAATGAAGAAGAAGAGAAGAAGAGAAGAAAAGAAGAAAAGAAGAAAAGAAGAAAAGAAGAAGAGAAGAAGAGAAGAGCGGGAGCCTCCCCCCCATGCCATGGGTGCGGAGCGGCCCGAGGAGAAGAAGACAGAAGACGCCGCGGAGGAGATGCTGGACGAGAACGCCGGAGGAAGAACCAGAAGAACCAGAAGAGCCAGAAGAACCAGAAGATGAAGGAAGATAGAAGAAAGAAGAAGCATTTAAATAAAGGAATTGTCAAAAACTGTCTCTTGTCATTTTTAACATTTTTGACACTTTTTTCGTGAAATGGTAGGGGTACTTATGTACCCCCTTACCATTTCACACAGGGGGGGGGCGGGATCTGGGGGTCACCTTGTTAAAGGGGGCTTCCAGATTCCGATAAGCCCCCCGCCCGCAGACCCCCACAACCACCGGCCAGGGTTGTGGGGATGAGGCCCTTGTCCTCATCAACATGGGGACAAGGTGTTTTGGGGGGCTACCCCAAAGCACCCTCCCAATGTTGAGGGCATGTGGCCTGGTACGGTTCAGGAGGGAGGGGGGCCGCACTCTTGTCCCCCCCTCTTTTCCTGCGGCCTGCCAGGTTGCGTGCTCGGATAAGGGTCTGGTATGGATTTTTGGGGGGACCCCACGCCGTTTTTTTTTTTTTTTTTTGGCGCGGGGTTCCCCTTAAAATCCATACCAGACCTGAAGGGTCTGGTATGGAATTTAGGGGGAACCCCACGTCATTTTTTTTTTTAAATTTTGGCCGGGGTTCCCCTTAATATCCATACCAGACCTGAAGGGCCTGGTATGGAATTTAGGGGGACCCCCACGTCATTTTTTTTTTTTAATTTTGGTTCGGGGTTCCCCTTTGGGGAATTCCCATGCCGTTTTTATCAATGAACTTCTATGTGTATTGTCGGCAATGCAATAGCCGCGAGTAGTTTTAAATGAGTTTTTTCCTTCAAAATGTCATTTTGCTGTCAGACTGTTCTAAACACAGGAAACATGCGCCCCTTTACAGGCACACTATAGACACCCCCCAGGTATGAAATTTAAAGGGATATTACACTTTTATTGTTTGACTTTAAGCATTATTAAAATCACTGCTCCTGAAAAAACGGCCGTTTTTAAAACTTTTTTTTGCATTGATCCATGTCCCCTGGGGCAGGACCCAGGTCCCCAAACACTTTTTATGACAATAACTTGCATATAAGCCTTGAAAATTAGCACTTTTGATTATTCATGTTCGTGTCCCATAGACTTTAACGGTGTTCGCATGTTCGAACGAACTTTTTTCCTGTTCGCATGTTCTGGTGCGAACCGAACAGGGGGGTGTTCGGCTCATCCCTACTCCCTAACTACCTTCACATTTATCATTAGATGTAGCATCACTATACTATACATCTATACATCTTCAGAGCAGTGGAATATTTTTTTTTTGTTTCATAAATTTTATTCAAGTAAGAATGAGTTGTACAAATGAGATAACAGTACATATTAAAATTTTACAGAGGTACATCAGTAAACAACAAGTTCTGCAAAGATATCTGTGAACATCAGGGTTAGATATTTCTAATTTAATTACAGAATAACAATGGGAGATGTAAGAGCTTATTTGTTAATCAAATAGAATGTTTATAAGTAGGTACATGAAAGGTCATGTCACCTTAAATAGTTTGTAGCTATCCCAGTAGATTTGAAGCCATCTAACGACAATACGCACTATCTGGTGGTGGTGCTTTGAGCGTGTAATCAGTAATGGGATGCGGACCTAGGCAAGGCTACTCCCAGCCCAAGCACCCCTAACGGGAGCAAACTGTGCGAGGGGGGAGGGTAGCATTTACCTCATGTGTGATATTATTAATGATGGTCCATTATGTGGAACAGTGTTCCCTCTAAATCTTGTAGTGCACGCGGTATGTATGTCTGTGAAAGAAGTAGGGGATAAACGTGGAGGGGAGGTGTGCGTCACTGTGTTCCCAGTGGGGGTCCAGGTTGTGGGTCAAGTAGTAACGTCTGGAACTCTGAGGATTCACAAAAGTGTATCCAATAGGCCCAAGTATTGCGATATTTTGTTGGGTTGTCTTTAACTTGATGTATTAAGTCCTCCATTTCTGCTATTTTTCCAACATGTTTCAGCCAATCTGATAATGTGGGTGGAGTAGTGTTTCTCCAATGTAATGGAACACATTGTTTAGCCGCGTTTATGAGGTGAAGCATTAAAGATTTCCTGTAAATGGATTGTGGTTGAGACGTGTGGTGTAGCAAATATTGAGCGGAAGTAAAGTCTAGGGTGTAAGTAGTGATATGAGTGATCATGTTGTGTACTTTTTCCCAAAATGGTTTTATGTGAGTACAGTCCCACCAGATATGGAGAAGAGAGCCCACTCCAGAGTTACATCTCCAGCACAATGGTGATATAGTTGGATGAAATACATGAATTCGTTCAGGGGTGTGGTACCATCTTGAGTACAGTTTGTAATTATTTTCTTGTGCTGAAATGTTAATAGAGCCTTTATGGATGTGCTCATATATATTTTCCCATTCCTCAGTGGGGAGGTCTAGGTTAAGCTCTCTCTCCCATCTCCGGTTGGCTGAGTTGGATTTGTGGTCGGTTTAACCAAAAAGTATGAAATATACGGTTGAGATTAAGTGGCTTTGAGGACTAGTATTGGAACATAGTGCTTCAAAAGGATTTTGATCTCTACACCATTGAGAGATGGGATTGGTGCTATTCAGAAAATGTCTAATTTGTAAGTATGAGAAAAAGGGGAAGTTCCCATCTGGGAACCTAGAAGGCAGGTCAGTGAATGGGATGATTGAGCCATTATGAAAAAAGTGATGTGCTCTCAGTGTAAATTCCATGTTGGCTAAACATGTATTGTTTTCTAGGAGGCCAGGGGGGAAGTCAGGATTGCCAGTCAGGGGAGTAATTGGCCCTGGAGAGGGAGTAATTTTAAGAGAGTGACAAGTGTTTCTGAAGCTGTTCAGCGTAGGTCCCGTTAGCGGATGTGTAGAGTGTTCCTTAGGGGTAGCCTTAGTGCTAATCCATGGCACGTGGGAGAGAGGAGTCTGGGCACATGAATCCTCTAATGTGATCCAGTCCTTAGAGTGTGCATGTATGTGCCAGTCAATTAATCTGGTGATGTGACAGGCAGTGTGGTATTTATGAATATCCGGTAGGCCTAGCCCACCTTTAAGTTTGGGGAGAATCAGTCTATTCCAGCCGATTCTTAAAGGTTTATGGGCCCATATAAAATTTCTGCTAAGTAAGTAAGTTTTAAAAAACGTTGGTGGGAGTTTGATCGGGACTGTTTGTAAGACGTATAATATACGGGGCAAGACGTTCATTTTTACAATGGAAATTTGCCCAAACCAAGAGAATTGTTTGGAGAACCATTTGGTGAGATCATTTTTTATCTTTTGGAGAATGGGAGAGTAATTTCTTTCATAGAGTTCACTAAGCTTGGAGGGTATCTGAATACCTAAGTACGTAAGGGCGTGTGGTTCCCAGTTAAATGGAAAATTAGCTTGGCATTGAGATACTGTCGATGATGGGAGGGAGATGTTGAGGGCTTTGGATTTCGTAAAGTTTATTTTAAAATTGGATAACTTGTGGAAGAGGGTAAAATCCTGCAGTAGGTTAGGTATAGTAATTAACGGGTTGGAGAGGAAGAGAAGAATGTCGTCGGCGTACGCCGCTAGTTTGTAATGTTTGTGTCTGATATCAATGCCCATTATATTCAGGTTGGCCCTAAGTTTGCGTAGTAAAGGTTCCAATGAGAGTACAAAGATGAAGGGGGATAGTGGGCAACCTGGCCGGGTGCCATTCGAGATGGAGAAGGCGTTCGACAGGCGGCCGTTGACCCTTATTCTGGCCATGGGGGAAGCATATAATGCCAGTATTAATTGGAGGAAGTGTGCCGGAAACCCCATAGCCTGTAGCACTGCCACCATGTAGTTCCATGCCACCCCGTCGAACTCCTTCTCCGCGTCAAGGGACAGAAACAAACCTTGTTTGGATGATGTTGAAAGCCAATGGTGAATGTTGATAGCTTTTATGGTGTTATCCCTCACCTCCCTGCCAGGGACAAAGCCGACCTGATCTAGTGAGACCAGTTTGGGGAGGAAAGGGAGTATACGATTGGCGAGAATTTTGGCATAAATTTTCATGTCGACATTAAGGAGGGATATAGGTCTGTAGTTAGATACCAATGTCTCATCTTTGCCTGGTTTAGGTATGAGCGTAATGTGGGCTTCTAGTAGGTCTTTATTGACTTGAGAAGAGGAACAGAGGTCATTGAATGTCTTAGATAGGTGAGGGGTAAGTACGTTGTGGAATGCCTTATAGTAACTCAGTCAGACCGTCTTGGCCTGGGCTTTTACCCGCTTTAGGTTGTTTTAGCACTGCTTTCATTTTGTCTGTACTAATGGGAAGGTCAAGACTTGCCGCCTCTTCTGGTGCAATAGAGGATGGGCAGTATTGTGTTAGAAATTCTGTAATTGCAGCTTGTCTTTCTGGGGTGTTGCCCATCTCATTGGAGGAGGGTAGGTTGTAAAGATTGGAAAAATATTGGACAAATTGGTTGACAATATCTTCCGAAGAGATGAGAGAAGTGCCTGACAGGTCTTTGATTGTGTGTATGGTATTGTTCACTTTTCGAGATTGTAGTGCTCTGGCTAGCAATTTTCCTGATTTATTGCCAAACTCATAGAACAATTTTTGTGTTAATACGTTCCTCAAGAAGTTCCTCCCTAGCTTTTGAGCAATTCAACAAGGGATTTGGTGGCCAGCGAGAGTTCATGCGCTCGTTCCAACATATGGATTTTTTCGGACAGGGCAGCAATGCGATTCCTTTTGAGTTTGTGTCTGTTGGCAGTCAGAGAGATGATTTCTCCTCGTATTACGCATTTATGTGCTGCCCATATGCTGGATTGTTTTGAGTCCTCTGAAATGCTTTCCGTAAAATATTGCATGAGTCGTGTGTTGAGTTTTTGAGTGATGTCTATGTCTGTTAGGAGTGAGTTATCTAGGCGCCAAGTCATACTTTTGGATCTTATTGCCGGTATGTCTAGAGTGATGGATACGGGGTTATGGTCTGATAAAACCATTGGGTCAATGGAAGCCTTCGAAAGGAGTGATAGGTCTGACTGGGGTATGAAAAAGTGGTCAATTCTTGTGTATTTATTGTGGGGTGAGGAGTAGAACATAAAGTCCCCCTCGTTCGGGTGTAGCGTTCGCCAGGCATCATGCAAGGTCAGTTCTTGAAGGTGTTTTTTGGTGGCCCTAAGGGCTCTGTATGGCATGGAGGACGCCCCTGTGGATGAATCTTGTGATGGGGAGAGTGCTATGTTGAAGTCCCCACCCACAATGAGGAGGCCAGAATAAAATTCAGTCAGCAGTTGGAGAGTTTCACAGAAGAATAGAACTTGTTTTGTATTGGGTGCGTACAAGTTTGCTAATGTTATGGGTTTGTTGTGAAGAGTCCCCTTGAGGAAAAGAAACCTACCATTAAAGTCTCTTTTAACCTCAGACACTTGCAAGGGGCAGTTTTTTGCTATCAAAATCGCATCACCTTTTGTTTTAGATTCATCATTGGCGGCATGGTAAACCGTAGGGTAGTGGAGATTGTAGAGTTTTGGAATGTTGTCTGAGTGGAAGGAGGTTTCTTGGATAAATGCTATCTGGGTTTTGTTTGGTCTTAAGGTGTGTAGCAGCTGAGATCTTCTCTCAGGTATGTTAAGCCCGCGCATGTTCAAGGAACAGAGTTTCACTGGTGAGTTGAGCGATGTTCTAATGCGGCCCTTCATGTCATGGGAGAAGGTGCTCATTTGTAGCTGTTGATATATAGGCGGTTAAAAAAAGAAGTTAGAGAAAGCGGGTGCAAAGTTATTTATCTGCGTAAGGTGGTAAAATAGGGGAAAAGGAGGGGTGGGAGTATTTAAGTAACCTCCTCTTCTAGCAGAGGGGAAATGTGTATGGTGTGTCGTCAGAGGAGTATACCTAGTACCTAGCACAAAAGATATTTCCACAAGCGAGCAAGCCCGCTGTTACCAGTCTTGGGGCAAATAAGTGGAGGCTAGTGATTGTGAAATATAGGAGAAAATGTAACAATTTGTGATTGAACATTGGGGGGATGAGCGAGAGAGCATGGGATAGTTAAGGAAGCCACAAAGATATGTGTAAAGAGTATAGGTGCATGAGGAATTGACCAAACTGTGACACGTCAATTACCGCAAATATGAATAGAGATCTTTACGCTCAGTGTGTATGTGTGCGTAGTGAATTGGTGGACCTGGTAGAGGAGTATGCTGATGAATACTTTGTACAGCAGGCTCCTAAAATACTGGAGTAGGATAAGAAGGTTAAAGAATACAACACAGAGTATGAATAGAACCTTAAACCGTAATATAAACATTGCTGAGGTAAGAAAAGCTTCAGTCACAAAGTTCCTGCAGCTCTTACAGAGTTCTGGAGGAAGCTGTGAGTGGCAAAACATTTAATCTAGGCAATAATCCATCTGCCTTGCTGTCCCCGCCCCCCTCTATGTGCCATAGTGATATGTGCTTTAATGGCCAGCCGTAGAGCTGTAGAAATACTGTGGACTCAAGTAACTGACAGGCAGGAATGAATGCAGAGAAACATGTGACCTGTCTTAATATCTGTGGGCCTCGTAGTGTATCTGAGTGCCTGAAAGGTAATGAGTTATCAGCACCCAGTAGTATAAGTAGTTTAGACCTGTTGGTAGCCCATGGTAGGAGGATATGTGGGGATTTCCAGCTAGCCTGAACATCTAACTGTTGTGTGCTTCACATTCTCCTACCTTACGTATGTATCTTTCATACCTATGGGGAATCGATACCCTGCATGCTGTGCCTGCGGAGGTGTATGTCCTGCAATTAGATCAGGAGATCATGTTTCTTAACACTAAGAGCATGTAGGGAGTTTGAAAAATTCATAGCTTTGCCTTTACCCTTCCCTTAAGAGGCTGGAGCAGTGAGATCTATACGATCATGTGACGGGTCAGGAGAAGGGCGGTATGGGTAGCGAGTAAGGGAAGAAGATAATTGCTGATGTAGTGTGAGTTAAATGTTAAACAGTCCTTCCGTAGCTACTAAATATAAAATGATAAAATCCCTAGTGCTATGAGAGAACAGCATATGCAGGAAACCTAGAATGTGATGGTGCACAGTATACTGGGACATATAGGCCATTGTGGCGTCTAAGCCACAGTTACCAGTGATTGTTTAAATTAGGCTAGACCATACACTGCCACCCATTCACAATTAATCCTGTTACACATTACCCACTCTGAAACATGTTTGCAGGGCTATAATTACTGAGGTCAAGTAGTATTGTGAGGGTGACAATGGTCAGGTGGAGAAGGCAGCATTCATTGCAGGCACACGATTGTCCCAATAGAAGGAGCAGGAATCAGACGAGGGTTATGAGTAAGGACCGGGTGAAAAGTTCAAGGACAATTGTAAATGTCATAGAGTCAGACTAGTTCATCGGTAGTCATTGGAGATTCAGGCGATGTGATGTCCGCGGCAGGGTAATAGAAGAGGGGGGGAGCGGGTTGCAGGTACATTCGTCTCAGCGGTGTCACAATTCAGCTGTCCAAGGTTACTTTAGTGAACTCAGTCCCCTTTGGCCAGTGTCAGTCAACGAAAACGAGTAAGCGAATGGGTGAACACATATTGTACATAACACTGCTGAAAGCAAGGGACATCCAACTGTGACTGAACATGGCAACAAAAAAACGAGAAAGGGGTCAGTAGAGCGCGTATCTCAATAATCCCGTCTGGCTCTTCGAGACCGAGGAGAGTCAGAGGGGCTAGTGCCCCGTTGTGTACCATGGTGTGGATTGCATCGTCTATTGCCAGATGAGGATCTTTGTCCGCGGATCCGCACTTCTTGAGCCTCCATCAGTTCTTCCTGTGGTGTGTATTTCCTTACCGCCGAATGGCGGAATTCTGCGTACCAGTTTGGAACGTCCACTAGGGAGATATCTAGAGTGTCACAAAATGGACGCAGATCTTCTGGGACTTTCAACATAGCAGGGTGACCCTGGTGGGTAGCCGAGAGGCAGAAGGGGAACTTCCACCTGTACTGGATTCCTTTTATGCGCAGGACATCCAGTAACGGCTTAATATCTCTGCGGTGCTGCAGTGTTATACTGGATAAGTCCTGAAAGATCTGAATGGGCATCCCTGCATGTTGTAACTGCTGCCTGCTTCTAGCCTACCTGAGGATTTCTTCTTTTAGTCTGTAATCCACGATGCAGCAAATGATATCTCTCGGGGGATCTGTTTCCCTACCTTTGGGGCATAGGGCTCGATGTATTCTTTCCATGGAGATTTGTGTTTGAGGCGGCCTGTTCAATAGATCATTGAACAAGCTGGTCACAGCTGGAGATAGATGTTCTGTGGTTATGGCTTCAGGCATTCCTCTAATCCTGAGGCTGTGATGGCGACCCTATTATCGAGGTCCTCGACATGACGCTGGATTTCTCTCAGTTGTATGGTGTGAGTGTCGATCCATCTGGTAGCTTTGTGAAGGACATGGTCATGTTGCGCCGATACTTGTTCCACTTCATGGACCCTGTCCGTCAGCGTATGTATGTCTATACGCAGTTCAGCAATGGCCGCTGACAGGGTGTCCTTGATCTCGGTAGCTATGGTCCTCAGATCATGGATATTTAGGTACGCCTGGGCGGGAGCGGTACTGTCATCCACGAGTGGCGGAGCGGAGGTTTGAGGCAAAGGAAGGAGAAGGGAACCTGGCTGTAGTGGTTCTGAGGTCTGAGGTGGTCTGTGGCAGGAGGACGCCATGTTGCCCCATTGCGACCGGAACATCTCCGGGATATTCTGACTGATTCCTCCTGTGTGCTCTCTAGGGGAGCAGGATCTAGAAGCTGAGGAGTGTCTGGATGCTGTTCCCATCGTAAGGAGCGGGTTTGGTCATGGAAATACCTCCGGTAATTAAGTCGAAAGACTGGTAACAGCAGGAGCTCTCCAGTTACTCGGCCATCTTCCTGCTTGGCCAGATCACGCCCCCCATGGAATATTATATGGCAGAAGTCCACCGCTTTAATCCAGTAGAAGCACAGTTCCTGTATGAGTGCATTGAGTTCACATTGACCCACAACTACTTTTCATTTATGGGTAGCCACTACAGGCAAGCTAAAGGTACGACCATGGGAGCAAACAAAGTGGGCACCTCATCCCTGGCAAATAGTTCCTTCTCCCACCCCCCCCAGGTATTGGTTGGCATACGATGGGGCACAACCTGTCCCCATCACAACCCCCAGCACCTGGAGGTAGTGGGAGAGTCCAAAAACAAATACGTTCTGTGTGAGAATGAATCTCAAAAGTTCAATGACAAATTTGTTGTAATCATTAGCTAATTTGCCTCTTTCCTTTAGTTGACCTTCAATTACTGCTAAACCTTTTTCGTGCGGATAGTATTGTAGAGGCTTTTGATATCAATGGTCACTAACCATGTGTTTGGGGGAAGAGTTACCCCTTCGATACTCTTAAGCAGATCCATTGTGTCCTTAGTGTAAGAAGTGAGTGACATAACATGTGGATTAAGGTATTGGTCAATAAGACTGCTGGCATTTTTGGTTAAACATTCACACCCGGACACAATGGGTCTGCCCGGTGGTGATGTTAAGGATTTATGGGTCTTTGGGAGGGCATAAAAAGTTGGGATTTTTGGGTTCTTAACATGGAGGAAATTCTAAGTATTGACATCAATAATGCCTTGACGGCGGGCTTTTGCGATAATGTTATAATATTCATTATTATAGTGATCAATCACGGTTTTGGTAATTGGTCTGTACCAATCTTTATTTTGCAAAATCTCTAAGCACATAGCTTCATAACATTCGACATCCATTATTACCAGATTTCCACTCTTGTCGGCTGGTTTTATTATTATTGATGAATTACTTTGTAAGAAGAATAATGCACATTTTTGCTGAAGTGAAAAATTATGGGATTTAGTTTCATGCCATTTGGTCTTTTTGATCTCCAGTGTGGTTTGTTGTACGAAAGCCCATATATTGGGATTATTGTTATTGTTATTGTTCAGTAGTGGAAAATTACGAGATTTTAACTTAAATGAGGAGGGAGGGGGGAAGGCTGTAGCCCCCAAACCGTCCAAGGAAGGATCCTCAGATTCGGTATCAGGCCCACTGCAGCCCTCCTCCCAAAGCTCCATAAGGTCGTCTAGTGCACGAAGTTCCTGTAAGGTGTAGGTGCCCGAGTCTGGGCCACTAGTGCCAAGACGTTCAGATGGTTGAGTAGGTTTATCATACATAGTTTTGAACATAAGTCTACGTGAAAATAAGTGAATGTCTTTGATAATTGTAAACCTGTCTGCATCGGAGTCCAGACAGAAAGTCAGTCCCAGTTGAAGGACCTGGCTTTCCGCCTCGGACAACCGGTGCGAGTACAGGTTGACTATTTCAAATTGAGTTGTTCTCCCATCTGTTGAGGCACGGCATCCGGAGACGGGCAATGGTCCACCTCCTGTGCCTTCCCCAAAAAAATAGGAACCAATTTGGGATCAGAGTGTGACGGATTCATAGAAGGAAACATAGCGTTCAAGGTGCCCACCTAGTTGGAAGTACTTGGTACCGCTTGTGCGGATAAAGCTAAAGTTGAGTCTGTAGTTAAAGCTGGTGCAAAAGTGCCAGATGCACTTTTTTCCCCTCCCCCTGTTTTTCCCCTCCCCCTCCCTCCCCTCCCCTCTCCCTCCCACCCCCTTCTCTCCACCCTCCCTTCCCCCTCCCCTTCCCCCCCTTTCCCTCCACTACTTCACTCTCTGTTCCCCTACAATCACCCCACTCATACTTCTCTTTCATGTGGCAGACACTAGTCCCACGGCCCTTATCTGGGCCCATCTAGGCCAACCTTTTGCAGTACAGTGCAGTGTCCATTCTCCTAGTCTGGCTCTGCTCCTACAGCAGGTAACTATCCAATGGCTGGCAGTTGAACTATTCGGCTTTGGACAGTCGTTGACATCTTTTCTTAAACATACCTTTCTTGTTGTATTCTGTTTTTGATGGCTCTTAATTGTACCTTATCTTATGCAGTGACATATCCATTTTGGTCCCTCAACAAACATCCCCTGAGGAAGCCCCAGTGGGCGAAACATGTCAGGATCTGCCTGGCACCCACAAAATCCCACTAAATTACTTTCCTGACTATACTACAAAGGAGGGAATTAGCAAGTCTGGAGGGACAGGAGAGATGTGTATGTCCTGTCCACTATCCACAATGACACATCCGTGAAACTTCGAAAAACGTAGTCCCTTTCAAAAGCCTGGGTGTATGTATGATTATAATCAGTTCATGGGGGGGTGGATTAAAATGATCAGATGCTACAGCCCTATTTGTAACAAAGTGTCTCTTCTGGTAAAAAAAAGTTGCAAATTACTTTTTCAATTTGGCCATTTTTAATGCATATATTTTACCTATCAAAAGTCAATGGAAAGACCCAGCTTCTTCCTCAAATATATAGAAGAAATTGTTAGTTCCCTGATCTACCAGCAAGGATCTCTCCCAGAAAGCATTTGCTACGATTGTATCAGCAGACTTCATGAGTGCCATTTCCCTGAGAAAAATCCACCATCAGAAACCAGAAGAAGATGCCAAAAAAAAATGCCCCCTGTGCGGCAGAGGGGTGGTTAGGAAAGACACCAGTTTTCATTGGCCCCAATGTCCCTCCCAACCAAGCCTATGCAATGGTGACTGCCTCTGATGATACCACATTTCCCTAAAATATTAGCCCATATTTCTAACAACCTGTCATTTCCCCGTTTTCAATATCTGTGCTGATCATTTTGACTGCTGCCTCAACCAACCATGCCACTGTCTTCCACCTGAACTGACCCTGTCCTGTTTATCGCCTATGCCTCTGCCTGCCATCTTCATTGTTTATCCACCACGTTTCTGCCTTCCACATGAACTGACCCTGGCCTATTTATCGACTATGCCTCTGCTTGCTGTTTGGATGATCAACCACATTTCTGCCTTCTACCTACACTGACCTTGGCCTGTTAATCGACTATGTTTTTTGCCTGCTGTTTGGACTGATCTTTTGCCTTGCTACTATAGTAGTGCGATTCAAGATAACACAGGAATCTTACATATGTGAGGGGCTTCAGAATAGTGTTCTGATTAGAAAAAAAAAATTTTTGGTTTTCTCTGGGCTTTGTAATTCCCAGATCAGGGTCTGGAGACCTAAGGCTTCAAAGAGATTTGGGTGGGAAGAAGCCTCTACCCCTGTCCCCATTCCTGACTGAGGCCCTAAGCTTGATGTTGCTACCTGCTGCCTGGACCAACACTTTGGTTGTGCTGACCATATCTCTGCCTGTTGCCTGTACTGACTATGGACAGTATTCCTGCCTGCTGCCTGGATGTTTCCTTTCGCTGCCGCTGACCATGTCCCTGCCTGCTATCTGGACCATTGCTTTGGCTGTGCTGACAATATCTCTGCCTGCTGCCAGCATTGACAATGGACAGTATTCCTAATAGTTAACGTGAAAGTCTGCTACAATCAAAATGTAAATCTAATAGCTCTAATAGTATGAACACAAACTAAAAAAGAAATCATAATGCATTTCATGGTGTACACGTCATTAGGAAGCTTAGACATGAAATGCATAGAGGCTGTTTGTCCGTCCCTCACTGACGTCCCTTCCGCACTTGCTGGTCTCCACATCCCCTGGCTTTGGAACGCATGCCGTAGCCGTCCAGGACAGCGTGCAGAGGTATTTCAAAGCTGTTTATGTTGGTGCTAGCACATAGCACTTTCAGATGTGAGTGGGCATTGTTTTATATACCTGTATCTGTTCCCGCCACCAAGCTTTTTTACACTATGATCATTCCTATGTCCTCTTCTTTGAGAAGGATTGCCTGAAGTCTACCAAAGAACAAAGAAGTACCATCGCCCTTATTGCTGGTCACAGAGAACCTACCAATCTGGGTTGGTTTATTTGGAGCTTAAAGGGGTTGTAAAGGTACATGTTTTTTCCCCTTTAATGCATTCTATGCATTAAGGGGAAAAAAACATCCAACGATTAGCACCCCCCCAGCCCCCCCTTTTACTTACCTGAGCCCTCGAAAGTCCCACGTCGTGAACATGCTGGCTTTTTGACCGGGCTTCTCGGCTCATTCATTGGATGATTGATAGCAGCGCAGCCATTGGCTCCTGCTGCTGTCAATCAAATCAAAGACATGGTGCACCGGGGAGGCGGGGCCGAGCGACACAGTCGGCGGCTATAGCCGCAGACTGTATCACTTTATCACGGGAGCGTGCCCGCAAGCTAACCCCCTTGGGAGAGCGCTTCCCAGAACGGGGGTTAGCTGATGTGGGGAGGAGCCGAGACAGCCACCGAGGGACCCCAGAAGACGAGGATCGGGGCCACTCTGTGCAAAAAGAGCTGCACAGTGGAGGTAAGTATGACATGTTTGTTATTTTTTTTTTTTAAGAAGGAACCTTTACAACCCCTTTAAGCAGTGATGAGTGTGAACATCTCAAGCACATTTTAAGGTGTATCATCACCCATATCACCTTTAAGACTTTATCCTCACAATTACTTTGAGCTTTTCATGTTATAACACAGTGATTTGACCATAGGCACCTCTCTCTGCTTGCTGACACTGCATAATGCGAGTGCTCACACAACCAAAGCCTAGCGATCTACTCCTTCCCCTGCATCCTCATTGGCAAGGAAAAGAAGAGCCAGTTGCAGGAAGGACTCCCCCAGGACTCTCAGTTACTGAAAAAACAGACTGATTTCTCCCATCCTTAGGACAGGAGAACCAGCCTGTAAATTCCAAGAGTGGTAACTGCAAGCAGAGCCAAGTGTCAGTCTATGACACTCTTTCACAGCCCAGCGAGTCCAGCCACCCCCCCATGTATGTTAGAGCAGAGATGAATAAAGCTTCTCTTCCTCCCCCCGCCCCTGTTCCTCCTGTGTCTTCCATTCCCACCCACACTATCCCCGTCATGCAGCTGTATCTGAAGAGAGGAGATGCGTTGGCAGGAAATATGAAAATCAGCAGCATTCCTGGCTGTGTGTCAATGATTTGGAAAATTAGAATCACGATATCCATAAGTTATTGACCAAAAATCAAACTGATCTCATAAGTACATCTGATAATAGTGAAAAATTCATAACATAATAATAAAAATCAAAATCAAAAACTCCCCAAGAACTAAAATGTGCATGAACACATTGAATAATAAAATATTAATACGTCCATGAGTAATTGATTGAAGAGATAATATACATCAATGTAAAAATTATAAGTCCATAATTTATATACTTAGATTGTGAATGTGAAAAAAGCAATCTAGTGAATAAATAAATGAAAAACCACCCCTGCATATAATACGAGCAAGCCATCCTCAAAAACACTGGATAAAAAAACTGTGTTGAATCCACCACCAGATCAGCAGAAATTTACTCTTACCAGAGTGTCATGATCCCCCATAACAGAGGATAAGGGAATGCGTGTAAGGAAACACTGTATGGCTCCAAGGACATCGAGCACAATCAGATGCCAGGCGGTCCCTTCCAACCGATCAGATCATCATAAGGATCCCATGGTGCATAAAAGATATAAACAGTCTTCCAGGGGCACCTGTGTGTCAATGATGCCTGAGCTTCTAGCCTGGACCAGTGGGTAAGTGTGTGCACTGCAGACTGCAGTACATTGTAATCACTGAACTGCAATATCTCCATTACTTCTCTCCCCCATCTGTCCCTCCCCCTCTCCCGTTCTTTCAAGACTTTCACATTTTACTTTCACTTTCAGTTAGGCAGGTAATGGACGGTGCAAATTTCTTTCCTGCATTCACAGATTGTAGGAAACAAACTTGCATGATTCCCCCATCAACACAGACAGTGGTGACAGGGGTATATCCCTCCTGCCCAGCAATTGTATTCTCCTGACAAACAGTGATTATCGCTAGTGGCTATAACAACCACTAGTGATAATAAGAGAATCTGGCAGGCTGATCGATCAACTTGGTACATTCAGCCTGCTCATTAATGGTTCAAATCTCAGCCAGTTCCTGCTGAACCAGCTGAGATTTAAATTGTCTATGGCTGGTCTTAGCACTTAGGCAGCCCATACATTGATCACTTTTTTCATTCAACTATTAGGTTGAATGAAAAAAAAAAGAAATCATCCAATTCCCCCATACACACATTATAGGTGGATGGTGTAATCCTCCCAGTGTGGACCAGTGGTGGAACTACCAGGGTTTCTGTCCTGTCCCAGCTATTTACAGCGCTAGTCTCTGTCTCCATGGCAGCAGCAGCACATTGGAAACCAGTGCTGGTTAATTTATGCGGCTGATGTACAGGAGGGCCAGCACAATTTGTTGTTAGAGATGGGCTGGGCATGTTCAAAATTCCACATGCCCGAGCCCGCCAGGAAGCCGACACTGCACAGCGCTAATCAGAAGCATTGAGACATTTCCCGGTCCACAGCTGCACAGATCAGGAATGTCTCACTGCCTGTGAATAGACGTGTGCAGTGTCAGCTTCCTGGCGGGCTAGGGCATGTGGAATTTCAAACACACCCGAGCCCATTTCTAATGGTTGTAGAGTAGACAGTTGAGCTCCCTGCAGGTTGCTTAGCAGCAGTGGAGCCTTCTCTGACATGCTGATCATGATGCAATCCAGGTGATGCTCCTAGTCAAATCCTAGTGTTAATATCATAGTGATTTTATTGATCAAAGCCCACACCTTACAGGCATAGAGCCCACATGGCTGCTGAACATACGGTTGATGTGGTTGTACTCTTGATGCTAATAAATACTGTGTTTATTAGATCTAACTGGGAGCATCACCTGGATCACATCCCGATCAGCATGTCAACAGGGAAGGTTATACAGCATTACTGCTGCTAGGTGACCAGCTGGTGGCTCAGCTCTCTACAATCAATAGTGCCAACCTTCCCCTGCATGTACCCATAATGTCACCAGCACTAGGTCCTAATAGACTGCTGCCGCTGCCAAGGAGACAGATGCCAGACCAGTGCTGTCAATAGCAGGGGCAGGACAGCAAGAGGAAGCTGGGGAACCCCACAGTGGCATAACACCAGGGTCCGGTGGCAAGACAACCTTTGCAACCCTGATAGTTCTCCAACTGCTTTGGACCCTTATATTTTCTTGGTATGCTGGTGACATATATCTCTTGTTTTCTGCCACCCTGGGGGGCCCCAATACAGTAAGAAGGTAGCTCACTGCAGAACATGTGAAAGGGCCCATTGTGGGATCATAGTAAAGGGCCCCAGGATATATATATATATATATATATATATATATATATATATATATATATATATATATATATATATATATTTGCATTTTATAGTTGCCCCCCTACTTTTGTCCCTGTCCCCCCATGTGCCCCCCCCAAATATGAAAGCTGGAGATGCCACTGGATTTGACTCTTTTTTTTGTATGTTTTTGGTTTATGTATAAAGTTTTTTTTTTTTTTTTAATATGATTTCTTTTTTCATTTGTGTTTATACTATTAGAGCTATTAGATTCACATTTTGATTGTAGCAGACTGTCACATTAACTAGTCGGTCATCTTTTGAGGTAGCACCACACCTTTTTTTTACACATCTTTACTTACTTGAGTGGTTATCCACTTTTAGAGGGGAAGCTTCACTCATTAATTACACACATTTTTTGGTGTCATTTTTTGTCACCTTAGATTACACATATTTTTGAACAGTATTCCTGCCTGCTGCCTGGATGATTCCTTTTGCTGTCGCTGACCACGACCCTGCCAGCTGCCTGGACCAATGCTCTCCTCTGTAGACCACTGCACTATTAAAACCATAGATAATCTTTTTCCCCCCTTTGTTCAGCAGAATATATTTTGGGGTGTAATTGATATGTACATGCTATGTGTTAGAAATATAAAGGGCCTTCAAAAATGTGATAGGTTGTCAGAAAATTATATGTGTAATTTTTGCCCCTAGAACGCCTGAAGATGCTGTGTAAAAGTCTAACTCATGTGGTATCGCCATACTAAGGAGGAATAGCAAAATATATTTTGGGGTGTAATTTTTGTTATGTACATGCTATTTGTTAGAAATATCTTATAAATTGGCAACTTTCTGTAAACAAATTAGGTTTTGATTTTCTTTCCACAGTTTCCAAAAACTTATGGAAAAAAATGGCATGTTCAAAAGATTCATCATGCCTCATAGAATATACACTGTGGTGTTTGCTTTCCAAAATGGGGTCATTTTGTGGATGCTTTCGCTGTCCTGGTCCTCTAGTACCTTCCAGAATGTGATAAGTTGTCAGGAAATTATGTGTAATTTATGTTCCAAGAAAGCCTGGAGGTGCTCCTTGGATGTTGGGCCTCTGTATGTGTCCAGTCTGTGAAAATTCTCACACATGTGGTATCGCCATACTTAGGATGAGTAACAAAATGTGTTTTGGAGTGTAATGGCAAGTATGCCTGTGCCATGTGTTATAAATAGATTGACAATGGGGCGTGGCTTAGCCGCTGTAGAAGATGGCAGCTTAACTCCTGAGCTCCCGCTGACAGAGCCATTTTTCGGTCTCCTATGGAGGTATTATTCTTTCTTTCTTATCCAAAATAATATGAGAACATCGTCCAGGAGTCACGTTCTCCCTGCAATTTGAGCGGAGGTTTGTCACAAATGATCCCAGCAATTTTCCTGTCATAAGCAGCATCTATGGCGCTCACACAGAACACACAGTCAAATTCCAGTCAGACAGGCGCATGTGCGGCAGCTCCATGGACGGTCACAAGATCTGAGGGCTCCGTACCGCTCCAGCCTGCTCTCTCTGCCACAGCTAACAGCGGAGGGGGATTCCTCTGCCCGGGTCCCCCACCACCTCCTGAGGACCCGAGGAACCCTCCGCATGATCGGGGGCACAGTCAGACGGGATTTGTCCTGGCAACTCAATCCCGGAGCTCCAGCAGTGGCCTCGGCCAAGATGGCGGTCGCAACAACTACACGAGGCCTAGTCCAGGATCCAGGGGAATCCATCGCTGATCCAACAATCCTGGGCACACACACAGAGGGACAGCATTCTCCAACAGTGAGTAACCAGCAGCCCTCGCTTTTGTCCCCCACATCCACTGAATTGCTGCTTGGCAGAATCCTGGATGGCCTTCACCTCACATCAATGGATGATCTCCTCAATACCCCGGACCATCCAGGGGCCCATTGGAGAGCAATCCTCGTTACCCCCTCAAACTTTTCATCATTACTGGAGACTTTTTCAAATATGCTCTCCAGAGGACCTGCCCAAACTGCCTCACAAATAACAACAATAATACAGGCAGATCTACATCTCCTAGGAGCCAGAATAGAGGCGATTGAAGCTAAAACTGATCAAACTAACGTCATTTCTAACCAGAATACTGATAGGATTCAAGAACTACATGAACAACTAGATATTGCATTCTCAAAACTGGATGATCTTGAAAATAGATCACGCAGGTACAACTTCAGACTCAGGGACCTTCCTGAATCATTTAAGGACACCGATAAAATCGTTCTCTATTTTATCAAAAATCTGATCCCTGACATACCAGACCATCGCCTGGAAATGGATCGTGCACACAGAGCCCTCCAACCACCACTCCAAGATGGCCTACCCAGGGACATTGTGGTAAAGCCACATTTCTTCAGAGTCAAAGAGGAGGTCATGTGTAGAGCCCGGGAAACAGAAAATACCACTATACAGGGGCATCCCATCCAAATTTTTGCTGACCTCTCTCCTTATACGATACAAAGAAGAAGATCCTTAAAACCTCTCCTGCAAATCCTATCACAAAAATCGATCACTTACAGATGGTCGTTTCCTTTCCAATTAAACCTTGCTCACCTAAATAAATCATACAGCTTCGCAAACTTTGTGGACGGAGAACGCCTTCTACTTCAACTTGGCCTCATCTCCCAATCTCCTGCCCTTGCATCAGACCCCAAAACTCCAATCTCCACAAAGAGGCCTCCCCCCCTCAAGCCCTATACAACCCCTATGGAGCAAACAACAAGCTAAGAGATCTAAAGATGGACGTCTGCCTTAACAGGAATCCCGCACCTAACTTTTCTTTTACTTTACCTCTGGGACTTTACTAACCGTATTCTGGTCAAATGGCTCCCCAAGTCATCCCAGCCTGCCTTACATGAACTAGCCCTGTTCCACATCCATTAGTATCAGTACGATAACTGTCTCAAATCTCTACTACAAGGACCTGGACTCCCTACCATTCTCTTATCATCTAGGTTATTAAAACCTAAAGGGCACTTTCCAATCCTAACATATAATGATGTGATTTAGCAACTTTTTCTTTTACAGGGGGAAAAAGACTTCCTATAGTCAGTCTCATGATGATCTGTTTACCCTATTGGTTGTCCTAAAGCTGATTTCCCTTTCCCTCCCCTCACCGGGGGGAAGGAGACAGAAATCTCAGACCAAAGATGTGTGGTCTTTCCACAATAACAGGACCACCATGTCCTTTTACTCGAAAATACTTTTGATACACTAGTCATAGGCTGCTGCCAATAATTTTTCCTTATACAGCCTTTTGTATTTTATTTTTCTACTGCCATTCCCCCCATTCCCCTTTTTTCTTTAGTATTTTTCCTGGTGGAATGGCTGGAGCAGCCGCACTTCGCCTCCACCTGTCTCAGAGTGGCGTTTTCCCTCCACCTGGAGACTACTAAACAAACCCCCTGGTTGGGGTCACCTTTTTGGGAAAAGCTTGCGGGGAGGGGAAGGCAGCCCCCTCTCCCTACAAGGGCATTTTGGTTCTACTTAGGCTGCAATTTTTTTGCCTGTTATATTGTTATGTAAAATGTTTTTGACATACCTTGTCTCTCTTCCTTAGGATCGGCCTTGTCTCCCCCTCTTATAACCCTTCTCTCTCTTGTTCCGGGTCACCCAGAGACTCCTTGCAACACCCGCAGAAACATCATCTAAGCCCTTGGACATCGGCAACCGTGATCTATAATCCACTTCAGGAGGTCAGGGTAAGAACCCAAAGACTGATGCGTACACCCCCCCCCCTCTGATCCATGTCCTCTGACACCATCACACCTTTCCCCCTATGTATTGCTACTTACAATGTCCAGGGGATGAATTCCCCAATTAAGAGACAAAAACTTTTTAAACATTACCAATCTCAAAAGATTGAAGTCTTATCCTATTACAGGAAACTCATTTCCCGTCATCGTACAACCCCTCCTTTCTATATAGTAACTATCCCCAGATTTACCTCTCCAATGCAGGTAATAAAACCAAGGGAGTGGCCATATGTTTCTCTAAAAACCTGAAATTCTCCCTAACAGACACCATAAGAGATCAAGCAGGCAGATACATTTTAGTAAAGGGCTCTATCGAAGGCCCACAGTATTCATTTGTTTCTTACTATGCCCCAAATAAAGGCCAGGCAGCCTTCTTTTCCTCTATTTGGAGGGGAAAATAATCACAACCCTTCCCTTCGATCACTCTCTTGATAATCGGGGTCAGGCCCCTCTCGGCCAAATAAACATTCGAAACAGAGCACTGATAGCCTCCGCACTGTACTCTGCAGGCCTTGTGGACATCTGGAGGGAATTAAACCCAAGATCTAAAGATTACACTCTCTACTCCGCTCCACACCAAGTTTACATTAGAATTGATCACATTTTTATTCGGTCACACACAATTCCATTGGCCACCACAGCGATCATCAGGGATACCACCATGTCCGACCATTCTAGGGTTCTTTTATACATACAGCATTCTCACAACCCTAACACGAAATGTATCTGGAGTCTAAATGAAGGGCTGTTGAGTGACCCAGTTCAATGCTCGATCATCACACGAGAAATTCAGGAATACTTTCTCCTAAACAACAATGACTCCATCTCCTCAGAAACCCTATGGGCTGCTCACAAGGCAGTGATCAGGGGAAAGATTATCCAAATCACCTCAAGACTTAAAAAAGAAGGCAAGGCAGATATCAACCAACTCACTAGGGAATTCCAATCCTTAAGCAAGGCCCATAAACATAATCCCATTAGGCTGTCTCTGGAATCCCTTGAATCGGCCAGAACATCATTGAATCTTTCTCTGACCACCGAGGCTGAGAAACATCTAAGATGGTCAGGAGCCTGATTCTACTCCCAAAAGGACAAAATAGGAGCCAAATTGGCAGCGAAACTTTCCCCCAAACCTCGATCCCTTAATTTCCCAAAGATATGTACTCAGACGGGGGAGATGACCCAAAATCCAAGCCGCATTATGGAAACGTTCCATAACCTCTACACCACTTTACATGAAAAAGAGCAGTTAAGTACTCAACCCACCCTAGATGAATTCCTAAATAATATCCCTCTCCCAAAACTTTCAGCAGAACACTCTGACCTCCTAGACAAGCCGAGCCATCTTTCCAGACGGATTTTCAGTTGTCTATTACAAAAAATTTGCCACCACTCTTGCCCCATACATGGTCAAATTCTTTAATTCTCTCAGGTCTGGTTCTCCCCTGGACAAAGCCCTAAACCTAGCTTATATATCGGGGTTATTCCTAAACCTGGTAAGGATTCAACTCTGATGTCTAATGCCCTGTACACACGATCTGACATTCCGACAATAAAATCCATTGATTTTTTTCTGACAAATGTTGGTTCAAACTTGTTTTGCATACACACGGTCGCACAAAGTTGACGGAATTTCCGATCACCAAGAACATGGTGACGTACACCACGTACGACAAGACTAGAAAAGGACAGTTCTGAACCAAGTGTGGCACCCTTTGGGCTCCTTTTGCTAATCTCGTGTTAGTAAAAGTTTGGTGAGAGACGATTTGTGCTTTTTCAGACTCGTGGTTTTCAGATCGTTTTCTGCTGTTCAGTTTGTGCTTGTGGGTTTGTATCTGGTCTTCAGTGCATGCAGCGAGTACAATTGACTTGTTGTTGTGTTCGCGTTCGTTTGTTACTGATTTTAAGGTCGCTGTTCTTCAGTGCGTTCTGTTCGTTCTGAGCAGCCGACCGTTTTCTAGCCATGTTGCGTATACGTACTCCTTGTAGAGTTCGTGCTGTGCAGGGGCTTGGTGTTGGGGTCCTTACCTTGACACAAGTCCAGTCCATGAACAGGGTGGGGAGGAGTTCATGGACCAAGAATTGGTTGCTCCAGCGTGACTAGTTCTGTCATATGTCTTTGCTCCGTGAGATTCGTGAGAATAATCCTGATGATTTTAGGAACTTTCTCAGGATGATGGACCCTGTATTTCACCGTTTGTTGGCTTTGCTGACCCCTTATATTAGCAGGCAGGATACCTGCATGAGGCAAGCCATCACCCCGGAGCAGAGGCTAGTCGCCACCCTGCGGTACTTGGCGACGGGGAGAAGCCTGCAGGACCTCAAGTTCTCGACAGGCATCTCCCCCCAGACTCTGGGGATCATTATCCCAGAGACCTGTTCTGCCATCATACAGGTCCTGCAGAAGGAGTATATTAAGGTAAGATTTTTATCCTTTAACATCACATTTTATTGTATTTAATGTTTGATAATATATTGTATTTCTTTCCTCATTCCCTAAATTCCATGATTGTAATATGCTGTGAATGTCCCCTTTGTCCTCATGCATGCTGTTTTTTTTTTTTAAGAACATTTTTTTGTCCTTCATACATATTTGCCTTCACTTACCTCCCCAGCATGCTCTCCTGGACCTATATTCACCTCATGTAGTCACTTAACAATGTATTTTGTCAGCTCCATAGTAGTGCTTTACCCCAAACACCCCCTAAAATGTGTAAAAATATGATTTGTGCTTTAAATTCAGGCAGAGTGCCAGAGGCTTTTTTTTGGTGTCCCAAAATCATTTGGAACCCTCCCTCCTCCCAACTGCTAACTCAGCTGATAACAATCCTCTATCTGCTGACTGTGCCAAACCCATACACATCATACCCACCTCTTTTGTGGTCAGATTTATGGATGAATTCCCCAAAGCATGTAGTGCAAGGGCCTGCCTGAATACTTTCAAATGGTACTGTTTAAAGTTTTTGTATCCTATTATTTTGATAGGTAATAGCAGAATGTAAAAATATGCTAAAATGTGTACAGTGTGTATTTATCTCTTTGTATTATGACACTTCTTACCTGTCCAGTGGGCTGCCAATAGTGTAAAGTAAGGAGGGGCTGGCCAAAGTAATACACATTATTTAGGCATTCATCTCTCAATGAAGTAGAGATGGTTACCTGTCCAAAACACCCCCCCCCCCCATAAAATTTTACAAATGGCCCATGGGGGGGGGGGGAATCTGATAGGTGGACCTTATACCTTTGTCTTTAAATACTCCCTAAAATAAATGTTATACTGATGTTGGCCAAGAATGTTTGTGTCTAATCTGCTTTCCCTGTTTATGTGCAAAATGATTAATTTATTTTTCTTGTTTGACTCCACAGTTTCCTTCCAACCCTCAGGAATGGCAGACTGTGGCCTCCCACTTTGCCCAGCGGTGGGACTTTCCTAACTGCAGAGGGGCAATTGAAGGGAAACACGTCCACATCGTCCCACCACCCAACTCTGGGTCATACTATTATAATTATAAGGGGTTCAATAGTATTGTGATGTTGGCAGTGATGTCGGCTACTTATGAGTTCCTGTATGTGGATGTGGGGAAGAATGTCCGATGGTGGAGTCATCACCAAGATGGAGTTCTACAGGTGTCTCCAGAATGACAGCTTGGACTTGCCACCTCCAGAAGACAATGTTGAAGGACTCCCATTCATCTTCATTGCTGATGAAGCGTTTGCGCTGGGGGACCATCTTATGCTGCCATTCCTGATGAGGACCCTCACCCCGGACCAAAGGGTTTTTAATTACCGGCTGCCAGAGCCAGAAGAGTGGTGGAGAACACATTTGGAATCATGGTCAGCCGGTTCCGCCTATTTCTTACACTCATACACATGGCGGAGTATAAACTGAATCATATCATCCTGGCGTGCTGTGTTCGCCACAACTTTTTAAGGCGAAATTCTGCCAACTATGCTGCCTCAGTTGGGCCTGAGGCCAGAATTCAAGTAAATAAACCAACCCTGACGGCACTTGAAAGTGGCCATCCTGGCTTGCCCCCCCTGAGTGCCCGCGAGGTCCGTCTTAGATACCTTGATTACTTTGCGGGTAGGGGGGCCATCAATATGCCAGACAATGTCTGATACATTTTTAAAATAAAAAAATCATTTTAACTACTAAAATCTATGGTGACATTTACTGCTTGTGTTTCTTTTAGCTGACCCTGACAGAAATGTGGGGAGTCCTGAAAATGTTGTGATTGTGTAACATTATAGAAAGCACTGTTGGGTGTTATTTACTAATGCAAAATACACTTTGCACTATAAGTGCACTTGAGCCTGCACTGAAACTGCACTTGTAGTGCAAAGTGGATTTGCCCTTAGGAAATAACCCCCATTGTCACAGAAAACAACAATTTTACCACAACAAAATTTTAGGAGCATTGAAACAATAATCCACACATTCTTGAGTATCAATCTTTTAAATACCAGCACAATTACATGTGCATTTATAAAAAGGTTTTTAAATCAAACCAACATGTTTGTTGTATAACAATTTTTTGGGTCACATTAATAAAAGTAGAAATGTCCATTTAAGGTAAAACAGGCATGTTTCAAACAAACAAGAAATACACAAATCTGGAACTTACAAAGTTCAACTTTTGTAGAAATTGAAGGCAATATCAGACATGAGTATTTATAAACTCTGTTTGATATTGCGTTCAGATGGGGTGAAGTCACCCCTGGAAAAGCCAAATTTTGAAGATGCACACAAATTGCCGATTGTCAACATGTGCTAGCTGCCATCATGGGGGATCAAGGGACGTGTTTTGGAGGTGCCACCCCTTCCTCTCAGCTACTTTATTATTGAGGAAGGGGTTGCACCCCCAAAACGCATACATTGATCTCCCGTGATGGCAGATAGCACATGTTGACACACTGTGTGCATCTTCAAAATTTGGCTTTTCTATAAAATGGCAAAAAATTTTAAAAATTCTTCTATTACAAATACCACCAAAAGTAAGGGATTTGGAGGTCTTTTAAACTCTCCCTGAAACATCAATGATGATCTTCATTTTTTGTTTAACATCAATGTTTTTCTGGATGTTTTCCAAGTCCCTATTACACCCCATGATCTCCCCGATCAGGATCTGGGCACTTTCACTGGTGAAATGACCTGGATCCACAACATCACAATCACCTAAAAATAGAGAAACAAAAACATACCATGTATTATAAATATGCCGGCATCCATCTCTTACCTGAGCCTGTGGTCGCTGACACTCACCTGTTGTGGTGACTATTTCCACCACGTCTCCTTCTTCCTCTGCTTGGCTTTGGGGGATTTCACCTTCTTCATGAGGTGGGGGGGGGTCTGTTGTCTCTTCTGCTGAGTGGTGTCCTCCGAGTCTTTTCTACCCTATGTAAAAAAAAAAAAGGCATACTTAGCACACAGATATTTGATGACAGAAAGAGGAATATGAAACATTGCTTGGAAATGGGGTACAATTGTCTATTTTGGCAGAGTTCCAAGATGAAGAAATATTGTTTTCCTTTGTCAAGTTTGAATACTTACCTGTTTTGTACAAGCTTCACAGATGGAGACACCCCTATAGTATACACTGGAGCACCTGTGTGGGACCCCTAATAAAAAGGGTATTCTGGTGATCCCCACTAGTGCTCCAGCGTCCAGATGTGTAAACAGCTGCTGAGTTTCCTCTCCTTACACAGAATCTAGTTTGCATTACTTTCTAGTTACAAACCCATCTAGACTCCAAAATTATTTTAAGAGAAGTAGGCTAGAAAAAATGTAGTCAAATGCATATGGCCAAAACAATGGTGTTTTCTACGCCGAACGAACAATTTTAAACATTGCAGCCTGACGAAAGTGCTATATCCATTCCGAACGCTAATTTTACCAGACCGAGCTGTTCCGTCTCGGAATTTCTTCTGAGCATGCGTGGCACTTTGTGCGTCGGAATTGTCCACACACAGTCGGAATTGACGCGATTGGATTTTGTTGTATTTTATAGCCTGCTCTCAAACTTTGTGTGTCGGAAAATCAGATGGAAAATGTCTGATGGAGCCCACACGGTCGGAATTTCCGACAACACGCTCCGATCGCACATTTTCCGTCGGAAAATCCGACCATGTGTACAGGGTATAACTATCGTCCTATCTCTTTAATTAACAACAATCTCAAGATCCTGACAAAAATACTGTCTAATAGACTCTCATCCTGTGTCGCCCTATATGTCCATAAGGACCAGGGCTTTATCCCGGGGAGACAGGGACCTGACCAGATAAGAAGAGCGGTCGACATCATATCCCTCCTCAACTCCTGTTGGGATGGAGGCCCTCACCAGGAAGGTTTTCTACTGTCGATTGACCTACAAAAGGCGTTCGACACGGTCACCTGACCTTATTTGTTCAATGTCCTAGGGAGATGGGGTTTCGGCACACACTTTTTAGGGACATTATGAGCCCTGTATTCTAGCCCTAGCGCACAGGTTAGACTCCAGGGCTGTTATTCTGGCTCCTTCCCCATTGAAAAAGGTACCAGACAAGGTGTCCCTCTATCCCCCCTCCTTTTTGCCATAGCTATCGAGACACTTGCCATAGCAATTAGATCTCACCCTGACATCAGAGGAGTGTTTTGTGGTAAACAAGAACATTAGGTGCATAACAATAAAGGAGTTCACTTGGGCCTGCAACACACCACTCAGCGCCAAAGGAATAATTACTGTTCAAGACTGAGGTCAGAGCTAAATGATAAACAGGTATCACCCAATTTGTACACCCAAATGGTTGAACACTTAAAATAATATTAAAAAAATATTAAAAAAGCGGCTGTTTAAAAAAATCATCAAAATTTAAAAAGGCAGTATATATAAAACAATATATTGTAACAACACACTACAAACAGTGCTAATGTTGAGCAAGAGATATAAAATCATGTGGCCAACTTCACACGAAAGTCCTTTAAGAGTAGTGCGGAGTAGAAAACAAATAGTTCAGAGAGTGTTCATAGGTGATAATCAAGCAGAATCTCAGTGTGCACCTTCCACCGGTCAGTTCAATTCCACCCTGTGATAACACACTCCCCTCAGGGGGTTCCACTCACCAGAGCTGAAAATTAAATAAGCCTCCAAGAGAAGAAAATCTCTTAATCACACACCGCTACCAGCACCACTCCGGGGGGATTCACCAGGAATCAGGGCATCTCTTAGATGTGATGACTGCATTGATTTTCCGTTTTTAGGTTTTCTCAACTCCAATCCTCAAGGTGCCCCAACAGGTCATGTTTTTCAAACAACAACTCGTATTCCTTCTTTTCATGATGACAAAAGAGTCTTCCTTTATTTATTATAATAAAAACTCACTTATACATTGAGAGGTTTACTCCTGTGGATCGTCTTCCAAAATCATTTTAACAAACAAGTTTACAGTTAATCTATTTAATTCATTTAGCTTAATACCCGTTATTCATATTATTATTTCGCACCATATTAGTAGTTTATATTTTACTATATGCTGGAGAAGATTTTGGGAAATGATCCATTGATGCTTTGACGCTCTGCATGTTATTCAATTATATAAATGTTATCTACATTGACTGTTTGATAATTTACACAAACAAGTAACACATTTATCATCTGGATAACAGATGTGTTCTACACCCGACATGCAGTGCTTATGCCCAATGCTCGTATTCCTTCTTTTCATGATGACAAAAGAGTCTTCCTTTATTTATTATAATAAAAATTCACTTATACATTGAGAAGTTTACTCCTGTGGATCATCATCTAAAATCATTTTAGCAAACAAGTTTAGAGTTAATCTATTTAATTTATTTAGCTTAATACCCGTTATTCATATTATTATTTCACACCTTATCCAGATATTGTATTTTTTTGCTGTTTATTACTCATCCCATTCTTCACTTCTCACTAAGGCCTGATTCACATCTATGCATTTTTAGTGCTTTTTGCATTTTGCAGATTTACACTACAGAACGTGTTCCATAGGAACCCATGGTAAATGGACTGTGGTGCAAATCTGCAAAATGCAAAAAGCACTAAAAATGCATAAGTGGTAATCAGGCCTAAATATCTTTTTCAGTTATTTGCCTACCTGGAGATGTGATATTATACGGTTTATCCCATACTAAACTATGTGTTATTTTTTCCTCATGAATCTTTATGGTTCTCCATTTGTTCATTTTATTTCAATATGGGTTTAATCAATCTATTCCCCTTATTCTAAATTTTTTTTTTAAATATTCTGGATAAGGATTATTATACTCTATTTTTATTAAATAGACATCTGGACATCTTATGACAAACTACTCTGTTAGTAATAATTGGTATAGTACTCGACAATATTTCTCACTATACTCATATTATTCACATCCCGCTAATTATCTCATACAATTTTTTTTTTTCTTTTTGGGGAACTTTTCTCAATCTCCATCCTTGAAACAAATTTTTACACTCCTATTGACACTTTATTAGGCCAAATATTCCCAGTCTTATACTCTCTACCTCCTCCGGTGTTCATTACCTTTGACTCTGTCTAGTGGGTAGCACCTCATTGATTGAGAAAACCCATCTTTAACGCAATTGATCTTGTCCACACACAGAGGTACCGGATATTATTCAAATATTCGATTTCTAGAAATTACTATCCATATCACTGACATTATCCAGCCTCATAGTAGACTTAGTGTCTACAGTTAACGGATCGGCAAGCAGGTTCTTGTTAATCACTGGTTTTTCACTTGCATTGTTATACACTCATTGTGTAACCCTTTATTCCCATTCCATAAAATGTGCATTTATTGACTCCCTTTTGTCTCACCCCATATTCTTTTGTTTTATTTTCGTTAAACCTCCTTCATTATACCTTATATAGCTACCTTTTTTTCCTATTCCCTATCCTTCCCCTCCATCGACTCCTGAATACTCTAACACACAAATTACCTGTTTTTTGACATAATATTACTACACAAAATGGACCTATCATGTCCTAAGACAATCTTACCCACTATAAAAATCATCTCTTTAAATATCATAGGTCTTAACAACCCCAAAAAACGTTCACAACTACTTTCCTCAATGCATAAAAACAGGGCAGATATAATCCTTTTACAAGAAACGCACTTCAAAAAAGATTCCATCCCAAAACTTTCTAATACATGATACCCGACCTCCATACATGCCACCAACCCGACCTCGAAATCTAAAGGAGTATCAATCTTATTTTCAAATTATTTTCCAATGCCCATATCAAATTTCAGACACGTGTATGGATCTGAATGGTCGTTACCTCTATTTGAAAGGTTCCCTTCATGGAAAACCAATAACTTTTGCAAATATATATTTACCTAACTCTAAGCAAGATCAGTTCTTTAGATCAACATTATGAATACTCTCAAATTTTCAAGAAGGTATCTTGATATTAGGTGGTATTTCAACATTCCCCTTAATCCCCTACAAGATACTTCCACGGGTACCTCTTCTATACAATACAAAGCATTATGCTCTATTAAAATTCAGCTTCAGAACTTATCACTACATGATACCTGGCGTACACTTTACCCCATAATGAAAGATTATACATTCTATTCTGCCCCACATAAACGTTATTCCAGACTTAATTACCTTTTTATTTCACAAAGAGGCCTGACTTTTCTCAATTCCGCTATTGATTCAATTCCGCTACCATAGATCCCATGTTTTTCTCGGATCATCATCCTATCTCTATTACCGTTACATTTCCTGACGTCACACCATGCTCCTCAATATGGCGCTTAGATCCTTCCCTTCTTACGGATAACAATATAGTACCCAATATTAACAAACGATTAAGCCAATACTTCATTAAAAATGCTTCACCAGACATATCACCAATGACGTGCTGGGAAGCGCACAAACGCACAATTAGAGGATACTTAATCGCTATCTCCATAAAACGTAAAAGAGAACAGAGACAGTCCTACATTACTAAACTGACAACTCGTATCCAAACTTTGGAAAGGGTACATAAATCTACACAAGCAATATCATCCTTACATGAACTTGTTCAAGCTAGGAAATAACTACAGTAGGTGACTGTGATATTGTGTCAATCTCGCGAGCCCCATTGTGGGAGCCAGCGCCGAGCTGGCTTGCTCATCGGGAAAGGAAAACTGTTTTTTCCTTTCCCGATGAGTAACAAGCATTGCTGATAGGTGTCTGGTATGAATCATGAGGGGGAACGCCGCGCCAAATTTTAATTAAAAAACCGGCATGGGTTCCCCTTCAGGAGCATACCAGGCCCTTAGGTCTGGTATAGATTTTAAGGGAAACCCCCAAAATCCCCCCAAAACCAATACCAGACCCTTATCCGAGCACACAGCCTGGACGGTCAGGAAAGGGGGTGGGAATGAGCGAGTGCGCCCCCTTCTGAACCGTACCAGGCCCCATGCCCTCAACATGGGGGGTGGGTGCTTTGGGGCAGGGGGCTCCCTGCGGCCCCCCCTGCCCCAAAGCACTTTATCCCCATGTTGATGAGGACAAGGGCCTCTTCCCAACAGCCCTGGCCGTTGGTTGTCGGGGTCTGCGGGCGGAGGGCTTATCGGAATCAGGGAGACTCTTTTAATAAGGGGGCCCCCAGATTCCGGCCCCCCACCCTATGTGAATGAGTACCCCTACCCATTCACCTGGGGGAAAAAGGGTCAATAAAAAAAACACACTAGACAGGTTTTTAAAGTAATTTATTAGGTTCTTCTGCCGTGCTCCTCCACTATCTTCTGATCTTTTGTCGCTCTTTTGCTAGTGGTGGCCCACGCTTCTCCGTCGTCTTGTTCCCTCTTCTCTTCTTCCGATGTTGACACGACGCTCTATCTCTCTGGGGAGCCAATGGAGAGCGAAGAGAGATAGCGAGTGGTGCTGGAAAGAGACGAGGGTAGCCGAAGAGGATCCCGAAAGGGCCCGAACGTGTAAACGGACAGAGGTTACAGGATCGAGGATAGCAGGTGCCGGTGGATGCGCTCCCTTACCTTCCTCTCCACAGATAAGTACACCTTTTCTCTTTCTGTAAAAGTGGGAAGGAAGAAGAGGCAGAACGGAAGAGAGAAAATTTTATATATAAATAATAATTGAACTAAAATGCGCCTGTAATAGGAGGAAGAAAAAGAAAAGACAAGAGAGAAACAGGGAGACAAAAGGTGGAGGTGGAGAGGGAGAGGAAAGAAGGAAAAAGGGAAAGTTGGAGTAATAACATAAAACATATAAAACAATAAAAAAAAATCAGATGGTATAAGATGATGAAACATGGATGTGATGGAACATAGATGTGGGCACACTAGCACAAATGCAGGCACACATGACTGTTAAGGGTATGCGGTGATATACTTGGTTGGATAGTTGTTATATTTGTAATAACCAACAGAGAAATACAATGAAAATGACCCAAAGACTGTTTGATAAATAAGAAATGTTTAAACGATTGATTTAGGATTGGGAAGATATAAGAACGATTGATTGGAAAAACTTTTTCAGGGGTGTTTTTTTTTTCTGTATTTTCGCCCCTCCTTGAGCTATACTAAATGAGGGGTAAAACATCAAAAAGTGCCGGAGCAATAGCAAAATCACCTCGGACTAGTTTAGGCCCCAGTCCCGGCCCTATGAATAGATACTTATCACAAGGAAACGAAGAGGGAGAGAGACAACAAGGTACAAAGGGCCGACAGACAGACATTAAGGAAAAGAAGGAGAAGAGAGAAAAAAAGGGCCAAAACAAGACAGTAATTGAGAACAGCTTACACTCAGAATCCAGAATGGAACAAGATCTGGAAGTAAATGGAGAAAGAGAAGGGGGAAGGGAAGAAGATCAGCATACAACATAATTACCAACAAAATCTGATATGGGAAAAAATGTTTGCGGCCTTAGAAAACTCTTTGAAGGTAGAAATAACAACAATACATAAAGATCTGGGTCATATCCTCTCAAGAGTGGAAGAAGTGGAGATTAAAGCAGATTCTCACTCAAGAACGATAAAAGAACTGAGAGGTGAAATAAATATATTAAAAAAGGAACAACAGGAACAAATCTATAAAATAGAAGACCAGGAAAATAGGGAACGAAGGAAAAACCTGAGAATTTGAGGCCTTCCTGAGCCTACACAAGAAGAAAATTTAATAGAAATAATGAACAAGATCATCAACCCTATCTTGTGGAAAGAAGAAACCAACATAATAAAAATAGAAAGAGTTCACAGAATAAGAAGACCCCAAGGACTATCAACGGAGAAACCAAGAGATATAATTGTTCGTTTTAAAAAATGGGAAGAAAAAAATCAAATCTGGGTGAATCTGAAGAGAAAACCACCAATCAATCATGTAGGAAACATGCTACAAATTTTTCAAGATTTATCACAAGAAATGCTAAGAAGAAGAAAGATGCTAAGACCTTTATTGAAAATCCTCCAAGAACAAGAAATACAATCTAACTGGGGTTTCCCTGCATGCCTGTTCGCAAGGAGAAATGGAAGAAGTGCCAGACTAAGATTTATAGAAGAGATCCCGGACTTTTGCAATAAACTAGAAATCCCGATACCAGAAAATTCTGGGAATGTAGGCACTAGACAAGAACAATTAACGATACAGGATGAAACACAATGGCAACTGAGCTCAAGAAACCGATCACACGAAATAGCAACATAGACTGAAACCGAATGGAACTTGAGCCTAAGAAAACAAATCAGAGCTATAGATTTATGATGTCAAGATACCTTATCACTTAGAGGTTGGGAGGCGGGGGGTGGGAGTATGGTGGAGGTGGGAGGAAAGGCTGGGACCTATGATGTGCTCAGGGGGTCATCCTTCCTTAAATACAAGAGAGAGGGGCCCAGTGCGCCATATAGATTTCCACTTCAGTTAAAAGAGAGTAGAGGGGATATGGGTGCGCCCCATCAAATAAAAAAAACTATTTTCTGCTCTCGAGACCATGAGGTCAAACTATCAACACCAAAGAGGGGGGTGGGGGGAGCGGGAATAGGGGGGGGAGGGGAGGGGGGAAGGAGGGAAGAGGTTTGTTTATATGAGTAGATACAGTCCCCCAGTGCCCTGGATTAAAATCAAGATACCCACGTGTGTCGACCCGGGGGTCCCCCTCCCAGCCCTCTGGCCGGACTGGGGGGGGTCCCGGGGAAGACACGTGGGGATTAGAAAGAAATGGAAAATATAAATAGTATAAAAATTTTGTCATACAATGTACGAGGATTAAACTCCCCAGGATAGAGAAGTATAATACTCCAAGAATTGGAAAGAAGTAAGGCTGAAATAATATTTCTCCAAGAGACAAATATTACCCAAAACTCAAATATTAAAATATACTCATGAAATATTCCAACATGGTTTTATGGAGACTCACCAATAAGAAGGGCTAAAGGAGTGGCTATCGGAGTGGGGAAAAATATTCGTTTTACAATAGAACAAAGAAAAGTGGACCCAGAGGGACGCTTCCTCTTTCTTATAGGTTCCATACAGGGTATAAAATATACACTTGCTAATGTATACTGCCCCAATACAAATCCTAAAAAAATATTTCCTGGAAATATTAAAATATCTAATGGAATTTAACCACTTCAGCCCCGGAAGGATTTACCCCCTTCCTGACAAGAGCACTTTTTACAATTTTTGGCACTGCATCGCTTTAACTGGTAATTGCACGGTCATGCAATGCTGTACCCAAACTAAATTTGCGTCCTTTTGTTCCCACAAATAGAGCTTTCTTTTGATGCTATTTGATCACCTCTGTGGTTTTTATTTTTTACGCTATAAACGGAAAAAGACCGAAAATTTTGAAAAAAAATGATATTTTCTACTTTTTGTTATAAAAAAATACAATAAACTCAATTTTAGTCATACATTTAGTCCAAAATGTATTCAGCCACATGTCTTTGGTAAAAAAAATGTCAATAAGTGTATATTTATTGGTTTGCGCAAAAGTTATAGCGTCTACAAACTAGGGTACATTTTCTGGAATTTACACAGCTTTTAGTTTATGACTGCCTATCTCATTTCTTGAGGTGCTAAAATGGCAGGGCAGTACAAAACCACCCCAAATGACCCCATTTTGGAAAGTAGACACCCCAAGGAAATTGCTTAGAGGAATGTTGAGCCCATTGAATATTAATTTTTTTTTGTCCCAAGTGATTAAATAATGACAAAAAAAAAAAAATACAAAAAGTTGTCACTAAATGATATATTGCTCACACAGACCATGGGCATATGTGGAATTGCACCCTAAAATACATTCTGCTGCTTCTCCTGAGTATGGGGATACGACATGTGTGGGACTTTTTGGGAGCCTAGCTGTGTACGGGGCCCCGAAAACCAAGCACCGCCTTCAGGATTTCTAAGGGCGTAAATTTTTGATTTCACTCCTCACCACCTATCACAGTTTTGAAGGCCATAAAATGCCAGGACAGTTCAACCCCCCCCCCCAAATGACCCCATTTTGGAAAGTAGACACCCCAAGCTATTTTCTGAGAGGCATGTCGAGTCCATGGAATATTTTATATTTTTACACAAGTTGTGGGAAAATGACAAACTTTTTTTTTTTTTTGCACAAAGTTGTCACTAAATGATATATTGCTCAAACATGCCATGGGCATATATGGAATTACACCCTAAAATACATTCTGCTGCTTCTCCTGAGTATGGGGATACCACATGTGTGGGACTTTTTGGGAGCCTAGCTGCATACGGGGCCCCGAAAACCAAGCACCGCCTTCAGGATTTGTAAGGGCATACATTTTTGATTTCACTCCTCACTACCTATCACAGTTTCCAAGGCCATAAAATGCCAAGATGGCACAAAACCCCCCCAAATGAACCCATTTTGGAAAGTAGACACCCCAAGCTATTTGCTGAGAGCCATGGTGAGTATTTTGCAGCTCTCATTTGTTTTTGAAAATGAAGAAAGAAAATATTTTTTTTTTCTCTTTTTTCAATTTTCAAAACTTTGTGACAAAAAGAGAGGTCTGCAAAATACTAACCATACCTCTCAGCAAATAGATTGGGGTCTCTACTTTCCAAAATAGGGTCATTTGGGGGGGTTTGTGCCATCTGGGCATTCCATGGCCTCCGAAACTGTGATAGGCAGTGAAGAGTGAAATCAAAAATTTACACCCTTAGAAATCCTGAAGGCGGTGATTGTTTTTCGGGGCCCCGTATGCGGCTAGGCTCCCAAAAAGTCTCACACATGTGGTATCCCCGTACTCAGGAGAAGCAACAGAATGTATTTTGGGGTGTAATTTCACATATTCCCATGGCATGTTTGAGCAATATATCATTTAGTGACAACTTTGTGCAAAAAAAAAAAAACTTTGTCTTTTTCCTGCAACTTGTGTCACAATATAAAATATTCCACGGACTCGACATGCCTCTCAGCAAATAGCTTGGGGTGTCTACTTTCCAAAATGGGGTCATTTGGGGGGGGGTTTGAACTGTCCTGGCATTTTATGCACAACATTTAGAAGCTTATGTCACACATCACCCACTCTTCTAACCACTTGAAGACAAAGCCCTTTCTGACACTGTTTGTTTACATGAAATTTTTTTTTTTTTGCAAGAAAATTACTTTGAACCCCCAAACATTGTATATTTTTTAAAGAAAAGGCCCTACAGATTAAAATGGTGGGTGTTTCATTTTTTTTTTCCACACAGTATTTGCGCAGTGATTTTTCAAATGCATTTTTTGGTGAAAAAACACACTTTTTTTAATTTTAATGCACTAAAACACACTATATTGCCCAAATGTTTGATGAAGTAAAAAAGATGATTTTAAGCTGAGTACATGGATACCAAACATGACCTACTTTAAAATTGCACACAAATGTGCAGTGGCGACAAACCACATACATTTTTAAAAGCCTTTAAAAGCCTTTACAGGTTACCACTTTAGATTTACAGAGGAGGTCTACTGCTAAAATTACTGCCCTCTATCTGACCTTCGTGGTGATACCTCACATGCATGGTGCAATTGCTGTCTACATTTGACGTCAGACCAACGCTTGCATTAGCCTTTGCGTGAGAGCAGGGGGGGACAGGGGTGCTTTTTTTTTTTTTTTTTTTTTTTTTTTTTTCTTTTATTTTTAAACTGTTCCTTTCATTTTTTTAAATCATTTTTATTGTTATGTCAGGGAATGTAAATATCCCCTATGATAGCAATAGGTAGTGACAGGTACTCTTTTTTGAAAAAAATGGGGTCTATTAGACTCTAGATCTCTCCTCTGCCCTCAAAGCATCTGACCACACCAAGATCAGTGTGATAAAATGCTTTCCCGGTTTTCCAATGATGCTGTTTACATCCGGCGAAATCTAAGTAATGAAATGCTCGTAGCTTCCAGTTTCTTAGGCCATAGAGATGATTGGAGCCATTCTGGTCTCTGATCAGCTCTATGGTCAGCTAGCGGAATCACTGGCTGCATTTTCAGGTTCCTTGTTGGGACAGGAGAGCCAGAGAAAAACATGGAAGACGGTGGGAGTGGGGACATTCCCTCCCACTGCTTGTAAAAGCAGTCTAGAGGCTAATTAGCCACTAGGATTGCTTTTACATGAAAGCCGACCGCTGGCTGAAAAGAATGATACCAAGATGATACCTAAACCTGCAGGCATCATTCTGGTATAACCACTCAAAGTCCAGCAACATACCAGTACGTTGCTGGTCCTTGTTGGGCATATATTGCAATCTTTTTTTTCATGCAGCCTGTGGGCTGAACGAAAAAAAGAGATTGATTGGTGGGTATGCCCACCATTAGAATACCTCCCTTCATCCACCCACTTCTAATGATGGGCATACATGCAACATTTATATATGGGGAAGCATGGGGGCATCCGCCCCAAAAGTTAGGAGCAAATCGCTCCTCCGCCCCTGCTGCCCCCATGCTTCGGCATATATCACCTCCGCTGGAGTCACGGCTTTATATATCGTGGGAGCAAACGCTGTTGCTGTCAAGATAAATAAATCTGCGCTGCAGCTGAATGGCGTAGCTGAAAACAAACAAATGGTTAACAATAAAACACAGTAAAGTATAAAAAATTGCATACCTGAAAAGCAAACATGATAAAACATAATAACAATAAAACATTGCAGAATAGAATACAGTAAAAAAGAGCAATACAATAGAGAGAGAATAGAGAGAGAGAGAACAATAAAACGACAACTATTTTTGTTTTTTTTATTTTATATATTTTTTTGTGGTTTTTTTTTTTTACACTTTTTTTTAACTGTAACTTTTATAACTGTAACCGGTTCCAGGTTCGGGTTTCTCAAAATGCGATGGCATCTTGGGAGACCCTATGAAAGTGTGCCTAGTCTGTGCAATGCTGTACCATATGCTAATACTCAACTAGTGTATGGTAGCGTTCAAAACATTCACCAAGGCAAATACTAGGATTGTCAGGGCAGGAGGGACAATAATAGCGGGTGTTACGCCTATATCCGCGCTTGCTGCAGACACAACATCTTTTTTGGGGGGGTTCGTTGGGTAGGGGTACTCGGGAGGACATAAAGAAAATGCCTCTCATGCAGCCGACTGCATTTGGTTGGGGATGTGAATGGGGGAAGTACAGGTGCAGCAGAAGTGGTGGGTTCCCAATTAGAATTGGTGAATGCAGCAGGAAGGGCATTATGGGCATGACGGGCCTGTGTTTGTCTTCTTCTTGGTGGCAGCGGTACACTACTTGTGCTTGCCACCTCACCAACTTGAACTGCACTTATGGGACTCGCCACATCACCAAGTGTTACTGCAGTGCTGGTTTGACTATGACCGGGGTGTACTAGGCCGCTGGTGCTTGCCAGTTCACCAAAACGCTACCAAAAAACTGTTAGCAATTGCAGGGATCAGGCCTGACTCTGCGAACGTTGCAGTTATGTGTTTAGTGTTTTGTAAGTGACAGTGATCGATCAATACTGCACTTGGGTGGGCTGGGCTGGGCGAAGGGGCAAAACGCAGGTGCTAGCAGGTATCTGGGCTGACCCGCTAACACTGCATTTTTGGGAACCCTAAACTGCTGGAGACGCTAGTATAAATCTGATCGGATCAGATATTGATCCGTTCAGATACTATACCACTAAGGGAGGTGTACGGTGCGTGCATGGGTGTTAGCGCTACTGGCACTAACCTGACGCTGCCTGGGGCTGGTGCTTGCCAGTTCACCAAAACGCTACCAAAAAAACTGTTAGCAATTGCAGGGATCAGGCCTGACTCTGTGAATGCTGCAGTTATGTGTTTAGTGTTTTGTAAGTGACAGTGATCGATCGATACTGCACTTGGGTGGGTTGGGCTGGGCCGGGCGGAGGGGCAAAATGCAGGTGCTAGCAGGTATCTGGGCTGGTCCAGCTAACACTGCATTTTTGGGAACCCTAAACTGCTGAGGACACTAGTATAGATCTGATCGCAGATATTGATCCATTCAGATACTATACCACTAAGGGAGGTGTATGGTGCGTGCATGGGTGTTAGCGGTACTGGCACTAACCTGATGCTGCCTGGGGTGACGCAGACCCTATCTGACCCTAAAACTTAACTTATATCACCACTGGGTGATCAGGGGGCTAAACCTATATTAGGTAATAAACGGCGGGTGCCCTGACACTATAAAAAATACCTAACTAACCAGCGTCACCCGTAACACTTATACGGTGATCACTGGTGAAAGGGTTAACTAGGGGGCAATCAAGGGGTTAAATGCTTTATTGGGTAGTATATGCGGGTCCCTGACGTTGTAAAAAGCTGACGGCAAACCTATATATTTACCTCCCTAACTAGCGTCACCAGTGACACTAATACAGCGATCAGAAAAATTATTGCTTAGTGACACTGGCGATGGGGGGTGATCAAGGGGTTAAAACTTTATTGGGGGGTTAGGGGGGTACCCTAGACCTAAAGGGGGCTAACACTAACTGCCCTACCACACTAACTGTCACAAACTGACACCAATGCAGTAATCAGAAAAAAAAACTGCTTGGTGTCACTGTGACAGGGGGGGTGATCGGGGGGTGATCAGGGGGTGATCGGGGGGTGATGGGGGTGTAATGTGTGCCTGGTGTGTTTTACTGTATGTGTGGGTGTGTTGTGCACTCACATCAATGTCTTCTCTCCTCGGAGCCGGAACGGAAAATACCGAGCCGAGGAGCGATTACATCACTTCCTCTGCCGCTGTTTACTATACAGCAGCAGAGGAAGATTCACATTCGTGGGGAGCGATCGCGAGGGGGTGGCCACAAATGAGTGGTCTCTGCCTCAGCCTGTATTGCTCCCCTAACGAAGCCGACTGCCTCGGGCACCGGGGGGGGCGCGATGCGCTCCCCGCCCACGGGAGGCAGATCACGTACCAGGTACATGATTTTGCCTGCCCGTGCCATTCTGCCTCAGTATATCTGCGTTAGGCAGTCGGCAAGTGGTTAAACAAGGCAAACTAATCTTGGCAGGAGATTTCAATTCCTCCATGGACCATAGACTAGATAGTACCTCTAATGCAATAAATAGAGAAATAAGACTACTAAGGAAGCTAAAAAAAAAATTATATGAATATCAACTTGTAGATTCATGGCGAATACAGCATCCAAGTACAAAAGACTTTTTATTCAACAGTACATGGAACATATTCCAGGTTGGATTATATCATGATAGAACATAGAAACTTGTAACAAACAACAGAAACAAAAATAGGAATAATAACAGCTTCAGACCATTCCCCAGTAATGTTGAAAATCAACCTACAAGGAGAATCCTCTGGGAAAGGAACATGGAGATTAAATGAAAATATAATTGAAGATAGGGAAACAGAAAAAATTATAACAAAAGAAATCAAAAAATATTTCCAGGAGAATGACACCCCAGAATTATCAAAAGCAATAATCTGGGAGGCACATAAAGCCGTCATTAGGGGTAAATTAATATGTATTGGAGCAGGGAAAAAGAAGGAAAGAAGAGAAAATATGATGAGAACTATAAAGGAAATATATGAACTGGAACAAAGGCATAAAAAGCAATCAGAAAAGGAAATATACCGGACCCTAATCCTGGAAAGAGAACAATTAAAGGAATGGATGGAACAAGAAGAGAGGAGGGAATTCAACAGAGTACTACAGGAGAGATTTAAATGGGGTAACAAGCCAGGAAAATATCTTGCAAAAATGATAAGAAAAAAGAAGTCTATTGACTGGAATGGTACCAGCTGATTGGAGAAAAGCCAATGTAGCACCAATATTTAAAAAGGGCCCAAAAAACATCCCTGGGAATTACAGACCAGTTAGCCTAACATCAATAGTATGTAAACTCTTGGAGGGGATGATAAGGGACTATATACAAGATTTTAGTAATAAGAATGATATCATTAGCAGTAATCAGCATGGATTCATGAAGAATCGTTCTTGCCAAACCAATCTATTAACCTTCTATGAGGAGGTGAGTTGCCATCTAGATAAAGGAAGGCCCGTAGACGTGGTGTATCTGGATTTTGCAAAAGCATTTGACACAGTTCCCCATAAACGTTTACTGTACAAAATAAGGTGCGTTGGCATGGACCATAGGGTGAGTACATGGATTGAAAACTGGCTACAAGGGCGTGTTCAGAGGGTGGTGATAAATGGGGAGTACTCAGAATGGTCAGGGGTGGGTAGTGGGGTCCCCCAGGGTTCTGTGCTGGGACCAATCCTATTTAATTTGTTTATAAACGACCTGGAGGATGGGATAAACAGTTCAATCTCTGTATTTGCAGACGATACTAAGCTAAGCAGGGCAATAACTTCTCCGCAGGATGTGGAAATCTTGCAAAAAGACCTGAACAAATTAATGGGGTGGGCGACTACATGGCAAATGAGGTTCAATGTAGAAAAATGTAAAATAATGCATTTGGGTGGCAAAAATATGAATGCAATCTATACACTGGGGGGAGAACCTCTGGGGGAATCTAGGATGGAAAAGGACTTGGGGGTCCTAGTGGATGATAGGCTCAGCAATGGCATGCAATGCCAAGCTGCTGCTAATAAAGCAAACAGAATATTGGCATGCATTAAAAGGGGGATCAACTGCAGAGATAAAACGATAATTCTCCCGCTCTACAAGACTCTGGTCCGGCCGCACCTGGAGTATGCTGTCCAGTTCTGGGCACCAGTCCTCAGGAGGGACGTACTGGAAATGGAGCGAGTACAAAGAAGGGCAACAAAGCTAATAAAGGATCTGGAGGATCTTAGTTATGAGGAAAGGTTGCGAGCACTGAACTTATTCTCTCTGGAGAAGAGACGCTTGAGAGGGGATATGATTTCAATTTACAAATACTGTACTGGTGACCCCACAATAGGGATAAAACTTTTTTGCAGAAGAGAGTTTAATAAGACTCGTGGCCACTCATTACAATTAGAAGAAAAGAGGTTTAACCTTAAACTACGTAGAGGGTTCTTTACTGTAAGGATGTGGAATTCCCTTCCACAGGCGGTGGTCTCAGCGGGGAGCATTGATAGCTTCAAGAAACTATTAGATAATCACCTGAATGACCGCAATATACAGGGATATGTAATGTAATACTGACACATAATCACACACATAGGTTGGACTTGATGGACTTGTGTCTTTTTTCAACCTCACCTACTATGTAACTATGTAACTATGTAACTATGTAAATTATATTGAAAAGATCAAAAACAAGAAAGGAGAATTAGTAAATAAGACAACAGATATCGCAATAGCCTTTCAAAAATACTTTAGCAAACTATATGTGATAAAAAAACAAGGGACACAATCAGAAGAAGAAGTAAGAAAAAAGAAGATACAAGACTATCTAAAGAAAGCAAAACTACCAAAAATACAACTCGAGCAATTAAAAGAACTGGAAAAAAAAATAACGCAAGAGGAGATCAAATCAGCTCTAAAAGAAACCCCAGTAGGAAAAAGCCCAGGACCAGATGAGTTCACGACTAAATATTATAAAAAACTCCAAGAACAACTGATCCCCAAGATGCATGAATATTTGAATAACATTGGAGAAGGAGTAAGACAAGAATCATTATTAGCATATATTACAATTATACCCAAAGAGGGGAAAGATAGAACTAATTGTTCGAGTTATAGGCCGATCGCTCTCCTAGACGTTGATACAAAACTTTATGCAAAGATTCTAGCCACCCGACTAAAAAAATTAATACCATTATGGATAAACCCTGACCAAACTGGATTTGTGCCAGGTAGACAGGGAAGGGACAATAGTTTAAAAACAATTTTGATGTTACGTAGGGGGAAACCGGGTGATTCCCCAGCTCTACTCCTGTCAATAGGTGCAGAAAAAGCATTTGACAGGGTAGACTGGGGATTCATGTTGGACACGTTGCGGCATCTGGGATTGGGACCAAAAATTATGAAGTGGATAGAAAACTTATACAACGGCCCAACAGCAATAGTGAAGGTCAACGGGAGACTTTCGCCTGTGATTAAGATGCAAAATGGAACACGGCAAGGATATCCACTTTCCCCATTACTATACGTATTGGCAATGGAACCATTCTTGGCGGCACTCCGAAATAACCAAGATGTGAGAGGAGTGAGAGTTGGAGAAAAAGAGCAAAAAATCGTGGCATATGCGGATGACATCTTGTGGGATGTATGTAACTAACCCAAGAGTGACTCTGCCAAATATAATCAAAGAAATAAAAGAATATGGGGAACTCTCAAATTTAAAAAAAATCCGGTAAAAACAGAAATATTAAATATTGGATTAGGAAAAAGTGAAGTCCAGTCCCTCCAAAAAGAATTCCCATTTACATGGGTAAAAGAAGAACTAAAATACCTTGGAATCAAATTAACATCAACGGTAGAAGAAATTTACCCAGCAAATTATATTCCATTAATTAATGAGATCAAGGAAGATATAAAAAAAATAAGTACACAACCAACATCTTGGATTGGAAGAATAAACATGTTTTAAATGACGATACTACCAAAAATAATATACAAATTTCAGATGTTGCCAATTGGGATTCCACAGAGCTTTTTCAAGATAATAAAAACAATATTGATAAAATACATCTGGCATAATAAAAAGCCAAGAATTAAATTTACACAAATCATGAGGAATAGGGAACACGGAGGACTAGCAACCCCAGATATATGTAGATATTATAAAGCAATAGTTTTGTCACGAATGATTAAGTGGATAAATGGAAATAGGGAAAAAAATGGGTGGAAATAGAAAACACGATAAGTAAGACCGCATTGCACAAAAACATTTGGATACCACGAAAGTTCAGGAAAATGGATGTGGAAACTCACGAAATAACAAAAAATGTTTTTAAAATTTGGGACACAGTACACGCAAAAAACAAATGAATATATAACTCACCGCTAATAGCTCTCATGGGAACAAATTTTTTTACACCAGGGAAGGAGATATTCGCTGGATATGAAAATAGAAATCCATAACTGAAAGACATCATCACAAAAGTCAGGATAAGATTACAATTAGAATTAGAAGAACTCGACGGGTGGAAGATAAACAAATGGAATTTTTATCAACTAAGACACTTAGTAAACACATTATCACATCCACTTAGAGAAGAAGAGAAATTAAGTCCACTGGAAAAACTCTGCTATACCCGAACGCCACTGAAAAATGGAATATCAAAAGTCTACAAAATATTGACAGATCTAGAAGGCCAGGGAAGACATGATTTCATTGAACAATGGGAAAAAAAACTGGATTTAAAGATAGATGAATCAAAAAGTCGAAAAGATGATTGGAATGGGATATAATAATGTTTGGGATATGAATACCACAGAAATTAATTATAAATTCCTAGCAAGGTGGTACCTGACACCAGTGAGAACCCATAGATACCAACAAGAAAAATCACCTCTGTGTTGGAGAAACTGCAACGATGACACATATATGGTGGGAGTGTCCAATAATAAAGGACTACTGGCAAGAAGTGGTAAACAATATAAAGGAGATAACAGATGAGAAAATGGAACAAAATATTTGGACCTGTTTGTTTCACGACCATAAGGGACAAAGAAACAGTATATGAGAACAATGGTTCTAAATCTCCTAAATGCCGCAAAGCGTTTGATCCCAAAAAAATGGTTAAAAAGTGAAAAACTAGATATAAGACAGTGGTATGAACAAATAGACTACTACTGTAAGATGGATTTGTTGAGTAGTAGGGAGGGAGGACAATATAATAAGCATATTAGTACCTGGGAGGCTTGGAAACATATCTAAATAAGAAGAAGAAGAAGGGCCATAAGATAGGAATCTAAGGGACCTGAGGAAAAAGCAAACCAGATAGACGGGGGGGAGGGGAGTAGGGGATGTGAGAAAGAGGGATGGGAAATAGATAGGGCAGTAAGAGTATATCTAGATCCTGTATACCTCATCCTTTTTTTTTAACTAGGATAAATTAATATTTAAATAATTAATAAATATATTTTGAATATGAGATGGGACAAAATTGAACTATAAAGTTGAAATAACGTCTCTCAGAAAAGTTTGCTGAAGTGGAAAAAAAAAGAGAAAACTTGACAATGACAATTTTGTGTAAAAAAATAAATTAAAAAAATTCTTAACCACCTCAGCCCCGGAAGGATTTACCCCCCATAATGACAAGGTGATTTTTTGCAATACAGCATTGTGTTACTTTAATAGACAATTGCGCGATCATGCGATGTTGTACCCAAACAACATTGATGTCCTTTTATCCCATGAATAGAGCTTTCTTTTGGTGTATTTGATCATCTCTGCAGTTTTTATTTCTTGTGCAAAAATTTTGAAAAATGAAACAAACAATATTTTTTACTTTCTCCTATAAAACACATCCAATAAAAATATGTAATTCTTCATCAGTTTAGGCCAGTTTGTATTCTGCTACATATTTTAGTTAAAAAATCCCAATTAGCATATATTGATTGGTTTGTGCAAAAGTTATCATGTCTACAAGCTTTGGGATAGATTTAGTGACTTTTTTTTTACTAGTAATGGCGGTGATCAGTGATTTTTAGCAGGCCTGCAACATTGCTGCGGACAAATTGGACACTAAGTGACACTTTTTGGGGACCAGTGACACCTGGGAGTTCTTTCTATCCCCCTGTGTGGGGGATGCTGACATTAGACAGAGAGAGAGAGAGAGATGTGTTCCTGATTACTAGGAATCGCAGATCTCTCTTTGTCAGAATGACAGTCTGCAATGTTTACATAGGCAGACCACCATTATGTCTTTCCCGAGAATGATCGCAGGTGGCCGGAAGGCCCGCTGATTAGCTCCCGCCGTGTTCAATCACAGTGGGAGTGGGTTGCCGGTGGTGTGTGCCCCAGACCAGGGAGCACGAACAACATACAGGTGCGTTGTTTTGTGCAACCGGGCCATCCTGTCACAGTATATGTGCAGTGGGCAGTCAGGAACTGGTTAATCTGTAAAAAAATACAACTTCAAAAAACTCACTATGCCTCTTAATAAATGCATTGGACTATCTACTTTCCAAAAAAAGGGCCATTGGGGGGGGGGGGTATTTGTATTGTCCTGACAGTTCAGGGCCTGTCAGTACATCAGGATTGATCAATTTTCAATGATACATGCATTAGGGATGAGCTTCGAGTTCGAGTCGAACTCATGTTCGACTTGAACATCGACTGTTCGCCAGCTCGCCGAACAGCGAACAATTTGGGGTGTTCGCAACAAATTCGAAAGCCACAGAACAACCTTTAAAAGTCTATGGGAGAAATCAAATGTGCTAATTTTAAAGGCTTATATGCATGGTATTGTCATTGCAATGGCTTCTATCCTTAAGGCTTCTATCTCTAAGTGATTCTTTCTACAAGTGATATGCACTTCAATCTCTGCTTTAAGTTCTGCCTCACCTGATCATTCCTTCTCTGTCTCTTTACAGGTATGTGTCAGCTCAACCACATCTTCCACCATTAAATGAAATTGGGATTTGCTTGCTGTCTCTGTGTGTGTGTCTTGGTATGTGTCAGCTCAACCACATCTTCCACCATTAAATGAAATTGGGATTTGCTTGCTGTCTCTGTGTGTGTGTCTTGGTATGTGTCAGCTCAACCACATCTTCCACTGTTAAATGAAATTGGGATTTGCTTGCTGTCTCTGGTTGTGTGTCTTAGTATGTGGCCTTCTCTATCTGTTGCCCTGTGTGCACAACCATGACGTTGTTATTTGTTGCTCTGGACTGTCTTACCTAAGTTTTATGTGTTGATCTTATCTTGGCCTCTGGCCTCTTGCTATTCTGACTTTAGAAGCAAGAAGTCCACTTTGATTGTTAGGCATTCTTATAGTCACTCATGATTAATGAATGAACTTCAACCCCACCCTTATAACAGTATAATTTTGAGCATCCTTAAGGGGTGAGCACATTGCTCGGGGAGCACATTGCAATGCTGTCTCTGTGTGTGTGTCTTGGTATGTGGCCTTCTCTATCTGTTGCCCTGTGTGCACAACCATGACGTTGTTATTTGTTGCTCTGGACTGTCTTACCTAAGTTTTATGTGTTGATCTTATCTTGGCCTCTGGCCTCTTGCTATTCTGACTTTAGAAGCAAAAAGTCCACTTTGATTGTTAGGCATTCTTATAGTCACTCATGATTAATTAATGAACTTCAACCCCACCCTTATAACAGTATAAATTTGAGCATCCTTAAGGTTGAGCACATTGCTCGGGGAACACATTGCAATAGCTTCTATCCTTAAGGCTTCTATCGCTAATGCCGCGTACACACGAGCGGACTTTACAGCAGACTTTGCTCGGCGGACTTTTCGCCGGACTTTGTCGGCTCCTTGCGCCGGACTTAAAAACGGACGGACTTGGCCACACACGATCACTGTAAAAGTCCGCTGGTTTGGAACGCGGTGACGTATAGCACGTACGACGGGACTATAAAAAGGAAGTTCAAGCCCCACTACGGCACCCTTTGGGCTCCTTCTGCCAATCTCGTGTTTATCTCGTGTTAGTAGAAGTTTGGTTAGAGACGATTCGCGCTTTTCACACTTCATCTTATTTCGATTGTTTTCTGCGGTTCAGTTTGTGCTTGTGAGGTTTGTATCTGCTTTTCAGTGCGTGTTGGTCAGTTCGTAACCTGCCTTGCAGGCCGTTCTGGTCCGCTCGTTCCTGATTTTCAGGTCGTTCTTCATAGGCCTTGCTGTTCTTCAGTGCGTTTGTTATAAGTTTACTTGTTTGACCAGCCGACCGTTTTGAAGCCATGTCGCGTGGACGTACTCGTTCTCAAGTTCATGCTGCGTGGGGACTTGGTGTTGGGGTTAATACTTTGACCCGAGTCCAGTCCATGAACAGGGCGAGGAGGAGTTCATGGATGAAGAATTGGTTGCGCCAGCGTGACCAATTCTCTCATATGCCTTTGCTCCGTGAGCTCCGTGAGAATAATCCTGAGGATTTCAGGAATTATCTCCGGATGACGGACCCCGTCTGCTGGCTGTGCTGACCCCATATATCAGCAGGCAGGATACCTGCATGAGGCAAGCCATCAGTGCGGAGCAGAGGCTAGTTGCCACGTTACATTACTTGGTGACAGGGAGAAGTCTTCAGGACTTGAAGTTCTTGACAGGCATCTCCCCCCAGGCTCTGGGGATCATAATCCCAGAGACCTGTTCTGCCATCATTCAGGTCCTGCAGAAGGACTATATAAAGGTAAATTTTATCCTTTAACATTACATGATATGTCTTAAATGTTTTTTAATGTATTGTATAAATGTCCTCCTTACCTAATTGCCATGCTTTCAATATGCTGTGAATGTCCCCTTTATCTTCATGCATGACTGTTTTTGGACATTAATCATTTATTGCCCTACATGCATATTTTCCTTCATTAACCTCCCCACCATGCAATCCTGGGTCCATTTATATCTCTAGCCTATAGTCCCTTGAACAATGTATATTGTCTGCTCCATTGTCTTGTTTGACCCTCCCCCATCCCACAAATGTTTTAATCAGTCAGGTGTGTTTTGGGCCCTAATTAGAACCCCTCCCCACTCCACAAATGTTTTAATCAGTCAGGTGTGTTTTGTGCCCTAATTAGAACCCCTCCCCCACCCCACAAATGTTTTAATCAGTCAGGTGTGTTTTGGGCCCTAATTAGAACCCCTCCCCCATCCCACAAATGTTTTAATCAGTCAGGTGTGTTTTGGGCCCTAATTAGAACCCCTCCCCCACCCCACAAATGTTTTAATCAGTCAGGTGTGTTTGTTCACCTAATTAGAACCCCTCCACCACATTCAAATGGATCAATGGGCCATCAGAGGGGTTGATTAATCTTATAAGTGGGCCTTATGTTTTTTACCCTTTCAATTGCAAACACACATAATAATAATGTTTGACTGCTGTTGTTCACTAATGTTTTGGTGTAATCTGATATACAAGTTAGGTTTCAAAGTCCTTATCTTAATTTTTTTTTTCACTCCACAGTTTCCTTCAAGTACACAGGAATGGCAGACTGTGGCCTCCCAGTTCGCTGACTGTTGGGACTTTCCCAACTGTGTCGGGGCGATTGATGGGAAGCATGTCCGGATTGTGCCACCACCGCATTCGGGGTCTTATTTCTATAACTACAAGGGGTTTCATAGTGTAGTTTTGATGGCGGTGGTCTCGGCACATTTGGACTTTCTGTTTGTGGATGTGGGGAAGAACGGCCGGATGTCTGATGGAGGAGTCTTTGCACAGACTGAGCTGTGCCAGCGTCTCCAGACCGGTGGCCTGGGATTGCCACCTGATGACGAGAATGTTGATGGACTCCCCTCAGTTTTTATTGCTGATGAAGCGTTTGCTCTCGGTGAGCACTTGATGAGGCCGTTCCCCCAAAGGACACTCACCCCTGAGAGGAGGGTATTTAATTACCGACTGGCCAGAGCAAGAAGAGTTGTGGAGAATGCCTTTGGGATTCTGGCCAGCCGGTTCCGTTTATTCCTTTCTGCTATTAATCTGGCGGACTATAAACTAAATTACGTCATCCTTGCTTGCTGCATCTTGCATAACTTTTTAAGGAGACATTCAGCAACATATATATCTTCTGTTGGGCCTGAGGCCGGACTGGGACAGGATACCACAATGACAGGCCTAGAAATTGGCTGTATTGGCTTGGCCCCCAAACCGTCACGTTAAGTGTGTGACCGTTATGTTAATTATTTTAATGGTCGGGGGGCCATTGCTATTCAGCAACAGCTGTCATTTTACAAAAAATAAAAATAATTTTTCTAAAATATCTTGTTTTTATTCTTGTTTGCATTTAGTTATGTCTGTCTCCTAGTGCACTTGTAGTAGTGGCAAGTGCATTTACCTTTATTTAATCAGGCCCCAAAAAAATAAAAAAAATATTTGTCTGAAATAATCAGCCACACACATTGTATTATTAAAAATTTTTTACTTTGTGCACATTGAAAGGTGCATTTTTGAATTTTTTTTGGTTTTTATTTTTTTGAATGATTTTTCTTGGTGTAAAAATATATGTTTTTTAAACATTATTAAAGGCATATTTTAGCAAAAATAGATCTTTCTAAAATAATTTACATTCACAACAGTGTTTTTATAAACATAACAAAACATTAAAGAACTTACAAAGTTCAACATTTAAAGAACGGTGCATGTGATGTCACCCTTGGAAATCGTTCCTTTTGAATATGCTCAAAATGGGTGAGCAATGTACGTGTTTTGTGTGTGCAATCCCTTTTTTGGTTCCTATCACCACAAAATAATTTTGAGGATGAAGGGGTTGCAAACACAAAACAAGTACATTGATAACCCATGATGGAAGATAGCACATGATGACACACCATGTGCATCATAATGCAAATTTGGGTATCACAAATAAATTCTAAAAACGTTTAGTAGAAAAAACAAACTTCACAAGGAAATGAAGAACATGATTGATGTTTTTAGGCCAAACGTTATTATATTCTGCCCAAAACATGAATCATGTTCTTCATTTCCTGTTGCATGGAGTCCAGGCGAAGTTGCATGCTGTGAATTTGGTCACGCAATTTATCTATTTGGCCATTCCACAGCATAATCTGGACAATCAGTCTTTGGGCACTGTCTGTGGTGAATGGCTCTGCCGCTTGGCCTTCCACAACCAGAAACTCACCTAAAATGAGTGAATAAAAACAAGGTTTACAATATGCACGCCAAAATACATTTCCTTAAGCTGGGGTGTCAGTCACTCACTTGGTGGGCTTGAAACCTCGCACACTTCCTCCACCTCTCCTTCCTCCAGGTCGTCGGGTGGGCGTGGTCTTGGGCTGGGGCTTGGGGTATCTTCTGCCTCAGGCTGATGACTTGGGGGGGTCCTGGGATCCTTGGACTGTTGTCTGAGTCTTTTCTCCCCTATGAGAATTGAACCAAAGGTATAGTTAAAACACAGTGATATTTTAGATTGTATTAAATAATCTTAAACGTTGGTTAGGAGTTGTGGCCAATTGCCTTTTTTGATCCTCAAAAATTTAGAAGACAGGATGAACATTCCCTCTGAACAACAATTATAAACAATGCACATTTTCAGGCAAGTTTCACATAAGCAGACACCTCAATGATCTCCAATGTGTATTACCCCTCTAAAATGTATTTATGGTCACATAGTACATTATAGTGCTCGTGAGTCCAGATGTGGAAACAGCTGCTGTGTCCTGTCCTTACATTACACTGAATCATTTTTGAAGAAGCATTATATTTTCCACCACATCAACAAATTGTGGGAATTTGACAAATTATCAAGACATAAATGTATGTCCAACCCTGTACCATCGTATTTGGCGAAAAAATAACGTTATTTTCTAAAGTATCATATGTATTTTACAAAGAACGGTCTTTACGAACGATGCTGTATAAAGTCCAAAAATAAGGATCAGCATGCAAGTTAAGTATCTCAATAGGAAAACACAACAAGTACTTATGTCAGACCACCGCTTCCTCAATTGTTCTTTCAACCGTTTTGTGCAAATTTTGCTTCTAGAGCGGTGACAATTGAGGACATTATTTTGTCCTTACGCATATTCGGTCGTGTGTACGGTTCTTTTTTCCCATCGTAGTCCTCCCTGCTCAATATGGACACCATCTCCACCATCTCTTCAAAAGCCATGTTGGTGGCCTTATATCTCCTCCGGGATGTGGATGTTTGTAGCTCCGGGCTTTCCTCCGCGCTACTTCCACTGATTCACTCCGCCATCTTTATCTATCTACTCCCACTGCGCAACGAAGAGTGAAGGGGCAGGGACAAATCGTACTAAAGAACGTCAGGGGCGGGCGACGCAGGCGGAGCATGACAGGAAGTAGCGAGCGTCAGAAACGAAGGTAAGATTAAAGTGGGGGTGTGTGTGTGTATGTGTCCCCTAGATTACAAACAAAAATAATCCTGTGATTTGTGACTGACATTAGTTTGGATCTTGTGTCTTGTCTTTCAGAAAAAATGAATCCCTTTAAAGAGGAAGAATTTTTGTGCCAATTTATTGAGCTCTATCAGGAAAAGAAAAACCTGTGGGAGGTCAAACACCCACTATATTATAATAGGGATGTAAGGAAGGCAACACTGGGCACACTTTTAGAATTTGTGAAGACTCGAGTCCCCCAGGCAGACCTCAAGTTTGTGGACAAGAAAATTGGTATCTTGCGAAACATGTATAAGCGGGAACACAATAAAATCCAGGAGTCGCTCAGATCTGGTGCAGCAGCTGACCAAGTATATGTACCCAAGTTGTGGTACTACAACAAAATGCGATTCCTGGATGACCAGACCGAAGCCAGGCAATCACTTTCCACCCTTCCCCCCCACCCTTCCCTCCAGCCTTCCCTCCACTCTTCCCTCCAGCCTTCCATCCACCTCCACCCCAGCTGAGGAGTCCCAGGATGAACTGGGCCTTTTCATCATTGATGAAGTTGATGCGCCCAGCTTCAGCCAGGTATCCTTTTTTGTGTAATTTGTGATTGTGTAAATGTTATTAATGATGTTAACGTGTTAATTTTTAAAGTGCTTCCTAAAAAATGACTTCTGCACAAAGATTAATATGTAGACATATCACTAGACAGTAGTGGCCAAAAATATACTTCTGCATAGGTGTGCACAGCCTCTTGCATTAGGGTGTGCACCCCAAAGCTCAAATACATATGCATGTGTATATGTACTGATGGTGTCAGTAGGGCAGTGGACAGTGTAATTTAGTTAATTTTCTTTTCCCCAAATTTTTGGCCTTGTGTAACATTTTTAGGGGGGAATATGCAGCACACAAGGCAATTAGGCTGTGCCCAGGCACACCTGGCACACCCTGTGCGCACACCTATGTACTTCAGATATTGTTGATCAGCTGAAATAATGGTGGTGTCAAATAGATAGCCTTTACTATTTTGTGTAAATTATATTTGAAAGTCATGAGCTGAAAATTGTGTGTGATTGCATAACACAAAATTAAAACTATGTCCCTTTTTTTGACACAGGATGACCTCAGCCAGGAGGAGGCCTTGCCCAGTGGGAGAGAGGAGGGGGCCTTGCCCAGTGGGAGAGAGGAGGAGGCTGTGGCTGGGCCAAGTCGAAGCCGCACGGAGTGTCAGGTGCCTCCCCTCCGCATTCTCCACAAAAGGCCCAGGAGAATGACACCAACTGAGCAGGAATCCCTAGCCCTCATACGGGAAGCAAGCCTGATCCTGAGCAAACCACCCAATGCAGAGGAGACGTATGGCACCTATATAGCCAGCAGATTGCTGGAGTTGGAAAAGGGCCAACGCCTCCTCTGTGAGGGTCTAATTTTTAAGGCATTTGAGAAGGGCTTGAGAGGGGAGCTTACTGCTACCACATATCTGGCAGATGAAGCCACTCCTCCTCCTCCTCCTCCTCCTGCCCCAAGTACACCACCAGAGGCACAACCTCTGAGGAAGGCTGCAGAGAAGCGTAGGGGGAAGGCTGCAGAGAAGCGTGCAGGGAAGGCTCCATGGAAGACTCGAAAGTGATTGTCTGGCTTCTGTCTGGTCTGACTATGCTCCCTGTGCTCCCTAGTCGCAAGATACCAATTTTCTTGTCCTCAAACTTGATGTGTGTCCTGGGGGACGAAAGGCTTCCCAGATTCTAAAAGTGTCTCCAGTGTTGCCTTCCTAATTTTTTTCCTTGTCAAAAGAAGTTTATTGAGTATACAATGTTATAAAGATACATAAAGATACATAAAGTAAGTTTACAAGGATCTATAAAGTAAGCTCATTGTTTTACAGTAGGGTTTATATAGGTAATTATCATGAAATTTCAAATATTAAACATTGGGTTCACGTAAACCTAAATTAAAGATATATATCATTTCCTTAGTTACTTTTGTAGGTATTTAAATGATTTATACCTACTATACATATTGTTTACAAGTAGAGTGTATATAGGTCAAATAAATTCTGATAATGAGCTTTAATCGTAAGGTGGAGAAAAGGAAAGAGAAAGAAGAAAAAGGGTTGAAAGGTAGAGGTATGGTCCACAAGGTTGTCCCGCTCGTCAGTTTATTATTCTTTTTAGTTCTCTTTGAAGCCTTAGAATGGGTGTCTCTGTAAGTCATTTAATCTGTTACCATGGCAACAGGACAGAGTCATTGAAATTTGACAGGAACTGTTGTTTTATCCAAGGATGCCAAAGTTTTTCAAATTTTGGAATTTGATTTTGATCGATGGCTACCATCTTAGCATGGGACATTGTATTATTCATTCTGTGAATTGTTTCTGCTAGTACCAATGTAGGAGATTTCCATGCCTTGGCCACTGTTTGTTTTGCAGCCGTTATTAGTTGGATCATAAGTTTGAATTGAGAGAGTGTTAACCATTCCGGTTTTAGATTAAGTAAAGTTAAATATGGATCTGGTTGTATTATTTTTTAAAATATTTTAGATGCAATCACGAAGACTTCCTTCCAGAAGGTTTGGATTACTGGGCACGTCCACCATATGTGTAAATATGTGCCTATTTCTGGGCATCCTCGAAAACAAAGAGTTGAGGTATTAGGTGAATATTTTGCCACTCTAGCGGGTACAAGGAACCAGCGAGTTAGGACTTTATAATTTGTCTCCAGTGCCAAGATGTTGGGTGAAGATGACTTAGATGTGAGCCATATATTAGACCAGTCCGTGTCTTCTAAAGTTCGTCCCAGGTCCTCCTCCCACCTCTGAACGTAAGAGGGTCTATTAAGATTTGCTACTCTATATAATTGATTATAAAGTGATGAAATTGTACCTTTAGCAAATGGATCTTTTGTACAGATTGATTCAAAAATGGATAATTGGGATAATGGTGTATCCCCCTTTAGGAATGGTGTATAGAAATTTTTGATTTGGAGATATCTAAATATCTCAGAGTTTGGTAGATCATATTTTTCTCTAAGCGATGGGAATGAAAGGAATGATTTAGATGCTATGAAGTCATTTAGTGTCTGAATGCCTGATGTTGTCCAAGCTTTAAAAGAATTTGGGTAGATCTATGCCGGATAAAAGGCCGGATTTCTGATAAAAGAAAGGAGAGGATTGTGTGGAGATTGTAACTGATATTTGGTTTTTAGTTTATCCCAGAGAGATAAGAAGTGTTTAGTTATGGGATTATGAATTTTAAAGCGGTCTTTAGGATCGAGCCATAATAAATTTGATATTAATAGAGGGTCATTTTCTGAAGCCTCTATAAATACCCATAATGGGATTTCCTGTTTTGCATGGTATTTGGACAGACTGGCCAAATGTGCTGCTCTGTAGTAGTTAGTAAAATTAGGGTATCCCAGGCCTCCTTTATTTTTGGGAAGATGTAGTGTGTGTATAGGTATACGTGGTTTAGAAGAGCCCCATATAAACGAAGTTGCTCTTTTTTGTACTATTCTCAAAAAATAGGAAGGAATTGGAATAGGGAGGACTCTGAATAGATAAAGCAATTTGGGTAGAATAGTCATTTTGATTGCATTAATCTTCCCTATCCAGGATAAAGGAAGTTGCGACCATTGTTTTATTAGATTTGTGATCTGTCTTAATACAGGAGGATAATTGGTTGAGAATAAGTCAGAATGAGATGCTGTTAAATGAATTCCAAGATATGGGATTGATTTTTCTGCCCATGTGAATGGGAGTGCAGCCCTAGCCGGGATCAATTCCATATTTGTGAGTGAAATATTAAGCACTAGGCATTTCTTAGGATTAATCATAAGGCCGGATAGGGCTGCAAATCCATCAAGAGCTGGTATTAAGTTAGGACCAGAGACCTGTGGTGATGATAGAAAAAGTAATATATCGTCTGCAAATATACATAATTTGTGTGTAATACCTCCTACTTCAATGCTAGTTATAGTTTGGTTTGTTCTGATGTATTGGGCCATGGGTTCGAGTATAAGGGCAAATAATAAGGGAGATAATGGGCAACCCTGTCGGGTACCTCTTTCGATATTAAAGGCTTCAGATTTGTATCCAGCATATTTTATATAGGCTTTGGGTTTATTATATAATGCTTTGATCCATGTTAAAAAGTGGGGTCCAAAACCCCATTTTTGTAATGAATATTGCATATATTGCCAGGATACTGTGTCAAATGCCCTCTTAATATCGAGAGATAGAAAACATAAAGGGATTTTCCGTTTTTTAGCAATATGTGCCAATAACACTGCCCTGCGTATATTATCGCCTGCCTGTCTATTTGGCATGAAGCCTACTTGATCTCTATGTATTAATTTTCCTATAATGCTATTGAGGCGTTTTGCTATTATTTTTGCTAATAATTTAATATTGAGGTTTAACAGAGAGATAGGCCTATAATTCACACAGGAAGTATCATCAGAAAGGGGTTTTGGGATCATACAAACAATTGCCATTAGTGTTTCTTGCCGAAAAGAATGTCCATCTAGAAGTTTGTTAAAAGTTTCAGTGAGAATGGGAGAGAGTATTTCTGAGAATGTTTTATAGTATAAAGCCGAGTAGCCGTCTGGGCCTGGTCTTTTGTTAAGTTTTAGGTCTTTTATGGCGTTAGCAACTTCATCTATAGTTATAGGCTCATCCAAACTGCTTTTTTGATTCTGAGATAACTCAGGTAAGGTTATTTTTGAGAAGAAGGATTCAGCTTCTGTAGGATTAAATTCATTGTTTGTCTTGTATAAAGTTGCGAGATGTGAGTGAAATTTATGGACTATTTTAACTGGATTACAAGTGTAAACATTTTTTGATAATTTCAAACGTATTGGTTTGAAAGATTTGTTAGTTGAATTTAATGCCCGAGCCAAATATGTACCTGGTTTGTTTATATTCATGTAGAAATTGTGTTTGGAGCGTTTGAGGGATTTATCAACTGACTCAGTGAGAAATAGATCGTATTCCAATCTAGATTTTTCCAGATGAGATTTTGTACTCTGAGATGGATTATCTTGAAATGATATGTAGGCTGCATTAAAATTGAGTTCTAGTTTTTTTGCTAGATTTTTGCGTTCCCGTTTAAATAGTGCCATTTGTCTTTGTATTGTACCACGCAAGACAGGCTTATGAGCTTCCCACAGTGTTATTGGGGAGATGTCTGTTGTATTATTAATTGATATGTATTCCTTTAAAGCTTGTTCAATGGCCATCTGATGTAGTGGGTGTTTGAGCATTATGTCCGGTAAGTACCACGTTGGGTCATGCGCTTTTGGTATGGCTGAGGCTATAGTAGTGTATACTGCATTATGGTCAGACCACGGAATCGGAATTATATCTGATGCAATAATTTCTGGTATCATTCCTATTGTTAGAAAAATATGATCTATTCTGGTGAAGGTTTGATGAGGGTGCGAGAAATAAGTGAATTTCTTTTTCATTGGGTTACTTTCTCTCCATGAATCTACCAGATTGTATTTGGAAAGAAGTTGAGAAAAAGGTAATCTAGAGGTTATTTTGGATGGTGTAAAAGGTGATTTATCTAGAAATGGGAGGAGGACCTGGTTCGAATCCCCGCACATTATCACTGTTCCTATTTTGTGTGTATTAATCACTTGTAATATATGTGAGAGGAATGGTGTAGGTTGTTTGTTAGGAGCGTAGTAGGAAATCACCGTGATTGCTGTATCCATTATATAACCCATGAGTATCAGGTATCTACCTTCTGGGTCTTTAATTTCTGATGATAAGGTGAATGGTGTGGATCGGTGAAATGCAATTAGAGTTCCCCTTTGCTTGGTACAGGCAGAAGCCGTGTAAATTTGTTGATAAAAAGGAGAAATATATTTTGGAGTAGAATCTTTGGTGAAGTGTGTTTCTTGGAGGCATACTATGTGAGCCTTCTTGTTATGGAAAGTACGGAAGGCTTTGGTCCTTTTTTGAGGGACATTTATTCCCTGAACATTCAGGGAAAGTATATTCAGTGGTGCCATGGCAATAGATCAAATAGTTTTGACTTACTTTTTGTTATGCAGAGCTGACTGCGCAGATCAACCTGTGTGGACTGAAGAGATGAATAGATAGAAAAGAAACCAGTGAATTCTGGAGTAAAGAGTAAACAAAAAACATATGAGATTAGATGATACATTGTATAAATTATTTTTTGCAAGTAATCACAATTTACCCGTGAAAGAGAATAAATATCTCTCTCAGGGGAATAAGTGCCTTCGTCACACTCCCACATAATATGGTTGGGAGAATGAGGAGGGCTAATGGGGGTACACGGATCTTCCGCTTACAGGAGAGAAGTGCTATGTCAAAAGACATCAAAATGATGTTTCATTAATTGGAGTGCAGAATATAGTTTTTGTTGAAATTATTTATTCCAGGTGGTTGTATATGGTAATTCATTTAGAAAGGTACTGTTAATAACTTTGGTATTGATGAAGATAGTTTGAATTATTTTGGGATTTTAACCCTTTTAGAGTAAACAATTACATATTTTATTCATATGTAACTGTTTAGATATGTTAACTCATAAAATTGAGGTTGTATTGCTTCAGATTAGAATAAACAAAAACATAATTCTAGGAACTAGTTAGGTAATAATATATTTGTTTTAAGAAAAGAAAGAAAAAGCTTCCATTACTTCAGGATTATTGAACATATTTGTCCTAAAAAGTAATAAATCTATTGTTATTACCTGATAATATATAACTGAACAAGAATTTCCTTATTTCACTTATATATTCTAAGGCTATATGAATCAGAAGTAATAAGAAATATAACTGGAATGTAACATGATCCCACACAGTGTGTGACTATCAGAATGCAGTTACATTCAGTTATAAATATAGGTTTTTTTATAGAGAACCATCTCTTAGCATAATAAATGAAGAGATATCAGGAATTAGGATGTCAGTCCATTGAATCTTCTTGGTCCATGGATGATGTGGCATAACGGCCTCTTTTGTGAGAATGATGATTCCCATTTTGTTCTGAAATTTTCTGGGTGCTGCCTGAAGGTGAAGATGACGCCATTCTTCTGCGTGTGGGAGTGTTGCTGCTTGTGGGTTCTGTCAGATTTAATTTTAAAAGGGTTTGTTGTAGTTCATCTGCTGATCTGCTTCTGTAAATTGTACCTTGGTAGGTAAATCTGACTGAAAAGGGGAAGCCCCATTGATACATAATGTTGTGGCGTTGCAGTTCCATTAGTTGGGGTTTCATGGATCGTCTTTTAGTAATAGTAAGTTGGGATAGGTCAGCAAAAATTTGATAATTGTGTCCTTGAAAATTAAGTTCCTTTTTTTCTCTTGCAGCAATTAGTATTTGTTCTTTCGTTCTGTAATAATGAAATTTTGTGATTATATCACGTGGGGGTCCATCTTTCTTTTTGGCTGTGAGGGCTGTACTCTGTCCAGTTCTAAACGTTCAATAGGGATATCTGGCTTTAGTTCTTGTAATAGAGCAGTAATAGTAGATTGCAGGTCTGTCACAGTTTCAGGTATTCCCCTTATGCGCAAGTTTGAACGTCTGGCTCTATTTTCGTAATCTTCGAGCTTAGTTTGAAGTATTAAATTCTCTTTTTTTAATTGTTCCAATTCTGTTATATTTTCTTGGGTTGTAATTTCAATTTCATCCATTTTTATTTCTAAGGCTGCGGTGCGGTTTCCCAGCTCTTTTATTTCTTTGGTTAGGCTTTTTGTTATTTGGTCTGAGGTTTGTTTTAAAGCCTTATGAAGCATCTTTTCAAATTGTAATAATATTACTGGGGATACTGAGGAGGCTTGTGGAGAAGTTTGTGAGAGGATTTGTTCTGTATCTGACTCAAATGGAGAGTCTTGCTGTGACATTTTCTGTCTGTGAGAGCGCCCTGATGCTGTATCTTGTGAGGTGACTGGAGCTGCTTCAGCTGCAGTGAGTGCCTGTGAGCTCTTTGTGAGGTGATTTTTATTTCTGCCACGGTTTCCTCCCAGTACCATATTTCCTGCCCAAACTTTCACAGTTTGTTCCCTGGGGCAAAAAGGTTCAAATGGATACCTTTTGAGCCTGCAGGCTCCGCTTTGTCCTTCTCTTCTCTCCTCAGCGGTGTGGAGCTCTAACAATGCATGTCTGCTCTGCTAGGCTCCGCCTCCTGCCCTCACAGTTGCCTTCCTAATTTTTTATTTTAAAAAAAAAAAAATTATTTTTTGGTTACCTTACATTATTGCCTATGTGTTTTGATTCAAAAACGCCATTTGGTTTGGGAGTAGGCAGGTACAGGTCAAAAAGACTATGGGGTTGATTTAAGAAAAGCAAATAGACTGTGCACTTTGCAGAGGGCAGTTGCCCTCTGCAAGTGCAATTGCTCCAGAGCATCAGAAATGAGTTAAAAGCTTGACTTTGCAAAGAGTACCCAATCCTGTGCAAGAAAAATTCTAATAACAGCATTTTTGCTTGCACATGATTGGATGATGGAAGTCAGCAGAGCTTCTGCTCATTTACTAAGCTCTGGAGCAACTGCTCTTGCAGAGGGCAACTGCACTTTACAAAGTGCATAGTCTTTTTCCCTTTAGTAAATCAACCCCTATGTGTGTTTTTGACAAAAGGCTAAATCATTTCGAATATCAAGTGAAAAGTACTAGCGAAAAGTTCACTTTAGAAATTGCACAGCAAGTGCACTTGTTGGAAGTGCAGTCGCTGTAAATCTGAGGGGAAGAGCTGAAATTAGGGGAAACTCTGCTGATTTTATCATAAAATCATGTGCAATAAAAAGTTTTTTTTTGGGGGGGGGCTTCCTTGCATGTGCCCCTCGGATCCACAGCGAAGGCACTTCAAAATGCTCTTTCTGTGCAATTCCAAGTAGAATTAGCACTTGTAGTGAAAAATGCATTTGCCTTTGTTAAATACACCCCCCTATGTCTAATGAACAAGGGACAACAACCTCATTAAGGTTCATTAAAACAACACAAAATATTAAGGTTATTGTGGTAACTTGAAAATCCACACAAAAAAAAACAAAAAAATGTTGGTATAATTTAGCACACATTGTAAAATAGATAAGTGTTGAAATCAATAAAAAATAAATAAAGAGGAGTCCAAAATTTTATTTAATTTTTTTTATTTATGGAGATCTGGCTTTTTACAAATATTATATTAGTCATGGCATGAGGATAAATCATGAAGAAAGTAGTTTGTGAGAACTCTGTGTGAATATAAAGCAGAAAAACAACTTCATTCGCATTATCAATCCTACAAAAAGCGCTGTATTAAAAGATCACAGAAGAGGAATGTGCTAGCTTCAAGATGAAGGCTAGTTTTACCAGACCGAGCGCTTCGATCTTGTAATTGCTTCAGAGCATGCGTCAGTTTGATTTCGTCGGACTAGCACACAGACGACCTGTTTGTCCGCTAGAAAGAAGAGTCCGTCGGATAGATTTGAAACATGTTTCAAATCTAAGTCCGTCCAACTTTTGAGCAAACAAAGTCCGCTGGAGCCCACACACGATCGAATTGTCCGATGAAATCCAGTCCGCCGGGCAAAGTCTGCCGTAAAGTCCGATCGTGTGTACGCGGCATAAGTGATTCTTTCTACAAGTGATATGCACTTCAATCTCTACTTTAACCACTTGACAACTGAGCACTTAAACCCCCTTCCTAACCAGACCAATTTTCAGCTTTTGGTGCTCTCACATTTTGAATGACAATTACTCGGTCATGCAACACTGTATCTATATGAAATTTTTGTCCTTTTTTTCACACAAATAGAGCTTTGTTTTGGTGGTATTTAATCACCGCTGGGTTCTTTATTTTTTGCGCTATAAAAGAAAAAAGACCGAAAAATCTGTAAAAAAATTAATTTTTCTTCATTTCTGTTATAAAATTTTGCAAATTAGTAATTAGTAGTATTTTTCTTCATATATTTTGGCCAAAATTTATACCGCTACATATCTTTGGTAAAAATAACACAAATCGGTGGATATTATTTGGTCTTTGTGAAAGTTATAGAGTCCAAAAGCTATAGTGCGAATATCTGAAAATTGATCACACCTGAAGTACTGACGGCCTATCTAATTACTTGAGACCCTAACATGCCAGAAAAGTACAAATACCCCCAAATGACCCCTTTTTGGAAAGAAGACATTCCAAGGTATTTAGAAAGATGCATGGTGAGTTTTTTGAAGTTGTCATTTTTCCCCACAACTCTTTGCAAAATCAAGTTTTTTTTTTTTTTTACTTTTTTTTTTTTCACAAAATTGTCATATTCGCGGGTTATTTCTCACACACAGCATATGCATACCACAAATTACACCCCAAAACACATTCTGCTATTACTCCCGAGTATGGCGATACTACATGTGTGAGACTCTTACACAGCGTGGCCCCTTACAGAGGCCCAACATGCAGGGGAGCACCTTCAGGAGTTCTGGAGTGCCCAGGCCAATTCTGACATTTCTCTCCTACATGTAAAAATCATCATTTATTAGCTAGAAAATTACATAGAACCCCAAAACATTATATATGTTTTTTTAGCAAAGACCCTAGAGAATACAATGGCAGTCGTTGCAACTTTTTATCTCGCACAGTATTTGCGCAGCAATTTTTTTAACGCTTTTTTTGGAAAAAAAAATGTTTTGTGCTTTACAAAAACCAAAACAGTAAAGTTAGCCCAATGTTTTTGCATAATGTGAAAGATGAAGTTACGCCGAGTAAATAGATACCCAACATGTCACCTTTCAAAATTGCACGCGCTTGTGGAATGGCGCCAAACTTTGCTACTCAAAAATCCCCATAGGCGACGCTTTAAAATTTTTTTACTGGTTACATGTTTTGAGTTAGAGGAGGTCTAGGGCCAAAATGATTGCTCTCGCTCTACCGATTGCAGCGATACCTCACATGTGTGGTTTGAACACCGTTTTCATATGTGGGCGGGACTTACGTATGCGTTCGCTTCTGCATGCGAGCACACAGGGACAGGGTCGCTTTAAATTTTTTTTATTTTCTTTATTGTTCATTTTACTTTATTTATTTTAGTTTGATGCTTTTTTCCCCAAAAATTTTTTTTGACCACTTTTATTCCTATTACAAGGAATGTAAACATCCCTTGTAATAGGAATATGGCATGGCAGGTCCTCTTTACAGTGAGATATGGGGTCAATAAGACCCCACATCTCACCTCTAGGCTGGGAAGCCTGAAATTAAAAAAAAAAAAATGATCCTGGCTTCGATCGTAGCGGTGAGTCGGTAGAAGCACCGGAGGGCGGCGGGAGGGGGGACATCCCCTCTCGCCTCCCGTAAGAACGATCAAGCAGTGGAACAGCCGCTATGATCATTCTTATGGTGTAGGGAATTGCTGGCTGAAAAAGCTGATATCTGAATGATGCCTGTAGCTGCACCCATCATTCAGATATCCCCGCACAAAGTCAAGGACGTCGTATGACGGCCGGCGGGTGGGAAGTGGTTAAAACGCATTTTATTTTTTAACACAAAGTTGTCCATTTATACAATATTTCTACCACATAGCATGTACATACCAAAAATGACACCCCAAAATAGATTCTCCTACTCCTCCTGAGTACGGCGATACCACATGTGTGAGACTTCCACAGCCTGGCCACATACAGAGGCCAAGTACAGCCGAGCATGGCTGGGCATTGCAGGGTATGGTGGGGTATTGCAGAGTATGGCGGGGTATTTGCAGAGTATGGCGGGGTATTTGCAGAGTATGGCGGGGTATTTGCAGAGTATGGCGGGGTAATTGCAGAGTATGGCGGTGTAATTGCAGAGTAATGTGGGGCTTTGCAGAGTATTGCACAGCATTGCACAGTAGTAGGGATGGCTGAGCATGGATGGATGGATGGCTGGATGTCTCTGTGCAGCGCTGTGGGCACTACACATCCAGCCCACAGCGCTGCAGACATCCATCCATCCCCCTCTCTGCTCACAGTGTACCGATCGGTACACAGGAGGGGAGGAGAGGAACCGGCGTCATCATCATCAGATGACGCCGGCCTGTTTACATGTGATCGCGCCGTCATTTGACGGCTCGATCACATGGTAAACGGCCGCGATCAGCGGCCATTTACCGGGATCCGTCATGGATCCGGAGGACCCGGCGGTCACGGATGTGTTTGGGTGCGCGCCCCAGGGGGCGCGTGAGAGGGGAATTCTGGGAGGACGTCATAGTACGCCCTCCCAGAGTTAAGCAACCGCCCTGCAGCCGTCATTCGGCTATGGGCTGGTTGTTAAGTGGTTAAGTTCTGCCTCACCTGATCATTCCTTCTCTGTCTCTTTACAGGTATGTGTCAGCTCAACCACATCTTCCACTGTTAAATGAAGTTGGGATTTGCTTGCTGTCTCTGTGTGTGTGTCTTGGTATGTGTCAGCTCAACCACATCTTCCACCGTTAAATGAAATTGAGATTTGCTCACTGTCTCTGTGTGTGTGTCTTGGTATGTGGCCTTCTCTATCTGTTGCCCTGTGTGCACAACCATGACGTTGTTATTTGTTGCTCTGGACTGTCTTACCTAAGTTTTATGTGTTGATCTTATCTTGGCCTCTGGCCTCTTGCTATTCTGACTTTAGAAGCAAAAAGTCCACTTTGATTGTTAGGCATTCTTATAGTCACTCATGATTAATTAATGAACTTCAACCCCACCCTTATAACAGTATAAATTTGAGCATCCTTAAGGGGTGAGCACATTGCTCGTGAAGCACATTGCAATTGCTTCTATCCTTAAGGCTTCTATCTCTAAGTGATTCTTTCTACAAGTGATATGCACTTCAATCTCTGCTTTAAGTTCTGCCTCACCTGATCATTCCTTCTCTGTCTCTTTACAGGTATGTGTCAGCTCAACCACATCTTCCACCGTTAAATGAAATTGGGATTTGCTTGCTGTCTCTGTGTGTGTCTTGGTATGTGGCCTTCTCTATCTGTTGCCCTGTGTGCACAACCATGACGTTGTTATTTATTGCTCTGGACTATCTTACCTAAGTTTTATGTGTTGATCATATCTTGGCCTCTGGCCTCTTGCTATTCTGACTTTAGAAGCAAAAAGTCCACTTTGATTGTTAAGCATTCTTATAGTCACTCATGATTAATTAATAAACTTCAACCCCACCCTTATAACAGTATAAATTTGAGCATCCTTAAGGGGTGAGCATATTGCAATGTCTTCTATCCTTAAGGCTTCTATCTCTAAGTGATTCTTTCTACAAGTGATATGCACTTTAATCTCTGCTTTAAGTTCTGCCTTACCTGCTCATTCCTTCTCTGTCTCTTTACAGGTATGCGTCAGCTCAACCACATCTTCCACCGTTAAATGAAAATAGGATTTGCTTGCTGTCTCTGTGTGTGTGTCTTGGTATGTGCCAGCTCAACCACATCTTCCACCGTTAAATGAAATTGGGATTTGCTCGCTGTCTCTGTGTGTGTTTCTTGGTATGTGGCCTTCTCTATCTGTTGCCCTGTGTGCACAACCATGACGTTGTTATTTGTTGCTCTGGACTGTCTTACCTAAGTTTTATGTGTTGATCTTATCTTGGCCTCTGGCCTCTTGCTATTCTGACTTTAGAAGCAAGAAGTCCACTTTGATTGTTAGGCATTCTTATAGTCACTCATGATTAATGAATGAACTTCAACCCCACCCTTATAACAGTATAATTTTGAGCATCCTTAAGGGGTGAGCACATTGCTCGGGGAGCACATTGCAATGCTGTCTCTGTGTGTGTGTCTTGGTATGTGGCCTTCTCTATCTGTTGCCCTGTGTGCACAACCATGACGTTGTTATTTGTTGCTCTGGACTGTCTTACCTAAGTTTTATGTGTTGATCTTATCTTGGCCTCTGGCCTCTTGCTATTCTGACTTTAGAAGCAAAAAGTCCACTTTGATTGTTAGGCATTCTTATAGTCACTCATGATTAATTAATGAACTTCAACCCCACCCTTATAACAGTATAAATTTGAGCATCCTTAAGGGGTGAGCATATTGCAATGACTTCTATCCTTAAGGTTTCTATCTCTAAGTGATTCTTTCTACAAGTGATATGCACTTTAATCTCTGCACTTCATCGATTGCACAAAGCAAACAAATACAGCAATCTGCACTGGAAAGCACCTAACAGACTGCAGGTGACCCTGTCTCTCTAATAAGCTCTCCTTCCACTCTGTAACATGCACTCTCTACCACTGCTTCTGACACTCCTGTCCTCTCTCCTCAAACTCTCTTACCTTCACCCCCCCTCTCCACCTGCCTGCCCTTACATATCACCCTGCCTTCTGTCTTCTCCCTACTACTGCTCCTACCAACTCTTGCTCATTCTACATCCATATACTGATAAAACCTCCAGTACTCTGAGACATGCCCCTTCACATAAATCACATTCCCACATTACCTCCCTCACCCTCCTGCTTCTCCTAATCTCTGGTGACATATCCCCAAACCCTGGGCCACCATCATCTGTCTTTGCCCAACGCTCCCATCCCCCTACACCCTCTGGCAGGAGCCACAACCCACAGAACTTGGTCTCTATTCCTCTTTCCAAAACCAGCCCCCCCTTTTCCTGTGCCCTGTGGAATGCACGTTCTGTCTGCAACAAACTCACCGCCCTTCACAACCTCTTTATCACAAATTCCTTTAACCTACTTGCCATTACTGAAACCTGGCTTCATGAATCAGATACTATTTCTTCTTCCCTCTCCCATGGGGGCCTTCTCTGGACTCACTCCCCCAGACCAAGTGGATGGAAGGGAGGTGGAGTGGGAATCCTTCTAGCCCCATGCAGCACCTATCAGGTACTTTACCCACCTCCCTCTCTCTAACACTCTCCTCTTTTGAGGCACATTGCATTCGTCTATTCTCTCCCATTTCTCTAAGAATTGCTGTCATCTACAGGCCCCCTGGACCAGTATCAGCCTTTCTTGATGACTTCTATGCCTGGCTACCCTACTTTCTCTCTTCTGAAATCCCCACAATTATTCTTGGGGACTTCAACATCCCTGTTAACACTAACACTACTATTACTTCTAAACTTCTCAGTCTAACCTCATCGCTTGACCTGAAGCAATGGATACAGGCTCCTACCCACTCCAACGGCAACACCCTTGACCTTGTCTTCTCTTATCTGTGCACTCCGTGCAACCTTTCTAACAATCTACTCCCACTCTCTGATCACCACCTTATTAGTTTTGCTCTCTCCCTGTCTTCCACCTCTTCTCCCTCCAACCGCCTAACAGTTACACGTAGAAACCTTCGCCACCTCAACCCTTCTCTTCTCTCCTCTGCTACTGATCACCTCTATGACAAAATCTCACCTCTGTCCTGCCCCAACCTAGCTACTTTCATCTACAACAGCTCACTGTCTTCCTCCCTAGACAAGCTTGCCCCCCTCACTACATGCAGAATTAGGCCCCGACTGCTACAACCCTGGCAAACAGATGACACCAGAAGTCTCAGAAAACGTAGCCGCGCTCTTGAGCACCTGTGGCATAAGACTAAGACCCAGGAAGACTTCACACAATATAAATCTGCCCTCCTAAAATACTACTCCTGCCTTCAAACTGCCAAACAGACCTACTTTATCACACTCATTAACACCTTCTCATCCAGTCCATGTCAACTCTTCTCTACCTTCAACACTCTACTCTGTCCTCCACTGCCTCCACCCACCAACTCACTCACTGCCCAGGAGATTGCCAATCACTTCAAAACTAAGATTGATACAATTTATGAGGAGATCACCAATGCGCAAAAACCTCCCTCATGCAACACCCCATGTCCACAGACACAATCATTACTTCCCTCATTCAACCCTGCTACTATTACTGAGGTTGCTAAACTTTTATCTAGCACTCATCTAACCACTTGCCACCTGGATCCTGTTCCCTCGCAAATGCTACGCTCACCCTCTGACTCGTTTCTACACTCTCTAACTCACATTTTCAACCTCTCCCTCTCTTGTGGCATCTTCCCAAACTCTCTAAAACATGCGCTAGTCACCCCCATACTAAAAAAGCCCTCACTGGATCCCACCAATCTCAACAACTTACGTCCCATCTCCTTACTCTCCTTCTCCTCCAAACTTCTTGAAAGACTGGTCTACAACCGACTAAGCGACCATCTGACCATGAATAAACTTCTTGATCCCCTTCAGTTCGGTTTTCGCCCTTAATACTCCACGGAAACTGCTCTTCTTAAACTCTCAAATGATCTACTAATGGCTAAAGCCAATGGACACTATTCTGTACTACTTCTCCTGGATCTCTCTGCTGCCTTTGACACAGTGGACCACCCCCTCCTCCTCAAAAAACTCCACTCCTTTGGTCTCCGTGACTGTACTCTTCGCTGGTTCTCATCCTACCTATCCCACCGCTCCTTCAGTGTCACTTACAACTCTACTTCCTCCTCTCCTCTTCCTTTTTCCGTTGGGGTCCCCCAAGGTTCTGTTCTTGGACCTCTCCTTTTCTCAATCTACACTACCTCCTTGGGTCAGTTGATTGCCTCCCAGGGCTTTAAATATCATCTCCACGCTGATGACACCCAAATCTATCTCTCCACCCCCCAGCTATCTCCATCTGTCTCCTCACGCATTACCAACTTACTAGCAGACATATCAGCCTGGATGTCACATCACTTCCTCAAACTCAACCTATCCAAAACCGAGCTCATGATATTTCCTCCCTCAGGTGCCACTTCCCCTGATTTCCCTGTCAATATCAATAGCTCAACTATCAAGCCATCTCCCCACGCCAAGATCCTAGGTGTAATCCTGGACTCTGAACTAACCTTTCGACCCCACATTCTATCACTATCCAAAGCTTGCCGCCTCAATCTCCGCAACATCTCCAAGATACGCCCCTTCCTAACCAATGTCACCACAAAGCTTCTAATCCACTCCCTGGTCATCTCCCGCCTCGGCTACTGCAACTCCCTCCTCATTGGTTTACCTCTAAATAGGCTATCCCCACTTCAGTCCATCATGAACGCTGCTGCCAGGCTCATCCACCTCACAAACCGCTCAGCGTCTGCTACACCCCTCTGCCAATCCCTCCATTGGCTGCCACTCAGTCACCGAATTAAATTCAAGATACTAACTATAACTTACAAAGCCATCCACAACCTGGCCCCCAGCTACATGTCTAACCTAGTCACAAAATACCAACCTAATCGTTCTCTTCGCTCCTCCCAAGACCTCCTGCTCTCAAATTCCCTTGTCACCTCATCCCATGCTCGCCTTCAGAACTTCTCCAGAGCCTCCCCCATCCTCTGGAATGCTCTACCCCAATCCATCCGATTTTCTCCTACTTTATCCACTTTCAGACGATCCCTGAAAACTCATCTCTTCAGAGAAGCCTATCTGGCCCCCACCTAACAACTGTACATTTATGTTCTCAATCAGCACATCACCCACAGTTATTACCTCTTGTATCTCTTGACCTTCCCTCTTAGATTGTAAGCTCTAAGGAGCAGGGCCCTCTGATTCCTACGGTATCAAAGTGTATTGTATTTGTACTGTCTACCCTCAAGTTGTAAAGCGCTATGTAAACTGTTGGCGCTATATAAATACTGTATAATAATAATAATAATAAAAAGTGTTTGGGGACCTGGGTCCTGCCCCAGGGGACATGGATCAATGCAAAAAAAGTTTTAAAAACAGCCGTTTTTTCGGGAGCAGTGATTTTAATAATGCTTAAAGTGAAACAATAAAAGTGTAATATTCCTTTAAATTTCATACCTGGGGGGTGTCTATAGTATGCCTGTAAAGGGGTGCATGTTTCCCGTGTTTAGAACAGTCTGACAGCAAAATGACATTTCAAAGGAAAAAAAGTAATTTAAAACTACTAGCGGCTATTAATGAATTGTCGGTCCGACAATACACATAAAAGTTCATTGATAAAAACAGAATGGGATTTCACCACAGGGGAACCCTGAACCAAAATTTTAAAAAATGGAGTGGTGGTTCCCCTAAATTCCATACCAGGCCCTTCAGGTCTGGTATGGATATTAAGGGGAACCCAGCGCCAATTTTTTTTTTAAAAATGGCGTGGGGTCCCCCTCAAAATCCATACCAAACCCTTATCCGAGCACGCAACCTGGCAGGCCACAGGAAAAGAACCATACCAGGCCACATGCCCTAAACATTGGCAAGGTGCTTTGGGGTCCCCCCCAAAGCACCTTGTCCCCATGTTGATGGGGACAAGGGCCTCATCCCCACAACCTTGCCCGGTGGTTGTGGGGGTCTGCGGGAGGGGGGCTTATCGGAATCTGGAAGCCCCCTTTAACAAGGGGACCCCCAGATCCTGGCCCCCCTGTGTGAAATGGTAAGCGTGTACAAAAGTACCCCTACCATTTCACAAAAAAACTGTCAAAAATGTGAAAAATGACAAGAGACAGTTTTTGACAATTCCTTTATTTAAAGTCTTCTTCTTTCCATCTTCTTTCTTCCTTCGGTTTCTTCCCCCATCTTCTTCTTCCTCTGGTTCTTCCTCCAATCCTCTGCTTCTTGCTCCAGTGTTCTCGTCCGCCATCTTTCTCCGCGTGTCTTTTTCCCTTCTTCATTCTTGGGCCGCTCTGCATCCATGATGGGAGGCTTCCGCTGTGTGATGCTTCTCGTGTTCTGACACTTCTTAAATAATGGAGGACGGGACCACCCAGTGACCCCGCCCCACTCTGACGCACGGGGGCTTGACAGGAACTTCCCTATGGGTTTTCCCGTGACGTCAGAGGGGGGCGTAGTCACCCCCCCACTTTTCCTGCGGCCTGCCAGGTTGCGTGCTCGGATAAGGGTCTGGTATGTATTTTTAGGGAGACCCCACACCATTTTTTTTTTTAATTTTGGTCCAGGGTTCCCCTTTAAAATCCATACCAGACCTGAAGGGCCTGGTACGGAATTTAGGGGAACCCCACGCCTTTTTTTTTAAATTTTGGTTCGGGGTTCCCCTGTGGGGAAATCCCATGCCGTTTTTATCAATGAACTTTTATGTGTATTGTCGGACCGACAATTCATTAGTAGCTGTGAGTAGTTTTAAATGACTTTTTTCCTTTGAAATGCCATTTTGCTGTCAGACTGTTCTAAACATGGAAAACATGTGTCTCTTTACAGGCATACTATAGACACCCCCCAGGTATGAAATTTAAAGGAATATTACACTTTTATTGTTTCACTTTAAGCATTATTAAAATCACTGCTCCCGAGAAAACGGCCCTTTTTAAAACTTTTTTTTTTGCAGTGATACATGTCCCCTGGGGCAGGACCCAGGTCCCCAAACACTTTTTATGACAATAACTTGCATATAAGCCTTTAAAATTAGCACTTTTGATTATTCATGTTCGAACAAATGTTTTGCCTGTTCGCATGTTCTGGTGCGAACCAAACAGGGGGTGTTCAGCTCATCCCTACATAGCATAGCTTGTAGACTCTATAGTTTTAACACAGACTAAATAATATACACTAATTTGGGTTATTTTTACCAAATATATGTAGCAGAATACATTTTGGCCTAAATTTATGAAGAAAAATTACTTATTTGCAAAATGTTATTATAGAAACTAAAAAAAAAGTGTATTCTTTTTTCAAAATGTTCACTCTTTTTTTCCAATTATATCACAGGCCTTGTGGATGATTTAGAGGCCTGTGATGTCTCCTCCATGTTCCGTAATTGGGAGCGGAAAAGATCCGGGATAATGCGTTCGGGTTGTAAGTTTTATCCTCGGGGCGAGCAGGACTGCTGCGGTGAGTGTTTCCTGTCATTTTCCCCATAATGCTGGAGTGAATCTCCCTCTTTAGCTGAGTAACGGACCATGGAGAGCGGGAAAATTAGAATCCAGTGGCCATCTTCCTCAGCGTCCGGACCATGCCCCCTTAAGCACTTCATGTTCCCACTCTCCAGGTACAGATTGATGTAGGATGGGGCACAACATTGCTATGCCTTATACCTGGAGGGAAGTGGGAACCATGAAATGAAAAAATCTTGTGTGTAAGAATGTACTCTAGAGCTATTATAATGAATTCATTTAATTTCCATTCATGTTGGCTGCGTTGGGATAGAATATGTCGTATAGCACTAATTCCTTTGTCATGAGGAAAAGCGCTATACAAAGCCTTATAGTCTATGGCCACTAGTATTGCTTGTTTAGAAATGCATATACTGTCAATATTTTGTAATAAGTGTATCGTGTCTCTGATGTAAGAAGAGAAGAGAGTTACGTGCTGGGAGGGGATTCACTGCAAATTCACTGCAACTAGAAAACATGGTACATCTATATCATGAGATCCAGTGCAGACAAACTTAGCCTGTGTTTGGGGTGTCGTTAAAGAGGAGGTTCAGCCCCCCCACAAAAAATTAAAAGTCCGCAACTACAAATGCTGCAGCTGCTGACTTTTAATATATGGACACTTACCTGTCCAGTGAGCCCACAATGTCGACACCCGAGCCGATCTTTGGATCAGCTGTTGGGTGTAGCCGCCGCCATTCCTGGTAAGGGAACCTGGAAGTGAAGCCTTTCAGCTTCACAGCTGCTTCCCTACTGGGCATGCACGAAGCGTGCTGCTCTTTCTAATTGGTCTGACGGCGGAGAAAGGAGGAGAGGGCCGAACTTCAGAGAAACTGGGCCATGGCCCCATCTCCCGGAAGTGGGGAATGGTACCTGTCAAAAACAGGTATCTGTTCCCCCCTACCCCCTGAAAGGTGCCAAATGTGGCACGGGAGGGGGAAGGAGATGGATAAGCGGTAGCTCCATTCTTGAGTGGAATTCCGCTTTAAGTTAACATTGATCACCATATGGGCAATTGCAGGGCCGAGTACAACATTGCTTTGCAATGATTCCCCAGGAGGGTAGTGTTCATTTTAGGGGAGGGGGGTTTATGGAGTTATGTGGTGTTTGTGTGTTATGTGTATTTATGTTTGTTATTAAAATGGTGCATTTCTAGAAAGCAGGAAGAAGATCTACCTGATTTTACTGCCCATATTTTTAGAGTATGGCCCCCTTGGAAATAATTACCTAAAATGTAAGAGGTCTAAATAATCCTACTAAGAGTCATCAGATATATCGGGAATTAAAAGGACATGCTGCTAATATAGTGATGCTACAAGAAACTCATCTAAAATGGTTATCCAAAACTAGCCTTAGCTCAAAATCCTTTCCAACATGGTACTATGGCTACTCCCCTATAGAGATGGGTCGAACACCCCCAGATTTGGTTTGGTTTGCACCAGAACTCAAGAACCTCACAAAAGTTCACACCCGAACTGCAAACCCTATTAAAGTCTATGGGACCCGAACTTGCAAAAATCAAAAGTGCCCATTTTGAAGGCTTATACTGCCCTGAGGGCAGTACCAATGTAAAAAAAAAATCATGACATTTATAAATAAAAAGCATGACATTTCAATTGATTTTCCCTGCAAGCTTTCTTTATGTGGACAAGCTGGAATTTAAATGCTGGGCATGTGGGTGGCAGGGTGTGTATTTTTTGATGCAGCAATTGGGGCAGAGAAATTTGCCTACTATACTCTACAGCTGGTGGTGTGCTGCTGGCAGATGTGTTGCAAGAACTGACACTGACAGAAATGTAAAAACTATAAAAAAAATTAAAAATGGGGAACACCAGTGTCGCAGTCAGAAAAACTGCAGCTGACAATTAAAAAAAAGGGAGCAGGCAGGGGACAATACAGCACTGTATACTTGCCGGCTGCCTATGGCAGCAGCTAGCTACCATAACCCCAGTATCTTTATTTACATCAGGCGATTGACTTTCATATAAAAGTGGTCACAGTGGCAGATTCGCCACAAGATTACTTTTATAGGCAGTGGGAGAGGTGCCCCCTCCTGCCACTTCCTGGTCATCTCCAAGCTTACTGGACCCATTGGTAAGTTCTGAGCTGATCTTATCTATCGGATGCCTAGGCAGGAAGCCAAGTGAAGGAAAGATAGCCCGCACTCGGCTTTATGCCCTTGGAGGACTGGAGCGCTGTCTGACGAATGAGCAAACAGGTGATGTTTGGGCCAAACTTTTGCTCGGCCTGAATCGTTCCCCCAACTCTACTCCTCTAATAAGAGAACAAGGGGAATAACAATAGGAATTGATAGCAATACACCATTTGTATTGAAGGCTATAGAGTCAGACCCCGGATCCTTATTTAATATTACTTGCACACTAGTAAATGTATACTGACTAGGGATGAGCTGAACACCCCCCTGTTCGGTTCGCACCAGAACATGCTAACAGGTAGGGATGAGCTTCGAGTTCGTGTCGAACTCATGTTCGACTCGAACATCGGCTGTTCGCCAGTTCGCCGAACAGCGAACAATTTGGGGTGTTCGCGGCAAATTCGAAAGCCGCATAACACCCTTTAAAAGTCTATGGGAGAAATCAAAAGTGCTAATTTTAAAGGATTATATGCATGGTATTGTCATAAAAAGTGTTTGGGGACCTGGGTCCTGCCCCAGGGGACATGGATCAATGCAAAATAAAGTTTTAAAAATGGCCGTTTTTTCGGGAGCATGTTTCCTGTGTTTAGAACAGTCTGACAGCAAAATGACATTTCAAAGGAAAAAAGTAATTTAAAACTACTCGCGCCTATTAATAAATTGCCGGTCCGACAATACACATAAAAGTTTATTAATAAAAACGACATGGGAATTCCCCACAGGGGAACCCTGAACCAAAATTAAAAAAAAAAAATGACGTGGGGGTCCCCCTAAATTCCATACCAGGCCCTTCAGGTCTGGTATGGATATTAAGGGGAACCCCAGCCAAAATTTAAAAAAAAATGGTGTGGGGTCACCCTCAAAATCTATACCAGACCCCTAAGGTCTGGTATGGATTTTAAGGGGAACCCCGCGCCAAACATTTTTTAAAAAACGGCGTGGGGTCCCCCCTAAAAATCCATTCCAGACCTTTATCCGAGCACGCAACCTGGCAGGCCGCAGGAAAAGGGGGAGAACGAGAGAGCACCTCCCCTCTCCTGAACCGTACCAGGCCACATGACTTAAACATTGGGAGGGTTCTTTGGGGTAGCCCCCCAAAACAGCTTGTCCCCATGTTGATGGGGGCAAGGGCCTCATCCCCACAACCCTTGCCTGGTGGTTGTGGGGGTCTGCGGGTGGGGGGCTTATCGGAATCCCGGCCCTCCCCCCTGTGTGAAATGGTAAGGGGGTACAAAAGTACCCCTACCATTTCACAAAAAAACTGTCAAAAATGTTAAAAATGAGACAGTTTTTGACAATTCCTTTTTTTAAATGCTTCTTCTTTCTTCTATCTTCTATCTTCTATCTTCCTGCCATTTCTTCCTCCATCTTCTTCTTCTATTTCTTCTGGTTCTTCCACCGGTGTTCTCATCCGGCATCTCCTCCGCAGCGTCTTCTTCTCTTCATCTTCTCCGAGCCGCTCCGCATCCATGATGGCATGAAGGGAGGCTCCCGCTGTGTGACGCTTCTCCTCTTCTGACGGTTGTTAAATAACGGAGGGCGGGGTCACCGGGAATTTTTTGCCTGTTCGCAAGTTCTGGTGCGAACCGAACAGGGGGGTGTTCGGCTCATCTCTACGAACAGGCAAAAAATTTGTTCTAACACGCAAACACCGTTAAAGTCTATGGGACTCGAACATGAATAATCAAAAGTGCTAATTTTAAAGGCTTATATGCAAGTTACTGTCACCCACTCTGACGTCACGGGGAATGCCACAGGGAAGTCCCCATGCGTCAGAGGGGGGCGGGGTCACTGTGTGGCCCCAACTTCTGTTATTTAAGAACCGTCAGAAGAGGAGAAGCATCACACAGCAGGAGCCTCCTTCCATGCCATCATGGATGCAGAGCAGCCCTGAGAAGAAGATGAAGAGAAGAAGATGCTGTGGAGGAGATGCCGGACGAGAACACCGGAGGAAGAACCAGAAGAAGATGGAGGAAGAAATGGATGGAAGATAGAAGATAGAAGAAAGAAGAAAGAAGAAGCATTTAAATAAAGTTATTGTCATAAAAAGTGTTTGGGGACCTGGGTCCTGCCCCAGGGGACATGTATCAATGCAAAAAAAGGTTTAAAAACGGCCATTTTTTCTGGAGCAGTGATTTTAATAATGCTTAAAGTGAAACAATAAAAGTGTAATATTCCTTTAAATTTCGTACCTGGGGGGTGTCTATAGTATGCCTGTAAAGGGGCATATGTTTCCCGTGTTTAGAACAGTCTGACAGCAAAATGACATTTCAAAGGAAAAAAAGTAATTTAAAACTACTAGCGGCTATTAATGAATTGTCGGTCTGACAATACACAAAAGTTCATTGATAAAAACGGCATGGGATTTCCCCACAGGGGAATCCCAAATCAAAATTAAAAAAAAAAATGGCGTGGGGGTCCCCCTAAATTCCATACCAGGCCCTTCAGGTCTGGTATGGATATTAAGGGGAACCTCGTGCCAAAATTTTTTAAAAAAATGGTGTGGGGGTCCCCGTCAAAATCCATACCAGACCCTTCAGGTCTGGTATGGATTTTAAGGGGAACCCCGCACCAAAATTTAAAAAAAAATGGCGTGGGGTCCCCCAAAAATCCATACCAGACCCTTATCCAAGCACGCAACCTGGCAGGCCACAGGAAAAGAGGGGGGACGAGAGAGTGGCCCCCCTCCTGAACTGTACCAGGCCACATGCCCTCAACATTGGGAGGGTGCTTTGGGGTAGCCCCCAAAACACCTTGTCCCCATTTTGATGGGGACAAGGGCCTCATCCCCACAACCCTTGCCCGGTGGTTGTGGGGGTCTGCGGGCGGGGGCTTATCAAAATATGTAAGCCCCCTTTAACAAGGGTACCCCCAGATCCCGCCCCCCCATGTGAAATGGTAAGGGAGTACTTACCCCTACCATTTCACAAAAAAGTGTCAAAAATGTTAAAAATGACAAGAGACAGTTTTTTGACAATTCCTTTATTTAAAGTCTTCTTCTTTCCATCTTCTTCAGGTCTTCTATCTTGCTTCGGTTTCTTCCTCCATCTTCTTCTTCCTCTGGTTCTTCCTCCGATCCTCTGCTTCTTGCTCCGGTGTTCTCGTCTGGCATCTTCCTCCGCGGCGTCTTCTTCCCTGCTTCGTTCTCGGCCCGCTCCGCATCCATGGGAGGCTCCTACTGTGTGAAGCTTCTCATCTTCTGACACTTCTTAAATAACGGAGGGGGGACCACCCAGTGACCCCGCCCCACTCTGACATCACGGGGAAACCCATAGGGAAGTTCCCGTCAAGTCCGCGTGTGTCAGAGGGGGGCGGGGTCACTGGGTGGCCCTGCCCTCCATTATTTAAGAAGTGTCAGAAGACGAGAAGCGTCACACAGCGGGAGCCTCCCATCATGGATGCAGAGTGGCCCAAGAACAAAGAAGGGAAGAAGACACGCAGAGAAAGATGCCGGACGAGAACACTGGAGCAAGAAGCAGAGGATCGGAGGAAGAACCAGAGGAAGAAGAAGATGGAGGAAGAAACTGAAGGAAGATAGAAAGAAGACCCGAAGAAGATGGAAAAAAGAAGACTTTAAATAAAGGAATTGTCAAAAACTGTCATTTTTAACACTTTTTTGTGAAATGGTAGGGGTACTTTTGTACACCCTTACCATTTCACACAGGGGGGGCCGGGATCTGGGGGTCCCCTTGTTAAAGGGGGCTTCCAGATTCTGATAAGCCCCCCGCCTGCAGACCCCCACAACTACCGGGCATGGGGACAAGGTGCTTTGGCGGGTCCGGTTCAGGACTGGGGGGCGCTCTCTCTCATTCCCCCTCTTTTCCTGTGGCCTGCCAGGTTGCGTGCTCAGATAAGGGACTGGTATGGATTTTTGGGGGGACCCCACACCATTTTTTTTTAATTTTGGCGCGGGGTTCCCCTTAGAATCCATACCAGACCTGAAGGGCCTGGTGTGGATTTTGAGGGGGACCCCCACGCCATTTTTTTACATTTTGCCGTGGGGTTCCACTGTGGGGAAATCCCATGCCGCTTTTATCAATGAACTTTTTTTGTGTATTGTCAGACCGACAATTCATTAATAGCCGCGAGTAGTTTTAAATGACTTTTTTCCTTTGAAATGTCATTTTGCTGTCAGAATGTTCTAAACACGGGAAACATGCGCCCCTTTACAGGCATACTATAGACACCAACCCAGGTATGAAATTTAAAGGAATATTACACTTTTATTGTTTCACTTTAAGCATTAATAAATTTTTTTTGCATTGATCCATGTCCCCTGGGGCAGGACCCAGGTCCCCAAACACTTTTTATGACAATACCATGAATATAAGCCTTTAAAATAAGCACTTTTGATTTCTCCCATAGACTTTTAAAGGGTGTTCGGCGGCTTTCGAATTTGCCATGAACACCCCAAATTGTTCGCTGTTCGGCGAACTGGCGAACAGCCGATGTTCGAGTCGAACATGAGTTCGACTCGAACATGAGTTCGACTCAAACTCGAAGCTCATCCCTAATACTGACGACCTTCCCTCTTTTTGAAGAGAGTCTTTAGAGAAGGGAAAGTAATATTAGCAGGAGATTTTAACTTTATTTTTGATCCAGCCTTGGACGCTCAACCTTTATCTCTACGATCTGAAGGAGGACAACTTATAGTGCCATGCAAAAGTACTCACCCCCTTTGGCTTTTTACCTATTTTGTTACATTACAGCCTTTATTTCAATGTTTTTTTAATCTGAATTATATGTGATGGATCAGAACACAATAGTCTAAGTTGGTGAAGTAAAATTAGAAAAATATATACATAAAACTATTTTTCAGAAATAAATAACTGATAATTGGCATGTGCGTATGTATTCACTCCCTTTGTTATGAAGCCCATAAAATGCTCTGGTGCAACCAATTACCTTCAGAAGTCACATAATTAGTGAAATGATGTCCACCTGTGTGCAATCTAAGTGTCACATGATCTCTCATTACATATACAAGTACACACCCTTTTTGAAAGGCCCCATAGGCTGTAACACCTAAGCAAGAGGCACCACTAACCAAACACTGCCATGAAGACCAAGGAACTCTCCAAACAAGTAAGGGACAATGTTGTTGAGAAGTACAAGTCAGGGTTAGGTTATAAAAAAAATATCCAAATCTTTGATGATCCCTAGGAGCACCATCAAATCTATTATAACCAAATGGAAAGAACATGACACAACAGCAAACTTGCCAAGAGACCGGCGGACATCAAAACCGACAGACCGGTCAAGGAGGGCATTAATCAGAGAGGCAGCACAGAGACTTAAGGCAACCATGGAGGAGCTGCAGAGTTCCACAGCAGAGACTGGAGTATGTGTACATAGGATGACAATAAGCCATAAGCTCCATAGAGTTGGGCTTTATGCCAGAGTGGCCAGACGAAAGCCATTACTTTCAGCAAAAGACAAAATGGCATGTATTGAGTTTGCGAAAAGGCACGTGGGAGACTCCCAAAATGTATGGAGGAAGGTGCTCTGGTCTGATGAGACGAAAATTGAACTTTTTGGCCATCAAAGAAAACGCTATGTCTGGCACAAACCCAACACATCACATCGCCCAAAGAACACCGTCCCCACTTTGAAACATGGTGGTGGCAGCATCATGCTGTGGAGATGTTTTTCAGCAGATGGGACTGGGAAACTGGTCAGAGTTGAGGGAAAGATGGATGGCGAGAAATACAGGGATATTTTTGAGCAAAACTTGTACCACTCTGTGTGTGATTTGAGGCTAGGACGCAGATTAACCTTCCAGCAGGACAATGATCCCACTGCTAAAGCAACACTTCAGTGGTTTAAGGGGAAACATGTAAATGTGTTGGAATGGCCTAGTCAAAGCCCAGACCTCAATCCAATAGAAAATATGTGGTCAGACTTAAAGATTGCTGTTCACAAACGCAAACCATCCAAATTCAAGGAGCTGGAGCAGTTTTGCAAGAAGAAATGGGCAAAAATCCCAGTGGTAAGATGTGGCAAGCTCATAGAGACTTATCCAAAGCGACTTGGAGCTGTGATAGCCACAAAAGGTGGCTCTACAAAGTATTGACTTTAGGGTGCTGAATAGTTATGCACGCTGACTTTTTCTGTTATTTTGTCATATTTGTTGTTTGCTTCACAATTAAAAAAAAAAATCTTCAAAGTTGTGGGCATGTTCTGTAAATTAAATGATACAAATCCTCAAACAATCCATGTTAATTCCAGGTTGTGAGGCAGCAAAACACAAAAAATGCCAAGGGGGTGAATACTTTTGCAAGGCACTGTGGGTCAATTAAACAGAAGTTATATCAACAGCAGTTAATAGATGTATGGAGAGTCTTATACCCCAAAGGAAAAGACTTTACATACTATTCGCAAGTCCACTCTTCATATTCAATACTAAATCATATTCTCTTAGCCTATCAGTTTCTAGAAGGTTTGTAAAAAGTAGAAATAAAATCAATAACTTTTTCAGACCATACTTTGGTACTGGTTGTTTGAAGGACATCCCAGCCAGACAGAAGATCTGGAGGTTAGATGAATCCCTCTTACGTGACTCTAGAATAGTCAGAGACCTAGGGGGTCATTTACTATAGCGCCGGGAAGTACTGGGCACTAGTACATATAATAGCGTCCATTTTAGGCAATTGAGATTTCAACAGGCGATTTCAACAGGCGAACATGCGAATGAAAAAGAGAGCTATTAGCGTTGAACATTAGTAAATTCGGAAATCAGCGCTAATTAGTGATTCCGTGTATATGCAAATGCCATTTTCTTAAGTTATTATATAGCACTGCACTGCAACCATGATCCATGTATGTGAAAGAAACATTTTTATGTGAGACCTCGTGTGCATCTATTTATGTATTGATGAATAAGTTCAGTGCTCGCAACCTTTCCTCATAATTAATATCCTCCAGACCCTTTATTAGCTTAGTTGCCCTTATTTGTACTCACTCCATTTCCAGTACATCCTTCCTGAGGACTGGTGCCCAGAACTGGACAGAATACTCTAGGTGCAGCCGGACCAGAGTCTTGTAGAGCGGGAGAATTATTGTTTTATCTCTGGAGTTGATCCACTTTTTAATGCATGCCAATATTCTGTTTGCTTTGTTAGCAGCAGCTTGGCATTGCATGCCATTGCTGAGCCTATCATCTACTAGCACCCCCAGGTCCTTTTCCATCCTAGATTTCCCCAGAGGTTTCCCCTCCATGTATAAATTGCATTCATATTTTTGTCACCCAAATGCATTATTTTACATTTTTCTACATTAAAGCTCATTTGCCATGTAGTTGCCCACCCCATTAATTTGTTCAGATCTTTTTGCAAGGTTTCCACATCCTGCGGAGAAGTTATTGCCCTGCTTAGCTTAGTATTGTCGGCAAATACAGAGATTGAACTGTTTACCCCATCCTCCAGGTAATTTATGAACAAAATAAATAGGATTGGTCCCAGCACAGAACCCTGGGGACCCCACTACCCACCTCTGACCATTCCGAGTACTCCCCATTTATCACCACCCTCTGAACTCGCCTTTGTAGCCAGTTTTCAATCCATATACTCACCCTATGGTCCATGCCAATGGACCTTATTTTGTACAGTAAACATTTATGGGGAACTGTGTCAAATGCTTTTGCAAAATCCAGCTACACCACGTCTATGGGCCTTCCTTTATCTAGATGGCAACTCACATCCTCATAAAAGGTTACAAGATTGGTTTGGCAAGAACGAATCTTCATGAATCCATGCTGATTATTACTGCTAATGATACCGTTCTCTTTACTAAAATCTTGTATATAGTCCCTTATCATCCCCTCCAAGAGTTTCCATACTATTGATGTTAGGCAAACTGGTCTGTAATTCCCAGGGATGTATTTTGGGCCCTTTTTAAATATTGGTGCTACATTGGCTTTTCTCCAATCACCTGGTACCATTCCAGTTAATAGACTGTAAGTAAAAATTAGGAACAATGGTCTGGCAATTACTTGACTGAGTTCCCTAAGTACCCTTGGATGCAAGCCATCTGGTCCCGGTGATTTATTAATGGTAAGTCTCCCAAGTCTAATTTTAATTCTGTCCTCTGTTAACCATGGAGGTGCTTCCTGTGATGTGTCATAAGGATAAACACTGCAGTTTTGCACCCTTACATTTCTTGTTGCATTCTTAATAAAGCCTGAATGCTGATGATGATCCCTAAACCTTGCATTTTTTGAAGGCCTTCTCCTTTGCTTTTATATGTATTTTTACATTGGAGATAAGCCATTCAGGACTTTTGTTCGCTCTTTTAAATTTATTACTGTGATGGGAGGGCCCGTGGAACTCAGAATACATCTTATGTCTAAGTCACCCTGTGCCAGGATGAGGAGTGAGAAAATATATCTTGGACTACTTAAAATGGGACAGTAATATTTGTCCACAATGTCTCCCAGGATGTATGTAGAGACTTTTATTGGTTTGGTTGATTCTGAACTCAACCTGTTAATTGAGTGAGCTGATCACATTGTCCTCTATACAATGTAGGAGACGGGAGGACTCCTATTGGAGCTCATGTTAATTAGGTTAATTAGGTTGTGTTTGTATTGTTAATTGTAATTAGCTCCAGCTATTGTGTTTATACTACTGTGTGAAGCTCAGTGCCCACAAGTCTGTCATCTGGTCTGGGTAAATTCTGTAGTAAATTAGCTCATGTTAATTAGGTTAGCTTTGAGTCAGCCTGCTGTATAAATGTGTGTGAGATCTCAAATAAAGAGTGAGTTCTGATGTAATCCAAGACTGGTGTTGTCTAGTTCTTGGGGGTTCCTATAGCCAGATCCATTGGACTCGTGTTCCAGAACTTAGGAAGCGATATACTGGCGGAACCACTCAAGCGGAGTGTGGGACATTCTGTGACATTGGTGGCAAGCAGCGGGAAAGCTTCCTGCAGTCTGGGAAATCTAAACCTCCACCTGGATCCAAGATCAGGATAGCAGACTTCAGTCACCCCAGCGGAGATATGGACCTGGCATCAGAATTCCCGGGGCTGCTGCGGATCATCCTTTCAACATACACCAGGACTGTGTCTGAGGATGAATACCTGGAGCTTAGGCAGCAAATTCGGGTGGAGCTCTGGATTGCAGCCCTCCGTCTTGCTGGTATAAAACAGGGCAAGTGCTTTCCAACCCAAGAGCAACGGGCCAGTGACCAACGGGCATTGCGGATGGCATTCCTGGGAGAGCAGCCCCAGGAGCAATGGGTGACTGAGTTGGACAGGATGGTCCAGCAGGAGATAGAGCTGGACAATCATTATCGGGCTCTGCAATGGCACGCAGAGGAGGGATATTTAGGGGAGACAACAGAATGCTCTCCGGAGGGATATGACTTTGGCGGCCCTGGATTGCTGTGGGAGAGCCTTACAGATCATTTTATGTTTGGCGATGAAGGGGAGCCTGACCTTGAGGACCTGCGAGAATATAGAGAGGCTATGCTTGGTCTTGCAGGGGTCTCAGAGCTCAAACCTGATCTGGACCATTTGCTAAGGAAGGAACAGCATCTGGAAAGGGCATACAGGAAACTGCTAGAACACGTTCAGCAGCATGCCAGAGAATCGGCAGTGGAAAATCTGAAGATTGCCGTCCCCAAACCTGAAGTGCTGACAACAGGGCAGAGCTCTGCTAACCTCTGTCCAGCACTGATAATATCTTCTGGGTTCCATGGACAGGAGATGGTGAACCTCTATCCCCAGACACCAGTTATAGAGATAGGGGACTTAATAGACTTTTCTGCTGAGGAAGAACAACCTGATAAGCCTCCAGCAGAAGAGCTGGTATTAGGGCCAAACTTCACTGTGCTCTGCCCAGCACCAACAGCAGTATCTGTGGAGTTACAACAAACTTCTCCAGCTGAAGATCTGGCAACTGAACAGAGGGTCCAAGACCTCTGCCCCACACCTGTGGCAGTTTCGGAGGCCCAGGGTGAGAAGGTGGCAATCACTTCCCAGCAGCAGATACAGGGGGAGAAGGGAGAGGAGGTGTGTGTTGTCCCTCCCCAACAGTTGGCCAGGGTGGAGGAAGTGGCCTTCCCTCCCCAGCAAAGATCAGTGCACCTGGGAGACAGTACCATCGACATGTCGTCCAAGTAACCAGATGAGGGAATGGAAAAGGAAGCAGCCGGCTCACCTCCCCAATGGCAGCTACACAGTTTGGGAGTGGAGGAAGCCAGCCTCCTGCCCCAACGGTTAGCCGGAGCGGAGGATGCGGAGTCCCCAGCAGAAGTGCTGGCAACGGGGCAGAGTGTTACCAACCTCTGCCCAGCACCTGCAACAACTCCAGAGTTCCAGGGAGGCAGGGCAGTTGGCCTCCCTCCCCAACAGTTAGCTGGAACAGATGGTGTGGGGTTTCCAGCAGAATGGCTGGCAACAGGGCCGAGGACTGCTGGACTCTGCCCTCAACTAACAGAGGATGGATTTCCTGTGAAGGTGGATGGGACTTCAGTCTCCACCTGTATACCCCAGGGATGCTGGGCAGTTGGCTCAGATTCCCAACAGCATGACAGAGTGAGCCCAGACACCCTATCTTCTCTCCAGCGGCAGAAAGGACTCCAGGGAGAAGGGCCAGTCCAGGCCTCTCCCCAGCGGCAGATATGTTCTCTGAGAGAGGCAGAGGTTGGCTGGGTGAGTAATGCTTTGTTTGGAACAATTTATTTGGGGTACTGTGTGGGTACAGGCATTAGAGGACTGGAGCTACTTACTAACTTCGGAGTCAACCCGTCTGGGGTCTCCTCCTATTTTAGTCTTCTGCCGAAAGGGGAGAGATGTGACGGGAGGGCCCGTGGAACTCAGAATACATCTTATGTCTAAGTCACCCTGTGCCATCCTGGCACAGGGTGAGTGAGAAAATATATCTTGGACTACTTAAAATGGGACAGTAATATTTGTCCACAATGTCTCCCAGGATGTATGTAGAGACTATTATTGGTTTGGTTGATTCTGAACTCAACCTGTTAATTGAGTGAGCTGATCACATTGTCCTCTATACAATGTAGGAGACGGGACGACTCCTATTGGAGCTCATGTTAATTAGGTTAATTAGGTTATGTTTGTATTGTTAATTGTAATTAGCTCCAGCTATTGTGTTTATACTACTGTGTGAAGCTCGGTGCCCACAAGTCTGTCATCTGGTCTGGGTAAATTCTGTAGTAAATTAGCTCATGTTAATTAGGTTAGCTTTGAGTCAGCCTGCTGTATAAATGTGTGTGAGATCTCAAATAAAGAGTGAGTTCTGATGTACTCCAAGACTGGTGTTGTCTAGTTCCTGGGGGTTCCTATAGCCAGATCCATTGGACTCGTGTTCCAGAACTTAGGAAGCGATATACTGACGGAACCACTCAAGCGGAGTGTGGGACGTTCCATGACAATTACCCAATGGGATGCATTGGCTAATGCCCTTATTTAATATGCTCTTAAAGCAAACCCTTCTCTCCTCCGTGTTTTTTGTTCCTAAGATTTTATCCCAATTCATGCCTTCTAACAAGGTTCTAAGTTTAGGGAAGTTGGCTCTTTTGAAATTCAGTGTCTTTGTATTCCCCTTATGTTTCCTATTTGTGTGATTTATACTGAAGCCAATTGACCTGTGATCACTGTTTTCTAAATTGCCCCGTATTTCCACATCCATGATCAGGTCTGTATTGTTGGTAATCAGTAGATCCAGTAATGCTTTATTTGTAGTTGGTGCATCTACCATCTGAACCATAAAATTGTCCTGCAAGACATTTAGGAACTGGCGAGCCTTAGACGAATGCGTGGTTCCCTCCGCCCAGTCTGTGTCTGTGTCAGAGAAATAGTAGAAACCTTACCTGCTAGCGTCGTCGCTTCCCAGCGCCGATGCCGAGAGTGGTGCTGCGGCGCATACGAGTGCATGATACTGTGGGTCGGCGCACATGAGTACACAGTGTGGCACAACGGCATGGGCACACGCGCTACTGGGCGCACAGCATGAGTCTCTCTGGCGGGTCTATAAAAAGCAGTCTTGTTTCTTGTCTCATTGCTGGTTTGTCTTTTCAGCTTCCAGTGCTCTTGTTCCCAAGTTCTGTTTACCTGTGCCTGCCTGCTGTGACCCGGATTGTCTTGACCATCTCTGAACTTCTCCTGCACTTGACCTCGGCTTGCCTTACGGACTTCTCTTCCTGCCTGATCCCTGTGTTTGACCCTCGGCCTGTTCTAAGGACTTTGCTATTGCCTGATCCCTGTGTTTAATCCTCTGCCTGTTCTAAAGGACTTCTCTTCTGCTTGATAATTGTGCATGAAAGGACTTTCCCTCGACTGGACCACTGTGTTCGACCCTCGGCCTCCTCATCAGACTTTGCTTCAGTTACTATCTCCAGATCAAGGTGTTAGAGCCTCGGCTAGGTTTTCTCATTGGTCCAGTGTCCTAGCCTTCTCTGCACGGTCCTTCTCTCTGCCAGAAGATCTTCACGCAAGCTTCTCCTACCTGCTGGCGACCCGTGCCCCTCCATGCCCGATACCTTCTGTGCCACCTCTAGGGGTATAGCACACTCATTTGCAAGTGGAGCTGCTCTCAGCATCTCGGCCTTGGTGAGTACCTGACAGTACAAACCAGCCCCTTCAGATAAAAAGGGGATTCAGCGATTTGTTGGCTTTGCCAATTTTTATCACAGATTCATTTAAGGGTTCTCTTCAATCATCTCCCCCATCACTCAACTAACCAGCCAGCAGTTCCAATGGTCCCAGGAAGCCCAGGAAGCTTTCAATGAACTAAAGAGACTTTTCATGTCGGCTCCTATTCTCCAACATCCCAACCCAGTTTTGCCCTATGGGCTTGAAGTGGATGCCTTGGAGTCGGCAATGGGGGCAATCCTGTCCCAAAGAAAGCCAAAAAAGCACTGCTTCACCCGGTGGCCTTTGCCTCTTGTAAACTCAGCCCTCCGGAGAAAAATTATGATGTTGGAGACCGAGAGTTACTAGCCATAAAATTTGCCTTGGAAGAGTGAAGATATTTGCTGGAGGGGGCATCCCAACCCATCATGATTTTTACGGACCACCGTAACCTGGAGTATCTCTGAACAGCCAAGTGCCTTAGACCTCGACAAGCCCGTTAGGCCTTATTCTTCTCCAGGTTCAACTTCCATGTCTCTTGTCGACCTGGCTCTAAGAACGGAAGGCGGACACACTCCCCCGTATGTTCCCAGAAATCAATGAATCAACAGAACCTGGAACCATCCTATCTCCACACAAGTTCCTTAGCCTTATTCAGCCCAATCTCAGATCGGCCATCAAACAGGCCTCCAGTTAATGTACTGGACCCAAAGTATCCTCACTGGAAAAGAGAGACAGTATGTTATGGGCCCAAGACAAGGTATTCATTCCTTCTCTAGTAAGACTTCAAATTTTACAAACTTTTCATGACCACAAGCTGGCAGGAGTTAATCAACTGCTCCTGTTGGTGGCCGGGTTAGAGACAAGACTACAAAAATTATGTACAATCTTGTATTTCTTGCCAATGCAGTAAGGGGTCAAACACCAAGTCATGGAGACTTTTGAGATCCTTGCCCGTTCCTGAATGTCCCTGAAAAGAGGTCTCTATGGACTTTATCGGTGACCTGCCCCCCTCTGAGAAGTTTACTACCATCCTAGTAGTTGTCAACCGTCTCTCAAAAATGGCACACTTCCTGCCCATAATAGGCACTCCTTCTGCTTCAACTACTGCAAATATCTTTATAAAAGAAGTGGTAAGACTTCATGGTGTTCCTCAAAACATTGTGTCCGACAGGGGAATTCAATTCACTTCAAAATTTTGGAAGGATCTGTGTAAGTCTCTAGAAATCAAAACCTCCCTCTCTTCTGCATATCATCTGCAAAGCAATAGCTAGACAGAGAGGACTAATCAAACTCTTGAGCAATTCCTCTGTTTCTGCTCCTGCTCCCAAGATGACTGGTCTACTCTTCTAACCTACACAGAGTTTGCCTACAACAATTCCATACACTCTGCCATCAACCAAACACCTTTCTGGGCAAACTACGGTTTTCACCCTTCTTTACTACCAGATTCCATCCCCGAAGTTGCAACTCCTGCAGTACAGGATCGAATAAATTTTATCATAACAAATTTCTTGCAGATTCAAGAAGCCATGAAGAAGGCCCAAAACAGCTACGAAGAATACTATAATAGAGGAAGAAGGAGTAACCCAAGTTTCTAAGTTGGAGATAAAGTGTGGCTATCTGCTTTCAATCTCAAACTACCCTGCCCGTCATGTAAATTAGGCCCGAAGTTCATTGGTCCTTTTGAAATTAAGAGGACAGTGAACCCAGTGGCTTTCGAACTGACCTTGCCCAATTCTTATAGGATACACCCGGTGTTCCATGCTTCTTTACTAAAACCGGTCATCCCCAACTCTTTCCCAGGAAGAGAAGAACTACCTCCTCCACCAATTGAGATTGAAGGAGAAGAAGAATTTGAAGTGGAGGCAATAGTATACTGCAGAAAAAGGGGGGACGGGTACAATACTTAGTTAAATGGAAGGGGTATCCCCCAGAGGACAATTCTTGGAAACCTTCTAGCAATGTTCATGCCCCTCGCTTAGTGCAAGAATTTCACAGAAGACACGTAGGGATCCTGACTAAGTTGGGCATCCGGAGGCTGCCCCTTGGGGGGCACTGTCAGAGAAATAGTAGAAACCTTACCTGCCAGCATCCCAGTGCGCCTGCGCGGGAGAGTAGTGCTGTGCCACATACGAGTGCATAATACTGCGGGTCGGCGCACACGAGTACACAGTGTGGTGCAACGACGTGGGTACACGCGCGCTACTGGGCACACAACGTGAGTCTCCCTGGCGGGCCTATAAAAAGCAGTCTTGTTTCTTGTCTCATTGCTGGTTTGTCTTTTCAGCTTCCAGTGTTCCTGTTGCCAAGTTCTGTTTACCTGTGCCTGCCTGCTGTGACCTGGATCGTCTTGACCATCTCTGAACTTCTCCTGCACTTGACCTCAGCTTGCCTTACGGATTTCTCTTCCTGCCTGATCCCTGTGTTTGATCTTCAGCCTGTTCTAAAGGACTTCTCTTCTGCTTGTTAAGTTTGCATGACCCCGGCTTGTTTAAAGGACTTTCCTTCTACTGGACCACTGTGTTTGACCCTCGGACTCCTCATCAGACTTTGCTTCAGTTACCATCTCCAGATCAAGGTGTTAGAGCCTCGGCCGGGTTTTGTAATCGGTCCAGTGTCCTAGCCTTCTCTGCACGGTCCTTCTCTCTGCCAGAAGATCTTCACGCAAGCTTCTCCTACCTGCTGATGACTCGTGCCCCTCCTTGCCCAATACCTTCTGTGCCACCTCCAGCGGTATAGCGCACTCAGTTGCAAGGGGAGCCGCTCTCAGCATCTCGGCCCTGGTGAGTACCTGACAGTCTGGATAATTAAAATCCCCCATTATGATAACATTTCCCATCCTTGCTGCTAATCCAACTTGTGATAGGAGATCCATCTCCCCCTCCTCCCTCAGGTTAGGGGGCCTATAGCATACTCCCAGTAATATTTTCCCCTTAGCTTTATCTGTTTGGAGCTCTACCAATAAGGGTTCCACCTCCTCCCTAGCTCCCTTAGTGATGTCATCTCTCACATTCACTTGTACATTATTCTTGATATATAGGCAAACCTCTCCCCCTTTTTTGTCCTCTCTATCCCTGTGATAAAGGGTATACCCTTGAATGGTTGTTTTTTTTTTTTTGTTTTTTTCTATAATGCAGGTCTCAGCATACTTAGCACAATGGCTTGGTGGTCTGCTCAGATGTCTCCACAGCACTCATGGTCTGAGTTCAAATCCCAGCTAACCTACTATCCTCGAGCTGTGTTTATTTTTTCAGCACACAAGTGAATAAAAATAAACAAAGAAATGTAAACTGCCCTATAGCTAGTGTGTGGTGTTAGGAATTCCACACCATAATATTATTGAATACTCATATACCATTGCATGCATTCGAAGAGTTAATATAATAGAATCAGCCAAATTAAAGTGCATCAGCTAATTGGCATTCACCTATTTTCGGCACATGCTGCTTTGGCTAAATTGTCATTCGCCTTTTTTTCACCAATGCAATCTTTTAGTATCTCTCTGTGGGATTTGAACCCATGAGTTTTTCAAAGCCTGAGTTTTTCAAGGTAGAAGAGCTGACCACTAGCCTATTGGGCTTAGCTTAATCATATGTAGAAAATACATTTACTAGTGTTTGATGTTTTTTCTCCCCAAGCTGTCTTCTCCCCAAGCCATCTCTCATGCCGCCGCCGTCTTCTCCCGCTGCTGTTCTTCTGCATAGCCGGTTACCCACTAATAAAAAAAAGCCACTTTTCTTCTGTGGCGGTCTTCTGTGGCCATTCAATGACATCATCCGGAGAGCCTGCCACATGGCTATGTAAGAGACGCCACACAGCGGGTGACAACACAGCGGAGGAAGACCGCCACAGAAGAAGAGCAGTTTTGCAGCTTTTTTTTTTATTAGCGGGTAACCGATGGTGCAGAAGAACACAGCAGATGGAGAAGACGGCAGCTGCAGGAGAGATGGCTCTGGGAGAAGACAGCTCAGGGAGAAGATGGCGGTAGGAGAGACAGCAGCAGGAGAAGACAACTCAGGGAAGAAGACAGCTCGGAGCTATTTTACAATAAAGGACCAGCTATTGTTTTTTTTACATTTCACTGCTTTTTTTGGTGAATGGGTAGGGGTAAGATGTACCCCATACCCATTCACATGGGCAGGATCATTTTTTTTTTTTTTTGTATTTCAAAGAAGTTTATTCCAAAAAAGAAAGATAATAACAATTGTACAGAGATTTACAACGACCATGTACAAAGTTGGAGCACAATATATAGCAATTGTACAAAAATGGAATAGTATCATGTGAGTAGTTGGTAGAAAGAAAAACAATTTACAGATAATCTCCAAAATGAACCAATCAGACTCCATGCAAAGGAATGAGCAGGGGGTGAAAGTACAATCAGTATTAAAAGGGCTCTGTTCACAGGCCCCCCCCACAGCCACACTACGAACCCCATCTGGGAGCCTTAGGGTTAGGCCGCTCTCTCTACTGAGACCTGAAACCCCCATGGGCGTGACATAAAAAAAAAAGTAAAAAAAAGACAGCCTGTTGGAAGCAATAGTGCTCAGAGATAGGTAAACGGTGAATATCAAAGGGGGCCTGAGAGAGTCTCCCCTGTACTCAAATGGGTTAAAGTGTTCAACAAGAAAACTGTTCTAGGGTAAATGCTTACTCCAGAAAATGTAATAGGGCAATTCAGTCTGAGGCTGAGCAGAAAAAGGAAGGAAGAAGAAAGTTACAGGAAGAGGGAGAGAAGGGGGGAGAGAATGAGTCTGGAATAGGGGGAGTGATAAGAGAAGGAAGAAGAGGTGGGGAACCTTTGTGGAGAGGAGCGAAAAACGGGTAGTTGTGAGACTTGTGTGGACCAATAGGGGCCTCTGTGCCTTAGGGGAGCAGAGAGACTCCTATGTATTTAGCCCAGGGTTCCCAAATGAGTTTAAATCTCTCTGAAGTGTCCAAAATGGCCTTAGAATTTTTTTACCTGTGCCATTATCCAGGAGATCTTCTGTTTGGTCTGGTAAAAGGAGACCGAGGGGGATTTCCATGAGTGTGCTATTGTTATCTTGGCCCCCAGTAGGATAAAATGGAATAGGGATTGAGTCAATTTGGGTACATCAGGGATTCTGCTATTAAGGAGTGCTATGGTTGGATCCTGTTTCACCACGTATCCAGTGGACTTGCGGATGAGGTTAAAGATTCTGTTCCAATAACCCCTGATTTTGGGGCACTCCCAAAGGGTGTGTAGGAGGGAGCCTAGGTGGCCACATCCTCTATAGCAGTGTGGAGAGGACTGACGATAGAATTTGGTGAGGCAGGTGGGAACCAGGTACCATCGGGATATCACTTTGAAGCCCGCTTCCACAAGGGAGATATTGAGAACTCCTCTGTAAGAGCGGGCAAAGTTTGTGTGCCAAGTCTCCAGATCCCACTCCATCTGAAGGTCTCGTTCCCAATTCAACATATAGGTTGCTTTCTCCAAAGCGGGGAGTCAGAACTTTTCCATATCTGGTGCAGGAAATGTAACAGCTGGTTATAGCGGAATGTTTCTAAAGGTGTCATGTCCAATTTGGATATGCAATAGCTAATGCCGCGTACACACGGTCGGACTTTTCGGCTACAAAAGTCCGACGGACGCCGATGGACCAAGTCCGGCGGACAATCCGATCATGTGTGGGCTTCCCCGGACTTTCAGCGGACTTTTCCAGCTGCAAATCTGACGGACTTTAGATTTGGAACATGCTTCAAATCTTTACGTCGTAACTCCGCCGGACCCAGAAATCCGCTCGTCTGTATGCTAATTTGTCGGACAAAAAAACAATGCATGCTCAGAAGCAAAAACTAAACGGAAGCACTCGGTCTAGTAAAACTAGTGTTCGTATTGTAGGTAGCACATTCCTCATGCTGCAAATTCTGTGATCGTTGAATGCAGCGCATTTAATGTTTTCTTTAATAATGCTATAAGAACAAAGATGTTTTGCTGTTCCTATTCACACAGAGTTCTCCCAAACTGATTTCTAGATTATTTTTCTCTTTGATCTCATGAATGATATAGTATTTTTTTTAAAAGCCATATCTCCATACTAATACTAATTTTTACACTTTTTTTGGGGGGGGAGTCATCTTTTATTTTAGATTTTATCCAGATTTTTTTATGATTATTGTCGAAATTATTTTATCTAAATGTTGTTTGTTTTTGGGTTTCTAAAATTAACAAAAAGAACCATTTTTTTTTTTTGTCGTTCTTAAATTGAACACAAATACATTTTTCTTTTCTTTTTTTTTTTTAATTTTGTTTGGTTTAAGTTACCACAAAGAACCTTTTTTTTTTGTATTTGGATTTTTTCTTTGTATATAAAGTTAACACAAAGAACCTTTTTTGGTTATGTATATATATTTTTTTTTTGTTTTTTTTAAGTTACTACTAGAACATTTTTTTTGGTGTTTTTGCAACCTCAAGGAGATTGTTGTTCCTTGTTAATTTGACATTGTCTCTAAATCAATGATGTTAATTAAAACACATAAAGTCCTTTCATAAACTAAAATATCCATTTATTTATGAAAAAAAGAAAATAAAGAGGAAGTCAACGCTGGCAAAAGTCTGGACAAGAAAATTGGGATCTTGAGGAGTCCATATAAGAGGGAGCACAATCTGGTCCAGGAATCCCAGAGATCAACAGCAGCAGCAGATGATTTAGATGTCCCCAGACTGTGGTACTACAAAAGCCTGCATCTTCTGTCAGACCAGACTGAACTCAGGTCATCACTTTCTTTTCTTCCCTGCAGCCTTCCCTCCACGCTGCCCTGCACCCTTTCCTGCAGCCTTCCCTGCAGCCTTCCTTGGAGGCTGTGGCTCTGGTGGTTGAGTTGTGGCAGGAGGTGAAGGAGGAGGAGGAGGAGGGGGGCTGCCTCATTTATTTGTGTGTTGGCAGTTAGCTCGCCGTTCAGCCCCTTGTGTATCATTTCAGCAAACAGTTTTTCACAAATGAGGCGTTGGCCCCACTCCATTTGAAGCAGCCTGCTGGCTAAATAGCAATCATAGGCCTCTTCAGCTTCGGGGGGGCTCTTCAAATAATTGGTGGCCTCTCGCATGAGGCGCAGGGATGCCTCCTGTGTCACCGTTCCCTTTCTGGCCCTTTTTGTAGGAAGGCGGAGGGGGGCCACTTGGGATTGGGTCAGGCTCCTACTGGGCCCAGCCACCTCCTGCCTGACACTGGGTCCAGCCTCCTCCAGGATGACACTGGGTCCAGCCTCCTCCAGGATGACACTGGGTCCAGCCTCCTCCTGGATGACACTGGGTCCAGCCTCCTCCTGGATGACACTGGGTCCAGCCTCCTCCTGGATGACACTGGGTCCAGCCTCCTCCTGGATGACACTGGGTCCAGCCTCCTCCTGGATGACACTGGGTCCAGCCTCCTCCTGGATGACACTGGGTCCAGCCTCCTCCTGGATGACACTGGGTCCAGCCTCCTCCTGGATGACACTGGGTCCAGCCTCCTCCTGGATGACACAGGGTCCAGCCTCCTCCTGGATGACACAGGGTCCTGCCTCCTCCTGGATGACACAGGGTCCTGCCTCCTCCTGGATGACACAGGGTCCTGCCTCCTCCTGGATGACACAGGGTCCTGCCTCCTCCTGGATGACACAGGGTCCTGCCTCCTCATGGCTGTCCCTGGGCCCAGCCTCCTCCTGCCTGCCACTTTCCCCACTTTCCTCCTGGCTGACCTCATCCTGTGTATAAAAAAGGGACATAGTTTTAGTTGTTTGTTTTTGGTTCATCAGTGACACACAATTTGCTTCTCATGACTTGCAAATTCAATGTTAATACATCTATTAATAAAAGAGTCTAGAAATCAGAGACCATAATTTTTTAAAGCAGGTGACAAACATATTTGGCCACTACTGTCAATTGATATGTATACATAATTTTTAGGAGAAAATTATTTTAATCAATTATAACATCTAGTTAACATCATTAATATTAGGACAGTAAATATTTTTCAAATTAATTTACCTGACTCCAGATGGTCACATCCGGTTCTTCCAGGATGGAAGACCCAGCTTGGTCCTCATCAGCCTCTGCTGGGGTGGAGGGAAGAGTGCATGGAAGGGTGGAGGGAGGGGTGGAGGAAAGGGTTGAAAGTGATGCCCTGGCTTCAGTCTGGTCATCAAGAAAATGTAGTTTATTGTAGTACCACAGCCTGGGTACATATACATCATCTGCTGATGCTCCTGATCTCAGGGAATTCTGGATCTTGTTATGCTCCCTCTTACACATGTTCCACAAGATCCCAATTTTCTATAACAACATCTCCATCGTTGCCTCTGGGATGTACGTCTGGACAAATGTCAGAAGTCTCTCCAGTGTTGACTTCTTTACATGCTTAAGATAATATTGAGGGTGTTTGACCTCCCACAGATTTCTCATCTCTCTGTATTGATCGATAAAAGCCGACAGAAATTCAGGCTCCTTAAATTTTGCATTCGTAATTTCTGTATAAGATAAAGACACAAGACAAAAAACACTTATGTTTCTGCTAAACCTTCATCATCTTATCCCAACATAGGCCTCATCAATCTGTCAAGCCATATAGGGTGCTTGCTACAAAGTTTTTACCAAATTTCAAAATACCTTTGTTTTCTAGCGTCCCAGTCCACTATCATCTACGCACAGAACGTACGTACCACACAATACGTATGTCAGGAGCCAGGGAGCGTCTCCGCTCGCCGGGCTCCGGTGCGCATGCGCACGGGACGAGCGCTTCGCCGCACACCCGTCCGCGGCCTGATGGTGCGGCGCGCGCGGGTGCACGGCGGTCCCCGTGTGCGCGCCGTAGCCCGTGCGGGTGCCCGGTAGCGCGTCACACTGACGCGCTCGCCGGGCAGGGGGGCTATATCTGACGGCTCCAGCACCCAGTCGGGTTGCTGGTTTGTCGTCAGCTCTCCCTGTTCTCTGAGCCTGTGTTACCTTGTACTTCTGCCTGATCTGTGTACCGAACCTCTGCTGGCCTGTTTAACCACTACTCTCCCGGCTTGTCCCTTGTACTTCTGCCTGATCTGTGTACTGAACCCTGGCCTGTTTAACCACTGCTCTGCTGGACAATCCTATCTATAACCTGCCTGATCTGTGTACCAAACCCCTGGCCTGTTTAACTACTACTCTGCTGGACTATCTTGATTATACCTGTCAGATCTGTGCACCGAATCCTGGCCTGCTTAACCACCGCGCTGCTGGATCTTGTGATACCCTGATTATTACCTGCCTGTTCCCTAACCTCTGCTTGTGTTTTCAGCCCGGCTCCCTGCGGATCCCAGGACACCCGCTTCCAGCTTCTGAACCTTCTATCCTTCTGGAAGCCCGTGCCTCCGCGTGCCCTCAGCCTCCTGTACCCATTTCGGGGGTCTGGGTGCGCGTGGTCGTAAGGGCGAGCCGCTCTCGGCATCTCGGCCTCGGTGAGTATTTGTCCATGACAGTACAAACCAGCCAGATGTCTGAGGCCGACAGAGCGCGCTCTCCTCTGGAGATCCTGTGCCAACAAGTATCTACCCTCGCGGACTCCGTACAGAAGTTACAAGAAGGTTATACACAAATTGATAACCGTCTGCAGCAGATCACCGGGTTACTACCCTCCGCAGCCGCAGCTCCTGCACCCAGCAGTGGGGGTCCACTTCCCCAAGCTCCGGCCAACCCCACTGTGGTCATGGCTCTTCCTGAGCCCAGGGTCCCTACACCTGAACGGTTCTCGGGAGACCGCAAGAAGTTTAGGGCTTTTAAAAACGCATGTTCCCTCTACTTCGCCCTACAGCCGAGAACCTTCTCCTCAGAAATCGTCAAGGTGGGGTTTGTGATTTCCCTGCTATCCGAAGAACCCCAGGCTTGGGCCCACAGCCTGATGGAACAGAGCAGTCCTGCCCTGAACACTATCGAGGCCTTCTTTGAGAGCATGACCCAGCTCTACGATGATCCGCAACGCATGGCCACGGCCGAAGCTATCTTGCACCATTTGTCCCAAGGAAGAAGACCTATTGAGGACTATACAGTGGAGTTCCGTAAGTGGGCGGCCGATACCAACTGGAATGAGCCGGCCCTGCGTTATCAATACCGTCAAGGCTTGTCTGAATTACTCAAAGATGAGTTAGCTAGGATGGAGACCCCTGCTTCCCTAGAGGAACTCATTCAAGCAGCTACAAAGCTCGATCGGCGTCTTCGGGAGCGGCGCTCAGAACGGTTTCAGCTGCCTCGCCCTGCCTGGGCATCGCCAAGACCTCACTCTACGGTACCCTCAACTTCATCTTCAGTTACCACTGCATCGGTCCCTGAGGTCGAACCAATGCAGCTCGGCTTGGTCCGAGGTCCGTTGACCTCCGAAGAGAAGCAGCGCAGGCGGCAGTCTAACCTTTGCCTCTATTGCGGAGGAACCGGACACTTCCTGCGCAGCTGTCCGATCAGGCCTAGTAAGTTCCCTCAGTCAAACGTATTGAACTTTCCAAACAATAACATTCCCAAGGCTTATGTGATGTTGTTTGTTTCTCTACAGCTTCCGGAAAGGGAGACTCGCCTGCAGGCCATCGTTGATTCCGGGGCCTGCAGTTGTTTCATAGATTCCACCTTGGCACACAGATTGAAGATCCCTCTACAAACCAAAAAGCAGGATCTACAAATACATCTGGCCGACGGATCCCTTCCTTGCTCTGGTCCCATCACCCAGGAGACCCAACCTATTTCAGTAGTCACAGACTCCGGCCACCGGGAGTTCTTACGGCTTGACCTAATTCGTTCACCAATCTTTCCCATCATACTTGGCCTACCATGGTTACAAGCTCACGATCCACTAATCAAATGGAGCACCAAGTCAGTATCCTTCTCTTCTCAGTATTGCTCTCAGCACTGCCTGCTCCCGGATTCCAAAGTTTGCGCCACAATGGCGGTACCACCAGACAATCTCCAACACGTCCCCTCCGAGTACCTCGAGTTTCAAGAGGTTTTCAGTAAACAAATGGCTGACCGCCTACCACCTCACAGGGCCTACGACTGTCCAATTGACCTTCTTCCTGGATCCGAGATTCCATTTGGCCGGATATTTCCCCTTTCTGAAACCGAGCTGGAGGCTCTAAAGCAGTACATAGACGAAAATCTTGAGAAAGGTTTCATCCGCCCTTCATCCTCACCCGCCGGAGCGGGTATCTTTTTCGTTGGGAAGAAAGATGGTACCCTAAGACCCTGCATAGACTATCGACAACTTAACAACATCACAATTAAGAACCGGTACCCGTTGCTGCTCATTCCTGAGTTATTCCAGAGGTTCCGATCAGCCAAGGTGTTCTCTAAACTCGACCTCCGAGGGGCCTACAATCTCGTCAGGATCAGGGCTGGAGACGAATGGAAGACGGCCTTTAGATCCAGATTCGGTCACTTCGAGTATTTAGTGATGCCATTCGGTCTCTGCAACGCTCCAGCTACCTTCCAACATCTAGTGAATGACATATTTCGACAATATCTAGATGACTTCCTTGTGGTATATCTGGACGATATCCTTATCTTCTCTCCTACGCTAGAGATGCACAGGAGGCACGTTAAAATGGTTCTTGCTATTCTTCTACAACACAAGCTATACCTGAAAGCCGAAAAGTGTGAGTTTGAGAGATCAACCATACAATTCTTGGGATTCATACTCTCTACCAATGGGGTTGCAATGGATCCCCAGAAGATTCAGGCAATTCAGGAGTGGCCAGCACCATCTAAAAAGCTCCATAAAAAAGGAGTACAGAGGTTTATAGGATTCGCCAATTTCTATCGGAAATTTATCGTGGGATTCTCAGCCATTGTGGCACCTATTACCCAATTAACTCGGCAGCATCATTCTTTCCAGTGGTCCGCAGCTGCTCAAGAGGCCTTCCTTAAGTTAAAAGAACTATTCAGTTCCGCTCCAATCCTCTGCCATCCTGACCCGACTCAACCCTTCGTACTGGAGGTAGACGCATCGGAAATCGCAACCGGAGCAATTCTTTCCCAGAGACAGGGACCAAAGGCCATTCTACATCCAGTAGCTTTCGCTTCTCAGAAACTCAGCCCACCGGAACTCAATTACGACGTGGGTGACAGAGAGCTGTTGGCTATAAAGTTTGCTTTGGAGGAATGGAGGTATCTGCTGGAGGGGGCAGTTCATCTGGTGATGATCTTTACGGATCACAAAAATCTCGAGTACCTCAGAACAGCAAGACGGTTAAAACCCCACCAAGCCCGTTGGGCCCTTTTCTTCTCTCGCTTTAACTTCCATATAGCATACAGACCTGGGGCAAAGAACGGGAAGGCTGATGCCCTTTCACGGATGTTTTCCGCAGATTCCCAAATACCAACACCCAGCACGATCCTCTCTCCTCAAAATTTCCTCGGACTAACTCAAGCAGACTTAATATCCTCCATCAAATCGTCATCAGGCGCATGTACGGAACCAGCTGTGCATTCCCTGAAAAGATACGAAGATCTTTTCTGGATTAAAGGAAAAATATTTGTACCACAAGTGACTCGGCCCTTAGCCCTTCAGATGTGTCATGATCACAAGATGGCAGGACATTTTGGGAATAAGAAGACGGCTGAACTCCTTTCTCGTTCTTTTTGGTGGCCAGGATGGAGAAGGGATTGTAAGGAATATGTGGCGTCCTGTTCCCTGTGCCAGAGAAACAAGGGCCAAAACACCAAATCCTGGGGTCTGCTCAGACCTTTGCCCATTCCGGAACGACCATGGGCTGATGTGTCCATGGACTTCATCGTTGACCTACCCAGCTCAGAGAGTTTCTCCACCATCCTTGTTGTTGTCGACCGCCTTTCCAAAATGGCCCACTTTCTGCCCATGAGGGGTACTCCCTCTGCCGTAGACACGGCCAACATCTTTCTAAAGGAGGTTGTTAGGCTCCATGGGATACCAAGGAGCATCGTGTCGGACAGAGGCGTCCAGTTCACGTCCAAATTCTGGAGGGAACTATGCAAGGCTTTGGGTATCAACATTTGTCTTTCTTCAGCTTATCATCCCCAAAGCAATGGCCAGACGGAGAGGACCAATCAGACGCTAGAGCAATACCTCCGCTGCTTCTGCTCGGGTTCTCAGGATGATTGGGCGAGCCTCCTCTCCTATGCTGAATTTGCGTACAATAACTCTATCCATGCCTCCACCAACTAGACTCCTTTCTGGACCAATTGCGGGTTCCATCCCACATCCTTCGCTAACAACATCCCCGAAACGGCAGTTCCTGCAGTCCAGGATAGGATAATTTCGTTACAATCCAACTTTCAAAAAATTCAAGACACACTACGCAAAACCCAGGAGGACTACAAGAAACAGTACGACCGGGGCAGAAAGGCAAACCCAAAATTTGACATAGGAGACGAGGTCTGGCTGTCCACCGTTAATCTGAGATTACCGCTGCCATCTCGAAAGCTCGGGCCTAAATTCATTGGGCCTTTTCAAGTCAGGAGGATTATCAACCCTGTGGCTGTGGAGTTGACACTTCCCAAGACATATCGGATTCACCCCGTTTTCCATGTGTCACTATTGAAGCCTGTGGTGCCCAGCCCTTTTCCAGGAAGAAGAGAACCTCCTCCTCCGCCAGTCAGAATCGATGGCGAGAATGAATTCGAAGTGGAATCCATTCTTGGTTGCAGGAAGAGGGGCAGACAGTTACAGTACCTGATTCAATGGAAGGGGTACCCCCCCGAAGATAATTCCTGGGAGCCCGCCAGGAATCTGCACGCTCCACAGTTAATTCGAGCGTTTCATCAAGATCGTCCAGAACTAATGGCCAGCCTTGGCGTCCAGTGTCCGCCCTTAGGAGGGGGGCACTGTCAGGAGCCAGGGAGCGTCTCCGCTCGCCGGGCTCCGGTGCGCATGCGCACGGGACGAGCGCTTCGCCGCACACCCGTCCGCGGCCTGATGGTGCGGCGCGCGCGGGTGCACGGCGGTCCCCGTGTGCGCGCCGTAGCCCGTGTGGGTGCCCGGTAGCGCGTCACACTGACGCGCTCGCCGGGCAGGGGGGCTATATCTGACGGCTCCAGCACCCAGTCGGGTTGCTGGTTTGTCGTCAGCTCTCCCTGTTCTCTGAGCCTGTGTTACCTTGTACTTCTGCCTGATCTGTGTACCGAACCTCTGCTGGCCTGTTTAACCACTACTCTCCTGGATTGTCCCTTGTACTTTTGCCTGATCTGTGTACCGAACCTCTGCTGGACTGTTAACCACTACTCTCCCGGATTGTCCCTTGTACTTCTGCCTGATCTGTGTACTGAACCCTGGCCTGTTTAACCACTGCTCTGCTGGACAATCCTATCTATAACCTGCCTGATCTGTGTACCAAACCCCTGGCCTGTTTAACTACTACTCTGCTGGACTATCTTGATTATACCTGTCAGATCTGTGCACCGAATCCTGGCCTGCTTAACCACCGCGCTGCTGGATCTTGTGATACCCTGATTATTACCTGCCTGTTCCCTAACCTCTGCTTGTGTTTTCAGCCCGGCTCCCTGCGGATCCCAGGACACCCGCTTCCAGCTTCTGAACCTTCTATCCTTCTGGAAGCCCGTGCCTCCGCGTGCCCTCAGCCTCCTGTACCCATTTCGGGGGTCTGGGTGCGCGTGGTCGTAAGGGCGAGCCGCTCTCGGCATCGGTGAGTATTTGTCCGTGACAACGTAATAACATTTTATACACTGTGCATGCGTAAAATCTCTTTCTTTACGCAGTTTTTCAGCCCCTTGTCTTTACGCACAGAACGTACGTATGACACATGCGTAATACCTCTCTTTATACACTGCGCATGTGTGAAACTCTGCCTGCGTCGCCCGCCCCTGACGTTCTATATTAACGAATATTCTCCGCCCATTCTTTCTATGGTGCGTAGTGGAATAAACAATGGCGGAGACACATCGGGTGTGTACTACCTCAGGTAGCGACGAAAGCCCAGAGGCCGGAACGTCCCGATCTGGGAAGCAGAGATTTAAGGCCTCCAATATTTCCTTTAAAGAAATGGTGGAAATGGTGGCAATTCTGAGAAAAAATGACTATGATGGGAAGTATGGACTGTATGCCCAGCCTAATCTTAGAAAAGCCAAAATAATGGTGAAGGTGGTGAAGACATTACATCTTTCTTTTGGGGTACAGCGCTCAAAAGATCAGATTAGGAAAAGATGGTCCGACCTCAAACTCCGGGAGCCGGATCAGTACAGACGGATCCGTAAAGTGCTGAAAAAAAGTAAGTACTTGTCGTGTTTTCATATTCTGTTTATTACCTTGTATACTGCTCCATGTGCTTTTCTTTAATGTACGAGTTTATATCGTTTGAAACGATCCAGAGAGACAGAGAGACAGATAGATATATATATATATATCTATCTATCTATCTCTATCTATCTATCTAGATATGTCTTTAGAAATTGGAAACATGTATTAAACTAGGAACTCTACACAAAAACAGACAATTTGTACACCACTTCACTACAATGTTTTAGGATTACTATGTACTAAAATATCTGTGTGCTAAGTATATTTTTATTTTCATTCACATAGGGGAGAAAAGACAAGATGAACCCAGTCCCCCCAACCACAACACCATAATTGGGAAATCAGCCCAACCCCCACTGAGGATGTGGAGGAAGGAGAGGTGGCACCCCACCAGGTGAGTGTCTGACACAACAGCTTACGGTAATCTATGTATGGCTGCATATTTTGTAAATAACATTTTCTACTCTATTTTAGGTGATCTGGTTGTGCTTGAATCAAGCAACAGCGCCACCCCCCGAGGATGTTTCGGAAGTATGCGACATGAGCACTCCACCAGGTCAGTGTCTGAGACACCAGCTTATGGTAAGGTAATCTATGTATGGCTGCATATTTCTAAACACATCTTTTTTTCATTCAATTTTAGGTCTGGGTGAACATTTTAGCACAGACAGTGCACAACGACTAATTGGTCAGATAATGGCCTGGAATGGGGAGATTGATTTAATGCGGAATCGGCTGGATCGTATGCAGCAGGAAATGAAGAACATGATCAATGTTTTGGGGAGAATCTAAATGCCCTTTTTCAACCAAAAAAACATTGATTATGTTCTTCATTTCCTTGTTTGCTGACCCCATTCTGGGCCTTCTCTTTTCTCTTGTAAAAGTTATATGCCTGTTTTCCCCCAAAAAAAAAAAAAAAAAAATAGAGGCCTGTTTTTATAAAGTAAAAAACATTAAAAAAATAGAGGCCTGTTTAAAAAAAATAAATAAATAAAAAAGAGGCCTGTTTTTTAAAACAAAAAGAAAAGAAGAAATTGTAAAAAAAAAAAAATTAAAAAATAATAGGACCTAATTATATTGTTAAAGATTTCTAAATATAGATATATTTTTGACTATCAAAATTTTAACAAACACATGTGAATGTACACCGAATATTAAAAAATCTGTGTAGTAATTAACAAAATGTGTGGTTTCTTCTTTCAATGCTCAGCATCAGTTTGTTTAAAGTTAAAATAGTTGCTTACAGTGACAATGGTGCTTATTTAAAAAATGAAAATACACTTGGCACTACAAGTGCTCTACGATAACCTAGGAGAAAGCCAAAAAGAAAGGCAAGCAATAAATATAATTCAAGATTTGATCAAGATTTTTTATTTTGACAAATTAAATATTCTGGGGAATTGCAATGGCCCCCCTACCCATAAAATAATCTACATATTGATCACGAACTTGACGGGCACTCTGACAGGGGCCAAGCCAGTACGGACAGTATCCAGGCCCGTCAGATTGTCACTAATAATAAGTCCGGCCTCAGGCCCAACTGGCAAAATATAATTTGGGGAATGTTTGTTCAAAAAGTTGTGCAGGATGCAGCACGCTAAAATTATGTAATTATGTTTGTATTATGCAAGGTTTATCGATGTCTGCAAATAGGTGGAACTGGCTGGCCAGAATCCCAAAAGCATTCTCAACAACTCTTCTCGCTCTGGCCAGCTGGAAATTTAAAACCCTCCTCTCCGGGGTGAGGGTCCTTTGGGGGAATGGCCTCATGAGGTGCTTGCTCAGAGCAAAGGCTTCATCTGCTATGAAGACAAAGGGGAGTCCTTCCACATTATCCACATCAGGTGGCAATCCCAGGCCACCACTCTGGAGACGCTGGTAGAACTCCATCTGGGCAAATACTCCTCCATCCGACATCCGGCCATTCTTCCCCACGTCCACATACAGAAAGTCATATTGTGCCGACACCACTGCCATTAAGACAATACTATGGAACCCCTTATAATTAAAATAGTATGACCCCGAATGGGGTGGTGGCACGATGTGGACATGTTTCCCATCTATAGCCCCTCCACATTTGGGAAAGTCCCAACGGGTGGCAAAATGGGATGCCACAGTCTGCCATTCCTGTGGCGTTGAAGGAAACTGGGGAATCAAACAAGAAACCAAAAATCAGTAATTTTGAAAAGAACATTGCAAGAACATTACACTTAAAACAATATTGCCCAGCATCAGTATAACATTAAATAATTGAAATATTTTTTAATAAATAATATGGAAAGGCACACTTATCAGATTGCTCACCCCCTCTGATGGCACATTGTTACATTTTAGGGGGTGGTGAAATTAGAAATTAAGTTTAAGGACACGCAGGGTTTGATTGACTAAAGGCTACAAGACAGTGCAGTTTGAAAAGTGCAGTTGTTGCACTCTGCAAGTGCAGTTGCTCCAAGGCTTAGTAAATGAGGTAAGGTAAAAAGGCTTCATGTTGCAAGGAGTACCCAATCACATGCAAGGGCAATTAATCCAAACACTTTGTGGCTTGCACATGATTGGATGATGGAAATCAGCAGAGCTTCTGCTCATTTACTAAAGCCCTGGAGCAAATGCACTTGCAGAGTGCAAATGCATTTTGTAAAGTGCAACATATATTTACTTTTTTTAAAATCAACACCACAGAACATTATAGCAAATTATTAGGGGGGAGGGGATTGGAAATCGAGTTAATGACACACACACTATTTGGATGGAGTTTGGGGGGGGGGGGTTGGAAATCAAAAATCAAGTTAATGACACACACACTATTTGAATGGGGTTGGGGGGGGAGAATTGGAAATCCAGTTAATGACACACACACTATTTGGGTGGAGTTTAGGGAAAAAAAAACTACAATGCAGCTGACAAAATACATTCAAAATGAGTAGACTAGGTGGATAGTAGGGGAGGTTAACCTGGGGAGGTTAGTGAAGGCAAATATACATGCAGGACAAAAAAGAACATGAAAAAATTACAGCATGCATGAGGACAAAAAGGGGACATTCACACTATATTGCAATGATGGTAAGTAGTGTTTGAGTTAAGAAATGCATTACATTATCAAACATTAAATAAAATAACATGTGATGCTAATAAAGGATAACAATTCTTACCTTAATATACTCCTTCTGCAGGACCTGAATGATGGCAGAACAGGTCTCTGGGATAATGATCCCCAGAGCCTGGGGGGAGATGCCTGTCGAGAACTTAAGGTCCTGCAGGCTTCTGCCTGTCACCAAGTACCGCAACATGGCGACTAGCCTCTGCTCCGGAGTGATGGCTTGCCTCATGCAGGTATCCTGCCTGCTGATATAAGGGGTGAGCAAAGCCACCAAATGGTCAAAAACGGGGTCCGTCATCTGGAGAAAGTTCCTGAAATCCTCAGAATTATTCTCACGGATCTCACGGAGCAATGGCATTTGACAGAATTGGTCACGCTGGAGCAACCAATTCTTCGTCCATGAACTCCTCCTCGCCCTGTTCATGGACTGGTCTTGGGCTGAAGAATGAACTACAGTACCAAGCACATACAATGCACGAGCTCTACGACGAGTACGTACAGGTAACTTGGCTTCAAAACGGTCGGCTGGTCAGAACGCACTTAACAGAATGCACTGAAGAACAGCAAGGCCTGTGAAGAGCGACCTGAAAATCAGCAAAGAGTGAACAATAAAACAAAGATTGCTCAATGCCAACTGACCAAACGCACTGAAAAGCAGATACAAACCTCACAAGCACAGACTGAACAACAGTTAAAACAAACTGAAAAATACGAGTCTCACAAGCGCGAATCATCTCTTGCCAAACTTCTACTAACACAAGATAAACACGAGATTAGCAGAAGGAGCCCAAAGGGTGTCGTACGGGCTATTGAACTTCCTTTTAATGGTCTCGTCGGACTTGGTGTACGTCACCGCGTATTAGGCTGTCGGACTTTTGTGTGATCGTATGTAGGCAAGTCCGTTCGTTAGAAAGTCCGCCGCAAGTCCACCAAAAGTCAGTCGAAAGTCTGTCGGACGGGCCGTCAGACTTTTGTAGCCGAAAAGTCAGACCGTATGTATGCAACATTAGTGTGATGGGGCCATTGCTATTGAAATATTGCCCTATTCTATAAAGGCCTTTGTCAAACCACCAGAAAGCCTTGATATTTAATCTGGGGGGGAATTGGGGGTTATGGAAGATGTGTGCTAAAGGGTGCCAAGCCGAGGTCAGGGAGTGTCTTTTGTGTAAGAAATCACATAGGGTCATTGAGTGTGATAATGTGGGGGATAAAATTAGGGGCCGATCTTTCTGTGGGGTCCAGATTAGAAAATCTAGAGTGTGGTTGGGGGTTGCCTGTCTTTCCAATAAATGACTGAAAATTGGCATAGCTGGGAGGCCTGATAATACCACCATAAGTTGGGTAGTCCTAAACCTCCCCTTTTCCTGGATCTATACAGAACTTTTCTTAAGATTCTTAATGACCTCTCGGACCTCCTCTTCCCAGAAGGGTGAATCCAAAATAGAGCGGTGAGCATCTGAGAGTTTGGGGATGGTGATATCCTCCAGGAATGAGTTAATGGAATTGGAGTTATTCGGGTCAGGTGCAGAATAAAGCTTGCAATAGGAGTGAAAAGATTCCAGAATTTTTTGGGGATTCTGAGTTAAGGTTCCTGACAGGAATTTGATTTTGGGGAGGGAGAAAGTTTTTATTTTGGGGGATAGTTTAGCTGCTAGGTGTGGGCCAATTTTGTCGGCCCTCAGATAAAATCTGACACTCAACCAGCTGAGGTGTTTGTCGGCGTTGGAGGTCAGGGCTAAATTCAGGGCTACTCTAGTGGATTCTAATTTGGCCAAAATGTCGGACGTAGGGTTACGCTTATGGGATTTGCTGAGGGATATGAAGTCTTTTTCAAGTTTCTCCACATCCGATTTCATTCCCCTTTTTAATTTGGTTGCAAGCTGGATAATTTTTCACCTTAATACAGCTTTGTGTGCCCCCAAAGGGAGCTTGGGGTCATGTCTCCAGTATCATTAATGAGGAAAAATTCCTTGATATTTTTCTAGCATGGTACAGTGAACTGGGTTGGACAAGAGGGATTCACTTAGGTGCCACTGGGGGGGGGGGGGGGCAGAGGGGAAAGGGAGCTCATGATTCTAAGGGACACCAGAGAGTGATCCGACCAGGGTACTTCATGGATAGAAGCGTGTGACGCTGTGCGAATTTCTGAAATGGGGATAAAAATGTGGTCAATTCTGGCATACGTCTTATGCGGTGTACAGTAGTGTGAATAGTCCTTAGAAGAGGGGTTCATTTCCCTCCAGGAGTCAATTAGGCCCAGGTCGTGAAGTAGACGGCCCAGGGCTGACCTGTCCAGCACGTGATCAAATGCGATGTTTGAATCGCCACCTAAAATTACTCTTCCTTCCAGCAGGAGGGAGAGAGTTGACAACATGGAGGCAAAGAAGTGTGCTTGACCTTGGTTCAGGGCATAGTAGGAAATAATGGAGTACAGCACTCCCTCAATGTGCCCTTTGACCAGTATGTATCTACCTTCCGTGTCCTTGACTGCATGTGTGTGCAAATGGAATTCGTTTAGCTAATAGGATGGCGACCCCCCTTCTCTTAGAGTCCGCGTTTGCCAAATAGAAGGTGGGGAAGTTACGGTGGAGAAAGGAAGGGGTGTAGCTGGAGGGAAAATGGGTCTCCTGTAGTAATACGATATCAAGGCTTCTGGCGTGATAGCTTTGAAGGGCCTTCCAGCAGAGTTAAGTCCTTGCACATTATGTGAAGCTATCTTTAAAGATAAGTGGTGAGGGTTCAAATCAGCCATGAGCGTGTGGAGAGGTTAGCGAATATGTATAAGGGGAGCTTACCTCTGTCTCTGGAGAGCGGAGATTATTTCTTGAGGATCTGGAAACTTGTGGGCGCCTTGAGGAAAAATCAGAAGGTGTTCTCCGCGAAGGTTCCTGTAGTATGTAGCTGCGTAGGGTGGGGGAGTGGAGAAAATACATAGGAAGAGAAGAGAGGAGGAAGGAGGAGATGAGAAGAGAGTGAGGGAAAAGAAATCATTATTACCAAAAAATATACTGATTCTAGTAATGTAGTTACAGGACTGGCAAGCCTAGTCCTAGTCCGAGCCCCCAATAGGGGGAAATCGGAGAGGATACAACCACGTAAGGGGTTGTGTACCTGGTGTCACCAGAGGGAAATTAGTCCCTCTACATCACAACAGAAGGGCTGGCATGTTGGGCCTCTCCAGCCGTCAGGTTCCCCTATGGGGAAAAATGTCATTGTGGGACCTGAGAAGGCGAGTATAATGAAAAATACTCAAGTTCGAACCAACCAAAAGCATCATAACAGTAAAAACACACATTAACTGCAAAAAAAGAAAAAAAAAAAAAAAAAAAAAGGGGTATCCTTGCATCATCATCTCGGGGGGTGAGAGTCTCTGTGTCTCTTTGACAGTTGCTTGTTCCACAGTGGGGTCAGTGGGCTACTAGGGGGGGGGGGGGGGGGTCGCTTGGAGGAGCTAGTCTTGACTGCTGGTTGCTGAGGTGCTAATTCTTGGGAGATAAATCCCAGTTGTAACAGCAAGCGTTCGCCATCTTGAAAGTTGGAGAATCCATATGATTTGTCTCTGAATTGAAACTGAAGACGGAAGGGAAATGACTAACGATATTTGATGGATTTCTGAGCAAGAATCTCAAGGAGAGGCTTGAGGAATCTTCACTTTTGGATAGTGGTAGGGGAGATATCCGCAGGTTGTCCAGATTGCGGGTTCTTCTCATAACATCTTCTTTAACGCCAAAATAATGGGGTTTGACTACAATGTCCCTCGGGAGCCCACCCTGGCAGGGGAGCTGTAGGCCTCTATGTGCTCTGCCAAGTTCGAGTCTGTGGCCCTGGATGTCTGGTATAATGTCTTTGATGAAAAGTTTGACCGTGCTTGGTATATCCCTAACCGATTCAGGGATCCCCCTTATACGGAAATTGTACCTCCTGCTCCTGTTTTCCAAATCATCTAATTTGGCCAATGCAGCTTCAAGTTGATCTTGTAGCATTTGGATGCAGGTGGTGTTTTGGTTGGTGCGGGCGGATTTGTTACCCACTGCCTGCTCAATGGCGTCCATATGGGCTCCTGGGCTCTGCAAGTCAGCCTTAATTGTAGCTGTAATTTGTGAAGCACTTTGCGCAAGGCCTGCAGCCAGCATTTCAGAGAAGCTGTGCAGCAAATGAGTCATGTCAGGGTAAAAGGCTGATGGCATGGGCGAGGTCTGCTGGGTGCCTGCAAGGCCTAGTAGGGAGTTCATCATGGGAGTGTGGAGTAATCCCATTGTCCTGTTCAGCAGGGATTCTGTAGTGTAGAGGCAGGGGAGATCCCCTGGGGGATACTGGTACTCACGGGGGTTTCCAGCAAGGAACTGGGCTGCTGGTGTAGTGATGGTGGGTCAGCAATGGTGTCCTGCTCCTCTGTGCCTCGTTGTGCTAAGGCTGCAGCCGCCATCTTGGACGTGCAGGGGCCGCCAGATTAAAGTCCAGCTGGCGTCTAACTTCTCTCTTTGGGAGGCTGCCTGTCCTGTGGGTCGGTTCCCTGGAGCGTCAGGGAGGCATGGGGGTCAATATGCGGTGGGTCCCACTCAATCTGATAGCTTGTGGGGCTGAGAAAGGCCGGAGCAGAGCTCTCGGCTACAGTGTCCTCCCAGGAGTCCTGCACATTCGCACCTGGCCCACGTCAATTTTTTAACTTTTCAGTATATGCTGCTGAGTACAATGCAAGCTTTCAGTAGGTGATACCATCTGTGTGATTTTTAGCCATTTGAGCACAATTATATTGAGAACATACACTTACTAGTGTTTAACCACTTAAGGACCGCCTCACGCCGATGTACGTCGGCAAGGCGGCACGGGCAGGCAAAATCACGTACATATACGATCGGACCCCCCCGGTGCCCGAGGCGGTCCTGTTTTGTCCCCCGGCGATCGGAGATGAGGGGGAGGCCATCCGTTCGTGGCCCCCCCCTCGCGATCGCCACCGGCCGATGGGAACATTCCTTTGCTGCTGTATGCTAAACAGCAGCAAAGGAAATGATGTCATCTCTCCTCGGCTCGGTATTTTCCGTTCCGGCGCCGAGGAGAGAAGACTGCACAGTGAGTGAAAACACACACACACACAGTAGAACATGCCAGGCACACAAAACACCCCGATCCCCCCCCCCGATCGCCCCCCGATCACCCCCCAATCACCCCCCCCATCACAAACTGACACCAAGCAGTTTTTTTGTTTTTTTTTTTGTTTTTTTTTCTGATTACTGCATGGTGTCAGTTTGTGACAGTTCCAGTGTTAGGACAGTTAGTATTAGCCCCCTTTAGGTCTAGGGTACCCCCCTAACCCCCCCTAATAAAGTTTTAACCCCTTGATCACCCCCTGTCACCAGTGTCGCTAAGCGATCATTTTTCTGATCGCTGTATTAGTGTCGCTGGTGACGCTAGTTAGGGACGTAAATATTTAGGTTCACCGTCAACGTTTTTTAGCGTCAGGGACCCCCATATACTACCTAATAAATGTTTTAACGCCTTGATTGCCCCCTAGTTAACCCCTTTACCACTGATCACCGTATAAGTGTTACGGGTGACGCTGGTTAGTTCGTTTATTTTTTATAGTGTCAGGGCACCCGCCGTTTATTATCGAATAAAGGTTTAGCCCCCTGATCGCCCGGTGGTGATATGCGTCGCCCCAGGCAGCGTCAGATTAGCGCCAGTACCGCTAACACCCATGCACGCAGCATACGCCTCCCTTAGTGGTATAGTATCTGAACGGATCAATATCTGATCCGATCAGATCTATACTAGCGTCCCCAGCAGTTTAGGGTTCCCAAAAACGCAGTGTCAGTGGGATCAGCCCAGATACCTGCTAGCACCTGCGTTTTGCCCCTCCGCCCGGCCCAGCCCATCCAAGTGCAGTATCGATCGATCACTGTCACTTACAAAACACTAAACGCATAACTGCAGCGTTCGCAGAGTCAGGCCTGATCCCTGCGATCGCTAACAGTTTTTTGGTAGCTTTTTATTGAACTGGCAAGCACCAGCGGCCTAGTACACCCCGGTCGTAGTCAAACCAGCACTGCAGTAACACTTGGTGACGTGGCGAGTCCCATAAATGCAGTTCAAGCTGGTGAGGTGACAAGCACAAGTAGTGTCCCGCTGCCACCAAAAAGACAAACACAGGCTCGTCGTGCCCATAATGCCCTTCCTGCTGCATTTGCCAATCCTAATTGGGAACCCACCACTTCTGCAGCACCTGTAATTCCCCCATTCACATCCCCAACCAAATGCAGTCAGCTGCATGAGAGGCATTTTCTTTATGTCCTCCCGAGTACCCCTACCCAACGAACCCCCCCAAAAAAGATGTAGTGTCTGCAGCAAGCGTGGATATAGGTGTGACACCCACTATTATTGTCCCTCCTGTCCTGACAATCCTGGTCTTTGCATTGGTGAATGTTTTGAACGCTACCATTCACTAATTGAGTATTAGCGTAGGGTACAGCATTGCACAGACTAGGCACACTTTCACAGGGTCTCCCAAGATGCCATCGCATTTTGAGAGACCCGAACCTGGAACCGGTTACCGTTATAAAAGTTAGTTACAAAAAAAGTGTAAAAAAAAAAAAATATATATAAAATAAAAAAAAATAGTTGTCGTTTTATTGTTCTCTCTCTCTCTCTATTCTCTCTATTGTTCTGCTCTTTTTTACTGTATTTATTGTTCTGCTCTTTTTTACTGTATTCTATTCTGCAATGTTTTATTGTTATTATGTTTTATCATGTTTGTTTTTCAGGTATGCAATTTTTTATACTTTACCGTTTACTGTGCTTTATTGTTAACCATTTTTTTGTCTTCAGGTACGCCATTCACGACTTTGAGTGGTTATACCAGAATGATGCCTGCAGGTTTAGGTATCATCTTGGTATCATTCTTTTCAGCCAGCGGTCGGCTTTCATGTAAAAGCAATCCTAGCGGCTAATTAGCCTCTAGACTGCTTTTATAAGCCGTGGGAGGGAATGCCCCCCCGTCTTCCGTGTTTTTCTCTGGCTCTCCTGTCTCAACAGGGAACCTGAGAATGCAGCCGGTGATTCAGCCAGCTGACCATAGAGCTTATCAGAGACCAGAGTGGCTCCAAACATCTCTATGGCCTAAGAAACCGGAAGCTACGAGCATTTTATGACTTAGATTTTGCCGATGTAAATAGCGCCATTGGGAAATTGGGGAAGCATTTTATCACACCGATCTTGGTGTGGTCAGATGCTTTGAGGGCAGAGGAGAGATCTAGGGTCTAATAGACCCCAATTTTTTCAAAAAAGAGTACCTGTCACTACCTATTGCTATCATAGGGGATATTTACATTCCCCGAGATAATAAAAATGATTACAAAAAAAAAATGAAAGGAACAGTTTAAAAATAAGAAAAAAAAAAAAAAAAAAAAAAAAAAAAAAAAAAAAAAAGCACCCCTGTCGCCCCCTGCTCTCGCGCTAAGGCGAACGCAAGCGTCGGTCTGGCGTCAAATGTAAACAGCAATTGCACCATGCATGTGAGGTATCACCGCGAACGTCAGATCGAGGGCAGTAGTTTTAGCAGTAGACCTCCTCTGTAAATCTAAAGTGGTAACCTGTAAAGGCTTTCAAAGGCTTTTAAAAATGTATTTAGTTTGTCGCCACTGCACGTTTGTGTGCAATTGTAAAGCATGTCATGTTTGGTATCCATGTACTCGGCCTAAGATCATCTTTTTTATTTCATCAAAAATTTGGGCAATATAGTGTGTTTTAGTGCATTAAAATTTAAAAAAGTGTGTTTTTTCCCCAAAAAATGCGTTTGAAAAATCGCTGCGCAAATACTGTGTGAAAAAAAAAAAAAATGAAACACCCACCATTTTAATCTGTAGGGCATTTGCTTTAAAAAAATATATAATGTTTGGGGGTTCAAAGTATTTTTTTTGCAAAAAAAAAAACTTTTTCATGTAAACAAAAAGTGTCACAAAGGGCTTTGTCTTCAAGTGGTTAGAAGAGTGGGTGATGTGTGACATAAGCTTCTAAATGTTGTGCATAAAATGCTAGGACAGTTCAAAACCCCCCCAAATGACCCCATTTTGGAAAGTAGACACGCCAAGCTATTTGCTGAGAGGCATGTCGAGTCCATGGAATATTTTATATTGCGACACAAGTTGCGGGAAAGAGACACATTTTTTTTTTAATTTTTTTTGCACAAAGTTGTCACTAAATGATATATTGCTCAAACATGCCATGGGGATATGTGAAATTACACCCCAAAATACATTCTGCTGCTTCTCCTGAGTACGGGGATACCACATGTGTGAGACTTTTTGGGAGCCTAGCCGTGTACAGGACCCCGAAAACCAAGCACCGCCTTCAGGATTTCTAAGGGCGTAAATTTTTGATTTCACTCTTCACTGCCTATCACAGTTTCGGAGGCCATGGAATGCCCAGGTGGCACAAAACCCCCCAAATGACCCCATTTTGGAAAATAGACACCCAAAGCTATTTGCTGAGAGGTATAGTGAGTATAAATTATAATAAATATTATATAAATTCCAAATTGGAAAAGACCTCTGGTCCTTAGGCAGCATAATGGTCCGGGGTTCAAGTGGTTAATGGTGGGACTACTTTATAATCTAGGTATAATAGTACTCAGCACAGTGACTTAGGCCCCTTTCACACTTGTGCAACCTGAAAGTCGTGCAATTTTGATGCGACTTTAAGCAATAGAAAATAATAGAAACCTTCGCGCCAGTGGTGTCGATAGCAGATAATATATATGAATTACATATACTGGTGGTACATCTAGTAAGAAAACATTCCCAACAATAAAGAAAATTTGTGGAAATATAAACAATCAGTGTAAGCTGCTCCCCAATTTTTGAATAATCAAAAAAATAGATAATCAAAAAAAGGAATGTAAGAAAGATAGGGGGCGCTAGATACCATATTATTCAAGTGCTCTAAATAAATATAACTCATGCATTACCAAAAAAATGGAAATGTAAGAAAGCTAGGGGGCGCTAGATACCATACTATTCAAGTGCTCTAAATAAATATAACTCATGCATTACCAAAAAAATAAAAATCATAGTATTGACAAATAATAATTAGATTACACATTGAAGTGCCCACAATAGTGAAAAAAATATATATATATTGATTGATTGTCCACATAAAAAAGTGATTGAAGTAGTTGAAGTGATATCTTTCAATATTATCCCAATCCTGTTGCTGTAAACAAGAGGTTTTCCATCACCAAGGGAAAATTAAGAAAAGGAAAACACATCGAAGTAGTAGATATTTGCTTACCAGATACCAATGATTTTAGTTAAAAAGAGAGTCACTAGCGCTTGCGCAGGGTTGTGCCTGCTCACATGGATGGCTGGACTGTGGTTGGTATTATAGGCATGGATCGTTCCCGTCAAGCTCATTTAAGATAGGATAAGGATACATAGGAAACAAAAACAGTCTCCATAGCGTAAAACCATTTATTACAAAAGAAAATAAATTAAAAAGCCAAATGGCCACTTACATTGGTGGGTGCCTACCCGGCACTGGGGCTGCTTGCATGTCATGTCAGGGTGACTCCACAGTCAGAAAAAGCCTTTCATGTCTCCTCCACGCTGGCGTGCATTCCAGCTTACACAGGGGGGCAGCCAAAGGATCCGGATGTTGTTGGGTGATAGGACATGTGACCACGTACCGCTCCGCCGTACGTTTCGTAGTGAACGTCTTCAGGGAAGCGTACGTTGGTCACTGGAATGGTGGTTTTTATTAGGAACAGGAAGGGGGCGGGTAATTGGCAAATGGGCCACAGGAACTGTGCTCATAGCAATAAGGATGGAAAGTTCAACTATGGTCTGGAGCGTAGCTCCATCTTGTGGATATTTGCTATATTGTTCACAAAGGAAACCCCTTATTTAAAAACGAATGTGACTATTTTATTAGGAACAGGAAGGGGGCGGGTAATTGGCAAATGAGCCACAGGAACTGTGCTCATAGCAGTAAAGTTGGAAAGTTCAACTATGGTCTGGAGCTTAGCTCCATCTTGTGGATATTTACCTTATTGTTCACAAAAAACTCCTTAATTAAAAACGAATGTGACTTCATATCAACCATCTCCTAGGGGGAGACGACATGTTGTTATAGTCCCCCTACTGGTTAAAAACAGGTAAGTAAATCCACCCTTATAGGTGGTGGGAAAATGAGAAAAATATAGTGCTGGCTAGATGGTACCGTAGGATACAGCACCTCATCCCCGAGATAATCAAATAACTAGTGGATATGAGGACAGGGGATTATAACGGTGCTAAGGTGAAGGAATATAAAGAGAAAAGGAAAAGTTTTAAAAGGCACAAAATTACAAACTTTATTGATAATAATACATACATAGAAAAATACACTTAGATCGATTAACATTTAAAATGAATATGTATACTGCATATAACCCAGGGTATGATGGAATAGGCCAGATGGAGATGGCCGGCGAAGTGGGGGCTCAATTTCCTACATGTTTCGCCAAGGCATTGGCTTCCTCAGGGAACAAGAGCTCGAAATTGAAAATATAAAAGGGTCTGTATATGGAGATACGGAAAACATCTAATGAGCAAAACATGTTAAGCAATGCAGTATTTTAGTACAAGCTCGAATAAATCTATATTGTGGCTGGACAATCATGCACCCAGGCGGCCCCACCAGTCACGGCAGCGCAAACGTACCTGAAACGCCAACACCCAAGGAGGGGCGCGGAAGGCGTTACCACAGGGGAATAACGGGCAGGCCGCGCCGTGTATTGTGCCTGCAGGGGGCACACAGTAAACCTGACAAAGGAATGTATTGAGAATATGTGAGTAGATGTAAAACATTACATGTAAGGGACTAAAGATGATGCAATTATGCATCAATTGCATAAAGCAAAAAAAAATATATATATTTGTGTCTATTTTAAGAGAGTATATCAAAGACTCACACTTTTCTTTAAAAACACTAAATTGCAGTGGGCACAGAGTGCCTGTAGATGGATACATGCACACAGCAAAACAATTAGCGGAATCCGCAATCGAATGGAAGAAGGGCCTAAATGAGAAAAATAGGTTGCTTTAAAGGTAAGACTAGTGATCGTTATAGGTTTAGCAAAGAAGAAAAAATCAGAAGGGAACTTACTTAGTAGAGTACACTGCCAGATGGAAATCTCATATTGGTGCAATCAAGTGCGTAAGATGGAGTATATTTAAATTTATTTTATTAGAAAGGCGGCAGTTGCAGTGCGTCCTAGGCAAAGAAGGGTATAAAGGAAAAGATTGAGGCGGCCCGGACTATATTGGAGAAAATAATAAAGCTGGTAGGGAGACAGGGAACACATTTACCTGATACGCCAAATATCAGAGAGTGACTCATAGACAATCAATGTTGAGGATTGCCGAGAAATAAATAGTAAATCCAAAGTGACTCCTACAAAAAATGATTGGGGACTCAGTAAATAATGGACTATGGAGAGAGAAAGTTTAAAATAGTGCTAAGTGTCATGAAGAAAAAAAGGGGTTACCTTATTGCTGTGTGTAGAGAGTTTACAGGCACGTCCCTCGTCCAACGTGTGGGCTGAGGGACTGGCCGGTTACTAATATACCCCCCACACCTGATCAAAGCATGATCAGGTGTGTGGACGCGGGTATGGGGCGTCCGCGCTTGCGCACAGTGCGGCGTCACAGAACTACAAGTTCCAAGATGCACCGCGTGCGCATGCTCAGAGCAGGCGGGCCGCGTGGTGAATGGGAGGGTCAGACGCCAAGGAATGGGAGGTACCAAGGCGTCATCACCTCCCATCAGCTGATGGAAGGGAGGGGACCAGAGAGTCCAAGTACGGCGCGGACACCCAGGGCAGACATGGAATGATCTGCCCCGGGCGTCCGTACAGGCACGAACGGCGCTGACCTTGCACCACCCGAGGGGGGAGCCAACACCTCGCCCCCCCATCGAGGCACCGGGGGGCCAGGGAACGCCGCGATCCGGTGGCGGAGCATACCAAGTGCAAGAAAGGCGGTGGGCAGAGGCACAGGGCGGGGGAGCATCACCCCCATTAACCCCGCAATCCATAAGGGTCCATGAGGACAGCGGGAATTACCTGTGTGTCGGCACACCATGTCCAGCCACAAAGTGTATAACATACATAGAGGACCACAGGGTCCTAGTTGCACAAAGAAACATACTTGTATAACATGGACTGAAAACAAAAAGACATATGGATTAAGAAGGTGTGTGAATACAGATATCAGAGACCTTCGCATATCTATGAGTACAAACAGAAATAAAAATGAGACAAGTGAAAATCAAAGTATCGATATTGATGTATAAACATATTGGTATGGAGAGAAATGCAATAATGACAAATAGCAATCATGATGATATAACAAACCATAAGGGATCTGTAGAAAAGACCACAAGGGGAGCCATGGCAGAGGAGTGAAGGCCAGAAAGATTGGAGTGAATAAGAAAAAGAAAAGAGTGAGACAGACAGAGGGAGGGAGAAATGAGAAAAAAGGGGGGACAAAGAAAAGGGGAAAAGGAGGGAGCAAAGAAAAAACCATAAATGACGCGGACTGGAAAAAGGGCCGTAAAAGAAAAAAGAGATACACAATATATTTACAGGTATGGTTAATAGGAGTATAGGTATTAAAGAAAAGGTTTGAAGCTAATATGTTCATTAAGTCCCGGGAAAATAGTAGCATTTAGTGTGTGGATCCATTTTGTTTCAAGTCGTAGTAATTTATTATCTATGCTTCCGCCTCTGACATGTGGGGGAACATGCTCAAGTGCGGAAAACAAAACAACATGGGGATCATAATTATGCTGGGCAGCGATGTGTCGATTGATAGCGGTAGTAGTAGTATTTTTGTATAATGGTTTGATGTGATCGCGGATACGGATCTGAAACGGACGCTTAGTTTTGCCAACGTAGTATGAGCCGCATTGGCATTGAGCCAGATAAACGACTCCTACGGTGGTACAGGTGACTCGATGTCTAATGGTATGAATGTTTCCATTAGGCACTTTCACCACTTGGGAATTATTGACAAAAGCACAGATGTCACATCTGCCACATTGGTAAGTGCCTGTGGCAGTGGGTCTATGGGCAATGTCAGTCGCATGATGGCTACTGATGAGTCGATCACGAAGTGAAGGGGATCGACGGTATGTAATATAGGGATATGTTTTAACATATTTGGCAATTATGGGGTCTGATGTTAATAGAGGCCAAAATTGATTGAGAATGTGCTTAATTTGAGTGTGTTGGTTTGAGAAATGGGTAATAAGTCGTATCGGTTGTCTTGTGTCTAATGGTTTGTCGGAGAAGACAAGATCCTTTCTGTTGAGTTTCTTTGCCTTGTTGAAGGCTTTTTTTAAGAGAGAGTGGCTGTAGCCTCTGTCTCGAAGTCTATTGTACAATTCATGTGCTGCCTTGAGGAAATCTTCCTCTAGGGTGCAATTACGTTTTATCCGCAGATATTGGCTGAACGGAATACTTCTGAGGAGAGGTCTGGGGTGGGCACTGTGGGCATGTAATATTGTATTGCCCGAAGAGGGCTTCCGATAAAGGGCGGTGTAGATTTGACCATTGGGTTGCAAGCCAATCTGGAGGTCCAAAAAGTGGATCTGCGATTGGCTGCACTCCATGGTAAACCTGAGATTGAACGTATTCAGAGTAAGTATCACACACTAAATGCTACTATTTTCCCGGGACTTAATGAACATATTAGCTTCAAACCTTTTCTTTAATACCTATACTCCTATTAACCATACCTGTAAATATATTGTGTATCTCTTTTTTCTTTTACGGCCCTTTTTCCAGTCCGCGTCATTTATGGTTTTTTCTTTGCTCCCCCCTTTTCCCCTTTTCTTTGTCCCCCCTTTTTTCTCATTTCTCCCTCCCTCTGTCTGTCTCACTCTTTTCTTTTTCTTATTCACTCCAATCTTTCTGGCCTTCACTCCTCTGCCATGGCTCCCCTTGTGGTCTTTTCTACAGATCCCTTATGGTTTGTTATATCATCATGATTGCTATTTGTCATTATTGCATTTCACTCCATACCAATATGTTTATACATCAATATCGATACTTTGATTTTCACTTGTCTCATTTTTATTTCTGTTTGTACTCATAGATATGCGAAGGTCTCTGATATCTGTATTCACACACCTTCTTAATCCATATGTCTTTTTGTTTTCAATCCATGTTATACAAGTATGTTTCTTTGTGCAACTAGGACCCTGTGGTCCTCTATGTATGTTATACACTTTGTGGCTGGACATGGTGTGCCGACACACAGGTAATTCCCGCTGTCCTCATGGACCCTTATGGATTGCGGGGTTAATGGGGGTGATGCTCCCCCGCCCTGTGCCTCCGCCCACCGCCTTTCCTGCACTTGGTATGCTCCGCCACCGGATCGCGGCGTTCCCTGGCCCCCCAGTGCCTCGATGGGGGGGCGAGGTGTTGGCTCCCCCCTCGGGTGGTGCAAGGTCAGCGCCGTTCGTGCCTGTACGGACGCCCGGGGCAGATCATTCCATGTCTGCCCTGGGTGTCCGCGCCGTACTTGGACTCTCTGGTCCCCTCCCTTCCATCGGCTGATGGGAGGTGATGACGCCTTGGTACCACCCATTCCTTGGCGTCTGACCCTCCCATTCGCCACGCGGCCCGCCTGCTCTGAGCATGCGCACGCGGTCCATCTTGGAACTTGTAGTTCCGTGACGCCGCACTGTGCGCAAGTGCGGACGCCCCATACCCGCGTCCGCACACCTGATCATACTTTGATCAGGTGTGGGGGGTATATTAGTAACCGGCCAGTCCCTCAGCCCACACGTTGGACGAGGGACGTGCCTGTAAACTCTCTACACACAGCAATAAGGTAACCCCTTTTTTTCTTCATGACACTTAGCACTATTTTAAACTTTCTCTCTCCATAGTCCATTATTTACTGAGTCCCCAATCATTTTTTGTAGGAGTCACTTTGGATTTACTATTTATTTCTCGGCAATCCTCAACATTGATTGTCTATGAGTCACTCTCTGATATTTGGCGTATCAGGTAAATGTGTTCCCTGTCTCCCTACCAGCTTTATTATTTTCTCCAATATAGTCCGGGCCGCCTCAATCTTTTCCTTTATACCCTTCTTTGCCTAGGACGCACTGCAACTGCCGCCTTTCTAATAAAATAAATTTAAATATACTCCATCTTACGCACTTGATTGCACCAATATGAGATTTCCATCTGGCAGTGTACTCTACTAAGTAAGTTCCCTTCTGATTTTTTCTTCTTTGCTAAACCTATAACGATCACTAGTCTTACCTTTAAAGCAACCTATTTTTCTCATTTAGGCCCTTCTTCCATTCGATTGCGGATTCCGCTAATTGTTTTGCTGTGTGCATGTATCCATCTACAGGCACTCTGTGCCCACTGCAATTTAGTGTTTTTAAAGAAAAGTGTGAGTCTTTGATATACCCTCTTAAAATAGACACAAATATATATATTTTTTTTTGCTTTATGCAATTGATGCATAATTGCATCATCTTTAGTCCCTTACATGTAATGTTTTACATCTACTCACATATTCTCAATACATTCCTTTGTCAGGTTTACTGTGTGCCCCCTGCAGGCACAATACACGGCGCGGCCTGCCCGTTATTCCCCTGTGGTAACGCCTTCCGCGCCCCCTCCTTGGGTGTCGGCGTTTCAGGTACGTTTGCGCTGCCGTGACTGGTGGGGCCGCCTGGGTGCATGATTGTCCAGCCACAATATAGATTTATTCGAGCTTGTACTAAAATACTGCATTGCTTAACATGTTTTGCTCATTTGATGTTTTCCGTATCTCCATATACAGACCCTTTTATATTTTCAATTTCGAGCTCTTGTTCCCTGAGGAAGCCAATGCCTTGGCGAAACATGTAGGAAATTGAGCCCCCACTTCGCCGGCCATCTCCATCTGGCCTATTCCATCATACCCTGGGTTATATGCAGTACACATATTCATTTTAAATGTTAATCGATCTAAGTGTATTTTTCTATGTATGTATTATTATCAATAAACTTTGTAATTTTGTGCCTTTTAAAACTTTTCCTTTTCTCTTTATATTCCTTCACCTTAGCACCGTTATAATCCCCTGTCCTCATATCCACTAGTAAAATGAGAAAAATATATAAGTGAATAAAATAAATGGTGGTGTTTTTTGTAGAGAAAAAAGGGGGAGGAGGACTCATGTAACCCTGAATTCTATAACAGCCCCAGTCTCGGTTTACATACAAAAATGGTTACAAAAATAAATAGCATTTAACAAACCTTAAAGGCTGCAATATGACCTATCCCCGTCTGACTCAAATAATGAAGAGGACAAAAAGAGAGGGGGGGAAGAGTATTCCATCTTGCACCCTGGACAGCTATCTCTAACCACAACCATAATACAAATAGTGCCCAACTCACTCACACGATCTGAAGTGGACAGATAATAGTATTCCTAGACACTCCTGGACTCAATCATTTGTAAGAAAACAATTAAGGTCCAGATCTATAATCATCCCATATGGTTGCATAGTCCGTAATTTATAAAGCCAGTACGTTTCATTCCTAGATATTGCCCTTTTCATATGGGTACCTCTCCAATCCCTAGAGATTTTGTCAATCCCATAGAATGTACATAGTGATGGGTCACTATCATGGTAAAGTTTGAAGTGTCTTGAGACACTATGGTTAGGGTATCCCTTTTTAATATTTGTTAAATGTTCATTTATTCTTACTTTCAGTTGGCGTGTAGTTCTGCCCACGTATTGAAGGGAACATGGGCATTCCAGAACATATGTTACGTAATCCGAATCGCATGTTATGAGAGGTTTGATATCAAATTGTTGTTGTGTTACTATAGATTGGAATTGGGTCTTCTTTTTCTTGGTGCCTGGTTTTCTGGTTATTTTACAAGCATTGCATCTAGTGCAAATGATTGAGTCCAGGAGTGTCTAGGAATACTATTATCTGTCCACTTCAGATCGTGTGAGTGAGTTGGGCACTATTTGTATTATGGTTGTGGTTAGAGATAGCTGTCCAGGGTGCAAGATGGAATACTCTTCCCCCCCCCTCTCTTTTTGTCCTCTTCATTATTTGAGTCAGACGGGGATAGGTCATATTGCAGCCTTTAAGGTTTGCTAAATGCTATTTATTTTTGTAACCATTTTTGTATGTAAACCGAGACTGGGGCTGTTATAGAATTCAGGGTTACATGAGTCCTCCTCCCCCTTTTTTCTCTACAAAAAACACCACCATTTATTTTATTCACTTATATATTTTTCTCATTTTCCCACCACCTATAAGGGTGGATTTACTTACCTGTTTTTAACCAGTAGGGGGACTATAACAACATGTCGTCTCCCCCTAGGAGATGGTTGATATGAAGTCACATTTGTTTTTAATTAAGGAGTTTTTCGTGAACAATATGGTAAATATCCACAAGATGGAGCTAAGCTCCAGACCATAGTTGAACTTTCCAACTTTACTGCTATGAGCACAGTTCCTGTGGCTCATTTGCCAATTACCCGCCCCCTTCCTGTTCCTAATAAAATAGTCACATTCGTTTTTAAATAAGGGGTTTCCTTTGTGAACAATATAGCAAATATCCACAAGATGGAGCTACGCTCCAGACCATAGTTGAACTTTCCATCCTTATTGCTATGAGCACAGTTCCTGTGGCCCATTTGCCAATTACCCGCCCCTTCCTGTTCCTAATAAAAACCACCATTCCAGTGACCAACGTATGCTTCCCTGAAGAGGTTCACTACGAAACGTACGTCGGAGCGGTACGTGGTCACATGTCCTATCACCCAACAACATCCGGATCCTTTGGCTGCCCCCCTGTGTAAGCTGGAATGCACGCCAGCGTGGAGGAGACATGAAAGGCTTTTTCTGACTGTGGAGTCACCCTGACATGCAAGCAGCCCCAGTGCCGGGTAGGACCCACCAATGTAAGCGGCCATTTGGCATTTTAATTTAATTTCTTTTGTAATAAATGGTTTTACGCTATGGAGACTGTTTTTGTTTCCTATGTATCCTTATCCTATCTTGAATGAGCTTGACGGGAACGATCCATGCCTATAATACCAACCACAGTCCGGCCATCCATGTGAGAAGGCACAACCCTGCACAAGCGCTAGTGACTCTCTTTTTAACTAAAGGAGTCATTGGTATCTGGTAAGCAGATATCTACTACTTCGAGGTGTTTTCCTTTTCTTAATTTTCCCTTTGTGATGGAAAACCTTTTGTTTACAGCAACAGGATTGGGATAATATTGAAAGATATCACTTCAACTACTTCAATCACTTTTTTATGTGGACAATCAATTAATATATATATATATTTTTTTTCACAATTGTGGGCACTTCAATGTGTAATCTAATTAATATTTGTCAATACTAAGGATGAGCTTCGAGTTCGAGTCGAACTCATGTTCGACTCGAACATTGGCTGTTCGCAAGTTCGCCGAACAGCGAACAATTTGGGGTGTTCGCGGCAAATTCGAATGCCGCGGAACACCCTTTAAAAGTCTATGGGAGAAATCAAAAGTGCTAATTTTAAAGGCTAATATGCAAGTTATTGTCATAAAAAGTGTTTGGGGACCCAGGTCCTGCCCCAGGGGACATGGATCAATGCAAAAAAAAGTTTTAAAAACAGCCGTTTTTTCAGGAGCAGTGATTTTAATAATGCTTAAAGTCAAACAATAAAAGTGTAATATCCCTTTAAATTTCGTACCTGGGGGGTGTCTATAGTATGCCTGTAAAGGGGCGCATGTTTCCTGTGTTTAGAACAGTCTGACAGCAAAATGACATTTTGAAGGAAAAAACTCATTTAAAACTACCCGCGGCTATTGCATTGCCGACAATACACATAGAAGTTCATTGATAAAAACGGCATGGGAATTCCCCAAAGGGGAACCCCGAACCAAAATTAAAAAAAAAAAATGACGTGGGAGTCCCCCTAAATTCCATACCAGGCCCTTCAGGTCTGGTATGGATATTAAGGGGAACCCCGGCCAAAATTTAAAAAAAAAATGACGTGGGGTTCCCCCTAAATTCCATACCAGACCCTTCAGGTCTGGTATGGATTTTAAGGGGAACCCCGCGCCAAAAAAAAAAAAAAAAAAAAACGGCGTGGGGTCCCCCCAAAAATCCATACCAGACCCTTATCCGAGCACGCAACCTGGCAGGCCGCAGGAAAAGAGGGGGGGACGAGAGTGCGGCCTCCCCCCTCCTGAACCGTACCAGGCCACATGCCCTCAACATTGGGAGGGTGCTTTGGGGTAGCCCCCCAAAACACCTTGTCCCCATGTTGATGAGGACAAGGGCCTCATCCCCACAACCCTGGCCGGTGGTTGTGGGGGTCTGCGGGCGGGGGGCTTATCGGAATCTGGAAGCCCCCTTTAACAAGGGGACCCCCAGATCCCGCCCCCCCCTGTGTGAAATGGTAAGGGGGTACAAAAGTACCCCTACCATTTCACTAAAAAACTGTCAAAAATGTTAAAAATGACAAGAGACAGTTTTTGACAATTCCTTTATTTAAATACTTCTTCTTTCTTCTGTCTTCCTTCATCTTCTGGTTCTTCTGGTTCTTCTGGCTCCTCTGGTTCTTCCTCCGGCGTTCTCGTCCAGCATCTCCTCCGCGGCGTCTTCTATCTTCTTCTCCTCGGGCCGCTCCGCACCCATGGCATGGGGGGAGGCTCCCGCTCTTCTCTTCTTCTTCATCTTCTTCTCTTCTTCTTTTCTTCTCTTCTTCATTTTCTTCTCCGGGCCGCTCCTCACACATGCTAGCATGGCGGGAGGCTCCCGCTGTGTGACGGCACTCCTCGTCTGACAGTTCTTAAATAACGGGGGCGGGGCCACCCGGTGACCCCGCCCCCCTCTGACGCACGGTGACTTGACGGGACTTCCCTGTGACGTCACGGGGAATGCCACAGGGAAGTCCCGTCATGTCCCGTGCGTCAGAGGGGGGCGGGGTCACCGGGTGGCCCCGCCCCCCGTTATTTAAGAACTGTCAGACGAGGAGCGCCGTCACACAGCGGGAGCCTCCCTTCATGCCAGCATGGATGCGGAGCGGCCCGGAGAAGAAAATGAAGAAGAGAAGAAAAGAAGAAGAGAAGAAGATGAAGAAGAGAAGAGCGGGAGCCTCCCCCTATGCCATGGGTGCGGAGCGGCCCGAGGAGAAGAAGATAGAAGACGCCGCGGAGGAGATGCTGGACAAGAATGCCGGAGGAAGAACCAGAAGAGCCAGAAGAACCAGAAGAACCAGAAGATGAAGGAAGATAGAAGAAAGAAGAAGTATTTAAATAAAGGAATTGTCAAAAACTGTCTCTTGTCATTTTTAACATTTTTGACAGTTTTTTAGTGAAATGGTAGGGGTACTTTTGTACCCCCTTACCATTTCACACAGGGGGGGGCCGGGATCTGGGGGTCCCCTTGTTAAAGAGGGCTTCCAGATTCCGATAAGCCCCCCGCCCGCAGACCCCCACAACCACCGGCCAGGGTTGTGGGGATGAGGCCCTTGTCCTCATCAACATGGGGACAAGGTGTTTTGGGGGGCTACCCCAAAGCACCCTCCCAATGTTGAGGGCATGTGGCCTGGTACGGTTCAGGAGGGGGGGGGCCGCACTCTCATCCCCCCTCTTTTCCTGCGGCCTGCCAGGTTGCGTGCTCGGATAAGGGTCTGGTATGGATTTTTGGGGGGACCCCACGCCGTTTTTTTTTTTTTTTTTTGGCGCGGGGTTCCCCTTAAAATCCATACCAGACCTGAAGGGCCTGGTATGGAATTTAGGGGGACTCCCACGTCATTTTTTTTTTTTAATTTTGGTTCGGGGTTCCCCTTTGGGGAATTCCCATGCCGTTTTTATCAATGAACTTCTATGTGTATTGTCGGCAATGCAATAGCCGCGGGTAGTTTTAAATGAGTTTTTTCCTTCAAAATGTCATTTTGCTGTCAGACTGTTCTAAACACAGGAAACATGCGCCCCTTTACAGGCATGCTATAGACACCCCCCAGGTACGAAATTTAAAGGGATATTACACTTTTATTGTTTGACTTTAAGCATTATTAAAATCACTGCTCCTGAAAAAACGTCCGTTTTTAAAACTTTTTTTTGCATTGATCCATGTCCCCTGGGGCAGGACCCAGGTCCCCAAACACTTTTTATGACAATAACTTGCATATTAGCCTTTAAAATTAGCACTTTTGATTATTCATGTTCGTGTCCCATAGACTTTAACGGTGTTCGCGTGTTCGAACAAACTTTTTTCCTGTTCGCATGTTCTGGTGCGAACCGAACAGGGGGGTGTTCGGCTCATCCCTAGTCAATACTATGATTTTTATTTTTTTGGTAATGCAGGAGATATATTTATTTGGAGCACTTGAATAATATGGTATCTAGCGCCCCCTATCTTTCTTACATTCCTTTTTTTGATTATCTATTTTTTTGATTATTCAAAAATTGGGGAGCAGCTTACACTGATTGTTTATATTTCCACAAATTTTCTTTATTGTTGGGAATGTTTTCTTACTAGATGTACCACCAGTATATGTAATTCATATATATTATCTGCTATCGACACCACTGGCGCGAAGGTTTCTATTATTTTCTACTGTTTGAGTTTGAATAATTTGGATTTAAACTTGTCACCTTATCGCAGCCATGGATGTATTTAATTTTATGCAAAATAGACAAATTAACGTAGAAGAGATTTTCCAACAAACATCTACCAATAATGTAGATTTGGATAAGGGATTCAAACAACTCAAATATGACACCGAAAAACAAATTAGACTGTGGTGGGATATTGCATCTCTGGAGATGTATATAGGCAAAAATTGAACCCCCAGAAGTTTAAGATGGGATGTTAGCCCCAATGATGGAGTGGAGGATTTGAGACTACTCGATGAGTGGTACCAATTCTTCAACGCCTGTGAACAAAAACTAATGCAAATGATGGTAAGAAGGCGCGAAGCCAAAAAAGCTGTCTTGGAATCTAAGATCAAAGAACTCAAGACAACTATGGAACCACTTATGTCCTCTAAAGAGTATTTAGACAAAGCTAAGGAATTAAACACCCATCTAGCTAAATACGATGGGGAAATCAAAGATAAAAAGCTCAAAAAATATTTTAGAGATACTAAGGACTATGAAGACAATAGGGTATACAAATGGCAACAAAATTTACAGCTGAACCCGTCCCAAGAACCAACAGTGGACAGGGAAGTTGAAGTACACAACACTGTAGCATCTATGGCAGCCCAAAGTAAAGGGGACCCCAATACACCTCACAAAAACAATAGGACAGTACATGGTCCTATTAAGTACCCTAAGGGGAATTCTCACCCATACCCTACCACATACCATTCACCATACAGGGGACCTAACTATAACAGACCCCCCCCCCCCCCCCTACTGACTATAGACCCCCAGACTATGGCTACTATGCCAATACCCGCAATCAGTACCCATCAAGGCCCCCAAGGGGAAACTTTAGAGGTAATTTTAGAGGGAAACCAGTACACAACCCCTACCCACACCAGGGAGGGGGGGAATGGAGAGACTGGAAAGAACCATACAGAATCCCTTCCAACTCACAACAAAACCATATAGAAAGAGTAGAAAGAGAGGAAGAAGAGGCAGAGGGAGAAAGAAAAAGGAAGAGAAACAACTAAAAGCAGGATTATTTAATCTAACCACCATAGAATTTTCGGATGCAGAATTGGAAGTCTTGACACAGGGACTAAAATTTGCGCCAAATAAGAACATAGATAAGTTCAATCTGTTCGTAGATATTGAGAAATATATAAGGAAACTAAATATCAGGAAACATTTTGCAGGGCAAACCAGCAACACTAGGATTCAGGAATTAACAGACCCTTTTGTACACAGTAATTTGAAAAATAAGCTTACAAGTAACCCTACCCCACAACTGAAACAACAACTATTAGATTGGATTAACCAAGGTACCAGTAAACAAATATTAACTCAGAAAGAAGCAGATTATTTGAACCTAACTACACCCAGAATTCCGGTACTCTACATAGTACCAAAAATACATAAAGATAAGGTAAACCCGCAAGGCCGTCCAATAGTGAGTGGGATTGGCTCTCTGTACTCTAGGGTGGGGGAATACCTCGACACTTTCCTCCAGCCTCTAGTTCCACAGAGCCAATCCTATCTCAAAGATAGTCGAGAACTAATTACACTGTTACAATCTATCATCATCACAGATCAAACCTTACTAGTAACAATAGACATCGAGTCTTTGTATACAAACCTTCGCCAAACAGATGTGTTAGAATTAGTGAGGTGGGCTCTCACCAACCTATCCACCCTGAAAAAATCACAAATCAAATTTTAAATTAAAGGATTATCTATGGTCATGGGGAATAATTATTTCTGGGCATTAAACGAATACTACAACCAAATTGGCGGTGTAGCCATGGGAGCCCGCTATGCGCCTAGCGTGGCGAATATTACGTTAAATAAATGGGAATCAGAGACCATTTTCAAAAACAGACCTCACTCACTTCTTCTGTATAAAAGATACATAGATGACGTGATGATTCTGTGGGAGGGAACCAAAGAAAGTTTTAACAAGTTTTTGGAGTATATGAATATGAATAAGTACAATCTAAAGTTTACAGCGGAGTACAGTCTGGCCACGGTGAACTATTTGGATCTAACACTCTTCAAACAAGGTGATCATATTAGTACAAAGACTTTTTTTAAAGAAACTGACCGTAACGCATATGTCCCTACACACAGCTGTCACCATCCGCAATGGATAGGAGCTGTACCGAAAGGGCAATACATGCGTATACGGCGAAATTGTGATAATATCTTGGATTATTACACACAAGCAGCAATTCTCACCACTAGATTCAGAGAAAAGGGATACCCTGCCAATATCTTGACAAAATTGGTCTCACAGGTGGCAAATATGGACAGGCAGTCCCTATTTGTCCCCAAACCAAAAAAAGAATACAAGGGTGACTGTGCGTTCATATCGGGCTTTCATCGCCAATACAAAACAGTAGAAGGTATCTTCAAAAAATTCTGGCCTATCCTACTCAAAGATAAAGATCTCCAATCTTCCCTGCCCAATAAACCCCCGAAGGGCCCCTACCCTTAGGAATCGCTTGGCTCCAAATGTACCAGATCCCCCCGGGAAACCTCCTACTTTCCTGGATGGTTCTGGGTTTCACTATTGCACTAGATGCAATGCTTGTAAAATAACCAGAAAACCAGGCACCAAGAAAAAGAAGACCCAATTCCAATCTATAGTAACACAACAACAATTTGATATCAAACCTCTCATAACATGCGATTCGGATTACGTAACATATGTTCTGGAATGCCCATGTTCCCTTCAATACGTGGGCAGAACTACACGCCAACTGAAAGTAAGAATAAATGAACATTTAACAAATATTAAAAAGGGATACCCTAACCATAGTGTCTCAAGACACTTCAAACTTTACCATGATAGTGACCCATCACTATGTACATTCTATGGGATTGACAAAATCTCTAGGGATTGGAGAGGTACCCATTTGAAAAGGGCAATATCTAGGAATGAAACGTACTGGCTTTATAAATTACGGACTATGCAACCATATGGGATGAATATAGATCTGGACCTTAATTGTTTTCTTACAAATGATTGAGTCCAGGAGTGTCTAGGAATACTATTATCTGTCCACTTCAGATCGTGTGAGTGAGTTGGGCACTATTTGTATTATGATTGTGGTTAGAGATAGCTGTCCAGGGTGCAAGATGGAATGCTCTTCCCCCCCTCTCTTTTTGTCCTCTTCATTATTTGAGTCAGACGGGGATAGGTCATATTGCAGCCTTTAAGGTTTGTTAAATGCTATTTATTTTTGTAACCATTTTTGTATGTAAACCGAGACTGGGGCTGTTATAGAATTCAGGGTTACATGAGTCATCCTCCCCCTTTTTTCTCTACAAAAAACACCACCATTTATTTTATTCACTTATATATTTTTCTCATTTTCCCACCACCTATAAGGGTGGATTTACTTACCTGTTTTTAACCAGTAGGAGGACTATAACAACATGTCGTCTCCCCCTAGGAGATGGTTGATATGAAGTCACATTCGTTTTTAATTAAGGAGTTTTTTGTGAACAATATGGTAAATATCCACAAGATGGAGCTACGCTCCAGACCATAGTTGAACTTTCCATCCTTATTGCTATGAGCACAGTTCCTGTGGCCCATTTGACAATTACCCGCCCCCTTCCTGTTCCTAATAAAAACCACCATTCCAGTGACCAACGTACGCTTCCCTGAAGAGGTTCACTACGAAACGTACGTCGGAGCGGTACGTGGTCACATGTCCTATCACCCAACAACATCCGGATCCTTTGGCTGCCCCCCTGTGTAAGCTGGAACGCACGCCAGCGTGGAGGCGACATGAAAGGCTTTTTCTGACTGTGGAGTCACCCTGACATGCAAGCAGCCCCAGTGCCGGGTAGGCACCCACCAATGTAAGCGGCCATTTGGCTTTTTAATTTATTTTCTTTTGTAATAAATGGTTTTACGCTATGGAGACTGTTTTTGTTTCCTATGTATCCTTATCCTATCTTGAATGAGCTTGACGGGAACGATCCATGCCTATAATACCAACCACAGTCCGGCCATCCATGTGAGCAGGCACAACCCTGCACAAGCGCTAGTGACTCTCTTTTTAACTAAAGGAGTCATTGGTATCTGGTAAGCAGATATCTACTACTTCGAGGTGTTTTCCTTTTCTTAATTTTCCCTTGGTGATGGAAAACCTTTTGTTTACAGCAACAGGATTGGGATAATATTGAAAGGTATCACTTCAACTACTTCAATCACTTTTTTATGTGGACAATCAATCAATATATATATATATTTTTCACTATTGTGGGCACTTCAATGTGTAATCTAATTATTATTTGTCAATACTATGATTTTTATTTTTTTGGTAATGCAGGAGTTATATTTATTTAGAGCACTTGAATAGTATGGTATCTAGCGCCCCCTAGCTTTCTTACATTTTCATTTTTTTGGTAATGCAGGAGATATATTTATTTGGAGCACTTGAATAATATGGTATCTAGCGCCCCCTATCTTTCTTACACGACTTTAAGCAATGCCTGTGTAATTTTGAGGTCTATGGATGCAGGAGTCACAGGGAAAGTAGCGCAATTTTCCTGCTATTTTGCGTTGGCAATTTTGCCGCGATTTCAGGGAATGCCTGTGTAAACTTGAGGTCTATGGACCTCAACTTGCATCAAAGTCGAACCAAAGTAGTACAGGGACTACTTTGAAGTCAGTGTGACGTCGCACAGATATGAATGGCACTCATTGAAAATCATGGGGTATGACTGTCCAAAGTCACAGGAAAAGTCACACAAGTGTGAAAGGGGCCCCAGCCCGTCTTTGTGAGCGATTTCAGAGACATCAGTGCACTTTCCTGCACAGATGTCCAGTGATATCACATAGGTCCCAACTGTCCCTGATTTGGAACAAAGTCCCTTGGTCCCTCTTTCCTCCTCACATGTCCCTCATTTTGTTCTGATCTATATAGTTGTATAAAAAATGCCCTTTTTATCTTTCAAAAAGGGTTTCCCAGCGCTAAACCTTTCATCTAATTTCTAAATTGCTTTGTTTGTAAATTTCCAAAGCCAGGTTAAAGGAATATTTTTGGTAAAAAAAAAAAAAACACTTGAGGGTTTAACTAATATTTTTATTTATTTATTTGTTTGGAATACTTCTCCTTAAAGGAGATGTTTTAGGGGGTGTATCCTATCCCTACATACTTATGTTAATAGGTGTCCCTTATACCCATCTCAAAAAGTTGGGAGATAAGAAATTGCCCCCTGAACTCGCTCAAAGTAATGCAGGAACTACTTTTGGGAATCTGTGCGGCGTCACACCAATTCGGACAGTTCCGCTGCCGTCAATAGGTGCCGATTTGGCCTGCAATTTGACATGTCAATTCAGAGCTATGTGAACATGGGTGAAGTTGCATAGATATGAATGGAAATCATGGGGGGAAACTTTTCATGCGACTCTGAGGTCCAAAGTTGCATGAAAAGTCACCCAAGTGTGAAAGTAACCTAATGAGATTCATTGATAACACCTTTGAATTAGGCCCTATTTGCACTTGTGTGACCTTAAAATTGCACAGCTTTGCTGAGACTTGAAGCAGTGTCTGTGTAATCTTGTGGTGTATGGACCTCAAATCGCATCAAAGTCAATCCAAGGTAGTTCAGGGACAAATTTGCCGCACTTTCAGGATGCACAAGTGACAATAGAGCCAAATTCAAAGATGTTATCCATGAATCTCATTCACACTGCTGCAACCTGAAAGTCACACTATTTTGCTGCCACTTTGCCGCTGCAACTTGGCCCCAACTTCTGGGAATGCCTGTGTAATATAGTGACCTATGTAGTCGCATGAAAGTCACAGTAAAGTAGTACAGAGACTACATTGAAGTAGGTGCAACTTGTAGTAGCACAGATATGAATGGTTATCATTGAGAATCATGGGGTAAGACTTGTCATACAACTCGGAGGTCCAAATTTGCTGGAAAAGTCACCCAAATGTGAAACAAGCCATATATATATTTTAATAAAAGGTGCTCTCATTTATATTTGCATAGTTCTTACTGATTTACATCAGCAGAACAAATGCAGGAAGTGATTTGTGCACATGGACCGGAAGCAAATATGTGGTGATGCCAAACAATGATGGCCAAATCAATGAACCCCACCCACACCAAATCTAAATACCACATCCACCCCCACATTGAATAAGCACAAGTACATATCCTATACTTACCCGGCAAATGAGCAGCACCTCCTATTTGTTAAAATGGGATCTCACCATGTCCACCTAGATAGAGATCCTGACCAGCACAGGCACTTCCGGGTGATTACAATGACTCATTTCCGGGTCAGAAAGTGAAACTACGCCCTTTTTTTTTAACTTCAAGGTTTATTCATTTTTCAACAGTTACAAAAAGGTAACAAAAAGATTATTACAAAGATACATTCTCAAGCTATGGTTTACGCTTAGGTACGTATCTAGAATTTGCAGAAATGTGTTTCTTATGTGTGCTAATAAAAGGGCTATAGCATGCATATACTTGGTCTTGTATAGGTAGTAACCGAAAAGAGAAAACAACGTTATCAATTTTAGATTTAACTTAAACCTTATTCTTGCTACCTACAGAGAGTGGAACTAGCAGACAGTCACACATGTAGTTATAATTTACTACGTGGGGAAACTGGGCGCACGATGCTGAGATGTGTGGACTGCCTGCTTATTATTGAGGAATAAAGAATATAAACAGAGTTGTGAGGTCTTTGTGAGTGAAGGAGGAGTCAGTCCAGCTGTAAACTACTAGGGTCATTGATCCATAAAGTCCAATTCTTGTAAAATTTTTCAGTAGTGAGATGAGCTTTGGAGGAGCCATGTTCCATTTTGAAGTTTTCATTTAGGATTGTAATTACTTTCATGATGTCAGGAGAATGAGTACTTTTCCATTTCCTTGCAAGTGCCAACCTTGCAGCGATGAAGTGGGTGGCCACTGTTTGAAATTTCCTGGGCCATGTGGGAATCATCAGACCTAGCAGAAGGTCAATGGAAGATAGGTTATTTGTTGTGGGTGTTATTGAGTGGAGCATTTTTAGTACTTGGTTCCAAAAGACTTTGAGGTGTGGGCACTCCCACCAAATATGGTGTTCCTGGGAGACCGCAGTTTCTACAGCATAAATGAGACGTGTTGGGGTGCATCTTGGCAATTCTGGAGTGTAGTACCAGTGTTGGAAGAGCTTTTGTAAGGATTCCCAATGCGTGGTGCACTGAGAGAGTTTCGATGGTTAGGATAAAGCCTTGTGCCAATGAGCAGATGGAGGGGCTGAAGGAACGTGTTTGGACCACTGCAAGATTTGGGTTTGGGTTGAGTTCTTTGCAGATTGAGAGAGCAGGCCATAAATATATGATATTCCCTTAAGTATGATTTTACTGGAAGCAAGATATTGTATCGTGGAAGATAGAATCTCGTCTTGTGTTATCCATTGCGTTTTGTTGAATAGAGATCTGATCCTGAGGTGTATATATATAAAGTTCTTGGTGAAAGACCGAATGTAGCTTGAAGGTTGTTAAATGGAATTAAACTGGATGCATTGAAGGGGTGACCAATGGTGTGAATACCTGTGTCAATCCATGTACATAGTTGGAGATCTGGCAGAATTAGTGAGCAAGATTTGATTGGAATGAATTGTAGAATGGTATGAGCTAACCCCTGCAGCATTTGAGGTATAGATGTCCATACTCTCAGAGAGGCCCTTATTGTGTCCAAAGGAAAGCATTTGGGGTTGGGAGCAAGAAGTGAGGCACAAAGGTATAGTTTTGGGTCTTTGGTTAGCACTTCTGATTCTATTTGTGCCCAGTTGGAAGGAATGGATGTATTCCACCAGAATTTTAATTGGTCTAGAATGACTGCTTTGTAGTATAGGCTTATGTTAGGAGCTCCCAATCCCCCCATTCGTGCTGGGGTCATTAAATTGTGTTTTATCCTGGCCCGTTTGTGCTGCCAGATAAAGGAGTTGATGAAAGATTGGAGTTTCCGTCGTTGCGTTGAAAGGAATGGCACTGGTAACGTGCGGAAGACATAGAGAATGTGTGGGAGCATGAACATTTTAGCTAATGCAATTCTACCAGCTCACGATACAAAGGGATAATGTATTTCATTAGATATTCTTTTAAGCTTTTCTACAAGGTCTACCAAATTTGTGCGCAGAAGATTTTTGCTAGGTGAGATCAGGCGAATTCCTAAATAGATTAGAGATGAATCTTTTGACCAGGAAAATGAGGAGTGTTTTGAAATGTGTTGTATGGTTGGTTTATCTAGGCCTATCGCCAGCATAAAAGATTTGCTATGGTTTACTTTGTATAAAGATATTGCACTGTACTGGTCGAGGATATGTTGAATCTCGGTTGAGGAGCGTTTTGGGTCAGTGATGGCAATTATCATGCCGTCTCCGGAAAGACCAATTTTGTGTTCAGTGGTACCAATGTTAATACCTTTAATTTGGGAGTCAGATTGAATCATTTGGGCTAAGGGTTCCATGATCATAGCAAAAATTAAGGGTGACAGTGGACAGTCCTGCCTTGTACCGTTCGTGATGCTGAAGGAGTTGGACAATACGCCCGAAGTCCACACTTTGGCACTTGGGGATGTGTATAGGCCGAGTTTGGCATTCAGGAGTGTGCCCGATATGCCAAACTTGCGTAAGACCGCCTCCATGTAAGTCCATTGTACCCTATCGAATGCCTTCTCTGCATCCAAAGAAAGGAGCAGAGAAGGCATTTGGTAAAGCCATCACGGTCCATCTTAAGAAGAGACCCACATACGATTGCATGGGGGATGTGACGTGCTAAAGGTTGGAGGCAGGGCCTGGCGGTGGATGAAGGGGGCATGAGCGGATGGCGGCTTAGAAGGACCGGGGTGAGAGCCCGTGAAAGCCTGTGACTGGCCAGGCGTCCTCCCTTCTAGGCAGCGGGTGACACCCCGAATAACAACCGGCTCCGGAAAAAGAAAGAGACGGGCCTACAGTGAGCCACAGAGCAGAGCCTGCCGAGGCTCAGCGTCTGGAGGATAGACGGAGCAGGGGATCCCTGCCGTTTACGGCGCCCCCCCTTTCTCGCCCCGGCACTTGGACGGCGTTGCATCCTGTCTTCTTCAATCTTGCAGCGGCGCGGTGTTCAAACGAGGAAAGCTGAGGAGCAGTGTCCCATTCAAAGACGATGACTCGGTCCTGCTAATCTGAGGATAGGGCGGTGCGCAGACCCCCCTCCCCCCTCTCCCTAAGGCTGTGCTGGCGCTGTCAAGGGATAAGGAGCCCACACAGAAACCTGGAACCCCCCCCTAGGAGGTCCTCTGGATCCAGGTAGGATCAACTTGGCTTACTATAAATATAACGTATAGGACTGTGTTGAACTCCTGTGTCAATTGACCTGAAAGGATAATGTAATAGCACAGGAAGCTGGAAGGACTGAAGGAGATTTTCTGTGACTATGTTGGGCTGGCATATCAAGTGGGATTAATATTGAGAATTGTTGAGCTCTGAATATAATCTATACTTATACATTGACATTGTTCCGGCAAAGTGAACTGTTGAATATCCTTAAAGAAACAGTTTACAAGAGTAGAATTCCAATGCCACAACTTTGTTATATGATTGGCTTAAGCTGTCCTGAAAAAACGGTGACGGTCGCTAGCGTTGTAAGCGCAATAAGGGAACTGGCAGCGGGAAGGGATGAGCATGAGAGGACGTTCCCAAAAAGCAGTTGAACCTAATAAACCCAGAGACAATCTGAACTCCAGCACAATTCAAAAGTATTTATTTAAAAAGCCCTGGGATGGAAAACAAACAACAAGAGGCAAAGGATAAAAAAAGGTGGTAACTAAAAACAAAGGGGCCCAGGGGGGGACGGCCAGCGCAGTGAATATTTCTGAAGCAGAACCAGACCTGACTATGGAGACCGACCCTGTAGGCGAAGCTCTACCCACTAAAGCGGAGATTCAAGACATGTTTGTGAAATTAAAAAAAGTAATTAAGGAAGAAATTCTGAATGTAAGGACAGACATGGGCCACCTTCTTAAGAGAGTGGAAGAAGTGGAGAAGGTGGTGGAAACGCAAAGGGAGGAAATCTCGGGGTTAGAGAATCAAGTAAAAACACTACAGAGGGGCCAAAGTGAATTGATGCTAAAGTTGGAAGAACAAGAAAACCAAAATAGGCGACAAAACCTAAGAATTAGATCTCTTCCAGAGCAGAGAGGAGAAGACCTGACATTGGTAATAAAAGAAATTTTTAACCCTCTACTGGGAAGAAATCCAGAGTGTGAGCTGAAAATCGATCGAGTCCACAGAATTAGAAAACCCCCAAATTTGAGAGATGAAGCGCCCAGGGATGTTATAGTGAAGTTTCATCAATTCGAGGACAAAGCGATAATATGAAGTAAATTAAGAGGGGCCCGCCCAGTGAAATACAACAATCAAGAAATCCAAGTATTTGCAGATCTTTCCGCATCAACTTTGGCAAGGAGACGTCAGCTGAAACCATTACTGGATATATTAAGGGGGGCAAATTTAAAATATAGTTGGGGCTTTCCGCTCTCTCTGAGCATGATGAAAGATGGTAGGACTTTCAAAATGAGATATTCCGGGGATCTTCAGGACTTTTGTAGGAACTTGGATATTGTCACCCCTGCCATACCTGAGGGGGTGTTTCCATAGTAAAGGGCACAATATTTTTTTTTTGTTTGTTTTTCATGATTGTTTTTCTTTGCTTCTTCTGATTTTTCTTTGTTTTTTTATTTAGGAGAGAGGGCGGTTGGGGGGGACGGGGTGGGGGGGCAGCGGGGGGAGTTGGGGGAGGTGTAAGGGTTTCCATTGCTTTTTGAGGCCTCTAGGGACCCCCCCACGAAGGTGGGGGGGCGGGGCCACCGCTGACTATGATCAGGTCCCCACTCCAGGGCACAAAGGTGTGCGGTGGCATGAGTATAATAGACTCAGCACTGTGCTCCATGGGCCAGGTAGTGGTGAGGGTTGGGAGGGGGGAGGGAGATGGATGGGGAGTGGGGGTGGGGGGTTGGGGGGGATCTACCCCGAGCAGACTCATGACACACAGAGCCCCTTGGATAAACAACAAGTCACTAGAGAGGCCCAAAGACCAGGTAAATGAATATTAAGTGTCTGACCTATAACGTTAAAGGGTTAAATTCCCCCAATAAAAGGCATAAGGTGTTGAGAGAGCTACATCATTATGGGGCAGATGTGGTTTTCTTACAGGAAACCCATCTAGTATGGGAAGCAGGGCTAAAATTGTACTCTAAGTATTTTCCAAAATGGATATACAGTGATTCCCCTATAAAAAGGGCAAAAGGGGTGGCAATAGGCTTCGCAAAAGGATTAAACTTTGTCCTAATAGACAGGATGGTGGACCCGGAAGGGCTTGGACCCATCCTTAGATAGTTCCTCAAATGCACGGGGGATGAGTAAGAGTCTCTTGAGAAAAATCGGGAAAAAACTACACAATTGTCAATTGATTGATGTATGGAGGGTACAACATGCAAAGATTAGAGATTATACCTTTTTCTCCCCCGTGCATGGGACTTACTCGCGATTGGACTATCTGATGGTGGAACATAGCCTGTTGGAAGTAGTTGAAGAGACTGGGATCAGGATCAGAACACTGTCAGATCACGCCCCGGTCATGATGAAAATGAGACTAAAAGGAGTTAACAAACCCCCATTTACATGGCATTTAAACGAAAACTTACTTAGAGACGTTAAGATTGTTGAAAAGATTCAGGAGGAAATAGATTTGTTTTTTCTAATAAATGATACGGGTGAGATTTCGGGGGCTACTGTATGGGAAGCTTTTAAGGCTTATATAAGAGGGGTTTTGATTTCTATTGGGGCAGGATTGAAAAAAAGGATAAAAAAAAGGAAACCCTTATGGCAGAAATATTCAAGTTAGAGCAAACCCACAAAGCCCATAGAGGTACAGATAGGACACCATTGCAGCAGTTGACAATTAAGCGAGACGAATTAAGAGATTTAATGGAAGAAGAAACGAACCATATTATGAACAGATACCAGAGAGAGAATTTTAGATGGGGAAACAAAGTAGGTAAACACCTTTCAAAAACTCTGCAGAAAAAGCGAGACTCAAACTTCATCGATAGGATTCAAAATAAAAAAGGGGACATGAGGTTCTCATCGAGAGAAATTGGGGAAGAATTTAGACAATATTTTTCATCTTTATACTCGATCGATACAAAAAGATGTAGCAGAGGGGAAAATGATAAGGCGGAGGACTTTTTAAAAGAGGCAGGACTTAATAAACTGACTGAAAAGGACTCAAAAGAACTTGACAACCCCATAACGGAAGAAGAAATCCGTCTGGCCCTAAAATCTTCTTTAAAACATTTGGGGTCTCACTAGTTCCAAGACTTTGTCGGCTTTGGAACGAGCTTGGGACACAGGGAGAGTTGGGTGATGGCACGCTGTTGGCCGCTGTAACCTTGATTCCTAAGGAGGGCAAGGATCGCACCCTATGTTCAAGTTATAGGCACATAGCGTTAATTAACGCTGACATCAAATTATACGCGAAGGTACTGGCAACACGTTTTAAGGAGAAAATGGGGTACCTGGTCCATCCTGACCAGGTGGGTTTTGTCCCAGGGAGAGAGGCCAGAGACAATGGGGTGCGTTCCTTGCTTATCTCAGAGGCTATCAAGAGTAGCGGAACCCCAGGTCTATTTCTGTCTATAGATGCCGAGAAGGCTTTTGACAGAGTAGACTGGGGTTTCATGATGAAAACGCTTGAAATAATGGGAGTGGGAGAAAAAATGTTAAAATGGATTAAAATCTTATATAATCACCCCTCAGCCTTTGTAAAAGTCAACAATGTGGCCTCAGCGCAGTTCGAAATGAAGAATGGGACCAGGCAAGGTTGCCCGCTCTTTCCCCTCTTATTCGTTTTAACTCTAGAGCCCCTGTTAGCGGCCATACGGAAAAATCCGGACATCAGAGGTCGCATAGTGGGGGAGGAGGAACACAAATTGGCCGCCTACGCGGACGAAGTACTCCTTACATTATGAACCCAAGGATCTCGATCCCCAACATATTGGCCATAGTAAAAAAGTATGGAGAGCTCTCAAATTATAAAATTAATTTGGGGAAATCTGAAGCTCTAAATATTAACATCAACAGGAAAGAAGAGGAGTGGATCAGGGAGAATTTCCAATGCCCAGTGAAAGATAATATCCAATATTTAGGGGTCAAATTATCTAATTCAGTTAAGAAGATATTTATATTAAATTATTTACCACTATTGGATGAAATACGAGCAGAAACAAAAAGGATGGAGCATCGCCCAATCTCTTGGATTGGGCGTATCAACTCAATTAAAATGGTGGTGGCCCCAAAGATATTCTACAAAATGCAGATGCTTCCAATCCCATTGCCTCAAATATATTTTAACAAATTAACACAAATAATAAATGGGTTTGTGTGGAACCACAAGAAAGCAAGGGTAGCACATAAGGAGCTATGTAGAGAAAAAGCACAGGGGGGGCTGGCATTGCCAGACTTTAAAAAATATTGTAATGCAATAGCAATTGCACGAACTGTAGATTGGGTTAAAGGGGGGTACAACAAAAGATAGGTTAATCTAGAAATGGGATTAAGTAGGGCACGTTTAAATATTTTGTTATGGAATCCGCCACGGTTTAGACAATTAGGACCAGAAACACATATTATCACACAACACACTTATTTAAAAGGTGGGATTTGATGCACACAAATAATAGTTGGGAACATAATTCACCACTGATTTATTTAAAAAATAACGAGATGTTTCCCCCCGGGTATGGAAGAAGCAGGAGGTAACTGGATCACAAACAAAGAATTACAACTAAAAGATATTATGAAGAAAGGAAAAATTTGCACTTTTCAGCATTTAGACACACAGAAATTTTATGAGAATAAATGATTGGCGGTATCTTCAGCTCTCTCACTTTGTTGAAAGCCTGCCAGGGCGCGTTAGAGAGGAAAAAAACTTCAGACCAATAGAGAAAATATTCTGCAGCGAGAAGTCTGGGGGATATATCTCTAGGATATACAAACTGTTGATAAACAGTGGGGAGATGGAAGTACCGCCTTTTATTAAAAAATGGGAGAAAGATTTGGGGTCGACCCTTGAGGAAAACGTAGTGGGAAATGTTCTTAAGGCAACACACAGCTCGGCATTGGATATAAAAATGATAGAAACAAACTAAGTGTCTAACTAGATGGTATGCTACTCCAGAGATAATTAGTAAATTCCAACCAGATAAATCTCTGAATTGTTGGAGAGGGTGTAAGGCATTGGGGACTATGGCACATCTGTGGTGGAGCTGTCCGGTTGTAAAAAAATATTGGCTGGAGGTGTTACAAATAATGGATTTGCTTGTTTCACAGCTCAGAGGGTGGAGACCGAGAATACAATAGGTCTATTACCCCCGTGCTGTTGAACGCAGCAAAAAGTGTAATCCCTAAAAAATGGCAGAAGGCTGAAGGCCCGAAGATCAAGGACTGGTTTTTAAGAGTGCAGGAAACTTACAACCTAGAGAGAAGGGAGAGAGATCCGTCAAATGTGGAGTATGAGACATGGGGAGGTAGATGGGTAGGTTGGGTGACTTTTAAGGAATCTGTGAGATATGGGGAGAAGAGGCTGAGCGAATGTTGACACCAAGAGGGTAGGAGGGCGAAAGTACCTGGTTGGATAGAGTCTTCGGGGGAGGGTCTGGGGGGGTGTTGGAGTGGGGGGCGGCGGGGGGGTTTATGGGATACAAGGGAAAGTATTATTGTAGAGGATGTGAATGCTATTTTTGTGTTTGTTTTCTTTTGTATGATATAAACAATTTAAATAAAGATTTAAAGAAAAAAAGAAGGCATTTGGTTATGTTCTACCCATTGTATGATGTCAATAAATTGCCGGGTCCCGTCTGATGCTTGTCTCCCCTGTATGAAACTGACTTGATCTATATGTATCAATTGATTCATAACCTTGGAGAGTTGGAGAGCTAATATTTTTTCATACAATTTTGTGTCTGTATTCAGTAAGGAAATGGGCCTGTAATTCCCCGGGGTGTCAGTTGATTTAGGAAGAGTTACTATCAGGGCTTCGAGACATTCTTTTGGGATTTTCCCTGTAGAGGCATATTGATTAAATGTAGTGCATAAGTGGGGAGAGAGGATGTCATTGAAGTGTTTATAGTATTCATTAGAGAACCCATCCGGTCCTGGGGCTTTGTGTAGTGGAAGGGATTTGACGGCGTTAGACTTCCTCTTGTGTGATTGGGGTAGACAGCTCGGCTACTTGTGTGGGAGTCAGTGAGGGAAGTTGTATGGACGAGAGAGGCTTCTATTTTCTCTGTACCTGGTGGGGAGGTGGATCCTTGCTCTTGCAGATTGTATAATTGTGTGTAAAAGGATGCAAACGTATTAGCTATGTCCAATGGATTGGACATGCGCACCCCTTTTGAGTTTAGAAGGTTGGGGATTTTTGTACGCGTTTGCTGACGCGTAACTTGTCTGGCTCCAGATTTGTTGCTAAAGGAGTATTACTTTAATTTCAATCGTTTGACATAGTAATCAAATTTGTTGTGTAATAGTTCACTTAGTTTCAGTCTGTGGTCTCTAATCGCATCCAAAGTTGTCCGATTGGGTGAATTTTTGTTTGTTAATTCTAAGGTCTTTAGTTTTTGTAGCAATGACTCTATCTCCGCTGAGCGTCTTTTACGTTTTCGGACACCAAATTTGATGAGTAGACCTCGCAGAAAAGCCTTATGGGCTAACCATACCATAGACTGATCTTCAATAGATGCACAATTAAGCTTAAAGAAATTCTCAATCTCGGATTTAATTTCAGTTTCGTACTTTGGTTTGTTTATGAGGGATGAGTTCAGTCTCCATAGAGAACGATTTGTTGGACAGGTTTGGGGGACTATTTTCAAGGATATTGGAGTGTGGTCCGACCACCTGATGAGACCTATATGTGATTCTGAGGTGGCCAAGAGTGCTTTTTTGTTTGTAAGGAAAAGGTCAATCCGAGAATAAGAATTCCCTGGGTGAGAATAGAATGTATAGTCACGCTCAACGTCGTACATGCACCTCCAGGGATCGTATAAATCTTCGCTATCTATGAATGGGGAGAGAGCAGATGCCCTCCTTCTATTTGAGTTGGTAGAATCCAATGTGGGGTTGGGGGTGTCATTAAAGTCACCGCAGATGATTAATGTGTTGTTCTTATAGGGTTCGAGATTAGTTTTGAGTTTTTTGTAGAATTTTTTTGAGAGGTGTTGGGTACATAAACATTCACCAGAGTCATGGGGTGATTATCAATGGTGGCGGTTAAAATTACAAATCTGCCCTCGTTATCTGTGACTATGTGTGATGTATGGTAAAAGAGACCTTGGCACTAATAGCGATCATTACCCGACATTTTTGTTGTTGTTGGAGAGGAAGAACTGGGAGTATTTTTTGTGTGTACAAGATGGTGCGTTAGTATTTGAAAAATGCGTCTCTTGGACACATAGTATGTCTGCGTGTTGGGAACATGATTCTTTCCAAAGAAGATTTCTCTTAAAGGGGGAGTTAGGCCCTTTGGCATTAATAGATGTGACCTTGAGTGTCATAATTTCAGGCGTTGGAGGTCGGTTTGCAGGAATTGAGTGCGACTATAATCTTGTATACAGCTGAGCATATAAAGAATGGTTATTGGACAATAGTAATATTTGAGAGCTATAACAAATGACTTAATAGCTCTTATTAACTGAAAGAAGGTAAAACAACCGTTGCAACTCAGAGTGTGATTAATACAGATTATGAATAGGGATGAGCCGAACACCCCCCTGTTCGGTTCGCACCAGAACTTGCGAACAGGCAAAAAATTTGCTCGAACACGCGAACACCGTTAAAGTCTATGGGACACGAACATGAATAATCAAAAGTGCTAATTTAAAGGCTTATATGCAAGTTATTGTCATAAAAAGTGTTTGGGGACCTGGGTCCTGCCCCAGGGGACATGGATCAATGCAAATAAAAGTTTTAAAAACGTCCGTTTTTTTGGGAGCAGTGATTTCAATAATGCTTAAAGTGAAACAACAAAAGTGTAATATTCCTTTAAATTTCGTACCTGGGGTGTGTCTATAGTATGCCTGTAAAGGGGCGCATGTTTCCCGTGTTTAGAACAGTCTGACAGCAAAATGACATTTCAAAGGAAAAAAAGTCATTTAAAACTACTCGTGGCTATTAATGAATTGCCGGTCCGACAATACACATAAAAGTTCATTGATAAAAACGGCATGGGAATTCCCCACAGGCGAACCAAAATTTTTTTTAAAAATGACGTGGGGGGACTTGACTGGGACTTTCCTGTGGCATTTCCCATGATGTCAGAGGGGGCGGGGTCACCGGGTGGCCCCGCCCTCCATTATTTAAGAACCGTCAGAAGAGGAGAAGTGTCACACAGCTGGAACCTCCCTCCATGCCATCATGGATGCGGAGTGGCCCGGAGAAGAAGATGAAGAGAAGAAGACGCCACGGAGGAGATGCCGGACGAGAAAACCAGAGGAAGAACCAGAATAACCAGAAGAAGAAGAAGATGGAGGAAGAAACCGAAGGAAGATAGAAGATAGAAGAAAGAAGATAGAAGAAAAAAGAAGCATTTAAATAAAGGAATTGTCAAAAACTGTCTCTTGTCATTTTTAAGATTTTTGACTTTTTTTGTGAAATGGTAGGGGTACTTTTGTACCCCCGTATCATTTCACACAGGGGGGAGGGCCGGGATCTGGGGGTCCCCTTGTTAAAGGGGGCTTCCAGATTCCGATAAGCCCACCACCTGCAGACCCCCACAACCACCGAGCAAGGGTTGTGGGGATGAGGCCCTTGTCCCCATCAACATGGGGACAAGGTGTTTTGGGGGGCTACCCCAAATCACCCTCCAAATGTTGAGGGCATGTGGCCTGGTACAGTTCAGGAGGGGGGGCGCTCTCTCTTCCCCCCCCCTCTTTTCCTGAGGCCTGCCAGGTTGCGTGCTCGGATAAGGGTCTGGTATGGATTTTTGGGGGGACCCCACGCCAATTTTTTTTAAAATTTTGGCCGGGGTTCCCCTTAATATCCATACCAAACCTGAAGGGCCTGGTATGAAATTTAGGGGGACCCCACGTCATTTTTTTTTTTAAATTTTGGTTCAGGGTTCCTCTGTGGGGAATTCCCATGCCGTTTTTATCAATGAACTTTTATGTGTATTGTCGGACCGGCAATTCATTAATAGCCGCGAGTAGTTTTAAATTACTTTTTTTCCTTTGAAATGTCATTTTGCTGTTAGACTGTTCTAAACACGGGAAACATGCGCCCCTTTACAGGCATACTATAGACACCCCCCAGGGACAAATTTAAAGGAATATTACACTTTTATTGTTTCACTTTAAGCATTATTAAAATCACTGCTCCCGAAAAAACTGCCGTTTTTTAAAACTTTTTTTTGCATTGACCCATGTCCCCTGGGGCAGGACCCAGGTCCCCAAACACTTTTTATGACAATACCATGAATATAAGCCTTTAAAATTAGCACTTTTGATTTCTCCCATAGACTTTTAAATGGTGTTCTGTGGCTTTCGAATTTGCTGCAAACACCCCAAATTGTTCGCTGTTCAGCGAACTGGCGAACAGCCGATGTTCGAGTCGAACATGAGTTCGACTCAGACTCAAAGCTCGTCCCTAATTATGAACTATCTGTAAAAATACTTCACACTATTAGAAATAAAAACAAAAGAAAAACAATATAGACAGTTCTCAGATAACGTATTGAGTGAAAAATTGTAAGCGAACATTTGACTAAGTGTGCACAGCACACTATAAAGTGGTGGGAGGTGGAGACTAATAATTCGCCCAAGCAGGATATATCTAAGCTGGGTACTAGTAGCCCTAAGGTAGCATTAGGTTTTATCCACCTTGTTTGGTTGGCATTAAGGAGAAGTTGGAGATGTATCCCGATCATGTGGCCGATGGGATGTCACAGGGATGGGTAATGGCTTTTTATATCCATCTTTAGGTGATAGAATTGGGACTGTTTTTTGCTGGTAGGTAACCAGAAGCTTGGTGGAGTATCCCCAACAATAGATGATTTTATGCTCCTGTAGAATTGAGGTGACGGGGTATATGCTCTACGTAGTTCAATAGTAGCTGGTGACAGATCCACAAAGAGGGATATTTTAGAGTAGGGTGAAGGTAGGGGTCTGAGATTCCTCGCTGTGTAAAGGATTTGTTCCTTTATGTGGAAAAAATGGATTCTGGCTAGGACATCTCTGGAAGTCTCCGCTGGCAGGTGGTCTGGCTTTGCAATTCTGTGTGCACGATCTATGAGTAGGTCGTGAGGAGAGAGATTAGGAAGCAGGGTAATAAAGGGCTGCTGTAGGTATTTTTTGAGCTCATTGGGTGGCACTGACTCGGGAATCCCTCTGAATTTTATATATATTTCTTCTGGACCTGTCCTCGAGGTCTGCTTCAGTTTAATTTTTAGAATCTCATCCGATTGATGATCGTGCGCATCAAGAAGCTCATTATGAGCTTTACTCATTTCAGATACAGTATATGTTCCTCAGTTGTGTCAGCTCTATCTTCCAGACAGTCAAGCCTGTCATGTGCTTGTGATAAAGATAGCTGCAGCTCCCTGTGTAATTCTTTTTGTAGAGTAAGTGGGCACTGGGTTGTCAGTTACAGGAATATTTGCCAGGGAGGATAGGTGTAGGGAGCTGAAAGAAGTGGATTCTGAGGAGTTCCCATTGTGTTTTTTGGCCTGGGGAGTTTTGTTAGGTGAGTTGCAAGGAGAAGAGATGAGTCTCTTACCTCTGTCCTGCTGTGCAGCTGTTGGATCTGACGCTGGAGGAGGGAGACTATCCATGTCTTCTGTGTCCCTCGATCCTGTTAGCTCTGCATTTTGCTGACGGTGTGACTGAGCGCTGCTCGTATGGCCATGCTGTGCTGCTGGGAACGGAGAGTGGCTGGTGCCATCTTGCTTATGTCTCTGTTCCATGGGGCCGAAATATTCAGTCAGGTGGCGGGGTTGTGGCGGTGGATTACTCCTCCCTGACATGCCGGTTTGTGTCCCGCTGCTCTCCCCTCGCTACTCGGGGAGAGAGGAGAAGCTTGTAGCTGTGTGTCACTGTATACCTCAGCTATGGAGCGGAGCTTGTAACTCAAGCTTCCATCCCACTCTGCAGCTAGCCACGCCCCCGAAACCATGCTCTTTTGATCGCAACTACGATTAGTATTTTTTATTTTCATTTATTTGCAGATATGCAATTCTGTATTTCTACATATAAGGATATTTGAAGGCAAACTTAAGGGTGTTTGACAAGAAATGGTGTCCCTGGGATTGCAGCAGGTGAATTACAAAGACAAAGGTCCAGTTTGAGCCCTGGTTCACACTGACAGCGGGAGGAAATCGCGCGAGTTCAGCTGAACTCACAATTTCATTCCAGCATGTCAATCCCGACTGCAGGGGGAATTTCAGAGACATCTGTGCAGGTTTCTCCACAGATGTCAATAGAATTAACACCCCAAAGTTGCCAAAAGTAATACAGAAACTACTTTTGGAAATTGCAGCGCCGCACTGATAAAGACGGTGCAATTGCCATTGATTTGACATTTCAATTCGCACCAATGTGAACCAGGGCTGGTACATACAACACTACCTATCCACCAGCTGAATTCATTACCTGCAACATATGAAGACTCCACCTAAACACCTTTATCATTTACTTGCAGGTGTGCTGAAGAGATTTGTTTTTTGGTCCACAATTATATCTTATAATTTCTATGGGTATAAGTAAGATGTTGCACCTCCCCAGAACCACCACCCCCAAAAGAAGAAAGGAAAGAAAAAAAAACAACAAGCTCAATAACGTGCTTTTATTTTGCCAGCAGAAACAAAATTATGTACATTTACTAGCATTAAAAATATATATATATTCTACAGGATATATGATGCTACATTTAGCAAAACAGTTAGCAATTGGGTTTTAAGGGCCCTGCTCATAGGAGCGTACAATCTAAAATTTGTCTAAACCTTAGCGTGGCCACAGCTTCACTTTCAGTGTATAACGATCACATTTTTATCTGCAAGATTATAGAAACATACTTAACAGTCATTCTTACAAAGCATTCCAACATAATATTAAAAAGGGCACATATTCAAACTATAACACCCACCACCACCCCACAATCCACACACATATATTGGGGAGTATGTTCTGTTGGAAGCTACATTTCTGTGTACACAATTAAGCAATGAGATCAAAGAGTAGAAGGTCAGCAGATGCTCCCAAACCATGAATGCTTGTTCAGACAGGAATACACACACATTGACAGCATGGCCCCATAACCCACTTTTGATAGAAAAAATACACAAGAATTTCAGCAAACAGCCCTAGTTGGGAGTTTGTCAATATGCACAATATCATTCCTTCTGCCACACAAATCACAGAAAAAAACCTGGCCACTTCTCAGGCCAAACGACCCCCCACTGCAGTTCTTTATATAAGGTTGTATTGTTAGCACACTGACACATGCCCAAGAGAAGTACACGCCCACCAGTATCTTTCAATCTGTCTCTTCATGTATGTCTAAAGTGCACCTGATGAGCAGGAACACATAATACTATTTGCAACTGTGTTAGCCCTTGGCTATGTGCATCAAATCTCCAACTACAGGCCAAAGATCAAAGTCCATTTGCATGCACATAAACAAAGCAACAGTTGTCTAAGCATATGTACCTGTGCAGTGTAAACCCTACAATTTTAAATGTCCAAGTCCCTGGGCATGATTAGTGCTAACAAACATTACCATCAGTCCCTGGCTGCAATGAAATTCCAATCTAAAGTCCAAAAGTAACTTTCTTACATTAGAGACTATTTTGACAGAAGACAAATAAAATGCCAGCATGTCTTTGGATTGTGGTGAGAAACCCACACAGGGATAACATATAAACTTCAACACAAGCATTAGCTTGTTGGGGAGTTGAACCAGCAACCCCAGTGCTGCCAGATGGAATTGCTACCCACTTAGCCAGTGGGCAGCCTCACACATGTAGTGTTCATCTCTGTGGTGTGAACCAGCCCTAAGTCCATAGCCATGCTCAGTGTCAGAAGCAATAAACAATATATTGGCCTAACTATTGGGACGCCTGCCTTTATATGCACATGAACTGTAATGGCATCCCAGTCTGAGTCCATAGGGTTCAAAATTTATTTGGCCCACCCTTTGCAGCTATAACAGCTTTAACTCTTCTGGGAAGGCTGTCCACAAGGTTTAGGAGTGTGTCTATGGGAATGTTTGACCATTCTTCCAGAAGTGCATTTGTGAGGTCAGGCACTGATGTTGGGCGAGAAGGCCTGGCTTACAGTCTCATCTATAATTCATCACCGTGGTGTTGTGTTGTGTTGAGGTCAGGACTATGTGCAGGCCAGTCAAGTTCCTCCACCAAAAACTCATTCTTCCATGTCTTTATGGACCTTGCTATGTGCACTGGTCCAAATCATTTGGTGGCTTGGGGATTATGATGTGGGGTTGTTTTTCAGAGGTTGGGCTTGGCCTCTTAGTTCCAGTGAAGGGAACTCTTAAGGCATCAGCATACCAAGACATTTTGGACAATTTCATGCTCCCATCTTTGTGGGCACAGTTTGGGGATGGCCCCTTCCTGTTACAACATGACTGGACACCAGTGCACAAAGCAAGGTCCATAAAGACATGGATGAGGGAGTTTGGGGTGGAAGAACTTGACTGGCCTGCACAAAGTCCTGAGCTTAACCCGATAGAACACCTTTTGGATGAATTAGAGCAGAGACTGCGAGCCAGGCCTTCTCATCCAACATCAGTGCCTGGACTCACAAATGCGCTTCTGGAAGAGTGGTCAAACACTCCCATAGACACACTAAATCTTATGGACAGCCTTCCCAGAAGCTGTTATAGCTGCAAAGGGTATGCCAAATCAAATTTTAACACTACAGGCTAAAGCCTCGTACACACGATCAGATTGTGGGCAGGAAAAATGTCTGTTGACAGACTGTCATCCTAAAATCTGACCGTTAGTACGCTCTTTTTGACAATTATTATCCAACTTTCTGCCAACAAATGTTGGATGACATGCTAGTAAATTTTCGGCGGACAACGGTCTGTTGTCAGATTTTCTGATGGTCAGTAAACAAGTCTGTCACACAAGTTGAAAGTACAAACACGCATGCTTGGAATCAATTCTCACCAAACACAAAATTAGCAGAAGGGGCCCAAAGGGTGGCACTCAAGAGCTGAAATTCCTCGTAGTATGTCACTACGTTTGTATTTGTTGGCCGACAATTATGTACCGTTAGTATGCAAGACAAGATCCAGGCACATGCCCTTTTGACAAAAATCAGACGCTCGGTTGGCCAACAATCTGATCATGTGTACCAGGCTTTAGACTAAAGACTTTAGATTAAAGCTCATGTGTGTGTAAAGGCAGGCATCCCAATACGTTTGGCTAGATAGTGTATCTGGCAAGATTTACAATGGTGGTGGAACCCTCCTACACATAAATACTACATTTAGACATAGTTTTAGGACCTGAGTCAGGAGTTATGTTTAATAACATAAGGAGATGAGACACCTTCTCTACATGAAGCTGCATGCTTGGGATTTGAACCCAGACCCTCAGAGATGCTAAGCAGAAGCTCTAACCTCTAAGTCACAGAGGCACCTCGTGTGGAAACCTCCTACACATAAGTACACATGTACTGCATTTCTTTGGACATATAGGTGGTGGAATTACATTACTCAAGAGTTATTCTTCTTGATTTATTCTGCGATATTTGGTGGGTGAGTGTAGAATAGTGATGTTACCTTCTAATTTTTGGGAATTTCATTTTGATTTCTGATGTTGGTACACATATCACATTTTTTGGGTTCAAATTATGACTATTTGGAAATAATAAAAAAACAAAATTGTCACAAAATTGTGACCCATTTTAAATTTGCATCAGCAATGGTATTGTTTGTGGTTTGTAAAGACACATGTGTGAGTTTAGGTAAAGATTTTTGTGAAATGGAGAGTAACAAGTGAAAGTGACAGTGAAAAATATATTTTACCAAAATATCAAAACATTCCACATTCTAACATTCTTAAAAACAAAATACATGAGAAAAAACAAAATAGAAGGAACATTTATTTCAGAGAAAGATACATTTCATCTCAACATTAAAAGTATTTATTTGGGGAAGTTACAATTGTACCATTAGAATCAATGGCTGAAACTTGCACTGGACTATTATAGCGGCAATTTTCATTCTCAAAAATGCATTTTAGCCCAGCACTAATTTTTGTATTTACTATAGCGCCTTGTAAAAAAAGCCATGGGGGCTAAAATGAGAGCTGTTTGCAGGTCTGAGCATGCTCAGTTGTGTTCGCACCTAGTTGTACATAAACGGGGAATTTATCTCTTTTCAGACTTTTAAAGATATTTCAGTGTAGAAATCATTTTTTCACACAGTTTAAAAGCAGATTATCATTAAACAATATACCGCATATTTCAGTACCATTTAGCCAATTATATCATGCTCTAAACAGTATTTCCATGTGCAATTCTCCAGGTTTTAGCAGAGTAGGGGCGTCCCAGGTTTGGGCGCTATTTGTTTTCAGGGAACTATAGTAAATTCGATTTTTGGAGTTTTTTTTCATCAACGCTATAGCGAATACAGTTTTAGCGCTAATTAGCGTGATTATCGCTAAATAGCGCTAATTTGTGCTAATTCGTGCCGCAGCGCTATAGTAAATGACCCCCATTATGTTCCATCCAAATTACACAAGATCAATTCAGTACTGTCATCTGAGTGTTGGAGAGAGAGTGCGCATATTTGGTGGCATTGCCCAAATATTCAGCTATACTGGGAGAAAGTTTTAAACATAATTAAGATGATTACAAATTGGGCAAGACCCCTGGCACTCATTATTTCATGCAACAAGGAAAAAATATAAAATGTCTATCATTCCTTCTTTGTTGAATGCAGTGAAGGTATTGATCCTGAAATATTGGAAATCAAAGAAAATACCAACTATGTTGGAATCGTTTAGAGAGATAGATAGAACCAGATTAATGGAAGAGTTGATATATTTACAAAATGATTCCTATTTGAAATTCTATGGAATTTGGAAAACCTGGTTTGAGTTTAAACAGTCTTTGGTTTACATAGGACATGTGGGTAATGAAAATGTATTGGAGGAGGGAAGAGAGGGAGCAGTGGAGGAAATGCCATAATATATAAAAGAGATAGTGGATGGGAAATGAAATGAGCCCTGCATAGGCACTTGTTTCCTGCTATGCCGAGTTCCCAGCCCCACGCTTTTTTTTTTGCCTCTGCTTTGTCAGGAGATGAGTTTTATTATCCTGCCAATCCTGGGATACACTTTCTCCTCTCCCCATATAATCTTTTTATGGTGTGGGGTTAATGGTTTGGAGAATATTAAAATCATTTTTTTTTTTTTTTTTCACAGCAATTTGGAATAGTGAATAGGCTTACGGATAAAGAATGCCCATACCGGGCCTGAATTTGTAATTATAAAGGGGGGGGATAAAAAGGATGGGTATGGAGTATGATGAGGGAAGGTAAGGGTAGAATTGGGGAGGTGTAACTCTCCCTAGTTTTTGCCCCCTAAATTATCATAAATGTTTGTTTGTTTTTTCTCTTATGTTTTTTTTTTTTATCTGGTTATGACAAGGGGTGATTGGGGTTAATGAAGGGGGGGGATAAGGGGATGGTGGTGGCCAATATAGGGAGCAAAGATTAGGTAGAGAAGCCTGGTAACCCCTGGAAGACCGGTTGGAGTTTTTGCATTTAGATGTGGGGTGCCCCCATCTCTTACGTTGCCTCTTGCCTCCTGTCTGTGGAAGAATTATGATATACATATGGTTATTATGATAAGGTCCTAGGAGATACACCTTTTATATATGTTTGTTATTGCATTTATGTTGTGTTGTGTTTGAGATTTAAATGTCCTTTGCATTTTTCTTTTTTTTTGTTAATTAAATGAATACTGTCTTGGCTTTTTATGGTGATGTACTGTGTTTTGCAACTCTTTGCTAAAATGAATAAAAATAATTTAAATATTAAATAGTAAAAGAAAAAAAACATTGAAACCCACTGCAGATAACTGGAGTGCATTTTGAACATGGTGCTAGAAACGTGCACATAAATCTTTCACATCTGTAATTTTTCTCAACAGAGATTTTAAACATTGATTAAATGTTTAATATATTAAAAAATAATATTTTAACAATAGTTTTCATTCCCTGATTGCATGCTTCAAAAAATAGGATACAATGATATTCTCTTTCATTTTAAATTTCTGTATGAGTTAATGGGTCTTAAAAATGTTAAAGTTATATAATACAATGTGAAAGAAATAACAATATTTTAATTCTCACATGCTGTCAAATATTTTTGCTGTTCTGGAAACGTGTATACATTACTTACAGCTAAAAAAACTGTTAAAACAGTCTAAAATGGTGTGGATGTATCAGGGAGCTTTATACAGCTCAATCTGACATCTAAACAGTTAAATAGGAAAGAAAGAAAAATACATAACAAAGCTGATCAAACATAAGGAGGTGGCGTACTTTTGTTTGACTAAGGTGTACATGGCGTGTAATCAAAGGCTTGCACATGACAATATTGGTACCAATAGTTTTCATAAATGTCATCTTTTGTGGAAAACCAAAAATTTTGAATTTGAACAAAACAGGCTACATGAAAGTGAAGGTTCTGCAAACACCAGGTTCCTTATTAAAAACTCTTTGATCCTTTTCTCCTTTGATATCCTGGACCTGATAAGGTATTCACTTTCAGGGGGTAAATATAGGTAGTTCAGAGAGAACTGACACACGGACGGCACTTCAGTGCTGTAGGTTTTATTAATTGGTAGTGAAAAAAAAGAAAAGATTGCCGGCAAGACAGTTTTTATGTCTGCAGCTTGTCTGTAATGAAAAGTATTAAAAATTAGGAAAGATCTTGTTCCTTTACTCCCATTTCTATACTTTATATCAAGAAACTGCTTAAAGGTCTAGCAGCTCTTAAAGAAAAATGGTAGAAACAATTTTTCAATTCTAATATAAGCACATTTTTTCATTGTAATTCGTTGTGCCAATTTTTAATTTACTACAGTAGCAGCAATGATATGATGCAAAAAAACAAACATGTTTTTAGTATATTATTAAAGCAGAGCTAACATCAGTTACAGTATATTTTTTCATATTTCATTGCATACAAGCTAAGTAATACATACGTGTAACATGTACAGATAATGATTACCTCTTTTTCTCAGCAAAAAAACCGTGTCATCTGATTAGACATTATCCAGGGTCAGAGTCTGCTTGTTGAACTGCTGGCTCGTGGATGACACAATCATATAAATTCCTCAGCTGTATGTATACATAACTAAATCAGCCCCCTGCTGTGACCTCTCACATTTTGACCTGCCACGAACTTACAATGTAACTCAGGGAGACACTGAGAAAATGCTACATTCTGACTGCAGCAGACCATTGACATATGTTCTCCTAATACCTCCACTCATGGAGACATTAATATGATATGATATGACAATATGAAAATTAAGATTGGCCTTTTATGTGGTCTGTTCGCAGTATCTACACCTTGATTGCTATGTCACTAGATCTTTTTTTTGGGAATGGATGATGGTATTTAATTCAGTGCCTATTCTCAACTCTAGCCCATATGCCATTGGCTTCCCCTTACCTCCTAACCCAGGTTTAACTGCAGCATTTGATTTAATAAATTTTGTGTGGTGTCAATCACTAGACAAAATTAAGTAGAATTTGTATAACAGTAAAAATAAGTATTGGAGCAGCCCACTGCACTACCCCTGGATAACCAGACCACAGTTTCCATTTAAAAATATGTAGACCATTGGTAGCAGGCCAAAATAGAGAAAATTGTCGCCAGCAGGATAGATTAGCACACTGGCCACTGGCAAATATCAGCCCATAATAACTGCTAGGAAGGTAATTTTTTTGTTTAAAATATATTCCTGTACAAAGACAGAGACAACAACAGGCAGGGTCACCAGAAGGATGATGACCAATCTCTCACTGAGTCATATATACAATATGATACTGTATAATCTTAAGAAATGACCACTTTATGAATATGAAAGGATTTCGTATTTTCTAAATGTGTTTCTTAGTTTTTTTGCCTTTTTAGATTCTGTAGAAAGCAAAGAGCTCTAATGAAGCCTATTTGAAGTGCCTGTTATGTACACATGGTCGGATTTTCCAATGGGAAATGTTGGATGTGAGCTTATTGTCAGAAGGTCTGACCGTGTGTATGCTCCATCGAACATTTGCTGCCGGACTTTCTGCCAACAAATGTTTGCTAGCAGGTTCTCAAATTTTCTGCCAACAAAACTTTGTTATAGAAAAAGGGTTGTCTGGAGCTACTCCATTAAATGCTCCAAGAAAAAAATAGGAATGGACTATCTCGGTACCCAGGGATGAAGTGATTGAATATAAAAATTAAGTTTTATTATACAAAACAGTTTTTACACATAGATACAAAAGATAATTTAAAAACATAATTGCATACAGAAGCAAAAAAGTTTTTTATACAGACTTTATAAAGAAAGAACCCCACAGTATAGTGGAGCTTCTGAAGATGTAGGTCCAATTTGGGTTCCTCTACATGTTTCGTGAATAAATTTGCTTCCTCAGGAGGAATTGGCCTAATATATCTAGAGAGAAATACAATTCTTTGTTGATTTTGTCACAAAATATAGAAATTATTTAACAAGGGGGGGGGGGAGTAGACATTCTTATACAATAAATACACAATACTTGTCAGAAAGGTGAGAAAGAAGGGGGGGTGAGGGAAAGGGGAGGAAAGACAGAATGAAAGAAACAGAAAGAGGGGGGGGTGAAAGAAAGGGGGAGGGGGAGTTTGGGGGGGGGGGAAAGGAAGTGAGGAGGAGGGAAAGGGGGGAAGGGGTGGGAAAGGAAAGGAAAAAAGGGGAAAAAAGAAGGGGGAGGGGAAAAGAAGAGGGAAAAAATGAAAGTGAAATTATGGTGTGATGTGAAAAAACAAAAGGGTGATGTGAAATCACCAATCAGGGAAGAGGGAGGAAGGACCAACCATGGTTGGAGACCTGCCCCCCAATGGGAGGACACATGTGCGCCGCTTGGGGGAGGCAACCACCTCACGCCATCCTCTTCAAAGGCAGGGCAAACTCAGCCACATAAATACAATAATATAAGCAAAGAGGTAGCGAGGCTGTAGGTATATTCCAGGCATGGTTGATGTGGAAATCATCAAACAGGCCTAGATATGATGAACAGTCAGGCGATTACAATTAGTTCAAATCAATTAATTGCAAACACAATCAGTCAACAATCTCACCAATCAGCATCTTACATAAAAGATAGATCCTAAAAATAGACATAATGTTCATTAAGCATATGTGTTGTATCCTTTATAGCATTGGAGCAATCGGCGTAGTCATGGGGTGAAAGAGTGGAATAAAATTGGGTAAAAAAGGGGAAGGGGGGAAGAAAGAGAAAGGGAAGGGAAAGAAAGCAAAACAGAAAGAGGGAGGAAGGAGGGGGAGGAGAGGGGAGAGGGGGAAGAGAAGGGCCGAAAGTGGAAAAGGGAAATTGAGCCATCATAATAAGGGTCATCAGTTCTACACATCAGAATTTAAATATATAAGTGTTTCACCAGACCTGCAGAAACACTGCTCAGCGCCAGGCCACTAAACAGACCCAAAGTGTAGATATGTAAAAATATTTAAAATACTAGTGAACATTCAAAAGTGCATAAATTTAAATAAACATCAATATGCGACTATAAATTACTCACAAACAAATAAATGAGATTGCACTCCACTTTGTCTGTTTAAGCAGAGAGAAAATCTTGTAAAAGCAGCTGTCTCAAACCAAATATAACAATGTTAAATCTGTGTTATAAAGTAATCCTAATTAGACTAAATTATCGCACTAGACAGCGCTAATGTTGAGCAATTGAAACATGTGGCCAACAACACATAAAAAGGAAAATCCTATAACAGAAAAGTCCCTTAGAAGAAAGTCCCTTATATAGGGTAGTGATGTAAAATTCAGGGTGTAGTTCAGATAATTATCAGGTGATCATGAAAACAGTCCTCCACCTGCACCTTCCACCGATCACTACGAAATCCACCCGGTGACAAACACTCTCCCCCTAGGGGGTTAAACTCACCAGATATGGGGAGCAATAAAGCATTCAGAGTCAGCACTCTTTAGCAGCAGTTTGTTGCCAACATCACTATATGTAGGGTCACAAATTTTCAGGGCTCATATTGAATCAAAGAAAACGGAGAAAAAAGTGCACATAGCGTAATCCTGTTTATTGACTCAGAATCCCTTCCACAAAGACAGACAGAAAACCCCCCTTCAATAAAATACGTACATCAAATAAAATTAAAAGTGAGCAATCAATCGAACAGGCAGGTAGTGTAAGTGTGTCAACTTCACCAAGAGATGTCAGCGCCGCTACACAGGAGAAGATGGATACTTCCTGGTTGTGCAGATGACTCAGGTGGAGCGCACACGTCACTTCCTACGTCGCGTTAGCCACGCACTGACGCGTTTCGTCATATCCTTGACTTCAACAGAGGGCGCCCTCTGTTGTCAAGGATATGATGAAACCCGTCAGTGCGTGGCTAACGCGACGTAGGAAGTGACGTGTGCGCTCCACCTGAGTCATCTGCACAACCAGGAAGTATCCATCTTCTCCTGTGTAGCGGCGCTGACATCTCTTGGTGAAGTTGACACACTTACACTACCTGCCTGTTCGATTGATTGCTCACTTTTAATTTTATTTGATGTACGTATTTTATTGAAGGGGGGTTTTCTGTCTGTCTTTGTGGAAGGGATTCTGAGTCAATAAACAGGATTACGCTATGTGCACTTTTTTCTCCGTTTTCTTTGATTCAATATGAGCCCTGAAAATTTGTGACCCTACATATAGTGATGTTGGCAACAAACTGCTGCTAAAGAGTGCTGACTCTGAATGCTTTATTGCTCCCCATATCTGGTGAGTTTAACCCCCTAGGGGGAGAGTGTTTGTCACCGGGTGGATTTCGTAGTGATCGGTGGAAGGTGCAGGTGGAGGACTGTTTTCATGATCACCTGATAATTATCTGAACTACACCCTGAATTTTACATCACTACCCTATATAAGGGACTTTCTTCTAAGGGACTTTTCTGTTATAGGATTTTCCTTTTTATGTGTTGTTGGCCACATGTTTCAATTGCTCAACATTAGCGCTGTCTAGTGCGATAATTTAGTCTAATTAGGATTACTTTATAACACAGATTTAACAGTTCTACACATCAAACAGGTGAGGGCTCATAACTTCCATGCCAATATTTTTCAGAAACTGCATCCTATACAGTGTCTCCCGTGCCCGCTACAGGGAGATTACCCAATTCTTTGGGTGCCTCACACTTTTGTAATTGTGTTTGTAATTAATTGATTCAAACTAATTGTAATCGCCTGACTGTTCATTATATTTAGGCCTGTTTGATGATTTCCACATCAACTGTGCCTGGAATATACCTACAGCCTTGCTACCTCTTTGCTTATATTATTGTATTTATGTGGCTGAGTCTGCCCTGCCTTTGAAGAGGACAGCGTGAGGTGGTTGCCTCCCCCAAGCGGCGGACATGTGTCCTACCATTGGGGGCGGGTCTCCAACCATGGTTGGCCCTTCCCTCTCTTCCCTGATTGGTGGCATTGTGCCGCCTAGATGCGGGTCATGTGCGCGCATGCTATGACCACATACAACGGCCACCGTTACCATGGCAGCCCTCCGTGTGTGTCAATGCGTGTGCACTGTAGGAGGGACTGGTCAGGTGACGTCGGCCGCCGGTGTTTTCCGGCGCGCCGACGTTCCCCTGATTGGAGACGCTATATAGCTACAGCTATGGTGGCCACCTATTGCAGACGGCCGATACCCGGGGACCACGCTCCACCCAGCATCTGACAGGTAAAAAATCTTTTATGTGACACCCCACAGCTCAGCTGCTTTGCTTTCACTACCAATCCACTTACATGTGCAGGAATGTACTTGCTTATGCCCGCGCTCTACATCTCTCTTTTAAGCTTGCTTGGAAAGCACCTTGTGGCACTAGCTTCAGTGCTATACTTATCAAGGGGAAAACTCCTGTCAGCAACACTGCAGTGACTCTGGGTTGGAGTCTCTTTATTAACCCCCGGGCCGTACACAATACCAGACATACAGTTGGTGGGTCATATTTCAGCATTTGAAGTTTCCACTCACGTTTTTTTTTTTCACCTATTTCACTTCCTTCACACACCACCAGGTCCTTGGTTGTCCCTCTCCCCTACTCCCTTCCCTTCACTCGTCTCAATCCAGTCCCTCTTTTCAATTAATTTCTTAACACTTAACTTTTGATTTTTCACATTACGCCATATTTTCACTTTCATTTTCTCCCTCTTCTTCTCCCCTCCCCACTTATTTTTTCCCCTTTTTTCCCCCTTTCTCTCCCCCCCTTTCCCTTCCCCCCGCTTTCCTTTTTCCAAACCCCCTTCCCCTTTTTTTACCCCCCTCTTTCTGTTTCTTTGCTTCTTTCTTTCCTCTCCTGTCCCTCACTCCCCCCTTCTTTCTCACCTTCCTTTCTCTCCACTCACTTTTCCCGTTTTCCTTTTTTCCCTCCCCTTTCACTCTCCTTTTCCTTTTATTCACTTATTTTAATTTCCATTACACTCTCCTGCTCACTGTTTCTTCCCCCCCCTCCATCCCTCATACCCCCTCTCATTTACCCCTCCTTCAACACTCCACTCATCCTCACCTTCCTTCCCCCATCCACCTTCCCTTCCCTCCCTCCCTTCCTCATCTTCCCCTTTTCACACCCTTTTTTCATAATTGTTTATTCATCTCCCATCTCGCCACTCCGCCCCATCTTTTGTCCCCCCCAACCCCCCCTTTCTCCCCTTTCTCTTCCTCTCTCACCCCTTGTTCACCCATCCCCTCCCCCCCTTTCCCACCTCACTTCCCCCTTCGGTATCCAATTTTCCCCTGCACTTGAGTGTCACCAATCCACTTATTATGGCTCATAACTTCCATGCCAATATTTTTCAGCAACTGCATTCTATGCAGTGTCTCCCTTTTCTTACCTGTGAGGCACCCAAAGAATTACCCAATTCTTTGGGTGCCTCACACTTTGCCGCCCGTGACCCCACCTGGGTCTTGATCGGTAAGCTAGACTCAGCTCTATCAATTTACTCCAAGTATTGTCTTTTCTCCCCTGTCCCCCACTCCCCCCTTCTTTCTCACCTTCCTGACAAGTATTGTGTATTTATTGTATAAGAATATCTACTCTTTTTCCCCCCCCCTTCTCTTGTTAAATAATTTCTATATTTTGTGACAAAATCAACAAAGAATTGTATTTTTCTCTAGATGTATTAGGCCAATTTCTCCTGAGGAAGAGAATTTATTCTCAAAACATGTAGAGGAACCCAAATTGGACCTACATCTTCAGAAGCTCCACTATACTGTGGGGTTCTTGCTTTGTAAAGTCTGTATAAAAAACTTTTTTGCTTCTGTATGCAATTATGTTTTTAAATTATCTTTTGTATCTATGTGTAAAAACTGTTTTTGTATTATAAAACTTAATTTTTATATTCAATCGCTTCATCCCTGGGTACCGAGATATTCCATTCCCATTTTTGTCTTGGGGCTTTTGTTGGAGTAGCTCCAGACAACCCTTTTCTATACCATTGTCAATTAAGGACGATGGTACCCGCCCCTATCAATATGTATTTATCTCCATTGAGGCATCTTCTCAACAAAACTTTGTTGTCAGAAAATCCGATCGTGTGTACACAAGTCTGCGCACAAAAGTTCACGCATGCTCGGAATCAAGTACGAGCCGGAAGTGCTCGGTCTTGTAAAACTAGCGTTTGTAATGGAGATAGCACATTCGTCCTGTGGCACATTTTGAAATCTCTCAATGCAGCGCATTCTCTTCTTCTTTATAATGCTATAATAATTAAATTGCTTTGCTACTGATATTCACAGAGTTCTGACAAACGGATTTTTTTTTTCTCGTGATCTCTTGAATAATCTTTGTTTTTTGTTGTTTTTTTTTTTTTTCTAGTGATCTCAAGAATAATCTTTTTTTTTTTTTTTTCTAGTGATCTCCATATTTTTTATTTGTTTTTTCTTGTGATCTCTAGAATATTTTTATTTTTATTTTTTCTAGTGATCTCCATAATATTTTTTGTCGTTTATTGTGTCAAGTTACCACAACACCATTATTATCTTGTATTTTTTAACCTCAAAGAGATACAACTATGTTGGTGTCCCTTGTTAATTTCACATTGTATTTTTGAAATGTACCTGCCTACTCACAAACAAATTGTCATTTTTGAAGTAAAACACATAGCCAAGTATTTGTCAAAAGAAGAATTTGAAATTTAATAGGGGTCATAACAAAATAAAGAGGAAGGCAACGCTGGAGAAACAGTTGGAATTGGTGAAGCCTTTGTATCCCAGGGCAGACATCAATTATTTGACTGTCAAAATTGGTAACTTGAGGAGTCCATTTAATAGGGAGCACAATACGGTCCAAGACTCCAAGAGATTAGGAGCAGCAGCAGATGACATATATGTCCCGAGGCTGTGGTCTTACCACAGCCTGCATCTTTTGCCAGACCATACCAAACCCAGGCCATCACTCTCAACACTTCCTTCCACACTTCCTTCCATGCTGCTGTGGTGGGTTGGGTGGCCGTGGTGTTGCTGGAGGTGGTGGAGGAGTATGGTCCAACTCACACAGATGGCTTTGATTTGTGGGTTGGCCCCTCATCTCCTTGTTTAGGGCCTGAAGAATGATTTCCTCACATACCAGGCATTCACCCTCCTCCATGTGTTCGAGTTTACTTGCTGTCACACATCCAAACAACTCGTGGACACCAGGGTTCGTTGTAAGTACTGCCTGGGGAATTAAAGCAGTCGCTGACTCCTCCAGGTTCCTTGGCTTCCTGGTTCTTTTGGTTGGAGGGCGGAGGGGAGGAACCTGGGATTCCATAAGGCTGCTTGCCATGGCCACCTCCTGGCTGAGATGTTCCTGTGTATGAAAATGGTACATAGTTTTAGTTTTTTGTTCATCAATCACACACAATTTTGAGCTCATGACTGTTGCAAATTGAATGTTAACAAATAGAAAAGACTATCATTCTGACCCCAGCATTTTTTATTCTTGTCCCAATCATTTTTGGCTACTATTGTCTACTATTGTCTATTGTCTATTGATATGTAAACCACTTTGTTAAATCAGAAATTAGTGATCAATAATAGCATCTAGCTAACATCATTAAATTTTTGACAAGAAATATGTTAAACAATGCTATATCTGGCTCAAGCTGGGCTCCTCCACATCTTCCTGGGTGGAAGGCCCATGTTGGACTTCAGGAGCCTCAGCTGATGTGGAAGGAAGTGTAGATAGTGATGGCCTGAGTTCCCTCTGGTCTGACAAAAAAAGGCAGTCTGTCGTAGTACCACAGCCTGGGTACATATACGTCATCTGCTGCTGCTCCTGATCTCAAGGAATACTGGACCATTTTTGCGCTCCCTATTATATGTGCTCCTCACGCTACCAATTTTGGCCTTCAAATAGTTGATGTGGGATACACCGGCTTCACCAATTCCAACAGTTTATTCAGCGCTGCCTTCCTCTTTTGCTTGTTGGAGTAGTCTCTGCATGTCACTTGCCAGAGACATGGCAGCTCCCTGTACATGTCGAGGAATTTGGACAGGAACTCCGGGTCAGTGAAATTATCCACCATTTTAGCTGCAAGACACAACACAAGACAAACCCTAATGTCAGGCTAAACTCTCCTAATCTTGTCCCAATATAGGCCTCAATCTATAAGCAGTATAGAAAAACGGGATATAGGGGGCGCTAGTTAGATCATCCACATTGACATACCATACAATAAATGTGAATGAATAAGCATATCTAGACCATAGAAAAAACATGTAAAACACTGCAAACAGTGCAAAATTCTTATGATGAGAAATTAAAAATATAAATATACAAATATACTGTGCTGAAAAATTACAGTCCCAAGAAAAAACATGGTAATCTAATTCCAGAAAATTATTGCAAGGTGATCTTATTTGCTAAACTTGATAGTGAGCAATCCTTCACCACATCAATAACACCCAACGTGAGCAGATAGGAGAGCTGCTTCCAGATGTATTTGACTTCTTTACTTAAAAGAAAGTCAAATATTGCTTTGGCAGGTTTATGCCTGCTCGCATATATGTATGGCTTGGAGATGTACAAGGAACCCTCTTCCTCAGAGTATAGGGCAGGATATGCAAAACAATCAAAAAACATTCATAGCGTGATACTGTTTATTAAAACATATGAATAAAAACAACAGCCAAGTGGCTCCTTACATTAAAAAGTGCCTACCCGGCACTGTGGCTGCTGGCTTGTCACACATAGGTTGGATCTTTACCGCGTCCACCTCCGTCAAAAGCAGTATAGGCCACTAACCACTGATGCCCCAAGTTAAAATTGTACCTTCGTTTGCACGATTGACGCTTACGATCCTCCATGCTTCACTCACAGATCGTACATACGACGCATGTGTGTTATGCTTTATATACACTGCGCATGAGTGAAACTCCTCCCCTCTCCTTCTTTCTAGTGTATTCCCCGCCTCTTCTCTTTTGGGGCAGTGGGAGAGCACATGGCGGAGATACAGCAGGTGCGTGCAGAGAGCAGCAACAACGAGGAAAGCCCAGAGCATGGCAATTCCAGATCCAGCAGGTGATATAAGGCCTCAAATATATCTTGTAGAGATGGTGGAGATGGTGGACATATTGAAGAGGGCAGACTATGATGGGAAGTATCGACCTTACAGAAACACTAATGTGAGAAAGGCCAAGATCATGACTAAAGTTGTGAGAAGTCTGCACAGGAATTTTGGGGTACGACAATCCAAGGAGCAATTGAGGAAACACTGGTCAGACTTGAAATTGAGGGAGCACAAATCAGTATAGAAGGATCAGGAAAGTGCTTCAAAAAAGTGAGTATTTTTCCTGTGTTCCTATTATTATTATTATTATTACTTTTGTGCTGGTACATGTACTTTTCTTTACTGTTGTACAGTTTAAAATGCCAAGTTTGAGGTTCATGGGCACAGTAATTGTTCGTATTAAACATCATTTGTTCGACCACTAATACAACGTTTTTGGCAGATGCAGTTAAAGTATATTTGTTCATGCCTATTTGTATTAAAATAAGATTATTACATTGTTGTCTAGATGTGTTTGTAACTATAATGAAATGCAAACTTGATTATAAAGTTGGGAAGCGGGAGGGAAAAACCAGGATTATTTACTTCCGAACTGGACAGATATTGGATAGCCCCTGGGAGACAGCCTAACGCTAGTCACAGAGTTTGTGTGTGAATGGAGTCTTTTTATAGCCACCAGTGAGTTTGCTCCAAACAGCAAAAAGGCATAGAGACACAATCACAACACGTGCCAGCGGTGACGTCACACAGGGGCGCGGACTGAAAAACGGCGCCAAAAAGGAAGACACATTCCGTCGCGGCTGTGGCATTATCCGCACATGCCGACGCAGAGGGCACCAGTCAAACCCAGCACAAGTCACGCACAACAGCCATGCCCCCTCCGCAAAGCGGAAGACACCAGCAGACGGCCCAGCAAAGGAAGGAGAAGAAAGATACCCAATGCGGGAAGGTGTCAGCAATGCAAAACATCCAAATATGACAACACAAGGCCAGAGGTCCTGCAAACACAGGTACAAGGACAAAAATAATAGGAGTAATAGAAAAGACGAACAAACAAAAACCACAAAAATAAATAATAAACACAAACATAAAAGTATATCAGACATAAGGATAAACACGGACACAGAAAATGAACACAAACATAGAAACAAATGCAACCACAGACACAATAGGGGATAGACAGTGAATCCAAAGGGGATAAAAGGGGCTAGAAAAAAAAACATAAATTAATACTTATGGTTGAAAGATATCCACAGTGTCAGGACAAATTCCCTGAACAGACAACGGCAATTAAAATAAACACCCATATAATACAATCAAGAAAATCAATCAATGATTACTCTAAATGGTTCAAAGGTATATAGTTCATCATTACTAAAAAACATTTATTTAGTTATAGTCAAAAGATAATGACATACATTACTTATGTTCATGAAACGTCTTATTAACCCTACGTGGGCTTTGTACCAAACAACAGCACTGTAAGAAAGACGAACAGTAAGGTTATGTTATGTAACACAGTAACAAACAAAACAAAACAAAAAAAAAGGCAGAGATCTAGATACTAAGTGATCCAAGGATATAGATAGTAATTATAAGAAAGGTTTAAAGCTTAACATGTCGTTCAAACCTAGGTAAGTAGTAGCCCTCAACTTCTATACCCGTTGAGTCTCCCTTTTGAAGGACCCAAAATTGCCCCCTCAAGGATCCTGATAGACACGATTAAGGGTGGCAAACTTGAAAAACTGAGGATCATATTTGTGTCTAAAGGCCACCATGGTGGCCAATAGTAGTGGTCAGAAGTCCATTGGTGGCATAATGGACATGGTCCTTCATCCTCCTCCAAAATGGCCTTATCGTTTTGCCAACGTAGAATGCTCCACATTGACAAAAGATGATATATATCACTCCTCTGGTCTGGCATGAGATATGATGCTGTAAGGGGTGAGTATGGCCATTGGGGAGATAGACTGAGGATCCCTCTATCAACAAGTGACAAAAATCACAAGTTCCACAGCGAAACAGTCCTAATTGATCCTGTTGTTTTGTCCTCAGACTTGTGGCATTGACTGTGTACTAAACAATCTCTAATGGATCCTGAACGTCGAAACGTTTTTTCCAGGCCCAGATATTTGGTAAGCATGGGATCTGCCAATAAGATGTGCCAGTGTTTTTGAATAATGGATTGTATTCTTTGATGTTGCTCCGAGTAAGTGGTAATAAATCTGACTGTATTAGAACCAGTCTTTTTTGGTCCTTAAAACAGGGCTATATTCCTTGGTATCCCAAGATGACCCCAGATGACGACTGTGCAGTTGAGGGTTGGGTGGACCTTTCGCTAACATCTCCACATGCTGTATCAATTTCTGCCAAATGTGAGTGTTGAATTTATATTTTTAATAAACCTCCTCCTTCTTAAATGGTATCACGCTATGTCAGCCCCCTTTTTCTATTACATGATACCCTTCCTGTGACAATAAGTTTTCATGCTCCCTAAGACTCCTGGAGCCTCCAGCTAACATCTCATGACCGTCTAAGGCTGATTGACTGATGGATTTCCAGGATCTGCTGTCCCCCATTGGGTGGTTTGAACCCAACAAGCCCTGTTGACTTGGGTGGTATATGCCCCGCCAAGTCAATATTATCTGGTAAGCCTCCTCCCTCTTGCACGGTGGTGGTGTTTGCTTTCATTTTTTCACTCCAAGGTTCCCAGGAATGCCAGGAACTTCCACATGTGTATTGGATCACAAACCTAATTGGACTGTATTTCATCATTTTGTTCAACTTGGACATTTGTGTGTAGTGCAGTCACTATATTAGCACATTGCTTAATATCCATTAACATCCATTATGTTAGAGTTTGTGTCATTTTGTCACATATATGTTTGAATCACATACAATTTTTCCCTTTTTTTTGCAATCATAGCGCTGCACTTATTTATTTTCTATATTCCTTGGTATGCCTTGTGCTTTTTTAAAGGCCCTTTTTAAGCAGGTCCTGGTATATCCCCTAGCTATCAACCGTTCATACAAAAGATCAGCTTCATGTTTAAAAAAAAATCATTAGAGCAGTTCCTCCTCAACCGTAGGTATTGGCCAAAGGGGATGCTTTGGACCAATGAACGTGGGTGTGCGCTCGACGCATGTAATATCGTATTCCCAGCAGTGGGTTTACGATATAATGATGTATTAATAGTGCCAACAGTACCAATACTAATGGTAATGTTGAGATATGCAATTGTATTAATACTGGACTGCATTGTAAACTTGAGATTATAGCTGTTCATATTGAGCATTTCCATAAACTGATCCAATGCCTTTACCAGTCCTGCCCATAGCATCAGAACATCATCTATGTAGCGGAACAGATCGTGTTCCCGACCCCCAGGTACAAGTTTGCATAGGAGGGAGCACAACATGTGCCCATAGCAACACCTTGCACCTGGAGGAAGTGAGACCCGTCAAATGAAAAAACATTTTTGGTAAGAATGTGGGACAAAAGTTGTAGCACAAAGGTATTAAGGCTGAAGAATTTAGAGGCTCTTTCCCTTAAGAATTTAGAGATGACCTCCATCCCATGATCATGTGGGATGGATGAGTAGAGGGCCTCAATATCAATGGCCACAAGTAAGCAACCTGGGGGCATACCTAGGCCATCCAACTTCTTGAGGAGGTCTGAGGCGTCCTTAATGCATGAGGGTAAAGTCATTACATGTGGACGAAGGTATTCATCCACAAATTTACTCGCTCTTTCAGTCTTAGAGTCTACTCCTGAGACAATAGGATGTCCAGGAGGTTTTTTTTTTATGGTCTAGGGTTCGATCTGGGGTAGGCTGATTTGGATTCCTCCCTCTCCGGATCTCCCCCATCTCCTTTTGAAGCTTATTTATTCTATACATCCCACAACGGTGCTGCTGTTCAATTTAACACCCAGGATATCTTTAGCAATCAACATTGATTCTACCACTTAAACTATATCAAAAGGAAAAACCAGGTATTCCTAAATATATTAATCTTTCCCACAAAAAATTTAGTTACCTATTACTAATTATATGAATCCTATTTTCTCAAATATTTTGTCTCATATTTTTTCAGTTAGGACACTACCTATTGTGACTATATATGTATTACCTCTGCAAGTTTTTCTGCGAAGCAGGACCATTATGAGAGAGGGCTACTCCATGGATTAACCTTTTCATTCATCAGGTGTTTTTCAGCTTTAAGTGTAATTTTTCGATACGTATTTCTTTTTAGGTAAGGTTCATAATTTTTGCTATGGTCTAGCTTATAAACTAAATATTGAATCAATATGTATAACTGACACATATCATATAGATGTAATACTTTATAATATCTATAATATGGCATTTAATCTATATTAGATTTCTTCTTACAATGAATATTTAATTACCATCTTACATTATATTTATTTTCTTTCTTTTTCTATGTAATATTTCAGTTTTATTAATGGTACCACACAGTCTCCTGAAGAAGCTCCGCAGAGCAAAACATGTGGAGAAAATAGGTGGTATCTGCATCATGAATTGTTGTTGTATTTTATAAATATCTTTTGGAAACTTTTGTACTGCATTTGGCCTTGTATAGGCTTTTTAAATAATTGTAATAAAATTTCTCTCTTATTCAAATTTCAACTTGGATTACATTTTCTGAATATTGACACCTTTAAAGTCCCAAGGCTCTATACCTTAAAGCTCTTTCTTCCTCATTAGTAAATATACTGGATGTGGTGTCTTAACAGTTGGTCTTTGTTGTTTCCACACTTCAATACAGGGTTAATAAGACGTTTCATGAACATAAGTAATGTATGTCATTATCTTTTGACTATAACTAAATAAATGTTATTTAGTAATGATGAACTATATACCTTTGAACCATTTAGCGTAATCATTGATTGATTCTCTTGATTGCATTATATGAGTGTTTATTTTAATTGTTGTTGTCTGTTCAGGGGATTTGTCCTGACACTGTGGATATCTTTCAACCATAGGTATTAATTTATGTTTTTTCTAGCCCCTTTTTTCCCCTTTAGATTCGCTGTACATCCCCTATGTATTCATTGTGTCTGTGGTTGCATGTGTTTCTTGTTTTTTTTATACTTTATATTTCTTTATCGAAGTTTCAAAAAGATACATACATGTTATAGCCATAACAGTAGTAGTAACAACAGAAGTTCGGACTAGAAACAATCTTTACCATGAGTAATATCATGTTAAATGTAAACAGTAAAATTTTAACTGGGGTTGGGTAAGAATAAAAAGATAGTCAAGTAGTGATAGGTTCTAGACGGGGAAAAAGGGGGGGTCATGGGTGGGGGGAAGGCTGGAGGGAGAAAAGGGGGCAAGAGGGGGGGAAGGGCACCAGCAGGTTTATGATAAAGAATAAGCGGTCAATGAGTGGTTCACATTTGAGTAGTTACATTTTGACAGTACATTTTGGATGGCGTAACCAAAGAGACCACATATCTTTGAATTTATCTAAGCGTGAGTTTTTCCTAGCTACTATTCTTTCCATTTCACATTGAAAGTTGAGGTCAGCGACAGTACTTGAGATGGAGGGGATTTTAGCATATCTCCAAAATCTGGTAATATTCAAATTGGCAGCATGGAATAGGTGGATAACAGCACATCTAGCTAGAGATCGAATTTTTTCTATGCCAATATGTAGAAGGGCTAGAGCAGGAGACAGGGACCAGGGCATCCCAGTAATGGAGAAGACTAAGGTGAATATTTGGGTCCAGAAGGAACTCAGGGATTTGCAGAACCAGAGGGTATGTGCGATGGAGCCTATACTTCCACAATTCCTCCAACAAGATGGGGGGTGGCCAGGGTACATTTTAGAAAGTCGGTAAGGTGTGAGATACCATCTGTGAATGGTTTTCTGGTAGGATTCCCAGTGGTTGGTACAGTGAGATGCTTTAAAGGTTTCTGCAAATGCCCTTAGCCATTGGTCTTGGGTGAAAGGGATATTTAATTCTTCGGCCCATTTATTTAGCGAATTCACTTGAGAGCAGGGTCTGGTGTCGCTAAGGCAAGAGTACATCAGGGAGATACCTTTGCTAGGATATGAGTTAGTGAAGTAATATAGGTATATTGGTGTGGGAATTTTTACTGTGGAGGGTAGTTTAGATGCGTTTAGGAAATTAGATATTCGAGCATATGTGTAAGCTTCCGAGCTTGGGAGTTTGAATTTAGTTTGCAGAGCCTCAAATGTTTGTAGTGAATTGTGATTTATCAGATCACCGATGGTCAGTATGCTGGCTGAGTGCCACTGGGAGAGATTCAAATCAGGAATGCAGGAGGATATGGCTCTTAGCGGTATGGTATTGTTTTACTGTTTCTTGTTTTTTTGTTTGTGTTCATTTTCTGTGTCCGTGTTTATCCTTATGTCTGATATACTTTTATGTTTGTGTTTATTATTTATTTATTTATTTTTGTTCGTCTTTTCTATTATTCTTATTATTTTTGTCCTTGTACCCGTGTTTGCAGGACCTCTGGCCTTGTTTTATCATATTTGGATGTTTTGCATTGCTGACACCTTCCGGCATTGGGTTATGGGTATCTTTCTTCTCCTTCCTTTGCTGGGCCATTTGCCGGTGTCCTCCACTTTGCAGAGGGGGCATGGCTGTTGCGCGTGACTTGTGCTGGGTTTGACTGGTGCCCTCTGCATCGGCATGTGCGGATGACGTCACAGCCGTGACGGAATGTGTATTCCTTTTTGGCGCCATTTTTCAGTCCGCGCCCCTGTGTGACGTCACCGCTGGCACATGTTGTGATTGTGTCTCTATGCCTTTTTGCTGTTTGGAGCAAACTCACTGGGGGCTATAAAAAGGCTCCATTCACACACAAACTCTGTGACTAGCGTTACGCTGTCTCCCAGGGGCTATCCAATATCTGTCCAGTTCGGAAGTAAATAATCCTGGTTTTTCCCTCCCGCTTCCCAATTTTATATAAGCTTGTTCATAGTTGGTGTATTTGACCACTAAGTATTTACCTTGCCTTTGTTCTGTTACCCCAATTATAGATTACCCTATAGGGACTATACTACCTGTCTAGGTACAGGACTCCATGTGGGTTAGCCATTAAGGCAGCTTGGCTTTGTTGCTCCAGCACCCTTCAAAGTGGCTACCGGTCCTGGATTACCCTTTATGGCAGTGCTTCGCCCCTGTTTGGGAACCAATTGGTTATTATCCTTGATCTACTTATATTAGCAGGTATTTCTTTTTATTTTTATTTTTCTTCTGTTTCTTGGGGCATCAGTGTTTATTATGTTTTCCTAGGGGACATTAGGATACTGTTTTTGACTGTATGAATTTGTGTCTATTATCAGATTTGGTTTTCTCCAACCACCTGTCTACTAACCACAGGAATGAACCTCCTTTTGGGAGTATATTATTAAACATCTATACTATCTGAATATTTACATATGAGCTTCATTTTCCTGCAAGGTGTTTCTTGTTTTTTTTGTTTTGCACTGTTTTTGTTCATTGTTTTTCATCCCTTTTTTTTTTCTGATCCTCTGTTTTTTTTATGTCTATTTGTGCCCTGACTTCTCCTCATGGACAGACAAGCGCTTTTTAATATTTAATATGTGTGTTATGGTTATCAGAATTTCCTTTTTTTAACCACCTCAATACAGGGCACTTAAACCCCCTTCCTGCCCAGACCAATTTTCAGCTTACAGTGTTCTCACACTTTGAATGACAATTACTCAGTCATGCAACACTGTACCTAAATCAAATCTGTGTCCTTTTTTCACACAAATAGAGCTTTCTTTTGGTGGTATTTAATCACTATTTTTTTTTTAATTTTCTGTGCTATAAATAAAAAAAGACTGTAAATTTTGTGAAAAATTGCCTTTTTCTTTGTTTTTGTCATAAAATTGAGCAAAATTAGTAATTTTTCTTCATAAATTTTGGCCAAAATTTATACTGCTATATATCTTTGGTAAAAATAACCCAAATTAGTGTATATTATTTGGTCTTTGTGAAGGTTATAGAGTCTAAAAAATATGGTGCCAATCACTGAAAATTGAAAACATCTGATCAGGCCTTCAGTACATCAGGTGAATCCCATTTCTTGAGGTGCTAACACGTCAGAAAAGTACAAATACCCCCCAAATGACCCCTTTTTAGAAAGTAGACATTTCAAGGTATTAAGTAGCATGGTGTGTTTTTTTAAGTTGTAATTTTTTCAAACAATTCTTTGCAAAAGGAAGACTTTTCTTTTTTTTTACAAAATTGTCATATTAACTGGTTATTTCTCTCACAGAGCATATGCATACAACAAATTACACCCCAAAATACATTCTGCTACTCCGCCTGAGTATGGGGATACCACATGTGTGGGACTTTTACACAGCCTAGCCACATACAAAGGCCCAACATTGAAGTAGCACCATCAGGCGATCTATGAGCATAAATTGCACATCTCATTTCTCAACCACCTATTACACTTTTGAAGGCCCTGCAGCACCAGGACAATGGAATTGCCCACAAAATGACCCCATTTTGGAAAGCAAACACCCCAAGTATAATCTATGAGGCATAATGAGTCTTTTGAATGGTTATTTTTTTCCCAGAAGTTTTTGGAAAATGTGGAAAAAAATTAAAAAGCTTTTTTTTTTTACACAAAGTCGTCCATTTATAAGATATTTCCAACACATAGCAAAAACATAGAAAAAATGACACCCCAAAATACATTCTGCTAATCCTCCTGAGTATGGCGATACCACATGTGTGGGACTTTTCCACAGCCTGGCCACATGCAAAGGCCCAACATTGAAGTAGCACCATTAGGCGATCTACGTGCATAAATTGCACATCTCATTTCTCAACCACCTATTATGCCCTGTACACACGATCGGACATTGATCGGACATTCCGACAACAAAATCCATAGATTTTTTCCGACAGATGTTGGCTCAAACTTGTCTTGCATACACATGGTCGCACAAAGTTGTCGGAATTTCCGAACGCCAAGAACGCGGTGACGTACACCGCGTACAACAAGACTATAAAAGGGCAGTTCAGTACCAAGCGCGGCACCCTTTGGGCTCCTTTTGCTAATGTCGTGTTAGTAAAAGTTTGGTGAGAGACGATTTGGGCTTTTTCAGACTCGTGGTTTTAAGATCGTATTTCTGCTGTTCAGTTTGTGCTTGCGGGTTTGTATCTGGTCTTCAGTGCGTGCAGCGAGTACCATTGACTTGTCATTGTGTTCTTGTCCGTTCGTTACTGATTTTCAGGTCGCTCTTCACAGGCCTTGCTGTTCTTCAGTGCATTCTGTTACTTCGTTCTGAGCAGCCAACCATTTTCTAGCCATGTTGCGTGTACATACTCATCGTAGAGTTCATGCTGTGCGGGGGCTTGGTGTTGGGGTTCTTACTTTGACACAAGCCCAGTCCATGAACAGGGAGAGGAGGAGTTCATGGACCAAGAATTGGTTGCTCCAGTGTGACCAAGTCTGTCACATGCCTTTGCTCCGTGAGAATAATCCTGATGATTTCAGGAACTTTCTCCGGTTGACGGACCCCGTATTTCACCGTTTGTTGGCTTTGCTGACCCCTTATATTAGCAGGCAGGATACCTGCATGAGGCAAGCCATCACTCCGGAGCAGAGGCTAGTCGCCACCCTGTGGTACTTGGCGACGGGGAGAAGCCTGCAGGACCTCAAGTTCTCGACAGGCATCTCCCCCCAGGCTTTGGGGATCATTATCCCAGAGACCTGTTCTGCCATCATCCAGGTTCTGCAGAAGGAGTATATGAGGGTAAGATTTTTATCCTTTAACATCACATTTTATTGTATTTAATGTGTTAATATATATTGTATTTCTTTCCTCATTCCACAATTACCATGATTGTAATATGCTGTGAATGTCCCCTTTGTCCACATGCATGCTGTATTTTTTTTTTTTGTCCTTCATACATATTTGCCTTCACTAACCTCCCCAGCATGCCCTCCTGGGCCTATATCCACCTCGTCTACTCAATTAACAATCTATTTTGTCAGCTCCATAGCAGTGCTTTACCCTAAACACCCCCTAAAATGTGTAAAAATGTGATTTGTGCTTGAAATTCTGGTAGAGTGCCAGAGGTTTTTTTTGTTGGGTCCCAAAATCATTTGGAACCCTCCCTCCCCCCAACTGCTAACTCAGCTGATATCAATCCTCTATCCTCAATCCTCTATCTGCTGACTTTGCCAAACCTATACACACTATACCCACCTCTTTTGTGGTCATATTTATGGATGAATTCCCCAAAGCATGTAGTGCAAGGGCCTGCCTGAATACTTTCAAACGGTAATGTTCAAAGTTTTTGTATCTTATTATTATCTTGATAGGTAATAGCAGAATGTAAAAATGTGCTAAAATGTGTACAGTGTGTATTTATCTCTTTGTATCATGACACTTCTTACCTGTCCAGTGAGCTGCCAATAGTGTAAGTAAGGAGGGATGGCCAAAGTAATACACATTATTTAGGCATTCATCTCTCAATGAAGTGGAGAGGGTTACCTGTCCAAAACACCCCCCCCCCCTAAAATTTATAAAATGGCCGATGAGAGGGGGGGAGGAATCTGATAGGTGGACCTTATACCTTTGTCTTTAAATACTCCCTAAAATAAATGTTATACTGATGTTGGCCAAGAATGTTTGTGTCTAATCTGCTTTCCATGTTTATGTGCAAAATGATTAATTTATTTTTCTTGTTTGACTCCACAGTTTCCTTCCAACCCACAGGAATGGCAGACTGTGGCCTCCCACTTTGCCCAGCGGTGGGACTTTCCTAACTGCGGAGGGGTAATTGATGGGAAACACGTCCACATTGTCCCACCACCCAACTCGGGGTCATACTATTACAACTACAAGGGGTTCAATAGTATTGTGATGTTGGCGGTGGTGTCGGCTACTTACGAGTTCCTGTATGTGGACATGGGGAAGAATGGCCGGATGTCAGATGGTGGAGTCGTCGCCCAGACGGAGTTCTACAGGCATCTCCAGAATGGCAGCTTGGACTTGCCACCTCCAGAAGACAATGTGGAAGGACTCCCATTCATCTTCGTTGCGGATGGAGCGTTTGCGCTGGGGGACCATCTTATGCGGCCATTCCCTATGAGGACCCTCACCCCGGACCAGAGGGTTTTTAATTACTGGCTGGCCAGAGCCAGAAGAGTGGTGGAGAACACGTTTGGAATAATGGCCAGCCCGGTTCCGCCTATTTCTTACACCAATACACATGGCAAAATATAAACTCAATCACATCATCCTGGCTTGCTGTGTTCTCCACAACTTTTTAAGGAGAAATTCTGTGACCTATGCTGGCTCAGTTGGGCCTGAAGCCGGAATTAATCTATATGAACCAACCCTTGGGGGGCGTGACCGGATGCAGGTGTGAGCAGTGAGTGTGTGCTCTCACCCGGCTCCGACCCCTATGCTGCATTAACGATGTGGAGTGGATGGGCTTAGCCTGCAGTATGAACGCCCTGTGAAGCTACTGGTTCCGGGTTATGAGCAATGGTATTCGCGGGCTGCTGACTGGGGAGCGGCTTCTTGATTGGCGGGGGCGGCAAGAGAGGAGGTCGGGAAGGAGCAGCTGTCTTGCTGTGCTGTCCTCCCGTGCTATCTAGCAGAACGCTGAGGGGAAGCCTGGCTACATTACCGCCGCCGTACCTCTGGCTGTGCCTGGTTGCCTGGCGACACTTCACAGGCACCGCGGGAGGCTGAAATAAGCTAAGATACCGACGCTGAAGGATGGGAGGTAAAGGAGAGGCGAATCTGTGTGAAGGACAGAGGATCTGGATGGGCCTGGACTGATCATCTGTAGAAAAAAAAAAACACCGGTAAAAGCCCTGCAGATGTCCTGCAAACCCCCTTAAAGCTAACGGGAGAGAGGTAAAAAACCTGATCTGCATAATAGTGTAAAGTACAGTGACTGTGTATTAAAGCTGGGAGCTTGGGGCTTATCCCTTGTTATTATTATAAAGAGTGGTTATCTAAAGCGAGGAAGGATTAATTGGTGGATTGGTCAGGCTGGTGGGCTGCCGAGTGCCTAGAGTACCCTAGCTTGCTATGACTAAGGAAGGGGGAAGATCAGCTACAGCAGCCCCAAGAAAATATGCCTATCCAAGCTACCCGTTCAGCCAAAGAAAAGGAGAAGGGGTCTCAAAATGTAGCCGCATTAACAGTCGCTGCGAAGCTGGAAAAATTTGCACATAGCTCCTTGCAGTCGCCAGCCAAAAACAATCAGCCGCCTTCGGGTAAATCGTCAGCTGGGGACAGAGAGCCTGGGGAAAGGACCTGATAACCCGGTAGCTAGCACAAGAGTAATGAACAAAAAAAGTTCTGAGAGGGAGCACCCAGGAAGAACAGGGGATAGTAGTCCCAATACAGCTGCAGCCAGTGATCAAGAACCCACTTTAAAAGAGGTACTATGTGCTATAAATGCTTGTAGGAGCTCGATAAGCGGGATGTGGGAAGAGTTGAAAGCTTTAAGTGAGGAGTTTGGCAGCATTAAACAAGAGCTCCAGAAAACAGTGGAGAGAATTAAAGGCGTGGAGGAAAGGGTTAACCAAGTAGAAGACATTGTAACCCCAATGCGTCAAGAGTTTAAAAAAATGCAAGCTCAGCTAGACGCCAACAAGCTTAAAATGGATGAATGGGAGAATAGGTCGCGAAGACAAAATGTAAGAGTGATGGGTCTTCCTGAGAAAAGTGAGGGCTCCCGCCCCGAAGAGTTTATGGAAAAGTGGCTTAAAGAGGTTTTTGGGGCAGAGGCTTTTTCATACTTTTTTTCTATTGAGCGAGCCCACAGAGTGCCTTCCAGATCAGCATATTCAGGAGATCGCCCTAGACCAATGATACTGAGGTTTTTTTATTATAAAGATAAGCTAAATTTAATGCAAAAGTCTAGAGAGAAAGGAGACATTTTTTTTAATGGAGCCAAAATATCGATTTATCCAGATTACTCCCCGGACTTACAAAAGAGGAGAGCAGGTTTTTTGGATATTAAGCGCATCCTATGGAACCATAATATTCCATATGCGTTATTATATCCAGCACGGCTACGTATTGAGGCTCTAGGAACTATCCGTTTTTTTGAATCTGCCAAAGGAGCCACGGACTGGTTTGAAGAGAACAAAAAGAACTTATAAAGATGAAATCGCATACGGGCAATTGAAGTTTTTTTTTTTTTTTTTTTTTTCCTGCACTTGGAGGAAATGGGTTTAAAGATGTGTGGTTTTTGTAGCAGCAGCAGTAGTAGGGGTCGGGTGGGTGAAGGATGGGTGGATGGAGTGAAGGTTGAGAGAATTGTTTAGAGTGGTGTTGGAGTTTTTTCCCTGGGGGGAGGGGGGAAGGGGGGGAGTGAAGGGAGTGTGGGGGGGGGTGGATGAAGTGGGGTGAGGGGAGAAAAGAGGTCACAAGGAAGGCCCCTAGGGCACGCCGAGCGAGGCAAGGGAGGGGGAAGAAGGAATTATTTAAAGTAGGGGATAGCACAGTTGCATCAATAATGGTAAAAATGCACAGAGCACTGTTAAAAATTTTTCTGAAGGTGAAAGAAATGAAGTGTAAATACTTAAAGTTTATAAAATTTAGTAAGATGAGGAACACTGTTTTGGAGAGAGGTGGGAGGAGGGGGGGTGGGGGGGTAATTCCCCCCTGGACCCGCTCGGTCCCCTCCCCATAATAATAGCACTAGGTGTTTTAAGAGGGGGTAATGATGATTCGAAACAGAAGGCCAAAAGACCGGGGGGAATAAGGGCACATGTGGTGATTTGGTATTATCAGAATAGAGGATGGAGATTTCTTCTTTGTTGTCCTTTTCAAAAAAGTACCGGTTTAGAACAGTATCATTTTATGGCCGTGATGTCTCAATATATAAGTAGAAGGGTAGCCTTATCCTGGTTTTTGCATAACTGGTATTGTTCTTTGTTGATGTATATTTTGAATGCAGCCTAGAACATTTGGTATAAGTTCCTGGAACATCAGGGGTATGAGTGAGCCGACGAAAAAAGCCACTGTGTTCCAGGAATTGGAATCTTGTGCTACCGAAGTGATATGCCTGCAGGAAACTCATTTGACCGCTGAGGCTAAATTATTAATTAGAAATAAAAAATTTCAGTCACAATACCACTCAGTGTACTCCTCCTATTCAAGGGGAGTGAGTATTCTGATTAGAAAGGGGTTGATGTTTTCCTGCAGGGACGTCAGTATTGATAGATCGGGGTGTTTTATTTTTTTGTACTGTTTAATTGAGGGTAGACCTTTTGTCATAGTAAATGTGTATATTCCCCCTCCATTTAAAATGGAGATCTTGTTCTTGTTGCTAGGATTCTTGGAGGATAAGAGAGAGGTCCCAGTGGTTATGGTGGGGACTTTAATACCGTGCTTGATAGTAGGGTAGACAGATTCCCGCCAGGGCTGAGTGGAGGTAGAGGGTCGGAGGGAAGGCTGGCACAGTTCCTCGAGGAGGTTGGGTGGTGTGACATGTGGAGGGCTCGTAATCCTATTACCCAGCAATATTCTTGCTTTTCAGCGACCCACCATACTCTCTCCCGTATTGATATGGCCATCGGTAATCAAGAAGCCCAACCCTTAGTAGGTAGAATTGAATATCGCCCAAGGGGAGTGTCCGATCATTCGCCACTGACATTGTCAATAACCATGCGGGATAATGGTGGCCTGAGAATGTGGTCATTAAATCCAACATGGTTGGAATTAGTGGGGAATAGGGACAAAATTAATTTAAGATTGAGAGAATTTATTGACTTTAACACAGGTACTGCTTCGGGGGGTGTGATTTGGGACTCCTTGAAAGCATTCCTCAGAGGGCTTTTGATTCAACAGATATCTAAGTTAAAGAAGAAAACAAGGGTAAGAGGAGAGCTTATTAGGGAAGAGGTTCGGGAATCAGAAAGAAAGTATGTATTAGATCCGACTATGGAAAATCGAGAACTCTGGGTACTGAAGCAACAAGAATACAAAAAGGAAGAAATTAGAAGAGCAGAGAACAGGAAGGTTTTTCAGAGGCAGAGGAATTTTGAGGAGGGGGAAAGAGTGGGTCGGACGTTGGCCTTGTTGGCTAAAACTAATTCTCCCTCTTCAGTAATTCCCATGATTAAAACAAATGAAGGGGATATTTCATCAGATCCTGGGGTAATTAATAAAACCTTTGTAGAATTCTATAGCGAGCTATATAAGACGCGTCACTGTCCTGAACAAGTAGAAATGGAGGAATTTTTGGAAGGTATTGTTCTGCCGGTGTTGTCGGATGCAGATATGAATAGTCTGGAAGCACCGATAACATTGGAAGAAATTGCGCAAGCAATAAAGAATATGCCGAACCAAAAGTCCCCAGGTCCCAATGGATTGCCATCTGAGGTTTACAAACAATATGGGGAGGTGTTGGCCCCGGAACTTTTGAAGACATTGAATTGGTCAGCTGCAGTCGGAAGTTTACCTTTGTCAATGTCTGAAGCTATTATAGTACTGATTCAGAAAGAGGGGAAAAATCAATTAGATACATCGTCATATAGACCAATTTCATTGCTGGGTATGGATGTCAAGATCTTGGCAAAGGTCCTGGCAGCTAGGCTGAATAAATGCATATCTACTTTGATTCACCCGGATCAGTCTGGGTTTATGCAGAACAGGTCTACTAGTAAAAACATAAGAAGGATTTATTTGAATCTCCAGACTCCGGTAGAGAATGCAGGTTCCAGGGTTGTCTTGTCCTTGGATATTGCCAAGGCATTTGACACCCTGGAATGGGGTTATTTATGGTGGGTACTGGGAAAATTTGGGTTCGGCCCCCCTGTTTATTAAGTGGCTTAAGATATTATATCACCACCCCAATGCTAGATTAAAAATAAATAATACATACTCGGAACGGATCTCCCTTGAGAGGGGGACTAGGCAGGGATGTCCCTTGTCGCCCCTGCTGTTTGCCCTGGCAATGGAGCCTTTCGCGGAGGTAATAAGAAGCTCTCCAGGTTTACAGGGTTATAAAAGAAAGGGGGGTGAGGAAAGAATAGCACTATATGCCGATGACGTACTATTATTTTTGGGAGACATGGGGCCGTCATTGGTAAAGGCAATGCAGTTGGTGGAAGGATATCGGGGTTAACAGTCAATTGGGAGAAATCTACATTTCTCCCGCTTGACTCGACTACCGGCTCCCTCCCGCAGGAGATACCTCGCTTTAGGGTGGTGGAGAAGTTTAAATATTTGGGTATAGTGCTAACCAATGACCCAACCCAGTATATTAGAGGCAATCTAGCTCCGCTTTTAGAAAAGTTTAAAAGGAAGAAAGACATCTGGTGTCGGCTCCCCCTATCTATGGCAGGGCGCGTAAATCTGATCAAGATGATCTGGATGCCACAATTAATGTACATATTACATAACTCACCGGTCTGGATTGGGAGGGACTGGTTTGTTAAAATAAATTCTCTTTCGTGAGTTAATTTGGAAGAAGGGTCAGGCCAGGATCAGTCTTCAGACCTTGCAGCGCCCTAACAGGGAGGGGGGATTGGCGGTGCCCCATCCATATAGGTACTTTCTGGCGGCCCAGTTGCAACAACTGGGGGGGGCTAACGCGGGGGGGAGGTGAATTCCAGCGTAAAAATCATGCTATCAGGGAACCCGCATAATTCCCTAGTAGGGGCATTGGAAGCCGGGACATTAGGATCCGTATTTCCAACATATAAATTGGTTATAAAAGTTTGGCGGTCGGTGAAGATCGAAATGGGATATAGGGGGGTTACGGAGTTTTCACCTATATGGCAGAATGGGCAGCTACAAGAACTGCAGGCTATAGGAGTAAACAGGATGTGGGAAAGGGCGGGTATAAATAGGCTGAAGCAAATATTTGATGGCAATATATTAAAGTCCTTTGCGGACCTGAGACGGGAGTTTGGAATTCCTAAAGAATCATTTTACTTTTACCTCCAGATTAGACATGCATTAGATAAGCAATTTAAGATTAAGCCACTGGAATGGTGTAGCGCGCCGCTGCTTAGTAAGGTGGTAAGGGTACCTAGCCTTAGGGGCTAATATCAGGAATTTATGACCATCTAACGGCCAGGGCAATCAGTTTAGCTCCACTTTCGCGTGCAAGGGAGAGGTGGGGGGCCGATGTGGGGGAGTTGAGCGATGATCAGTGGGAGAGGATATTGGAGCTCGGTCCACTGGTGTCCCTCTCTCCGTCGCAGCGGGCTTCGCACCTCTTGCTTGTACACAGAGCCTATTACACCCCCAAGAGGCTATATGGATTTGGTCGAAGACCAGACGATAAATGCCCCAGGTGTCTAGAGACGGGCGATCTTATACATATAATGTGGAGATGCCCGAAACTAGTTAGGTACTGGACTGAGATCCTAAACATTATAGATGCTAGATTTGGGATAAGAGTGGAATACGAGGCTAAGGCGTGTGTGCTGGGGCTAATTAGTAAGAATATCGGGGAAGACCACATAGGAATAGCAATTGTACGTTGTTTATACCAGGCGAGGAAATTGATCGCGAAAGCATGGTTATCAGCAGTGCCTCCTACTCCTGAAGAATGGGTTAGCACAATTAACTCAGTAATTGGAACAGAAAGGATAATCTATACCAGAAGGGGAAGTTATAGGAAGTTTATGAGGATTTGGGGTTTGTGGTGTTAGGGAAGGAATAAGGGAAATATAAATTTTTAGTGAGGATAGTAATATTAGTATCAAGGAATAGATTTATGAGGGAATAAGTATTAAGTAAGGTGTATCTAACCAGGTAACAAGTTTTGCCAAGTTTAAAACATGACTATTTTAACAGAAGCAACTGTTGGGGAGGAAGGGAGGGTAATCGGGGTGATAGGGGAGGGGGGTGGGATGGGGGGGAGATAAAGGAAAAAATTAAGGGTTAGATAACTCATTTATGATTGTGTTATGGGATAATATATTAAAGAATGTTTGTTCTTTTTTTTTATATTGTTTATGATGAATAATGTATAACCTGAAAAACTAATAAAAAGGATATGATTTAAAAAAAAAATCTATATGAACCAACCCTAATGGCGCTTGAATCTGGCCATCCTGGCTTGCCCCCCCAGAGTGCCAGCGAGGTCCGTCTAAGATACACGGAATACTTTGCGGGTAGGGGGGCCACCAATATGCCAGACAATGTCTGAGACATTTTCTAAATAAAAATATATTTTAAACTGAACAAATATTTGCTTTGATTTACTGCTTGGATTTCTTTTAGCTGACCCTGACTGAAGTTTGGAGAGTCCTGAAAATGGCGTGATTGTGTAAAATTAGAAAGCACTGTTGGGTGCTATTTATTAAAGGCAAATGTACTTTGCACTACAAGCGCACTTGAGACTGCACTGAAACTACACTTGTAATGCAAAGTGGATTTGCCTTTAGTAAATAACCCCCATTGTCACTGAAAACACCAACTTTACAACAAAAAAAATGCTTTTGAGCATTGAAAGACGAAGCCACACATTATTGATTCTCAATCTTTTTAATCAAAGCACAATCACATGTGAATTTATAAAAGGTTTTTAAAACAAACCAACATGTTTGTTGTATAACAATTTTTTAGGACCCATTAAAAGTAGAAATTTCCTTTTAAAGGTAAAACAGGCATGTTTCAAACCAACAAGAAATACACAACTCTGAAACTTACAAAGTTCAACTTTTGTAGAAATTGAAGGCAATATCAGACATGAGTATTTATAAACTGTGTTTGATATTGCATTCAGCAGATGGGGTGAAGTCACCCCTGGAAAAGCCAAATTTTGAAGATGCACACAAATTACTGAATGTCAACATGTGCTAGCTGCCATCATGGAGGATCAATGGACGTGTTTTGTGGGTGCAACCCCTTCCTCTCAGCTACTTTATTATTGAGGAAGGGGTTTCACCCCCAAAATGCGTACATTGATCTCCCGTGATGGCAGATAGCACATGTTGACACAGTGTGTGCATCTTCAAAAATTGGCTTTTCCAGACTATGTCTAAAAATGTTCAAAAAATTGTCAGAAAAACAAAGCAGAAATAAGTTAGGTATTTCTAGGGGTTTTAAACTCTCCCTAAAACATCAATGATGTTCTTCATTTTGTTTTGAACATCATTGATGTTTTGCTTGATGTTTTCCAAGTCCCTATTACACCCCATGATCTCCCCGATCAGGATCTGGGCACTTTCACTGGTGAAATGACCTTCATCCACAACATCACGATCACCTAAAAATCTATAAAAAAAAAAACCCACCATGTATTATAAATATGCCAGCATCCATCTCTTACCTGAGCCTGTGGTTGCGGACACTCACCTGTTGTGGTGACAATTTCTACAACGTCTACCTCCTCCTCCTCCTGTTGTGTTTGTGGGATTTCTAGTTCTTCCTGAGGTGGGGGGTCTGTTGTCTCCTCTGATGAGTGGTGTCCTCCGAGTCTTTTCTCTCCTATGTAAACAAAGAAAAGGTATACTTAGCACACAGATATTTGATGGCAGAAATAGGAATATGAAACATTGCTTGGAAGTGGGGTACAATTGTCTGTTTTGGCAGAGTTGCAAGATGAAGAAATATTTTTTTCCTTTGTCAAGCTTGAATACTTACCTGTTTTGTACAAGCTTCACAGTCACCCCTATAGTATACACTGGAGCACCTGTGTGGGCCCCCTAATAAAAAGGGTGTTCTGGTGTCCCACACTAGTGCTCCAGCGTCCAGATGTGTAAACAGCTGCTGAGTGTCCTCTCCTTACACAGAATCTAGTTTGCATTTCATTCTAGTTACAAACCCATCTAGACAGCAAACTTATTTTAAGAGAAGTAGGCCAGAAAAAATGTATTGAAATGCATCTGGACAAAACATAGTGTTTTATTGGCTGAATGAACAATGTTTCCTACGAATGAATAATGTGTCCATAAACATGAAAGTTGCCATTTTAAACTGTACAACAGTAAAGAAAAGCACATGGAGCAGCACGAATGTAATAAAAATAAAGAATGGGAACACAGGACAACTACTTACTTTTTTGCAGCACTCTCCTGAGCCTTCTATACTGATCGTGCTCCCTGATTTTGAGGTCCAACCACCGCTTCCTCAGTTGATCCTTGGATCGACGTACCCCAAAATTTCTGTGCAAACTCTTCACAACTTTTGCCATGATCTTGGCCTTTCTGACATTGGGGTTGGGGTAGGGTCCATACTTTCTATCATAGTCGGCTCTCTTCATTATGTCCACCATCTCAACAAAGGACATATTTGATGCCTTAAATTGTCTCCTCCGGGATCGTGACGTTTCTGGCTCTGGGCTTTCCTCCTCCTCCTCCTTGCTGTAATTAGCACTCACCTGCTCTGTCTTTGCCATGTGCTCTTCCCCCACTGCACCGAACGAGAAGGGGCAGGGAATAGACTAGAAAGAACGTCAGGGGCGGGCGGAGTTTCACGCATGCACAGTGTATATAAAGCGTAACACGCATGCGTAGTACGTACGATCTGTGAGCGAAGGAAGGAGTAGAGGAAGCGCTCGATCATGATAATGAAGGTAACATTTAAACTTGGGCCTATACTGCTTAGAGATTGAGGCCTATATTGGGACAAGATTAGGAGACTTTAGTCTGACATTAGGGTTTGTCTTGTGTTGTGTCTTGCAGAGAAAATGGATATATTGAATGATCAGGATTTTATACCCATATTCATTGATATGTTCAGGGAGCTGCCCTGTCTGTGGCAGGTAAACCACCCACATTATAAGAATCAAACAAAGAGGAAGGCAGCGCTGGATCAATTGCTGGAATTTGTGAAGCCGGTGATCCCAACGCAGACATCTCCTATATGAAGGCCCTAATTGGTGGCATGAGGAGCACTTATCTAAAGGAGCACAAGAAGGTCCAGGATTCCCTGAGATCAGCAGCTGCAGATGCCATTTATGTCCCCAGGCTGTGGTACTATGACAGACTGCATTTTCTGGCAGGCCAGACTGAACCCAGGCCAGCACTCTCCAGTCTTCCTTCAACGCTTCTTTCCCCCTCAGCTGAGGCTTATGATGCCCAACCTAGGCCTTCCAGGCAGCAACATGTGGAGGAGCCTAGCTTGAGCCAGGTATAGCATTCTTCTAAATATTTCTGTTGGTCAAACTAATAATGTTAAATCTATGTTAGTTTGGAGTACTAATTTATGATTGTGATTGATGAACCAAAAACTAAAACAATGTCCCTTTGTCAAAGTCTCAGCCAGGAGGTGGCCGGGCCCAGTAGCCTGCCCGATAACCAGGTCCCTCCCCTCCGCCTTCAAAAAAAAGGTGGCAGGAAGAGGAGTAACCTGGAGGAGGCAGCAATCTGCCTATTTTTGAAGGCTACTGAGGCCCTCAGAACCCCCCCATAGTGTTCAAGAGGACTTTGCATACATAACAGCCTGCAAAATGCAGGAAATGGAGGAGGGCCAACGCCTAATATGTAACTCATCTTCCAAGTCCTAAATAAGGGGTTGAGGGGCCTACTCACAAGCCAAAGCCAGGTTTGTGAGCTCAACCATGGTCCTCCTCCTCCAGGTACTCCTCTTCCTGCCACACCTCCAACACCAGAGCCACAGCCTGGAAGGAAGTGTCTAAGGAAGACCAGAGAGTGATGGCCTGGGTTCAGTCTGGTCTGACAAAAGATGCAGGCTCTTGTATGACCACAGCCTGGGGACATACATGTTATCTGCTGCTGTTCACGATCTCTTGGACTTCTGGACCAGATTGTACTCCCTTATATATGGACTCCTCAGGCCACCAACTTTGCAGTAAAATAGTTGGTGTGCCCTGGGGGCCAAAGGCTTTGCCAATATCAGCTGTTTATCCAGCGTTACCTCCCTTTTTGTTTGGTTATGACCCCTTAATAAAAGGTATTTTTTTCTACTATACTCGCCTATGTGTTTTCATTCAAAAAGGACAGTTTGTTTGTGAGGAGGCAGGTACATTTCAAAAATACAATGTGAAATTAACAAGGGACACCAACACCAAGCAACTGCCTTGAGATTAAATAATACAAGATAATAATGGTGTTGTGGTAACTTGACACACAAAACACACCCAAAACTATTCTGGAGTTATAAAAAAAAATAAAAAAAACACAAGATCGGGATTAAAAAAAATCCTAAAGAAAAAATTTGAATCTAAAAACATAAAAAAAAAAAAAATTTCGGTAGATGTGACAAATAAAAAAATTATATTGATGAAATCACGATAAATAATAAAGAAAGAAGTTTGTGAGAAGTCTGTGTGAATATGAGCAGCAAAACAACTTCATTCTTCTAGCATTATAAAGAAGAAGAGAGTGCGCCGCATTAAACAATTTAAAACATTGCAGCGTGACGAAAGTGCTATATCCATTACGAATGCTAATTTTACCAGACTGAGCAGTTTCGTCTCCGAATTTATTCTGAGCATGTGTGGCAGTTTGTGCGTTGGAATTGGCAACACACGGTCGGAATTGACGCGATCGGATTTTGTTGTCGGAAAATTTTATAGCCTGCTCTCAAACTTTGTGTGTCGGAAATTCTGATGGAAAAAGTCTAATGGATCCCACACACGGTCGGAATTTCCAACAGGCTCCGGACATTGATTGGACATTCCGACAACAAAATCCATGGATTTCTTCTTTTTTGTCTTGCATATACACGGTCACACAAAGTTGTCGGAAAATCCGATCGTTCTGAACGCGGTGATGTAAAACACGTATGTCAGGACTATAAACGGGGCAGTAGCCAATAGCTTTCATCTCTTAATTTATTCTGAGCATGCGTGGCACTTTGTGCATCGGATTTGTGTACACACTATCGGAATTTCCGACAATGGATTTTGTTGTCAGAAAATTTTATAGCAAGGTCAACAACAAGGTCCTATCACACATTTTCCGTCGTAAAATCTGACCGTGTGTACAGGGCATACACTTTTGAAGGCCCTGGAGCGCCAGGACAATGGAATTTCTCACAAAATGACCCCGTTTTGGAAAGCAAACGCCCCAACATATAATCTATGAGGCATAATGAGTCTTTTGAACGGTTATTTTTTTCCAGAAGTTTTTGGAAAATGTGGAAAAAAATAAAAACACATTTTTTTTTTTACACAAAGTTGTCCATTTATAAGATATTTCCAACACAAAGCAAAAATGACACCCCAAAATACATTCTGCTACTCCTCCTGAGTATGGGGATACCACATGTGTGAGACTTTTACACAGCTTGGCCACATACAGAGGCCCAACATCCAAGTAGCACCATCAGGTGTTCTAGGAGCATACATTACATAGATAATTTCCTGGCAACCTATCATTTTTGAAGTATTAAATAAAAAATACTGCGCTATGAATGAAAAACCTAAAAAAATGTAATGAAGAAAGCTGCGACTATAAGTGTTCTACTACACCAAATCAATATAAATAAAATAAAATAAATAAAATAAAATAAAAAAAATAAAAAGTCACGCTAAGCGCGACTTTTTATTTTATTTATATAATTTTTTAAGGCCCTTCATATTTCTAACACATAGCATGTACATACCAAGAATTACAATCCAAAATAAATTCTATTGCAGAAAGGGTAAAAAAAAAAGTATTACCTATGCTTTTAGTAGTGTCCACAGAAGAGAGCACTGGTCCAGGCAGCAGTCAGGGATGTGCTTAGCGAAAGCAATAGTAATTATCCAGGCAGCAATATTGTCTTTAGTCAGCACAAGGATACTGTCAGCACAGCCAAATCATTTGTCCATAGAAATTGTCCAGGCAGAGACAGCCAGCACAGCCATAATATTGGTCCTGGTACACTGTTACCTGCAGACACTCATTATTGTACCGCTCTCCAGCGCTTCATAAACATACTGCCTCTTGCTACAGCTAATTATTTGCATAGTCCAGGTAGCAGGCAGAGGTGGGATCCATTCATGTGGCAGGCAAAGGCATGATGTTAGTAAGTCAGCAGCAGGCTGAGGGCCGCAATCGTGTAAGGCCTGTGCACAGGGGCACAGGGGTAGAGGCTTCAACCCACCCAAATCTCTATGAAGCCTCCAGACTCCAGACTCTAGTCCGGAAATTACAAAACCCAGAGAAAACAAAAAAATAATTTTCTCCATCCGGAAAAACTATTCTGGAGACCATCACATATGTGAGACCACTATGTACTACAGTAGCAGGGCAACAGATCAGTCCAAGCGGTAGGCAAAAGCATAGTACATAAAACAGGCCAGGGTCAGTTCACGTGCAAGCAGTTCAAGCGGTAGGCAGAAGCATAGTCACAAAACAGGCCAAGGTCAGTTCACGTGGAAGCAGTTCAAACGGTAGGCAGAGGCATAGTCACAAAACAGGCCAGGGTCAGTTCACATGCAAGCAGTCCAAATAGTGGGCAGAGGCATAGTCAAAAAGCAGGCCAGGGTCAGTTCACGTGGAAGGCAGTGGCATGGTTATTTGGGGAAACATGGAAAATGGTCAGCACAGATGATGAAAATGGGGAAAATATGGGCTAATATTTTAGGGATGTATGATAACGTTCGAAGCATTCACCAATGCAAAGGCCAGGTTGGGAGGGACACTGGGGACAATGGAAGCTGGTATCTTTTCGAAAACCTCTTCTGCTGCACACGCAACATATTTTTTGCCGTCTTCGGCCTGCTTCTGATGGTGGAATGTTGTACGGGAAGTGGAGTTCATGAAGTCGGCTAACAGCATCAGAGCGAAGGTTATCTGGGGGGGTCTTTGTTGATAGATGAGGGACATGACTATTACTTCTATGAATTTTAGGAAGGGGGCGGGGCTTTCTGTGGGTTTTGTGTAGCCTATGTAGGAATTATAAACGGCCAAATGGATGAGATAAATTGCTACCTTCTTGTACCAGAATCGGGACCTTCTTATTGACAAATAGGGCTGAATCATTTGAGCATTGAAATCCACCCCCCCATGTAGAGATTATAATCTTGGACACATGTCGGTTTTTCAATGGGACCTCGTCTTCGCTGAACTACAACTGTAGTGTCATCATGAATGGTGGACATCATGTGCACGTTCCTGTTATCCTTCCACCTCAAGGCCAGCACTTCATTGCATCTCAGTGTTGCTCTTTCCCCCCTTTGCAGCTTTTTGTTTACTATGGATTGTGGGACGCTCTTCCTATTTTTTTCTTGAAGTTCCGCAGGCCAGGGTTTTTTCGATGTATAGGTGTCTGAAAAGGGGCAGGCTGGTATAAAAGTTGTCAAGGTATATATGATATCCTTTTTTCAGAAGTGGTTAAGCCAGGTCCCATACGATTTTTCCAGTTGTGCCCATGTAGGCCGGGCACTCAGGGGGCTGGAGCTGGGAATCTCTTCCTTCATATATGCGGAATGCATACAGATATCCCGTGGCTCTCTCACAGAGCTTGTAAAATTTTACTCCGTACTTGGCCTTTTTGCTAGGAATATATTGTTTTATTCCTAGCCGGCCTGAAAATGGTACCAGGGACTCATCCACACATATATGCTTCTCGGGGACATAGAGTTCTGCAAATCGTTGGGAAAATAAATTTATCAGTGGGCGAATCTTATATAACTTATCAGAATTTGGATGATTGTGGGGAGGGCACTGGGTGTTGCTGTTAAAATGAAAGAATCTCAGAATCATCTCATATCGGGACCTGGGCATTGCGGCAGAATACATGGGCATGTGATGGATGGGGTTGGTGGACCAATAGGCATGTCCTTCATTTTTTTTGTAAGCCCCAAGTTTAGAGTGAGGCCCAAAAACAATTTGAACTCCTCCAAATTCAGATCTCTCCACTCAAATGGATGGCATAAGATGATTGGGGGTTGTTGGCAATATACTGCTTGGCATACAAATTTGTCTGTTCCACAATGAATTGCAGCAAAGTGTCGGGCAAAAACAGATGAAAGCAATCGATCTCTGTGAAATTTTAGGTGTTGGCCTGCACACCTGGCTGTGCTATGAAAGGGGGAATAATTGGTGATCCCGAGTCGGAAGGCAGCCATGTTGGGTTGGCAAGACCATCTGGCATGTATGTAGCGGCCCTGGCTCTTGGGGGATGTGACACTCCAGTAGTTGGTGGAGTTGAATTTCCTGTGCTGGCACTCAGGCGTGATGTGGCAGCAATGGTACTGGGCCTGGGCATTTGTTCGCAGGGCCTATCTCTGGCGGCAGCATTTGTACTGGCCCTTTGTTCCTGGGGCCTATTGCTGGCGGCAGCGCTGATACTAGGCCTTTGTTCCTGGGGCCTGTTGCTGGCGGCAGCGCTGGTACTGGGCCTGGGAATATAATCCTGGTTGCTGGCGGCTGCCTGGTTTCCAGAGTGTCGTGCCCTTTTAGGAGGGACCCATTCTTCATCCGAATCATTACTACTCTCGATCGGTTCAAATGCCGAATTTGATTTGGAATCAGAATTGGAATCTGATGAGAACTCCCCGGTGCTCTCATCAGTCATGGAGAGGATCTGGAATGCCTCATCACTGTTATATACTCTTTTGGACATGGCTGTGTGGAGGGTAGCTGTGCAACGGGTGACAGATGGGTGGCAGGTGACAGTCACTGATGGGCTGTGCGATGGGTGGCAGGTGACGTTCACTGATAGGTGATGGTGTGATTGGCTGCCACTGACGTGATCGCGTGCAATGTGGGGAGTTACCGTGATTGGCCGTGACTTCATCACAGCTGATTACATGGTAAACAGCCATGCCCAGTGGCTGTTCACCCCTGTTGGTGATGAGCGGTGTCTCTGTGACACGCCACCACCGACAGTACAGGGCTGCGTGCACACGATCGCACGCATGCCCTGTTTAAACGGGCTCACGTCATATAACGTCTGCCCAGAACTAGAGCCTTACGGTCCCGCCGTCATATGACAGTGGGCGGTAGGCTAGTGGTTAAACAAGCATGTTCTATTCTAGACAGTGAGATCCGTTCTCTCCTCTGCTATCTTCCAAACCTTGATTGTGTCCTGAAGAAGCCTAATGTTGAAACGCGTTGATGCACAAGGACTCACTGTATACTCAGTATCATTATACATGATTTTTAACCTTTGAATGCTCTATTCATGTATTGTATTTTCTAAATAAACATTGTTAGTTTTTTATACTTCGCTATTGTTTCGTATGCCTAAAAAGTCCGACCTAGGGATACTTAGCAAGTAAAGGAGAATAGGAACTAGAGGAGGAAGAAGGAAGAAAAAGAAAGAGAATAAAAAGGTACAGGCATTTTAAACCTCAGCAGTGCTGTTTTAACAGGAGCAGAATTAAAATTATAAAAATATATTCCCCATGTCAATATGAATACATTTAATACATACATTAATACATTAATTAATTAATACATTGATCTGCAGAAGTTTGCAAGGAATTGAATTTCAAGAAATTTTTTGAGTAAAATAAAAATGGTTTTAAAACGCAAGAATTGTATGATACAAAATACACACATGGTGGTTTAAGGAATGCCTCAGTTTTTAATCCCAATAATAAAAAGAGTGAATTTTGGATGTTTTCAAAGCTATGGTGGAGAAGGACATCAAAGGGATACATACCACTAAATTATGTAACTCACCAAATTATGTAGAACAAGGTATCAGAGAATTGGAAAAGAGGCAAGACATAATTGTGAAAGCAGCAGACAAGGGAGGGGCTATTCCTATTTTAGACAAAAAAGACTATAAAGAGGAAATTGTGAGATTGTCAGTGTAAGACACTTCCAAAAAAGATCAAGTAATCCTACAAAGAAATTAAAACAACAGCTTAAAAGAATCAATAAGAAAGGTGGTGTTGTTTGGTGCCAAACTGTGATAGCCAATTGATCCTCTCGCTCTGGGACACAGAGGTATACAGCAACAAGAACAGAGCCAAAAACCCCCGCAGCCATGGGGAGATCAAACGGGAGCTCACCCCAATCTCGCTCCCGCTCACCCAGCGACTCCGGAACACAAATGAGCCCCAACATCCCAGAGATATTCTGAACCCAGCAACGCGAGGTCGTGGCTCCTGCTCGGGCCTCCGCAACGTCCGCATGCTCCTCCAGCCTCAGTCCATCAGGCAGAAACCACTCGAAGCCTTCCGACACAGGCAACCCTGCTACTCAGACGCTTAATCTACAAAACCTGCACACTGAGGACATTAAAGCCACTCTGGCAACAACAATCACGGATCTCAGGCATGACATCCAATCTGTAGCCATGCAGATAGACGACCTTGAAGAAACATCCCACCATGATTCTGCTATCCAGCAGCTTCAATCATCCTCATGCACATACAATGTCCAGCTCAGGGAGCTACACAGACATAAGAAAGAACTTGTAAATTAGCAGCTTTTGCTGATGATATCTTATTTTTCCTGAGAGATCCACTCATCTCAATCCCAAACCTCCTGAAAGATTTTGAACTTTTTCAATGTCTGTCTAACTTCAAAATTAACTTTGCCAAATCTCATGCACTAAACATCACCCTCCCACAGGAACTGATTGCACAATGTCAGAACAATTTTCCTTTCCAATGGAAAAGTGACAAAATTAAACATCTAGGCATTTGCATAACAACAAACATGTCGGATCTATACACCAAAAATTATTTACCCATACTTAAAGCTATCTCAGATGATTTACACAAATGGGACAAACCTCACTTTTCATGGTTTGGCAGAGTAGCAATTTTAAAGATAAACATCCTCCCCCACATTTTATACATTCTACAAGCAATTCCTATTAAGCTTCTCCCAACCTTCTTCCAGTCCTATAAAATTCCTATGGAAACAAAAGCGCCCGAGAATAAACTATGACCAATTACCAAAACCCAAAATGAAAGGTGGAATCGGCCTTCCAGACCTTAGAAATTATTACTGGGCTTGTCACTTACCCAGAATTGTAGACTGGGCTGTACATCATAAATGTAAGAACTGGGTAAACCTAGAAGACTCCTTTTCCTCCGTACTGTTAAGATCATCTCCATGGCTTCTACCACATCATATCCCGCCGGCCCTGAAAGGACATCCGCTTTTCAACTCAACTCTTTGTAGCTTTAGAGAGGTCAGTAAAAAAATGCATTTATCTTCCAACCCCGAGCCCCTCAGACCTATTAAGTTCAATCTGGCTTTTCTCCCCCATATGTCCACAGAATTTCTAGCAGACGCCTGGCCCCATCATGCGATACTGGCTCATAATTGTTTTTCAAGATGGCACTCTCTTAGATTGCAATACGTTGGCAGCCAATACAACTAGCAACTCTCTTCCTTACTGGATATACTTTCCAATCCATCACTTTCTTCGAGACATTAACCTCGACTCTTCAGTATCTCCATCACTCACTCCATTTGAAAATCCCAATGTTATTTGATGTTCCCAATCTTATCCCCAACAACACGTAATTTTCGATATTCAAAATATGCTTTTTGCGGACATGTCCCCTAACTCTGGGAAAGCATGTCTTAGTTGGGAAAGAGATCTTCAACAAGAGCTGACAGAGGAGCAACCGAGATTTACAATTGCCCAAAAAGGCTCGCTCACTGCCTCGATCCAGGAGAACAGGTATAACATGCACTGTGTTCATGGCCTTTTGTCAGTTAAATTTTTCAATAAATGCCTTTGAAGAATAATACCTGGGAAGATGCTGTGATTATTGCTTCACTTCTTAAAGGCCCTGGCTGGGTATTAAGCTAAAAGCATGTGTGTTCTCCTGTGATAGAAGATCATTTGGAGTTGGTAAGCAGCAGTGTGTGTAGAGGTGGAGGTTATATCTTTCCTAACCACGACTCTTGGGTGCATTGTGTGTCAGTCTCACATCTGGAAACCATCTTTAATACAGTGGGCTTTCATAATATGATGCAATGTGATAATTACCGTATTTATCGGCGTATAACACGCATCCCAAGTTTAGGAGGTAATTTTAAGGAAAAAACTTTTAGGAGGGAAGTTTAAGGAAAAAACTTACATTTAAATGCCCATCAATGCAGCCTTATCAGTGTCCATCTGCAGCCTTGTCAGTGTCATTGCAGCCTTGTCAGTGCAGCCTTGCCCCATTGCAGCCTTGCCCCAGTAACCATTGCAGCCTTGTCAGTGCAGCCTTCCCCAGTGTCCACTGCAGCCTTGCCCCAATGCAGCCTTGCCCCAGTGTCCATTGCAGCCTTGTCAGTGCAGCCTTGCCCCCAGTGTCCATTGCAGCCTTGTCCAGATTTAAGTATGGCGCCGCTGAGATCGCAGGGACTCGGCGGAGCAGAGGGAGCGCCGCCGAGATCGCAATAACTGGGCGGAGCCGAGATACACATCTTCTCGGCTCCGCTTACAGTCACGCCCAGTCCCACCCTATGATGGACATAACACAGGTCCAATGGCGGGACTGGGTGTGACTGTGAGCGGAACCAAGAAGAGCCGAGTACACTCGGCTATGTGTATCTCGGCGTGATCGTTCCACTCCACTCACAATCAGCGGAGATCGGCGGGGATTGGCGTATAACACGCACCAACGATTTTCCCCTGATTTTAAGAGGGAAAAGTGCATGTTATATGCCGATAAATACGGTAATCAATTTTTTAATTGCACAGAGTCACTTTACATACAAATAATTTAGCATTATCAATGTTTATTGCACGGATTCACTTTATATGAAGGTTTAGCATTTATCTTACAGTAAGTTGCAGCTTGGCTTTCTAAAAACAAACATATTTTATTTTTCATCCATTCACTAATTCACTTGTTTCTTATGACGCAGTAATTTTATCTGACAATTATAAGACCTTGACTCGATGGTATCATACTCCGGTATTGTTGTGGGGATGCTTTTCTTCAGCAGGAGAGGGAAGCTAGTCAGAGTTGATGGGAAGATGGATGGAGCCAAATACAGGGCAATCTTAGAAGAAAACCTGTTATGCCACGTACACAGGAGCTAAACTCCATCGGCATTTCCAACGGAAAGATTTAGAACATGTTCTATATCTGAATCCATCGGAAATGCCAACAGAAAAAGTTCGATGAGGAACACACGGTCGTAATGTCCGACCAAAAGCTCCCATCGGACTTTTTCTGTCGGGAAGTCAGGCCGTGTGTACGGCCTTCCAGCAGGACAATAACCCTAAACATACAACCAGAGCTACAGTGATGGTTTAGATCAAAGCATATTCATGTGTTAGGATGGCCCAGTCAAAGTCCAGACCTAAATCCAATTGAGAATCTGTGGCAAGACTTGAAAATTGCTGTTCACAGATGCTATCCATCCAATCTGAGAGAGGTTGAGCTATTTTACAAGGAAGAATGGGCAAAAATGTCACTCTTTAGATGTGCAAAGCTGGTAAAGACATACCCAAAAAGACTTGCAGCTGTAATTGTACTGAAAGGTGGTTCTACAAAATATTGACTCAGGGGGCTGAATACAAATGCACGCCACACTTTTCAAATATGTATTTGCAAAAAATTTTGAAAATCATTTATCATTTTCCTTCCACTTCAAAATTATCTGGCACTTTGTGTTGGTCTATCACATAAAATCCCAATAAAATACATTTATGTTTTTGGTTGTAACTAGGGCTGCAACTAACGATTATTTTCATAATCGATTAATCGTCCGATTATTTTTTCGATTAATCGATTAATCGGATAAAATCATAAAAAAAAAAAAAATTAGTTTATTTAAAATAATAATGACAAAACTGAGTGTTACACTCAAACTGCATCACAACATAACTATTAAAGTAAATTCCTCATTCATTAGTGACAATGCAGTGAGGGGGCTGTCCCTGAATGGGAGAGGGGGGGACCATACTGGAGGGTGGGAGGGAGTTAGCTAGTTTGGAGACCAAGCGTTAGAGGGAGTAGGTTGGGAGGGAGTTTGGAAGAGAGGCATGTGGGAGAGGAACCGGACCAGAGGGGGGTGCAATAGAAAGGGAGCTTGGTTGGACAAAGAACCAGACCCAAAAGGGGGAGTGGGCTGTGGCAAGGGAGCAGACCATAGCGGCTGGAGGAACCGGACCGGAGTGTGGGAAGGAGTGATGGCGGCTCCAGACCAGAGTGTGGGTGGGAGAGGTCTGTGTATTTCTCAAACTGACACCAATGATGGGGCACTATTCCCCCCCAGGAACAGCAATGATGGGGCACTATTCCCCCCCAGGAACACCAATGATGGGGCACTATCCCCCTCCAGGAACACCAATGATGGGGCACTATTCCCCCCCAGGAACACAAATAATGGGGCACTATCCCCCCCCCACAGGAACACCAATGATTGGGGCACTATCCCCCCCCCCCGCAGGAACACCAATGATGGGGCACTATCCCCCCCAGGAACACCAATGGTGGGGCACTATTCCCCCCCCAGGAACACCAATGATGGGGCACTATTCCCCCCCCCAGGAACACCAATGATGGGGCACTATCCCCCCCCCAGGAACACCAATGGTGGGGCACTATTCCCCCCCAGGAACACCAATGGTGGGGCACTATTCCCCCCCAGGAACACCAATGGTGGGGCACTATTCCCCCCCAGGAACACCAATGATGGGGCACTATCCCCCCCCAGGAACACCAATGATGGGGCACTATTCCCCCCCAGGAACACCAATGATGGGGCACTATCCCCCCCAGAAACACCAATGATGGGGCACTATTCCCCCCCCAGGAACACCAATGATGGGGCACTATTCCCCCCCAGGAACACCAATGATGGGGCACTATTCCCCCCCAGGAACACCAATGATGAGGGCACTATTCCCCCCCAGGAACACCAATGATGGGGCACTATCCCCCCCCGGAACACCAATGATGGGGCACTATTCACCCCCCAGGAACAGCAATTATGGGGCACTATCCCCCCAGGAACAGAAATGATGGGGCACTATCCCCCCCAGCATCAGCAATGATGGGGCACTACCCCCCCAAGGAGCAGCAATGATGGGGCAATGCTGGGACACTATCCCCCCCCAGGAACACCAATGATGGGGCACTATTCCCCCCCCCAGGAACAGCAATTGTGGGCCACTATCCCCCAGGAACAGAAATGATGGGGCACTATCCCCCCAGCATCAGCAATGATGGGGCACTACCTCCCCCAAGGAGCAGCAATGATGGGGCAATGCTGGGACACTATTTCCCCCCCCCCAGGAACACCAGTGATGGGGCACTTGTCCTCCCATAAATACCAAGATGAAAAGCAAGCTGCTACCTTATCGCAGCTCAGCGGTCACGTGACCGGCTGCTTCTCTCCTCTCTCTCTCTTTTTGCTCGAGGCAGCAAAGCGAGCGTGGCTGAGAATACCGCGCTGACGTCAGCAGAGAGGAGGAGAGAGGCGGACGTGCCTGGTCACATGAGAGCCGCTACGAGATGTATACAGCGGCGCCGGCTTTTCACACAGGGGAATGTAACACTCGGACGGAGGCGGGACTGAAAGGCAGGGAAGATGGTGCGTGCCGTTCGCAGACCAACTAATCGATAATGAAAATCGTTGACAACGATTTTCATTATCGATTATTATCGATTTTATCGATTAATCGTTTCAGCCCTAGTTGTAACATGACAAAATGTGGAAGATTTCAAGGGGTATAAATACCCCATATTACAGGCACTGTAATATGTTCTTTCTTGTGCAATTGATCATACTATCCTGCGGTATGAAGGTGTTAATTTGTGGTAGAATCATTTATATTTATTTATATGTTTTATATTATATGTCATATAGATTAATATTGCTCTGCCTCTCAGTTTACAGGTTTGTTTATTTATAAAATGTTGTTGAACCCCTCGAGTAACATAAATATATTCATCCATGTATCTTATTGATCTTTGGCAGGGCTCGGTAGAAAATAAATGAGTGCACAAAATATGCCCACATATTTGCCAAGGGATGTGGTGGGTTGTTGTATCATGAACCATGCTGATTTTCGTCTGAAAAACTATGGATCAGTGGATTATACAACATACTTTTTCTTTGGGAATTGTGTTGTAAAAGTAAAAAGTTACTCTGGAGTTCACAAAGTTACAATCCCCGGTGACACTTGTACATAAAAAAAAGAAGATTACAAGTTCAGATGTACAAGAGGGAATATAGCTAGTTAGTATTGCTGATCAAATCTTCCTTTTTATTTTCTGCTTTGTTGTTCCAGGGAGGAGGAAAAAAAATGTTTATATATATACTGTATATTCAAATTGTATAGTATAAAAATATTATGTTGTTATTATTATGTAATTTTATGTTTTAAAAGATATTATATTATAGAATACATGGGTATAGTTGTAAATTTACATATACACTATATTGTCAAAAGTATTGGGACTCCTGCTTTTACATACACATAAATCCAGTCTTGGTCCGTAGGATTCAGTATTGAGTTGGCCCACCTTTTGTAGCTATAACAGCCTCAGCTCTACTAGTAGGCTATCCACAAGTTTTAGGAGTGTGTCTATGGGAATGTTTGACCATTCTTCCAGAAGCGCATTTGTGAGGTCAGGTACTGATGTCAAACAAGAAGCCTGTCACGCAATCTCCACTTTAATTCAACCTAAAGGTGTTCTATTGGATTGAGGTCAGGACTGTGCAGGCCAGTCAAGTTTCCCCACCCCAAACTCACTCATCCATGTCTTTATGGACCTTGCTTTGTGCACTGGTCCAAATCATTTGATGGAGGGTTGATTATGGTGTGGGGTTGTTTTTCATGGGTTGGGCTTGGCCCCTTAGTTCCAGTAAAGAGAACTGTTAAGGTGTCAGCATACCAAGACATTTTGGACAATTTCATGCTCCCAACGTTGTGGAAATAGTTTGGGGATGGTCCTTTCCTGTTCCAACATGACTGCGCACCAGTGCACAAAGGTAGGTCCACATAAACATGGATGAGCGAGTTTGGGGTGGAGGAACTTGACTGGCCTGCACAGAGTCCTGACCTCACCCGATAGAACACCTTTTGGGAAGAATTAGAGTGGAGACTGCGAGCCAGGCCTTCTCATCCACATCGGTGCCTGACCTCACAAATATGCTTCTGAAAGAATGGTCAAACATTCCCATAGACACACTCCTTAAACTTGTGGACAGCTTTCCCAGGAGAGTTGAAGCTGTTATAGCGGCAAAGGGTGGGCCAACTCAATATTGAACCCTACAGACTTATGCCCCGTACACACGGTCGGATTTTCCGATGGACATTGTCCGATCGGAGCGTGTTGTCGGAAATTCCGACCGTGTGTGGGCGCCATCGGACATTTTCCATCGGATTTTCCGACACACAAAGTTGGACAGCAGAAGATAAAATTTTCCGACAACAAAATCCGATTGCGTCAATTCCGACCATGTGTGGCCTGTTCCGACGCACAAAGTGCCACGCATGCTCAGAAGAAATTCCGACACGGGACAGCTCGTTCTGGTAAACTTAGCGTTCGCAATGGATACAGCACTTTCGTCACGCTGCAATGTAAAAAATGGTTTAATACAGCGCACTCTCTTCTTCTTTATAATGTGACAAGAATTAAGTAGTTTTGCTGCTCATATTCACACACACTTCTCACAAAGTTTTATTTGTGTTTTTTTAGTGGGATTCCCTCAATATATTGTTATTAGATGTCACATCTGACAGTTTTATATTTTTTATGGTTTTTTTTTTGTTTTTAAGCCTTTTTTTTCTTTAATGTTTGGATTTTTTCCAAGGCTGATCTTTGTTCAATGTTATTTTTATTTTTACTCCAGAATATTTTTGTCTGTGTTTTGTGTGTCAAGTTACCCCAACACCATTGATATCTTTTATTATTTAATCTCCAGGAGATTTTTTGTTGTTGGTGTCCCTTGTTCATTTCACATTGTATATTAGAAATGTACCTGAATCCTCACAAACAAACTGTCATTTTTGAAGTAAAACACATAGGAGAGTATAATTCAAAACAAAAATCCTTTATTAAGGGCTCAGAACCAAACACAGAGGAAGGCAACACTGGATCAACAGCAGAAATTAGTGAAGCCTGGGACCCCCACGGCAGACATCAATTCTTAAACCTCAAAATTGGTGGCCTGAGGAGTCCATATGTAAGGGAGGGCAGTCTGGTCCGGGATTCACAGAGACTCGGATAGCAGCAGATGACATCAGTGTCCCCAGGCTGTGGTACCACAAGAGGCTGCATCTTTTGGCTGACCAGACTGGATCCAGGGCAATCACTCTCTGGTCTTCCTTCCACACTTCCTTCCGGGCTGTGGCTGTGCAGTTGGAGATGTGGCAGGAGGAGGAGTAGGACCTGGAGGAGGAGTGGGACCTGCAGGAGGAGGAGGAGGACCATCCCAAAGCTGTGTGTGAGGTGTAATTTGGCCCCTCACACCTTTCGCCAGAGCCTCAGATATGAGGGCCTCACACATGGCTTTTTGGCCCTCCTCCATCCTCTGCATTTTATATGCTATGAATGCAGCAATGTTCTCCTGCCTGGTGTGTGGTGCTCCCAGGACCTCTGTAGCCCTATAAAAAAATCTGATAGCCGCCTCCTCTAGGGTACTCCTCCTACTGCCACTTTCTCTTTCCAGGGGGGGTGGAGGGACCTTGATATCAGCCAGCCGGCTCGGCCCGGCCACCTCCTGGCTGAGACTTCCCTGTGTATGAAAAAGGGACATGGTTTTAGTTTTTGCATCATCAATCACAATCATAAATTAGTACTCCCAACTAACATCTAGTTAACATCATTGATTGTACAAGCAGAAATATTTAAAGGAATGCTATACCTGGCTCAATCTGGGCTCCTCCACATGTGGCCTGGAAGGCCCAGGTTGGGCGTCAGAAGCCTCAGCCGGGGGGGAAGGAAGCGTGGAAGGAAGACTGGAGAGGGATGGCCTGGGTTCAGTCTGGTCTGCCAGAAAGTGCAGCCTGTCGTAGTACAACATCCTGGGGACATAGATGTCATCTGCTGCTCCGGATCTCTGTGAATCCAGACTTTATTGCGCTCCCTCAGATATGTGCTCCTCAGGCCACCAATGAAAATCTTTAAAAAAGTGATGTCTGCCGTGGGGATCACCTGCTTCACAATTTCACACAATTGCTCCAGTGCTGCCTTCCTCTTTGTTTGGTTCTTGTAATGGGGGTGTTTAATCTCCCACAGACAGGGCAGCTCCCTTAGCATCTCTATGAAGACTGAAATGAAGTCCTGATCTTTCACTACCATATCCATGTTCACTGCAAGACACAACACAAGACAAAGCCTAATGTCACACCAAACTCTCCTAATCTTGTTACAATATAGGCCTCAATCTATAGAAGCAGTATAGGCCCCAGTTTGTCTCTTACCTTCGTTCTTACGATCGCCGCGTTCAATGCTCCTTCCTCCGCTCACAGATCAAACGTAATACGCACGCGTGTTACGCTTTATATACACTGCGCATGCGTGAAATGCCAACTAGATTCTGTGTAAGGAGAGGACACTGAGCAGCTGTTTTCACATCTGGACACTGGAGCACTAGTGTGGGACACAAGAACACCATTTTTATTAGGGGGGCCACACAGGTGCTCCAGTGTATACTATAGGGGGTGCTACATCTGTGAAGCTTGTACTAAACAGGTAAAGTATTGCAGCTTGACAAAGGACAATAAAAAAAAGACATCTTTGAACTCGGCTAAAATAGAAAATTGTACCCCACTTCCAAGCAATGTTTCCTATTTCTAGTTCTGCCATCAAATATCTGTGTGCTAAGTATACCATTTTTGTTTTACATAGGGGAGAAAAGACTCGGAGGACACCCCTCATCCCAGGAGACCAGAGACCCCCCACCTCTGGAAGAAGGGGAAATACCAACCCAAGAAGAAGAGCAGGAGGAAGAAGAAGATGTGGTAGAGATTGGCACCACAACAGGTGAGTGTCTGCGACCACAGGCTCAGGTAAAAGAGATGGATGTTGGCAGATTTTTGAGACCTGTTTTTTTTGTTCTTTATCTCTTTTTAGGTGATCGTGATCCAGAACGCTTTACATCTGAAAGTGCCCAGATACTGATCGGGGAGATCATGGGGTGTAATCTCCAATTGCAAAACATCCAGCAACAAATCAGTGATGTTATTAAAAAAAATAATAACATCATTGATGTTTTGGGGCGAATTTAAACCCCACAAAATCACCTGTTTTATCTCACAAAAATTTTTACAATGTTTAGAAAAGCCAAATTTGGAGGATGCACACAGTGTGCCAACATGTGCTATCTGCCATCACGGGAGATCAATGGACGCGTTTTGGGGGTGAAACCCCTTCCTTATAAAGTAGCATTGAGGAAGGGCTTGCTCCCCCAAAACACGTCCCTTGATCCCCCCTGATGGCAGATAGCACATGTTGACATTCGTAAATTGGTGTGCATCTTCCAAATTTGGCTTTTCCAGGGGTGATTTCCCCCCATCTGAACGCTATATCAAACCCAGTTCCTAAATACTGATGTCTGATATAGCCTTCAGGTTTTACCTAATGTGAACTTTGTAAGTTCAAGTTTTTTGGCTTTCTTGTTGGTTTTACACAGGCCTGTTTTATCTGAAATGGATATTTTGATTTTTGATAATGCCCCCCCAAAAATTGTTATACAACAAACATGTTGTTTTGTTTTAAAAACCTTTGGTAAATGCACATGTGATTGTGCAGGTATAAAAAAGTGCCTTACTCAAGAATGTGTGGATTATTGTCTCAACACTACAACACTTTTGGGGTGATGTAATTGCTGTTTTATGCAAAAATGGGGGTTATTTCCTAAGGGAAAATACACTTTGCACTACAAGTGCAAGTTCAGTGCAGTTGCAAGTGCACTTGTAGTGAAATGTGTTTTTGCATTTAGGAAGTACCAGCCAACACTATTCTTTATAAGGTTACCCAATCACGACATTTTCTGCACTCAACACATTTCTGTCAGGGTCAGCTCAAACAAACACAAGCAGTAAATGTCCACCAAGAATTGCTTTTGGTTGTTTTTTATTTGAAAAAGGTGTCACAGATTGTCTGGCATATTGATAGCCCCCCTAACCGCAAAGAACTCCAGGTATCGTAACCGGACATCACGGGCACTCAGGGAGGGCAAGCCAGGACGGCCGCTTTCAAGCGCCGTCATTGTTGATGTATTTGGTATTCCGGCCTCAGGCCCAACTGAGCCAGCATAGTTGGCTGAATGTTTTCTTAAAAAATTATGGAGAACACAGCACGCCAGTATAATATGGTTCAGGTTATACTCCGCCATATGGATGGTTGTCAGAAATAGTCGGAACCGGCTGGCCAGGATTCCAAATGTGTTCTCCACCACTCTTCGGGCTCTGGCCAGCCGGTAATTAAAAACCCTCTGTTCCGGGGTGAGGGTCCTCATCGGGAATGGCCGCATCAGGTGGTCCCCCAGCGCAAACGCTTCATCAGCAACGAACACAAATGGGAGACCTTCAACATTGTCCTCTGGAGGTGGCAAGTCCAAGCTGCCATTCTGGAGAAGCCTGTAGAACTCCATCTGGGCGATCACTCCACCATCGGACATCCGGCCATTCTTCCCCACGTCCACATACAAGAAGTCGTAATTAGCCGACACCACCGCCAACATCACTATACTATTAAACCCCTTGTAATTATAATAGTACGACCCCGAGTTGGGTGGTGGGACGATGTGGACGTGTTTCCCATCAATTGCCCCTCCGCAGTTAGGAAAGTCCCACCGCTGGGCAAAGTGGGAGGCCACAGTCTGCCATTCCTGTGGCGTGGAAGGAAACTGTTGAGGAAAAAACAATAAACATTACTATTTTTTCACAGAAACATGGCAAGCAGATTAGACACAAACATTATGGGGCAACCTCCAGATAGCATTTATTAAGGGGAATTTTACAACAACAAAGTATAAGGTACACCTATCATATTCCCCCTCCCCCCCTCTCATGGGCCATTTCTAACATTATAAGGGGGGGGAACTCTTGGACAGGTAACCCTCTTCACTTCATTGAGAGATGAATGCCTAAATACAGGGTATTACTTGGAACAGCCCCTCCTTAGTTACACTATTGGCAGCCCACTGGACAGGTAAGAAGTGTCATAATACAAAGATATAAATACACACTGTACACATTTGAGCACATTTGGACATTCTGCTATTACCTATCAAGATCATAATAGGATACAAGAACTTTAAACAGTACCATTGGAAAGTATACAGGCAGGCCCTTGCACTACATGCTTTGGAGAATTCATCCATAAATCTGACCAGTAAAGAGATGGGTATAGTGTGTATGGGTTTGGCAAAGTCAGCAGATAGATGATTGAGGATAATGAATTGGGATCAGCTGACTTAGCAGTTGGGGGGGGGGTTACAAAAAATTTGGGGACACCACAAAAAAAAGCCTCTGGCCCTCTGCCTGAATTTAAATCAAAAATAACATTTCCAAACATTTTAGGGGTGTTTGGGGTAAAGCACTACTATGGAGCTGATAAAATACATTGTTAAGTGACTACATGAGGTGAATATAGGGCAGGAGACACCATGCTGGGGAGGTTATTGAAGGGCAAATATGTATAAAGGACCTAAAATAATAATGACATAAAAATCCAGCATGCATGAGGACAAAGGGGACATTCACAGCATATTACAATCATGGTAATTAGGGAATGAGGAAAGAAATACAATATATTAGCAAACATTCAATACAATAAAATGTGATATAAAAGGATAAAAATCTTACCTTCATATACTCCTTCTGCAGGACCTGGATGATGGCAGAACAGGTCTCTGGGATAATGATCCCCAGAGCCTGGGGGGAGATGCCTGTCGAGAACTTGAGGTCCTGCAGGCTTCTCCCTGTGGCCAAATACCGCAAGGTAGCGACCAACCTCTGCTCCGGAGTGATGGCTTGCCTCATGCAGGTATCCTGCCTGCTGATATAGGGGGTCAGCGAAGCCAACAAATGGTGAAACACGGGGTCCGTCATCCTAAGAAAGTTCCTGAAATCATCAGGATTATTCTCACGGATCTCACAGAGCAAAGGCATATGACAGAACTGGTCACGCTGAAGCAACCAATTCTTGGTCCATGAACTCCTCCCCACCCTGTTCATGGACTGGACTTGTGTCAAGGTCAGGACCCCAACACCAAGCCCCCGCACATCACGAACTCTACGAGGAGTACGCATACAAAACATGGCTAGAAAACGGTCGGCTGCTCAGAACGAAGTAACAGAACGCACTGAAGAACAGCAAGGCCTGTGAAGAGCGACCTGAAAAACAGCAACGAGCAGGCAAGATCACACAGAAAACTCCGATACGAACTGACTGCACGCACTGAAGAGCAGATACAAACCCACAAGCACAAACTGAACGTCAGAAAACGATCTGAAAGCCACGAGTCTGAAAAAGCGCGAATCGTCTCTCACCAAACTTTTACTAACACAAGATTAGCAAAAGGAGCCCAAAGGGTGCCGTGCTTGGTTCTGAACCGGCCTTTTCTAGTCTCGTCGTACGTGGTGTACGTCACCGCGTTGTTGGCGATCGGAAATTCCGACAACTTTGTGCGACCGTGTGTAGGCAAAACAAGTTTGAGCCAACATCCGTCGGAAAAAATCCTAGGATTTTGTTGTTGCAATGTCCGAACAAAGTCCGACCGTGTGTACGGGGCATAAGACTGGGATACCATTAAACTTCATGTGCGTGTAAAGGCAGGCTTCCCAATACTTTTGACAATATAGTGTATATACTATATTACATAGTTGTAACCTACATATAATTACTTCCATTATCCTTCTTTATGTAATAAATTGAATACCACACACTTTTTATTATTTTTTTATTATTTTTAAAGGTATAGACTCTCCTCTTAATTTGTCTTTGTTAATATGCTGACAGATACCATTTGAACTAGAAAGCATCTGCTTCTTTGACACTTTTATCCATATTTACATGTACTGGTTTGTCTTTCTGCTTTTGTTTTCCTTTTTGTTTTTCTTTTTTCCTTTTGAAATTAAAGAGGCCCTGTTGCCAAACCTGCCTTTTAAACACATATCTTGACACAGTGGAGTCGCTAGGGGGTGGCTTTTGGGGCTACAGCCCCAAATCTGGGATCCATAGCCCTGAGTATCTTAGCGGGTGCACTGGTGCAGCGTTTTGAGTAAAAAGAAAGGACAGTGAAAAGGGGCAGCAGCCGCATTATACCTTGTGTGTTATACCTTGTGTGTGACCCATTAGGTGCGGCTCCGCCCACTGCGTGGTCACGCGGAGTGATATGCCTGAGGGGAGCTGCAGACAAACGCATGGTGCTCGATTTCACCTTGCATCCAGCTGGCGCAGTGACGCTCACTAGTCTCCTGCCTCCAGAGTCACTATGCCAGAGTGCAGTGGGAGAACAGAAACTCTTTCTCTCTCCAAGTTGCAGGAGGGAGAGAGCCCAAGTGCTTTCACACTGGGGTGCTGTGCTGGCAGGACGTCAACAAAAGTCCTGCAAGCAGCATCTTTGAGGCACAATAGGAGCGTGTATACACCGCTCCTAAAGCGCCCCTGTCCATTGAAATAGTGAGCAACCCTGCCGAAGGGCAAGCAAAGCACATCAGTAGAGGAGCTTTGAAACCTTTATTCGGCCGCTAGTGGGGGTTAAACGCCCCCCCCCCCCCGCTTGCAGCTGAAAATTGCCTCTAAAACGACTGCAAAGCCGTTTATTGAATGTGTTTTATAACACAAAGTAAAAACGTTTTTTTTTTCAAATTGTCCATCTTTTTGTTTATAGCACATAAAAAATAAAAAACAGCAGAGGTGACCAAATACCACCAAAATAAAGCTCTATTTGTGGGGAAAAAATGGCATCATTTTATTTGGGTACATTGTTGCATGACCACACAATTGTCAAAGTAACGCACTGCCGCATTTAAAAAAATAGCTTGGTCAGGAAGGGGGATAAACCTTCCAGGCCTTTAGTTCTTAAGCCAATGACATTGGGAGGGAGAACGGCCCTGGGGTGCAAAAATGAAGGTGCTGGATTCTCTCTCACTTTTCAGTGGCGTTATCTGGGAGAAAGTGGATTTATTTTTATTTTTTTAAAAGTGAACTTACTCTTTATAGGATGCTGCATCTGGTGACAGGCGACGGTGGCAAGTGACACACCCAGGGCTCCCACAGATTCTGCATTATGGTGAGTTGAACCACTTCATAAAATTTTAGAATGTAACAATAGAAACAATGGGCTTCAATCACCCTGACACCATATCAAGCATGGTGCCATAATGATTGAAGCACCAACCGCCTGCAAAAAGGTTGATGACCACTGCTATGGGCTCTAGCCCCAGATCTTTTGCAGACCTAGCAACGCCCTTATCTTAACATAAGAATATTCTGGCATTTAGTAAAGATAGGCGGATTACAAAGCCATCTTGTTGGTTTTGCTAGTAAAATACTCTATCATTAAATTCAATTATATACAGTTATATTTTTATATGATACTCATGTACAAATGTTAGTATGATTGTACAAATGCTATATTTTAACATCAATAAAAGCTTATTGTTTAAAAAAAAAAAGAATATTCTGGCATTTAATGTGTTTTATGCATATTTACCTGTGAAAGCATCCCTTTTAAGTCAAAAAGTCCTGAGAATTCTGATATTGGCTGCAAGTGCTGATTGAATGCTGGTTTTCCAGCATGCCCCTTCAGACAACTGGACCAAGAGTCGCCCAGTTCCTGCTGAACCGGACAATTTTTGACCTTTGTGTACTTGGCATTAGACATATCACTTTATAAATGTCACTCATAAATGCTTCAGCAAAATTCTATTTGCTTTTTACATTCAGTTGTGAACTTAATGTTATTTCCACATTCTCTGTTAGAAATTTGTTTGTTTGAGAAAAAATTTACATCTTGCTCCTTTCAAATTTTCCCGTCACCTATAGTCAAAAACGAATGCCAGTAAATAGAAAATCAAACAAATGTTTTTTAAATTAAAAATTCTAGTAGTGTATGTCCATCTGAGTTCTACTAGTGTATGTATTAGCAGAGTTATTAACACCTTCTCACCTGGCCTATAGCAGAATGATGGTCGGGCAGTGGCTTTACCGTTCTGAGTGGACATCCTATGATGACCTCTCAGATAGCGCCACTTGTGCGGCAGTGGACACAGCCAGTGACTGATCAGTGTACCGGCTCACTGCCAATACCATGTCACTGCTGTGACCAATCACAGCAGGTCACATGATAGTTGTAAACAATGGATGGCTTCCTTTGATGCCTCCTTTGTGTACAATTGTATTGCTAGCTGGGATTTGGTCAATGTGATCACATGGTACAGACAAAGCCAATCACAGCCTATCTTTACCCTGTGATTAGCTTTGACCAATCACAGCTAATCACAACAAAACAAACTGAATGAATCATTTTCATTCAGTAAAATACTTCCTTATAGCAATGTAGTTCACTGCTATAAGCAATCAGAATGTGTAAAAAAAAAACCTGATCACTTTCCTAGAGTAGTACAATGTTACTACGATAACATTATATTGCTTTGGTCACAGTATGTTTAAAAAAAATTGTAAAAAAAAAGAAAAAAAATGTAATAAAAAATAGACATTTTTTATATTCTTCAATTTACAAAAAAAAGATGACAAAAAATTACAACTTCAAAAAACCCGCTATGCCTCTTACTTAATTTCCTTGGACTGTCTACTTTCCAAAAAGGGGTAATTTGGGGGCTATTTGTACTGTCCTGGCATTTTAGGGCCTCACGGAATGAGATAGGCCGTCAGTATATCAGGATTGATCGATTTTCAGATGTGGACTCTATAACCTTCCTACAGAATAAATGATATACACTGATTTGAGTTATTTTCACCAAAGTAATGTAGCAGAATACATTTTGGCCTAAATTTTTGAAGAACAGTTATGTTATATAAAATGTTATATCAGAAACAAATAAAAACTGAAAAATTCCTATCAAATACTTAACATTTTCCTTTCCTGATAGGCTCCATGGCAGCATATGTGTGGGTTAGCTCTGCCTCCATAACTACCCTATAGGACACCTCTCCCATAAATCTTTGCTCTGGGCTACCAGCCATGTTCCGTAACTAGCCTACTCAAGGCATTGGGAGGGGAATCCTGCTGCCATTGAGCCTATCAGGAAAGGAAAATTAGGGTAAGTATTTGATAGGAAAGTTTCCGTTTTCCTGACAGGCTCCATGGCAACATACGTGTGGAAAATAACGCGTCATACACACCCGGGTGGGCAAATTCTGAGCAAAGAAACCAAATTTATTTAACACCGTCAACCGACAGTACTTGCAAACCAAAATTAGCCTATGATAAGGCAGCTTCTTCAACACAGTAGCGAGACACATATGTGTTGAAAGAAGACCAGGAAGCCGCTCTACAGATTATTTCGGGAGTGACATGTCGAGAAGCTGCCAAAGAGGTCGAGATACTCTGAGTTGAGTGTGCTGTCACTGCTTCTGGAGGAGCCAAGCCCTTCGCTTTATAAGCCCTTTGAATGGTCTGTATGATCCATGCAGCAATGGATCCAACAAAGCCCGCATTCCTTTGTTTTTTCCGGGGGGAAGGATGAAAAGAAAATCTGATTGTCTAAAGGGAGCCGTGACTTCCAGATATTGTTTCAGAGTGTACCCCACATCAAGGCGATGGACATCTTGAATTTCCATTGACCTAAAGGTGGGAAGCACAATTTCTTGATTTTCATGGATAATTGTAGTCACATTAGGGTTTGACCCCAGCATGGGAATTAACACTGCTCTGTCTGGAAAAAAAAGGTAGAAAAGGCTCCTTTGAACCCGGGTTTCTGATTTCAGACACTCTTTTTGCTGAAGTAACAGCCACCAGGAAGGTGGTCTTGAGTGTAAGATCTTTCACTGAGAGAGGCTTGTCGGGATCTGATCCAAGCTTAGAAAGGAAATCCAGAACAAGAGGGAAGTCCCACTTGGGGAACCTTGGCTTTCTCTGAGGCCTAAGCCTGACAGCACCTTTAAAGAACTGGCGAACAAGGGAGTAATTGGCCCATGAAACTCCTGTTAATGCCGAGATGGCTAATACTTGTACCCGAAGTGAGCTCAATGCTAGGGACAGGTCTAGACCTGATTGCAGGAAGCTAAGAATGTCCTGGACTGCCGGAGCGTTACAAGGGTTAGGCCTGGAAGACATGTGGTCCGTGAACCTGGTCCACATACCTTCATAGACCCTGTTGGTGCTTTTCCTTCTGGCATTAAGGAGGGTCAGAATGGCCTCTTCTGGACAAGCTAGAGCCTTGAGCCTTCTCCTCTCAACCACCAAACCCTGAGGTGCAGGTGAGAATGACAGGGGTGCAGCGTTGTGCCCTGAGATAGTAGATCTGGCCTGAGTGGCAGGGGAATTGAGTCCCGATAACTGAGGAGTGTCAAGAGAGGAAACCATGGCCTGTTGTGCCAGAAAGGAATTACTGCTATGACTTCCACCTTCTCTGTTCTGAGCCTCTGGAGAAACAGGAGTATTACCAGCACCAGAGGAAAGGCAAAAGCCTTGTGGATCCTCCACTGGTCATGAGAGCATCTATCCCACTATCCCATACGCCTGAGGGTCTTGGAACCTCGAATAGTATTTGGCCAACTTGCAGTTGCATGGGAATGCAAAGAAGTCGACTTCTGGAGACACCCCCAGGGTCAGAAGCCATATGAACACCTCTTTGTGGAGACACCACTCGTTGTTCATCTGAACACGAGAAAGGAAGTCCGCCTGTACATTCTGGATCCCAGGTATGTAGACTGCTGAGATGTTGGACAAGTTCATCTGAGCCCAGAAGATTGGCTCCACCTCCTGTAGCAGGGACCAGCTGCGGGTTCTACCCTGCCTCCTTATGTAGGCCACCGCGGTTGTATTGTCCAAACTGAGCATCACTGAGGAGTTTTTTGTTAGATGATGGAACGCTAGAAGCGTCTGAAAGGCAGCCCGCAGTTCCAGGATGTTGGACACAATCCCGAGAGAAGGAGAGTTCCATCTGCCCTGTGATACTTCTGATTAGGGATGAGCCCAATGTTCGAGACGAACGTAAGTTCGACTCGAACATTGGGTGTTCGCCAAACAGCGAACAATATGCAGTGTTCACGGCAAATTCGAAAGCTGCCGAAATATGGTCAAAGTCTATGGGACACTAACATGAAAAATCAAAAGTGCTCATTTTAAAGGCTTATATGCAAGTTATTGTCATAAAAAGAGTTTGGGGACCCGGGTCCTGCCCCAGGGGACATGTATCAATGCTAATTTTTTTTAAAAACGGCCGTTTTTTTTGGGAGCAGTGATTTTTTTAATGCTTAAAGTGAAACAATAAAAATTAAATATTCCTTTAAATATTGTGCCTGGGAGGGTGTCTATAGTATGCCTGTAAAGTGGCGCTTTTTTCCCGTGTTTAGAACAGTACCACAGCAAAATGACATTTCTAAAGGAAAAATTGTCATTTAAAACTGATCATGGCAACTTGCTTGGAATAAGGCACAATGGACTGTGACCGCCGTGAGCATAACCCAAGCCACCAGGTGCATGACATCAATGGAAGCCTCCCCCAGAAAGGTGGATGCCAGCCTGATTTCCTGAATAGGCGATCCTCTGGCCACTTCACTGGAGATACCTCTGAGGGTCTTGTCAACCCTGCCTGACCAAGATTCCAAGGCTTTAGATACTGTGGCTAAGTCCAGGACCGGCTTGCAGGCCATGCCCGCTGTTAGGTAAATCCGATTGGAATCAATACACCTTTCCAAGGGATCTTTCAAGGAGACCGTGTCTTCCAGAGGAAGAGTCACATACCTAACTAGTCTCATCAGTTCTGCGTCCACCAAGGGAGCCGACTCAAGATGCTTAACCTCTTCCTCCCTGAAGGGATACAGCTTCAGAATTTGACTGCATGGAACCTTTCTTGTCCATTTTGCCCCATTCATCAGAGATGATGTCACCTACTTCAGTGAGGAATGGAAATTATTGACGCTCCTTATTGAGCTGCTTGAAGAATTTCCTCTGCTTCGGAGGAGAAGTTACAGGATCCTCCCAATTCAGAGCTTCCCTTACAGCTCTCACCAAAGAGGGAACCAGAGTGTACGTGAAGCCCATCCCATCTGCTTCTGACTTGCTATCTGAGGGTGGGTGGATGGGTGGCTTGGCTGGGAAGGTTCCCATGTCTCGTAGTGGCTCCGGCGGGGGGTCACGAGGCTTGCTAGCCTCTCTCTCTTGCAGGGATTCTCTCATGACTCATTTAACCAATGATTCAAGATGCTGGTCTGCACCCATCCTCTCGTCAGCTGCTTTGGAAAAACAGTGGTCACAACGAGACTTGCTGGCAGGGACCGGGGCCCTACACCCAAACATGACTTCTCCGCCCCCCTTGCTGGGGTGAGATGAGGGGGGGTGGTGAGGATCTTTACTGTAGTGTCTGGACTTAGGAGATCTGCGGTGCCTGGATCTAGAGGAAGAGTGCCGGTGGTGTGATTTCAAAGACCCGCTCCTTCTGCGGGAGCTGCACTTTGGATCAGACCTGGGAGGGCTGTGGGAAAGAAAAGGAAAAGGGAAAACAAATACATTAAAGCTCATACCCTGTACCCCACCCTCCTCATCCCCAGCAGGCAGAACACCAGGATAGTCCCACATTCATACCTGCTGCGAGAGGACTGGCCACCAGGAGGCAGTGAAGGGTCCATGTTATCCATGGTAGATTACTGCAGGTGGGAAAACAAAGGATCAGCCGCCAGGTAGGGATTATTCAATCCCCTGAAAGTCAGTACCTACAAGGGATTGCCACTACAGATGCCTGGGGAAGTCGCTGCACATGCCCACGATCATTCCTGAGGCTCTGCAGGCTTCTCCTAGGTTTAAAAGGGGTGCCACATGACATTACAGGAGCTCCAGGCACAAGACACTCGTGCACATGTGCCAACCAGGCCTCATTTTCATTCCGGGACCGCGCATGCGCAGAGCGTACACCAGGACCCGGAAGAGAGAGCGGCGGCTGGAGCGCAGAAGGAATCAGCCACCATGCACAGGGACACCAACAGGAAAGGAAGGGAAACACAGGATCAAAGGTAAAAACCAATACAACATATACAAACACTACTGCCATAGAAGGCAATCTCCATCTTACCCCTCCACCTACGATCGCTTAAGCCGAGGGAATCCCATAAACACACCGGACTTTATTGAAGATAATGGCCGCCTGCTCACAGCTAGGCAATCAGGCCTGTGCGTGCTCGCCTGCTGATGGCCAGGCTTTCAGCTCTTCAGCGCTACTCTGCGTATACACTCCATACCCTGCTTTACAGTCAAGGTTAATCGGAGGGATGTGATACCGTGTCGCTCCGCCGATCCTGATCATCTGAGTCATCTTCAGGTAGGAGAACCAACGACTTGGTCCTACGGAGGAGGACAAAAAAGGAACACGGCTGGTAGCCCAGAGCAAAGATTTATGGGAGAGGTGTCCTATAAGGTAGGCTAACCCACACATATGCTGCCATGAAGCCTCTCAGGAAAGCTTTTTTTTTTTCAACATTTTTATATTTTTTTTTTTTTTTGCTAAATAAATAAAAAAAGAACACCCAGTGGGGAATAAATACCACTAAAAGGAATCTCTAGTTGTGTGAACTAAATTATAAAAATTTAGTTTGGATACACTGTTGCAGGTCACAGTGTACCCAAACTAAATTTTTATAATTGTCATTCAAAATGCGACAGGGCTGAAAGCTGAAAATTGGCCTGGGCAGGAAGGGGATAAAAGTGCTCTGTATTGAAGTAGTTAAAACCATACTAAGCTTTACATTTTAATCCTCTTAATAGTGTATAACTAACTGTGTGCTGGCATTGTCCCCAGTAAAACATTGTTTTAAAGTGGTTGTAAATGTAAACTTTTTTTACCCTAAAGTGGTTGTAAACCCTTACATATTCCCAGTAAAGTGACTGGACTCAGGTGTTTATCTGCAGTCTTGTCTTCTCTACAACCATTCAATTCCAGAATTTAACCATTTGCCGACCAGCCACAGTATATATACTGCGGCAGGTCAGCTCTCCTGCGCAAACCGTGCACGTTAACCACTTGCCTACAGGGCACTTTCACCCCCTTCCTGCCCAGACCAATTTTCAGCTTTCAGTGCTCTCACACTTTGAATGACAATTACTCAGTCATGCAATACTGTACCCAAATTAAATGTGCATCCTTTTTTTCACATAAATAGAGATTTATTTTGGTGGTATTTATCTGCTAGTGGTTTTTTATATTTTTTGTGCTATTAATGAAATAGCATAAATTAAAGGCCAGTTAGGTCCCGCCCCATTCTTCGTAATTAGCTAGATACCGAAACGCACAAGGGTGGGTCCGTATGTTGCCATGGATTGGTGTCAGGAAAGGAAAATTACGGTAAGTATGATACAATTTTCCGTTTTCCTGATGCCACCATGGCAGCATACAAGTGATACATATCTGTCAGGGCACCATTGGCACCGAACCGGGGCGTCGGCGTACGCCTATGCGCCGGCGCGCGCCGTTGCGCGCTATTCAGCAAAGGCCTGCTGTTCCCGGGCATCAGCGCGGCGCTAGGGCGCGCGCGGGTTCGCGGCGCTTGGGCGCGCGCGCATGTGCACGTGGGCGCGGACGGGCGTGCGCGCGTTCGCGATAGCGCCGGTTTGGCGCCAAAGTGCATTTAAAAGCCCCTCTGTGCTGTGACACATTGCTGCTTCGTCTCAGCTTCGTGATTCTAGTGTTTGTGATCTGTTTGCTTGCTACCTATCTGACCCGGCTTGTTTGACCATCCGTCCTGCTCCAATCCGACCCGGCTTGTCTGACTACTCTTGTGATACCTACCTGATACCGTTGCCGAACTCTGCCTGCCTTCTGACTCTGCCCCTGCCTGCTGTACCTGCCTGCCTTTCTTCCCAGCTGACCCGGATCGCCTGACCCTGCTTGTTCCTGTTGTCCTTGCTGTTGCACCTTCAGCTTCAGCTCCAGTGACCTCTGCACATCCAAGTGTTCCAGTCTGCTGCTTCCAGTCGCATCTGATTTGCAGTCCAGCCATCCAGCTCAACAGGCACTCCTACCCCACTGTGCTCAGGAGACCACTGTCCCCACTCCAGTGGCTCCTGAACCAGCGTTGTATGAGAGGTCTTCTCCTACAAGCCAGGCTCTCCTACCAGGTACCTAACAGTACGAAGCAGCCATGTCTGAGCCTGCAGGAGATACCTCTCCATTGAAGGAGATATGCACACACCTGGCAGCCCTCACCCAAGCAGTGCAGGCTCTTCAGGACAATTACAATAGACTGGAAGGTCAAGTCCAGAACCTCGCAGGGGTTAATCCTTCAACCTCCTCTTCACCGGCCGCCCCAACACAGACTGCTCCAGGGCCTTCAGTGGTAATGCTCCCTCCTGAACCAAGAGTCCCCACTCCTGAAAGATTCTCCGGAGACCGATCTAAGTTCCGAGGATTTCGCAATGCCTGCCAGCTCTTTTTTGCCTTACAGCCCAGAACCTTTTCATTGGAAGCCACAAAGGTTGGATTTGTCATTTCCCTCCTCCAAGGGGAACCACAGACCTGGGCACACCGCTTACTTGAAGGGGACTCAGCCTCAACCCAATCCTTATCAGCCTTCTTTGAAGCTATGGCACAGTTGTATGAGGATCCTCAACTGACTGCCACAGCTGAGTCTGCTCTGCTCGCGCTCCAACAAGGCCGCAAACCTGCGGAGGACTATGTTGCTGAATTTAGACGTTGGAGCGCGGATACCCAGTGGAACGACGCGGCTCTGCGTCATCAATTCCGCATTGGACTGTCTGAAAATCTCAAAGATGAACTGGCCCGGGTCGGTATTCCAAACACCCTGGAGGCCTTGACCACCCTAACTATCCAGATTGATCGTCGCCTCCGAGAGCGCCGATCCGAACGAGCAGTTCAACCTAACCGCCCGACCTGGATGACACCACGTGCACCGATTCCTGCATCTCGCTACTTACCTGTGCCAAGTCCACCGCCAGTCAATACCACTTTGGATACTTCCGAACCAATGCAGCTAGGTCTGATGCGACCTGCCCTGACCCCCGAAGAACGTGCCCGTCGCCGACAATTGAATCTGTGTCTCTACTGTGGAGGAACCGGGCATTATGTCCATAACTGCCCAATCAGGATGAGTAAGTGTTCATCTCCTATACCTACCAATCTCTCTGCTTTATCCACAAATTCTACCCATCTTGCCATTCCTCTCTCATTACAGCTTCAAGAAAAGACACTCCAAGTCAACGCAATTATTGACTCCGGGGCATGCAGCTGCTTCATAGACTTGAGTTTTGCCAACCTGCACAACATCCCCTTACGGACTAAAGCCCATGGACTCTCTGTCTTCCTTGCTGATGGCTCCCGTATTAAATCTGGACAAGTGACACAAGAAACCCTGCCATTACCCACTACGACTTCTCCTCAACATAAGGAACTGCTGACTCTTGACGCCATCTCCTCTCCCATGTTCCCCATTATCCTGGGCATTCCCTGGCTTCGGGCCCACAATCCACACATCCAGTGGACAACTGGAGAAATAAAATTCCTGTCACCCTACTGTCAGGAACACTGTCTGGCGAAAGACTCGGATCCCCAAACTACTCTACTTTGTGTGGACTCCGATCAGACCAATCGTCAAGCTATTCCCAAACATTATCATGACTACTTGGATGTCTTCAGCAAAAAAGGGGCAGATTCTCTCCCACCTCATCGCCCCTACGATTGCCCCATCGAGTTGCTGCCAGGATCCGAAATCCCCTTTGGACGCATCTTCCCCCTATCCGAAAAGGAGCAAGAAGTGTTGAAAGCATACATAGATGAAAACTTAGCCAAAGGATTTATTCGTCACTCTACTTCTCCAGCAGGGGCAGGAATCTTCTTTGTTACCAAGAAGGACAAGTCTCTCCGCCCGTGTATTGACTACCGGGAATTGAATAAAATCACGATTAAGAATCGGTATCCTCTACCCTTGATACCCGAACTATTCCAGAAATTAAGGACTGCTGTTATTTTTTCTAAACTTGATCTAAGAGGGGCCTACAATCTGATTCGCATTCGGGCTGGGCATGAGTGGAAAACAGCTTTTCGGACCCGATTCGGGCATTATGAATATTTAGTCATGCCTTTTGGACTCTGTAATGCCCCTGCAACTTTTCAACACCTAATTAATGATGTGCTTAGAGACTTCTTAGACCTGTTTGTGATTGCTTATCTAGACGATATTTTGATCTTTTCAGAATCCCTGGATCTCCATCGAAAACATGTGTGCCAAGTGTTGGGTCGTCTCCGTTTACACAGACTTTATGCAAAAGCGGAGAAATGCGAGTTTGAGCAAGAAAGCATTCAGTTCTTGGGCTTGATAATCTCCTCAACTGGCATCAGGATGGATCCACTGAAGGTTTCTGCTGTTCTGGACTGGCCGGTACCCCTAGACAAGAAGGGGGTACAACGATTCATCGGATTTGCAAATTTCTACAGAAAATTTATCAGGGGTTTTTCTGCGATAATCGCACCAATCACACAACTAACCAAACAGAATACCCGTTTTTCCTGGAATCACTTAGCCCAAGAGGCTTTTGAGAACCTCAAGAGACTATTCACCTCAGCACCTATCCTCAGTCATCCTGAACCATCTTTGCCTTTTATTTTGGAAGTGGACGCTTCTGAAATAGCGGTCGGAGCGATACTCTCACAACGAAGGGGCAGTAAAGACGATATGCATCCCGTAGGATTCTTCTCCCGAAAACTCTCCCCGGCAGAAAGAAACTATGATGTCGGTGATCGAGAGCTTCTCGCCATCAAGACTGCATTAGAGGAGTGGAGGTACCTGTTGGAGGGGGCTGTGCATCCAGTACTAATTTACACTGATCATAAGAACCTAGAATATTTGCGATCCGCTAAAAGGTTAAAACCCCGTCAAGCCCGCTGGGCGCTGTTTTTCTCACGCTTTGCCTTCCACATCACGTATCGACCGGGTTCAAGAAATGTTAAACCAGACGCATTATCTCGAATGCATGACAACCCAAAGGATCTATCTGCCCCAGACACCATTTTACCTGCAAACAATTTTTTGCTCATTCAAACTGATCTTCTTTCTCAGATTAAGGAAGCATCTTCCGAAGTAACCAGACCCTCAGGCCCTACCCTAAGTAGCAAGGACGGACTGTTATGGAAAGGTAGTCAAATTTTTGTTCCTGAGGAGGTTCGGGTCAAGGTCCTGGCACTCCTTCACGATCACCCACTGGCAGGTCACTTTGGGGTTCGTAAAACCTTGGAATTGGTACAGCGTACTTTCTGGTGGCCCAATTTGAAGGACTTTTGTGAGAGATACGTCAAATCTTGCCCTATCTGTACCCAGAATAAGATATCCAGGAGTAGAGCTTGGGGTCTGTTAAAACCCTTGCCTGTACCCGATAGGCCCTGGAAGATGATATCCATGGACTTTATTGTGGAACTCCCATGTTCAGAAGGGTGTTCTGCTATTTTTGTGATAGTAGACCGTTTTACCAAGATGGCCCACTTTCTCCCATTAAAAGGAACTCCGTCAGCTATGGAAACAGCTCATATCTTCATTAAAGAAATCATTAGACTCCACGGAATTCCTGTAAACATAACCTCTGACAGGGGGGTACAATTTACCTCACGTTTTTGGAGAGCCCTGTGTGAATCTTTAAAAATCAAACTGGCTCTGTCTTCAGCCTATCACCCTCAGACCAACGGTCAGACGGAAAGGACCAATCAGACTCTTGAGCAGTACATCAGATGTTTTACCTCTTTCTCACAGGACGATTGGGTGTCCTTGCTGCCACTAGCAGAATTTGCCTACAACAACGCCAAGCACTCAGCCACCGGTCAATCCCCTTTTTTTGCCAATTATGGTTTCCATCTAACCTTTTTACCTGATTTCCTTCCAGAGTCTTCAGTCCCGGCAGTGCAGAGTACAGTGGACTTCATCAACCACAACAACCAGATGTTGCGGGAAGCTGTATCCAAGGCTCAGGCGGACAGCAAGAGGATCTTTGACCGAAAGAGAAGAGGGGAGTTGAAGCTTCAGCTTGGTGACCAGGTATGGCTATCTACAAGTAACATTAAACTTGCATGTCCCTCTAAGAAGTTGGCACCTAGATTTATGGGACCATTTCCGGTCAAAAGAAAGATCAATGAAGTTTCATATGAACTGTCTTTACCTGACTCTCTCAAAATACACCCCGTGTTTCATGTGTCATTGCTCAAACCTGCTGTACCTGATCCCTTCCCCGGCAGAGGAACTAGACCTCCTGAGCCCATTGTGGTCGATGGTAACGAGGAGTTCGAGGTCGAGGCTATCCTGGATTGCAGGAAAAGACAAGGTCAGATCCAGTTCTTAATTAAGTGGAGGGGCTACGGCCCAGAAAGTAATTCTTGGGAACCAGATTGTAATGTACATGCCAGACGTTTAGTGCAAGCCTATTTTTCTAGTCATCCGGAGAAGAGAAGGCTTTTGGGCACCCGGAGGTTGCCCCTTGGGGGGGGGCAATGTCAGGGCACCATTGGCACCGAACCGGGGCGTCGGCGTACGCCTATGCGCCGGCGCGCGCCGTTGCGCGCTATTCAGCAAAGGCCTGCTGTTCCCGGGCATCAGCGCGGCGCTAGGGCGCGCGCGGGTTCGCGGCGCTTGGGCGCGCGCGCATGTGCACGTGGGCGCGGACGGGCGTGCGCGCGTTCGCGATAGCGCCGGTTTGGCGCCAAAGTGCATTTAAAAGCCCCTCTGTGCTGTGACACATTGCTGCTTCGTCTCAGCTTCGTGATTCTAGTGTTTGTGATCTGTTTGCTTGCTACCTATCTGACCCGGCTTGTTTGACCATCCGTCCTGCTCCAATCCGACCCGGCTTGTCTGACTACTCTTGTGATACCTACCTGATACCGTTGCCGAACTCTGCCTGCCTTCTGACTCTGCCCCTGCCTGCTGTACCTGCCTGCCTTTCTTCCCAGCTGACCCGGATCGCCTGACCCTGCTTGTTCCTGTTGTCCTTGCTGTTGCACCTTCAGCTTCAGCTCCAGTGACCTCTGCACATCCAAGTGTTCCAGTCTGCTGCTTCCAGTCGCATCTGATTTGCAGTCCAGCCATCCAGCTCAACAGGCACTCCTACCCCACTGTGCTCAGGAGACCACTGTCCCCACTCCAGTGGCTCCTGAACCAGCGTTGTATGAGAGGTCTTCTCCTACAAGCCAGGCTCTCCTACCAGGTACCTAACAATATCCTAGATGACAGGGTGGGTTCTACTTAACAAACCAAAATAATTATAAATATATATATATATATATATATATATATATATATATATATATATATATATATTTTTTTTTTTTTTTTTTTAAATGGGACAGAAGACTGAACAATCATTCCTCCGAAGCCCACTGATGACAAGGCACCCAGATCTATTCTGTAAAGGTTGAAAAGGTATGCTGGGAAAAGCATGCCACTTTCCTGTAGAATGAATTCATAGATGCTTTCAAGTGGGCCGCCTATGAAGCCTCAAACCCTCTGGAAGAGGATGCATCTTACCACTGAAGGAGGCTCACGACCCATTTCCCATCTGCACAACCAATCTTGCTAAAGTCCAGGAGGCAACCTCTCTTGCCTGATGAATTCCATCTGGAACAGTGAAAGACTTATCATATGAACTGAAAAGAGCAATTGTGAACAAAAACTTCTTTCAAGCTCTGGGAATGACCAATTTGTGTGGTTTTCTTGCTTGAACGTCTGGAAAGTTAGGCAATGGACAGATGATTGATAGATGGAGGGCTGTCGCTACCTCTGATATAAGCTGAACTACAGGATGCAGCTCTACTCCTGTAACAAAAGCAATATGCTTTCCTGAAGCTCTAAGGGCTTAAAACTCAAACCGACTTCTGTTTGACGATTTGTGCTAGCGATATCTTAAACCAAACACTGCCCTGTTGGAGTAAACAGTTGAAATAAACCGCAACAGCATCAAAAGATTTTAATTATGAAAGATTCTCTCTCGCGGTTGACAAAACCTCCTGACTGTCTTCAAAATTTTGCAAACTAAAGGGCCTTTGGCCAAATTAAACCTTGTTCTTGCTGACACCTGCAACCTCAAAAGAGTATAGGATAAGGTTCATGTCCAATCTGACCTACAAGAAGACCAGAACAGCTGCCACCAGAGGTGCAGTAAGAATAATATCTTGCCATGGATAATAGAAAAAAAAAAGACCAGTTTGTTCCAGATCTTGGCATAGAGGCCTTTCCCCCCCTTCCCCCCCCCCCCCCCCCAAAGTAGAGCTCACTCTTGGAGCAACTCTGGAGCAATCTAGGTTCTGCGGCTTCCTTTCCCGCCATTATGCTTGCATCTCTGGTCTGTGCATGTGTGAAGGGGAATCGACTTCTGTATTCTGAAGTAGAAAGCCATGCACACCAAGACTCCTATGGTCAGAATGGAGGGGTGGTCGTGACTACCATGCTCATTCTTGACAGCTTCCAGAGGAATTTCATTATGAGAGAAGTTGGGAAAAAAAAAAAACAGTAGGCTTGATTGCAGTTTCATGGAGAAACTCAGCTTCTGTTCTCTGCTTTGGGGAGCGGAAACCAAGTCAAACCTCTTCTTAAATTTGCATTTGCTGTGAGAAGCAAAGAAGCCTGTCTGTGGTAGGCCACCTGTGGACAAGCCTCCCCCTCATGCTCTGGCAAGCTTGCATGATGGACAGTATGTCCGTGTATTCCAATCCCCTAGGAGGTAAATTGCTTCCGGAATTTGCTGGTGATCTTCCTACCCAGACATTCTGGGTTCTACATCTCTCAATAGCATATTGCTGCGAGATCCTCCCTGGAGCTGAAAATACGCAATTGCTGTCCTGTTGCTCAACCGCAAGATGACTTTACACCCTTGATTCTGTGTAGCAAGGTCAAAGTGATAAAAAAGGCTGCCTGACCTTCCAGCGCTTTTGAGACTACTTTCCTTGGCTAGCAATCTCCGATTGCCTTGACCGACAGACCCTCGCGGTGCGCCTTCCTGGCTGTCTTACCGATATGATTCATCACATTGATCCAGTCAGCTGGTTTGTGACATCCTCAAGGTCTTTCCATCACCGCGGACCGCTATACATACTGCGTGACACTGACCATAGCTGCGCCGGATCCTGTTTCCTCTGTTGTAGTTGAAACTAGCACCGGTGCCCATGCACCTAAGTTATCATCGGTATGAATGACAACATTACGGCCAGGAGGCTGAGACACCTAGAAGTCTTCCAGGAAGTAGAGGCACCTGATCTCAGAATGCTCCTTATAACCGTCACCGTCCTTTTCTGATGGAAGCAAAACAGAGGAACCAGTAGAGCCCCCACAGGCACTTTAACTGTTGGAAAGCAAAAGTTGGCCTTTTTTTTGTAGAAAGGAATGACGCCCAGGTAGTGGCGAATCTGGAGACCCCGTTCTCCAAGAGGAACTGACACGGCACTGAAACCTCTGTGAATATTCCTAGAGATATTCATAGGCTAAAAGGTAGGCTGATGAAGTGGAGATGTGTCCAACCAATCACCAAATTTACTTACTTTGGAATAAAAAAGAAAGGGAAAAATTTGGGGATGTAAGGCTAATGCCGCGTACACACGAGCGGACTTTACGGCGGACTTTGCCCGGCGGACTTTTCGTCGGACTTTGTTTGCTCCTTGCGCCGGACTTAAAAACGGACGGACTTGGCCACACACGGTCACTGCAAAAGTCCGCTGGTTTTGAACGCGGTGACGTATAGCACGTACGACGGGACTAGAAAAAGGAAGTCCAAGCCCCACTCCTGCACCCTTTGGGCTCCTTCTGCTAATCTCGTGTTTATCTCGTGTTAGTAGAAGTTTGGTTAGAGACGATTCGCGCTTTTCACACTTCAGCTTATTTCGTTCGTTTTCTGCGGTTCAGTTTGTGCTTGTGAGGTTTGTATCTGCTTTTCAGTGCGTGTTGGTCAGTTCGTAACCTGCCTTGCAGGCCGTTCTGCTCCGCTCGTTCCTGATTTTCAGGTCGTTCTTCATAGGCCTTGCTGTTCTTCAGTGCGTTTGTTATAAGTTTGTTAGTTTGAGCAGCCGACCGTTTTGAAGCCATGTCGAGTGGACGTTCTCGTTCTCGAGTTCGTGCTGTGTGGGGACTTGGTGTTGGGGTTAATACTTTGACCCGAGTCCAGTCCATGAACAGGGTGAGGAGGAGTTCATGGACCAAGAATTGGTTGCGCCAGCGTGACCAGTTCTGTCATATGCCTTTGCTCCGTGAGCTCCGTGAGAATAATCCTGATGATTTCAGGAATTTTCTCAGGATGACGGACCCCATCTTTGAGCATCTTTTGGCTATGCTGACCCCCTATATCAGCAGGCAGGATACCTGCATGAGGCAAGCCATTAGTGCGGAGCAGAGGCTAGTTGCCACGTTACGTTACTTGGCGACAGGGAGAAGTCTTCAGGACTTAAAGTTCTCGACAGGCATCTCCCCCCAGGCTCTGGGGATCATAATCCCAGAGACCTGTTCTGCTATTATTCAGGTCCTGCAGAAGGAATATATGAAGGTAAGTTTTATCCTTTAACATTACATGATATGTATTAACTGTTTTTTGATGTATTGTAGAACTGTCCTCTTTACCTAATTGCCATGCTTTCAATCTGCTGTGAATGTCCCCTTTATCTTTGTGCATGCCTATTTTAATCATTTATTGCCCTACATGCATAATTTCTTTCATTAACCTCCCCACCATGCAATGCTGGGTCCATTTTTATCTCTAGCCTATAGTCCATTGAACAATGTATATTGTCTGCTCCATTGTCTTGTTTGTCCCTCCCCCACCCCACAAATGTTTCAGCCAGTCAGGTGTGTTTGTTAACCTAATTAGAACCCCTCCCCCACCCCACAAATGTTTCAGCCAGTCAGGTGTGTTTGTTAACCTAATTAGAACCCCTCCCCCACCCCACAAATGTTTCAGCCAGTCAGGTGTGTTTGTTAACCTAATTAGAACCCCTCCCCCACCCCACAAATGTTTCAGCCAGTCAGGTGTGTTTGTTAACCTAATTAGAACCCCTCCCCCACCCCACAAATGTTTCAGCCAGTCAGGTGTGTTTGTTAACCTAATTAGAACCCCTCCCCCACCCCACAAATGTTTCAGCCAGTCAGGTGTGTTTGTTAACCTAATTAGAACCCCTCCCCCCACATTCAAATGTATCAATGGGCCATCATAGGGGGTGAGTAATCTTATAAGTGTGCCTTATGTTTTTCAACATTTCAATTACAAACACACATATTCATAATATTTGACTGCTGTTGTTTAGTAATGTTTTGGTGTAATCTGATATACAATTTTTTTATTAAAGTCCTTATCTTATTTTTTTTACACTCCACAGTTTCCTTCAAGTCCACAGGAATGGCAGACTCTGGCCTCCCAGTTCGCTGACCGTTGGGACTTTCCCAACTGTGTAGGGGCGATTGACGGGAAGCACGTCCGGATTGTGCCACCACCGCATTCGGGGTCATATTTCTTTAACTACAAGGGGTTCCATAGTGTAGTTTTGATGGCGGTGGTCTCGGCACATTTGGAGTTTATGTTTGTGGATGTGGGGAAGAACGGCCGGATGTCTGATGGAGGAGTCTTTGCACAGACCGAGCTGTGCCATCGTCTCCAGACCGGTGGCCTGGAATTGCCACCTGATGACGAGAATGTGGATGGACTCCCCTCAGTTTTTATTGCTGATGAAGCATTTGCTCTCTGTGAGAACTTGATGAGGCCGTTCCCCCAAAGGACACTCACCCCTGAGAGGAGGGTATTTAATTATCGGCTGGCCAGAGCAAGAAGGGTTGTGGAGAATGCCTTTGGTATTCTGGCCAGCCGGTTCCGTATCTTTCTTACGGCTATTAATTTGGCGGACTATAAAATCAACCACGTCATCCTTGCTTGCTGCATCTTGCATAACTTTTTAAGGAGACATTCAGCTACCTATCTATCCTCTGTTGGGCCTGAGGCCAGACTGGAAGAGGCTAGCACTTTGACAGGCCTAGAAATTGGCCGTATTGGCTTGGCCCCCCGAACCGCACGTCAAGTGCGTGACCGTTATGTCAATTATTTTAATGGTCGGGGGGCCATTGCTATTCAGCAACAGCTATAATTTTTTTTAAAAAATAAAAACGAAAATTTGTTTATCTAAATATCTTGTTTTTATTGTTGTTTACCTTTAAGTTATGTCTGTCTCCTAGTGCACTTGTAGTAGTGTCAAGTGCATTTAGCTTTAGTTAATCAGGCCCACAAAAACAAACCCCAAATGTTGACTTCAAGAAACAGCCACACACATTGTATAGGGAAAAAAATTTTACTTGGTGCACATTGAAAGGTGCATTTTGTATCATATTTTTGTAAATTTTTGGTTCTTTTTATTTTGTCAAAAAATATTTTACGTTGTGTAAAAAAATTATCTTTTACTAAATTATTCAAGCCATTTTTTATAAAATATATAGACCTTTATCTCCAAACATTTACATACACAACAGTGTTTTTATAAACAAAACTTACAATACATTAAAACTTACAAAGTTCAATATTTTGAGAACGGTGCATGTAATGTCACCCTTGCAGAAATTGCTCATTTATAAGATGCTCAAAATTGAGCTTTACTAAAGGGTCAAGTCAACATGTGCTATCTCCTATCATGGGAGAGCAATGTACGTGTTTTGTGTGTGCAATCCCATTTTTGGTTCCTCTCACCACCAAAGAATTTTCAGGATGAAGGGTTTGCAAACACAAAACAAGTACATTGCTAACCCATGATCGAAGATAGCACATGATGACACACCGTGTGCATCACACAATGAAAATTTGGGTATACCCCAAAACTTTAAAAAAAATTTTTTTTAACGAAATAACTTCCCAAGGAAATGAAGAACATGATTGATGTTTTTAGGCCAAACGTGATTATATTCGGCCCAAAACATCAATCATGTTCTTCATTTCCTGTTGCATGGAGTCCAGGCGAAGTTTCATGCTGTGAATTTGTTCACGCATTTGATCTATGTGGCCATTCCACAGCATAATCTGGCCTATTAGTCTTTGCGCACTGTCTGTGGTGAAGTGCTCTGCCGCTTGGCCTTCCACAACCAGAAACTCACCTAAAACGAGTGAATAAAAACAAGGTTTACAATATGCACGCCAAAATACAGTAACTCAAGCTGGGGTGTCAGTCACTCACTTGGTGGGCTTGAAACCTCGCACACTTCCTCCACCTCTCCTTCCTCAAGGTCGTCGGGTGGGCGTGGTCTTGGGCTGGGGCTTGGGGTATCTTGGGCCTCAGGCTGGTGACTTGGGGGGGTCCTGAGATCCTTGGACTGTTGTCTGAGTCTTTTCTCCCCTATGAGATTAGAAAAAAAGGTAAAGTTAAAACACACTGATCTTTTATGTTTTAATAAAGAAAGTAAAATGTTGTTTATGATTTTTTTGCCAATTTTGCATCATAATAAATGTTGAAGACAGGATGAACATTACCTCTGAACAACAATTAGAAAGAATGCATATTTTTGGGCAAGTTTCACAGATGCTGACACCTCAATGATCTCCTATGTGTATTACCCCTCAAAAATTTAGTTATGGTCACATAGTACACTAGAAAATGCATTTCCTTAGCAAAATGCGGGGGAATGCTGAATAGCTAAATGGCTAAAATGGCCGCCATCAAAACTGCCCCATCATATTCCTATATTATAAATCAGTACATGGTGTGTCTGTCCCCTCCCCCCGGGCTCTGTAATCAGAGCTGAGATGCTCCGGCCACCTCCCCCCCTGTGTATAACAGAAGCTTTGGTAACCATGGCAACAAAACAAACACAGTACACTCTGATTAATGTCTAAAATTACACGAAAGACCTCTAAACAAAAAGCTTTTTCTCCAAAAATTATAAAAAGATCAAACTGAAAAGATATAGCCAGATAGCTGAATATTTAGTGAACATTGTAAAGTTTGTTTGGTGTCTCTAGGTGAAAGTATGAAGGAGCTGAAACTTTTGGGAGCGGAAGAAGAATTTGAGGATTTCAAGCATGCTCCCATTGAATTCAATGTTTAAAAAAGTGAAAAAAAAAAAGATTTAATAAAGTATAAATGGTAGTAAAAAAGTTGAAAATGACCACACATCAGCTAAAAGAGACGAACATTTTAATAGTTGAATGGTTTTAATAGCTGAAAGTATGCAGAAGTTACGCAGAGCCAAAAAACGTACGTAATAATATTCCAATTCAATATTTCAAAAAATAAAATCGAAGAACAATAGTGGGACTGCTAAATCATTCCCACTAACTATAGTGCTCGTGAGTCCAGATGTGGAAACAGCTGCTGTGTCCTGTCCCTACATTACACTGAATCATTTTTGATGAAGCATTATATTTTCAAACACATCTACACCACATCAACTCATTGTGGGAATTCGCCAAATTATCAAGCCATAAATGTATGTCCAACCCTGTCCCATCGTATTTGGCGAAAAAAATAACGTCACTTTATAAAGTATCCGATCTATTCCAAAGAACGGTATTTACGAACGATGCAGAAAAACCGCCAAAAATAAGGATCAGCATGCAAGTTCTGTATCTCAATAGTAAAACACAAGTACTTACTTTTTTTCAGCAGCTTCTTTATTCGCCAATATTGTTCTGGCTCCCGACTTTTGATGTCAGACCACCGCTTCCGCAATTGTTCTTTCGAACGTTTTGTACCAAATTTATCTTCCAGAGCGGTGACAACTGAGGACATTATTTTGTCCTTTCTCAGATTGGGTCGTGTGTACGGTCCTTTTTTGCCATCGTAGTCCTCCCTTCTTAATATGGACACCATCTCCACCATCTCTTCAAAAGCCATGTTGGTGGCCTTATATCTCCTCCGGGATGTGGATGTTTGGGGCTCCGGGCTTTCCTCCGCGCTACTTCCACTTAATCGCTCCGCCATCTTTTGCTATCTACTCCCACTGCGCAACGAAGAGTGAAGGGGCGGGGCCAAATCGTACTCACGAACGTCAGGGGCGGGCGACGCAGGCGGAGCATGACACATGCGCAGTGTATATAAAGCTAGTACGATGGCCTACGTATGTCCGTGCGGAAGTAGCGAGCGTCACAAACGAAGGTAAGTGTGTGTGTGTGTGTGTGTGTGTGTGTGTGTCCCCTAGATTACAACACAAACTAATCCTGAGATTTGGGACTGACATTTAAGTTTTGATCTTGTGTCTTGTCTTGCAGAAATAATGAATCCCTTTAAAGAGGAAGAGTTTTTGATCCATTTCATTGATCTCTATGAGCAGAAGAAAAACCTCTGGGAGGTCAAACACCCCCAATATTATAATCGTGATGTTAGGAAGGCAACACTGGGCACACTTTTAGAGTTTGTGAAGACTCGACTCCCCCAGGCAGACCTCAAGTTTGTGGACAGGAAAATAGGTATCTTGCGTAATATGTATAAGCGGGAACACAGGAAAATCCAGGAGTCGCTGAGATCCGGGGCAGCAGCTGACCAAGTATATGTACCCAAGTTGTGGTATTACCACAAATTGCGATTCCTGGATGAGCAGACCGAAGCCAGGCAATCCCTTTCCACCCTTCCCCCCACCCTTCCCTCCAGCCTTCCCTCCAGCCTTCCATCCACTCTTCCCTCCAGCCTTCCATCCACCTCCACCCCAGCTGAGGAGTCCCAGGATGAACTGGGCCTTTTCACCATAGATGAAGTGGATGCGGCCAGCTTCAGCCAGGTATACTTTTTTTGAAGATTTTGGGATTGTGTAAATGTTATTAATGATGTTAAGGTGTTCATTTTGAAAGTGCTTCATCAAAAATCACTTCTGCACAAAGAGTAATATGTAGACATATCACTAGACAGTAGTGGCCAAATATATACGTAACTTCAGATCTTGTTGATCATCTGAAATAATGGTGTGGTCAAATAGATAGCCTTTACTATTTTGTGTAATTATATTTGAAAGTTAGGAGCTGAAAATTGTGTGTGATTGCATAACAGAAAATTACAACTATGTCCCTTTTTTTTTACACAGGATGACCTCAGCCAGGAGGAGGCCTTGCCCAGTGGGAGAGAGGAGGAGGCCTTGCCCAGTGGGAGAGAGGAGGAGGCCTTGCCCAGTGGGAGAGAGCCGCACGGAGTGCCAGGTACCTCCCCTCCGCATTCTACACAAAAGGCCCAGGAGGATGACTGCAACAGAGCAGGAATCCCTAGAGCTCATACGGGAAGCAAGCCGGATCCTGAGTAAACCTCCCAATGTAGAGGAGGCGTATGGCACCTATATAGCCTGCAGATTACAGGAGTTGGAAAAGGGCCAACGCCTCCTCTGTGAGGGTCTATTTTTCCAGGCTTACCAGAAGGGCTTGAGAGGGGAGCTTACTGCTACCACATATCTGGCAGATGAAGCCACTCCTACTCCTCCTCCTCCTCCTCCTCCTGCCCCAAGTACACCACCAGAGGCACAACCTCCGAGGAAGGCTGCAGAGAAGCGTGGAGGGAAGGCTGCAGAGAAGCGTGGAGGGAAGGCTCCACGGAAGAGTCGAAAGTGATTGCCTGGTTTCTGTCTGGTCTGACTGTGCTCCCTGTGCTCCCTATAGTCGCAAGATACCTATTTTCTTGTCCTCAAACTTGATGTGTGTCCTGGGGGACGAAAGGCTTCCCAGATTCTAAAAGTGTGTCCAGTGTTGCCTTCCTAATTTTTTTGTTTATAAAATAAATACTTTTTGGTTTACCTTACATTCTTGCCTATGTCTTTTGATTAAAAAACGCCATTTTGTTTGGGAGTCGGCAGGTACAGGTCAAAAAGACTATGGGGTTGATTTGAGAAAAGCAAATAGTCTGTGCACTTTGCAGAGGGCAGTTGCCCTCTGCAAGTGCAATTGCTCCAGAGCATCAGAAATTATTTAAAAGCTTGACTTTGCAAAGAGTACCCAATCCTGTGCAAGTAAAAGAAAAAAAAAAAGATTTTTGCTTGCACATGATTGGATGATGGAAGTCAGCAGAGCTGCTTCACATTTAATAAAGCTTTGGAGCAACTGCTCTTGCAGAGGGCAAATGCAATTTCCAAAATGCACAGGCTTTTTACCTTTAGGAAATCAACCCCTATGTGTGTTTTTGTCAAATAAAAAGAATTTATTTTGATTTTACATGATTTTAGGAATAAATCAGCAGAGCTTCCCCGAATTTAAGCTCTTCCCCTCAGTTTTTCAGCGACTGCACTTCCAACAAGTGCACTTGGTGTGCAATTTCTCAAGTGAACGTTTCACTTGATATTCTTAAATGATTTAAGCCTTTTGTCAAAAACAAGCTCGGGGGAAGCTCTGCTGATTTTTTCCGAAAATCATGTCAAATAAAAATTAATTGTTTTGGTTTGGGCTTCCTTGCATGTGCCCCTCGGATCCAGTGAAAAATGATTTTGCCTTTGTTAAATACACCCCCCTATGTCTAATGAACAAGGGACAACAACCTCATTAAGGTTCTTTAAAACAACACAAAATATGAATGTTAATTGTGGTAACTTGAAAATACACACCAAAAATGTGGTTAGCATTTAACACACATTGTAAAATAGCTAAAGTGCGGAAATAAAAAAAAAAAAATAAAATATCTATTTTAAAATTTCAAAGTTATGGAGATCTAGCTGTTACAAAATATTATATTAGTCATGGCAGGAGGATAAATCATGAAGAAAGAAGTTTGTGAGAACTCTGTGTGAATATAAAGCAGAAAAACAACTTCATTCCTCTCGCATTATCAATCCTAAAAAAAGGCTGTATTAAAAGACGACAGAAGAGGAATGTGCTAGCTTCAAGACGAAGGCTAGTTTTACCAGACCGAGCGCTTCCGTCTTGTAATTGCTTCAGAGCATGCGTCAGTTTGAGTTCGTCGGACTAGCACACAGACGATCGGTTTGTCCGCTAGAAAGAAGAGTCCGTCGGATAAATTTTAAACAAGTTTAAAATCTAAGTCCGTCCAACTTTTGAGAAAACAAAGTCCGCTGGAGCCCACACACATCGAATTGTCCGACGAAATCCAGTCCGCCGGGCAAAGTCCGCCGTAAAGTCCGCTCGTGTGTACGCGGCATAAGAATCCTGTTGATCTAGCGAAAGCCTCCAGCCATCTGCTGCAAGCGAATGCTTCTCTCCAACCCCCCGCGACCTACAAACAGGGGTGGGTAGGAAACCTAACATCTCTCCTGTGAGATGGGACCAGGACAGCTCCCCTCTGAGTCTGAAGTGTAAGTATTGTAACCGCCATGGTTGCAGTGGATCTGGCAGCTCCAAGGGGGAGAAAAAGCTTTGGAGAAGGAACAGCGAGGAATCCACCAAAGTGACCATGTGTGCCTATCCTCCAAGGATCTGCACAATCCACTGTCCAGTAAATCGTGATGCTTGCCCACTGGGACTTACCTTAAAAGTCTGGGGATACGCCCGGTAAAAGGGTTTTGTGGGTACCTGCGGTACACCCAAAGATTTTCATTTATGGATCTTATGAAAGGTTGCCCCTAGAGGAGCGGAACCTAGCGGGAGAAACATATTTCTCCCTTTATTTATTATTATTTATTTTTAGTTTTTTATATATATATATATATATATATATATATATATATATATATATATATATATATATATATATATATATATATATTTTTTTTTTTTTTACTTTCCTGCTTTCTGTTATGAGAGAAGAACGGACCCTCCTCCTGTCACTTCCGACGTGGCTGTCTCTGGTTTCATATCAAACAGAGATCTTGCACTATAAAGTGACTATTCCAATTTTGTTTCTAGGAAGCCAAACACAACCATGGGTCTCAACCATAGGGTACCCCTAGCCGTAACTGAGTATAGCATTGCCTTGGCCAGGCACCAGGTTGAGACTATTGCTGCTTCCGCAGTGAAATTTGCCGATACATCTTGGTCGGGTCCCAAGATATCAGCCCTAAGGATTTCCTCCCCAACCATATCCTGGGAGCAGAAACCCAAAGTACCCATCACCAAGGTAAGGGCCTCTGTTGAGTGGCAGGCCCTTCCTAGCCGCCACCCTATTGGACAACAGCTGGTCCTACTGTAGGCATGGATTTCAGCGATGCTATTTCCACCTTGAATTAAACCAGTTTCCTAATGGAAAAGTGATCGCTCATTGAAAGGGTAAATATCACTTTGTCTTTTAACCCATGTAATTGTCTGCATGACTGCCTGGATACACAGTTCTCCAAAGAAAAACTGACACCAAGTAGCTCCAGATCTTCCTCTGGGGCAAGAGAGCTAAAATCATTTGCAGGCTGCGACCCCCTCATCAGGAGTACTGAGAGGATGAGTGATCCATGAGGCAGGTTTTTCTGCTAGTGGCTAGACCCGCAACAAGGGGGCTGACTAGCTAGAGTAATTACAGTGAGTTTAAAACAGAAGTTTTGAGCCACATTATAAGTAATAAAGACATTCAGTATTACCTGTCAGCTGCAAACTTAAACCAGGCCGACTTCCCTCACCAGCCTCCTGGGCATAGGCACTGCACCACAGGTCCTGCAGGACTCTTGTTGGGGTGCTGGGTTTGGGAAAGAAGAGCTAAGACGTTTTCCTTGGAACCTCTCTCCTGAGTGGGAGCGGCATCTGAGCTTTGCTTCTCTGAAGAACGTCCACCTTTCTATGGCCTCTGGCCTTTGAGAGCGTGGGCGCGTGGATCTGAAGCAAATCAAAGCAATCTGCATGAGAGGGCACTCTTTTCCTGAAAACTTACCGACACGGTGGTCCCCACCCTAAGTGTTGAGGGTCTTTTGTATGGGTGGATGGGTGGTGACTGAATACTTGATTCGTGGAGAAATGGGACGACCAGCTGAGAGACGGACAGCCACAGAAAGACAGAGAAGAGGAAAAATAGATAAGGCAACAGCGACTTTGCTTCTCCCTAATAATGTATGTCTAAATATATACACACACACACACACATATATATATCTACACACTCTCTCCTTTCCCTTTTTTCTTTTTTTTTAAAACAATATGCATGCATATATAAATACATGCACATATTACTCCATATAACACCCCCCACATACATACATGCCAACCAACATAAGAACACACACACGTATACACAAACATATATGAACATATATACATACTGCAGAGGGTCAGCCTGGGGCAGGGTTAAGAAGAGGTTAATCGAAGAGGGCAGATATTTCCCCTTCAGACCTGCTAATTGTCAGCTGTGCTGAAAGTCTCAGAGATGAGCTGTTTGAGTAGGAGAGAGAGAGACACAGCAGCATTCTGTGTGAAAATGTCCATTGCTGGATGGTGTGCTGGGTGAGCTTAACCACATAAAGACTGTAGCTCTGATTGGAGCCATGAACTATTATCTATAAGCCTGTGTGCTGCAGAACTGTGAGCTGTACCTGTATGCACAACCATGTGACAAGACAAGTCTGTCTTATCTTATGTTTATTTGCCATTTTGCTAAATAAAGCCACTTTTGTTTTAATGGACTGTCTCTGAGCCAGCTGTCCACCCCTCTGATCCCCCACAATACACACATCCACCTATATACATACACATACACACATATACATACATACATACACATACACTCATATACATACACACACATACCCACCTGCCCCAAACCGATACATACACAACCTACAAACATAAGCTATACCTACAGCCAGCCTAGGACAGCAAAGGACAGAGAACCTGTCTAGGGGGAGTAATGTACCCAGACCAGTGCCACTGCAGAAAATGACAGGAGACAAATAAAGGCAAAGGTAAGAAGGATGCAAAGCTGGCCTCCCCAAACCCAACAAGTGTTGCAGACACCAACCTTAAAGGCAGATTTCATTCCTAAATTGGAAAAACTGCTCAGCTCCATCGAGACCCACAGAAGAAGCTCCCAAGCTACTCTGGTGCTTTTAGCAGCCTGATACTGGGACTTCGCACTGGGAGAGGCTTAACCCAGCCGGCAGCTGCCTGGAGGCAGAGGGGGGAACATAGTACTGCTTACTCTTCACTGGTGCGTGAAGGTATGAGGACAAAAAGAAGAATGGGGCGGGGCCTAACTGGCCTTTAATTTATGCTATTTCATTGGTCCTGAGGGAGGGGAGAAAGGCGGAGCCTATCACTTGTATGCTTCCATGGTAGCGTCAGGAAAGTACAAATACCCCCCAAATGACCCCTTTTTGGAAAGTGGACATCCCAATGTATTTAGTAAGTCACATGGTGAGTTTTTTGAAGTTGTAATTTTTTCCCACAATTCTTTGCAAAATGAAGATTTGTTGTTTTTTTTGTTTTGTTTTTACAAAATTGTCATATTAACAGGTTATTTCTCTCATACAGCATATGCATGCTTGCAACTACACCCCAAAACACATACTTCTACACCTCCAGACTATGGCGATACCACATGTGTGAGACTTTCACAGCCTGGCCACATACAGAGGCCCAAAATGCAGGGCGCACCGTCAGGTGTTCTAGGAACATAAATGACACACATAATTTCATGATGACCTATCACATTTTGAAGGCCCTGGAGCACCAGGACAATGGAAACATCCACAAAATTACCCCATTTTGGAAAGCAAACACCCCAACGTATAATGTATGAGGCATAATGAGTCTTTTGAACGGTTAATTTTTTTCCAGAAGTTTTTGGAAAATGTGAAAAAAAATGAAAACGCATTTTTTTTAAACAAAATTGTCCATTTATAAGATATTACCAACACATGGCATGTACATAGCAAAAATGACACCCCAAAACACATTCTGCTACTCCTCCTGAGTATGGCGATACCACATGTGTGAGACTTATACAGAGGCCCAACATTGAAGTAGCACCTTCAGGCTATAAGGGCTGGGCTCAGCCCTTCCTTCTCTGAGCTGGCCGCTCAGCTGTCGGCTAATTGCCAGCCCCTATCTCTCCACAGTGATTCACCTGTTGATGATATCCTGCTCATCAGTCGTCAGCTCGTCAGTTCTACCTACTTAAGCCATCCAGCCCAGATGATATCTGCCTTTACCTTGGTCACATCTCTAGAGACGCTCTTCTGTGTTCCTCTTAAAGACTTGCTTGGCTGACATTCCTTCTGGCTCCAGATCCTGTTTGCTGTTCTACTACAATCTTCTCTGGCTCCCTGACATTTTAGCTTGTCTGTCTATCCGTTCTGGTTCCTGAACTCTGGCTATGTTTTGACTATGTTTACTTTTTTTATTATTATTATTAAACAAGTGAGATTCAACTGTACTTCTGTCTCAGTCTGATTCATGGTTTCTGACAGTAGGCGAAGACCGTAAATTCAGAAGATGCAGTCAATCCACTTGTTGGTAATATTTTTTCCAGATTGGATGAGCAGGATCACCGCATGGATCAGTTTGAGATATACTTTAAGATGCTGCCCCAGGCGTTTCCTTTAAAAGAAAAGGAACCTGTGTCGGTTCTCATTCTTACTGACCATAAGAATCTCACATTCTTGTCTGAGGCTAAACGCCTCTCTCCCAGAAAGGCGTGATAGGCTCTTTCCTTGTCTAGTTTCAATTACATCGTCTCATTCTTACCCAGTACTAAGAATGTAAGGGCTGACGCTTTGCCACAATAATTTTCCTTCACTTCCAAAATGGAGTCAGTTCCGGTTCCTGTGATTCCTCCTGATCGTATTCTGGCTACGGTTTGCATCAGTCTCACTTCGCCTTTGGGTGACAAAATTCTTGCTGCTCAGGTTCATGCGTCTCCTGAGAAACCTTGTGACCGCTGCTTTGTCCCAGAGAGTCTGCATACTGCTGTGCTCCAGACTTACCATTCTCCCAAGGCTGCTGGCCACCCTGGGAAGAATCAACTCTTTTGGGCCATTTCCCAACAATTCTGGTGGCCTAGTCTATGTGCTGATGCATCTGCCTTTGTAGCTGCCTGTTCCATGTGTGCTCAGAGTAACACCACGACACCTTCCATTGGAAAAGTGTGAACAAGATATGGTGAAAAATACTCCTGCGCTTGTGAGATCGTTTGCTGTAAAACAAAGGTAGTATTGTAGTCAGAGATAGGACTGGGGGAGATGATGGAGCGTGTCCCGCTGCCTTAGCTGACCAGGGGTGGTCTGCAAAGGACTGTTTAGTAGGAAGTGGATGGAAGGCGCGTGATCAGGCGCTTACATCAAGAAATGTATGGTTTATTTATGTAAAAGAATACAGACATATAGTCATATAGATATAAAATCATACAAATACGGGGGCAGGAGGCGGAGCCTAGTGGAGCAGACATGCATTGTTAGAGCTCCACACCGCTGAGGAGAGAAGAGAAGGACAAAGCGGAGCCTGCAGGCTCAAAAGGTATCCATTTGAACCTTTTTGCCCCAGGGAACAAACTGTGAAAGTTTGGGCAGGAAATATGGTACTGGGAGGAAACCGTGGCAGAAATAAAAATCACCTCACAAAGAGCTCACAGGCACTCACTGCAGCTGAAGCAGCTCCAGTCACCTCACAAGATACAGCATCAGGGCGCTCTCACAGACAGAAAATGTCACAGCAAGACTCTCCATTTGAGTCAGATACAGAACAAATCCTCTCACAAACTTCTCCACAAGCCTCCTCAGTATCCCCAGTAATATTATTACAATTTGAAAAGATGCTTCATAAGGCTTTAAAACAAACCTCAGACCAAATAACAAACAGCCTAACCAAAGAAATAAGAGAGCTGGGAAACCGCACCGCAGCCTTAGAAATAAAAATGGATGAAATTGAAATTACAACCCAAGAAAATATAACAGAATTGGAACAATTAAAAAAAGAGAATTTAATACTTCAAACTAAGCTTGAAGATTACGAAAATAGAGCCAGACGTTCAAACTTGCGCATAAGGGGAATACCTGAAACTGTGACAGACCTGCAATCTACTATTACTGCTCTATTACAAGAACTAAAGCCAGATATCCCTATTGAACGTTTAGAACTGGACAGAGTACACAGAGCCCTCACAGCCAAAAAGAAAGATGGACCCCCACGTGATATAATCACAAAATTTCATTATTACAGAACGAAAGAACAAATACTAATTGCTGCAAGAGAAAAAAAAGGAACTTAATTTTCAAGGACACAATTATCAAATTTTTGCTGACCTATCCCAAATTACTATTACTAAAAGACGATCCATGAAACCCCAACTAATGGAACTGCAACGCCACAACATTATGTATCAATGGGGCTTCCCCTTTTCAGTCAGATTTAACTACCAAGGTACAATTTACAGAAGCAGATCAGCAGATGAACTACAACAAACCCTTTTAAAATTAAATCTGACAGAACCCACAAGCAGCAACACTCCCACACGCAGAAGAATGGCATCATCTTCACCTTCAGGCAGCACTCAGAAAATTTCAGAACAAAATGGGAATCATCATTCTCACAAAAGAGGCCGTTATGCCACATCATCCATGGACCAAGAAGATTCAATGGACTGACATCCTAATTCCTGATATCTCTTCATTTATTATACTAAGAGATGGTTCTCTATAAAAAACCTATATTTATAACTGAATGTAACTGCATTCTGATAGTCATACACTGTGTGGGATCATGTTACATTCCAGTTATATTTCTTATTACTTCTGATTCATATAGCCTTAGAATATATAAGTGAAATAAGGAAATTCTTGTTCAGTTATATATTATCAGGTAATAACAATAGATTTATTACTTTTTAGGACAAATATGTTCAATAATCCAGAAGTAATGGAAGCTTTTTCTCTCTTTTCTTAAAACAAATATATTATTACCTAACTAGTTCCTAGAATTATGTTTTTGTTTATTCTAATCTGAAGCAATACAACCTCAATTTTATGAGTTAACATATCTAAACAGTTACATATGAATAAAATATGTAATTGTTTACTCTAAAAGGGTTAAAATCCCAAAATAATTTAAACTATCTTCATCAATACCAAAGTTATTAACAGTACCTTTCTAACTGAATTATTTAGCCTAGGGCAAGACTAACCATATACAACCACCCTGGAAGAAATAATTTCAACAAAAACTATATTCTGCACTCCAATTAATGAAACATCATTTTGATGTCTTTTGACATAGCACTTCTCTCCTGTAAGCGGAAGATCCGTATACCCCCATTAGCCCTCCTCATTCTCCCAACCATATTATGTGGGAGTGTGACGAAGGCACTTATTCCCCTGAGAGAGATATTTATTCTCTTTCACGGGTAAATTGTGATTACTTGCAAAAAATAATTTATACAATGTATCATCTAATCTCATATGTTTTTTGTTTACTCTTTACTCCAGAATTCACTGGTTTCTTTTCTATCTATTCATCTCTTCAGTCCACACAGGTTGATCTGCGCAGTCAGCTCTGCATAACAAAAAGTAAGTCAAAACTATTTGATCTATTGCCATGGCACCACTGAATATACTTTCCCTGAATGTTCAGGGAATAAATGTCCCTCAAAAAAGGACCAAAGCCTTCCGTACTTTCCATAACAAGAAGGCTCACATAGTATGCCTCCAAGAAACACACTTCACCAAAGATTCTACTCCAAAATATATTTCTCCTTTTTATCAACAAATTTACACGGCTTCTGCCTGTACCAAGCAAAGGGGAACTCTAATTGCATTTCACCGATCCACACCATTCACCTTATCATCAGAAATTAAAGACCCAGAAGGTAGATACCTGATACTCATGGGTTATATAATGGATACAGCAATCACGGTGATTTCCTACTACGCTCCTAACAACCTACACCATTCCTCTCACATATATTACAAGTGATTAATACACACAAAATAGGAACAGTAATAATGTGTGGGGATTCGAACCAGGTCCTCCTCCCATTTCTAGATAAATCACCTTTTACACCATCCAAAATAACCTCTAGATTACCTTTTTCTCAACTTCTTTCCAAATACAATCTGGTAGATTCATGGAGAGAAAGTAACCCAATGAAAAAGAAATTCACTTATTTCTCGCACCCTCATCAAACCTTCACCAGAATAGATCATATTTTTCTAACAATAGGAATGATACCAGAAATTATTGCATCAGATATAATTCCGATTCCGTGGTCTGACCATAATGCAGTATACACTACTATAGCCTCAGCCATACCAAAAGCACATGACCCAACGTGGTACTTACCGGACATAATGCTCAAACACCCACTACATCAGATGGCCATTGAACAAGCTTTAAAGGAATACATATCAATTAATAATACAACAGACATCTCCCCAATAACTCTGTGGGAAGCTCATAAGCCTGTCTTGCGTGGTACAATACAAAGACAAATGGCACTATTTAAACGGGAACGCAAAAATCTCGCAAAAAAAATAGAACTCAATTTTAATGCAGCCTACATATCATTTCAAGATAATCCATCTCAGAGTACAAAATCTCATCTGGAAAAATCTAGATTGGAATACGATCTATTTCTCACTGAGTCAGTTGATAAATCCCTCAAACGCTCCAAACACAATTTCTACATGAATACAAACAAACCAGGTACATATTTGGCTCGGGCATTAAATTCAACTAACAAATCTTTCAAACCAATACGTTTGAAATTATCAAAAAATGTTTACACTTGTAATCCAGTTAAAATAGTCCATAAATTTCACTCACATCTCGCAACTTTATACAAGACAAACAATGAATTTAATCCTACAGAAGCTGAATCCTTCTCAAAAATAACCTTACCTGAGTTATCCCAGAATCAAAAAAGCAGTTTGGATGAGCCTATAACTATAGATGAAGTTGCTAACGCCATAAAAGACCTAAAACTTAACAAAAGACCAGGCCCAGACGGCTACTCGGCTTTATACTATAAAACATTCTCAGAAATACTCTCTCCCATTCTCACTGAAACTTTTAACAAACTTCTAGATGGACATTCTTTTCGGCAAGAAACACTAATGGCAATTGTTTGTATGATCCCAAAACCCCTTTCTGATGATACTTCCTGTGTGAATTATCGGCCTCTCTCTGTTAAACCTCAATATTAAATTATTAGCAAAAATAATAGCAAAACGCCTCAATAGCATTATAGGAAAATTAATACATAGAGATCAAGTAGGCTTCATGCCAAATAGACAGGCAGGCGATAATATACGCAGGGCAGTGTTATTGGCACATATTGCTAAAAAACGGAAAATCCCTTTATGTTTTCTATCTCTCGATATTAAGAGGGCATTTGACACAGTATCCTTGCAATATTCATTACAAAAATGGGGTTTTGGACCCCACTTTTTAACATGGATCAAAGCATTATATAATAAACCCAAAGCCTATATAAAATATGCTGGATACAAATCTGAAGCCTTTAATATCGAAAGAGGTACCCGACAGGGTTGCCCATTATCTCCCTTATTATTTGCCCTTATACTCGAACCCATGGCCCAATACATCAGAACAAACCAAACTATAACTGGCATTAAAGTAGGAGGTATTACACACAAATTATGTATATTTGCAGACGATATATTACTTTTTCTATCATCACCACAGGTCTCTGGTCCTAACTTAATACCAGCTCTTGATGGATTTGCAGCCCTATCCGGTCTTATGATTAATCCTAAGAAATGCCTAGTGCTTAATATTTCACTCACAAACATGGAATTGATCCCGGCTAGGGCTGCACTCCCATTCACATGGGCAGAAAAATCAATCCCATATCTTGGAATTCATTTAACATCATCTCATTCTGACTTATTCTCAACCAATTATCCTCCTGTATTAAGACAGATCACAAATCTAATAAAACAATGGTCGCAACTTCCTTTATCTTGGATAGGGAAGATTAATGCAATCAAAATGACTATTCTACCCAAATTGCTTTATCTATTCAGAGTCCTCCCTATTCCAATTCCTTCCTATTTTTTGAGAATAGTACAAAAAAGAGCAACTTTGTTTATATGGGGCTCTTCTAAACCACGTATACCTATACACACACTACATCTTCCCAAAAATAAAGGAGGCCTGGGATACCCTAATTTTACTAACTACTACAGAGCAGCACATTTGGCCAGTCTGTCCAAATACCATGCAAAACAGGAAATCCCATTATGAGTATTTATAGAGGCTTCAGAAAATGACCCTCTATTAATATCAAATTTATTATGGCTTGATCCTAAAGACCGCTTTAAAATTCATAATCCCATAACTAAACACTTCTTATCTCTCTGGGATAAACTAAAAACCAAATATCAGTTACAATCTCCACACAATCCTCTCCTTTCTTATCAGAAATCCGGCCTTTTATCCGGCATGGATCTACCCAAATTCTTTTAAAGCTTGGACAACATCAGGCATTCAGACACTAAATGACTTTATAGCATCTAAATCATTCCTTTCATTCCCATCGCTTAGAGAAAAATATGATCTACTAAACTCTGAGATATTTAGATATCTCCAAATCAAAAATTTCTATACACCATTCCTAAAGGGGGATACACCATTATCCCAATTATCCATTTTTGAATCAATCTGTACAAAAGATCCATTTGCTAAAGGTACAATTTCATCACTTTATAATCAATTATATGGAGTAGCAAATCTTAATAGACCCTCTTACGTTCAGAGGTGGGAGGAGGACCTGGAACAAACTTTAGAAGACACGGACTGGTCTAACATATGGCTCACATCTAAGTCATCTTCACCCAACATCTTAGCACTGGAGACAAATTATAAAGTCCTAACTCGCTGGTACCTTGTACCCGCTAGAGTGGCAAAATATTCACCTAATACCTCAGCTCTTTGTTTTCGAGGATGCCCAGAAATAGGCACATATTTACACATATGGTGGACGTGCCCAGTAATCCAAACCTTCTGGAAGGAAGTCTTCGTGATTGCATCTAAAATATTTAAAAAAATAATACAACCAGATCCATATTTAACTTTACTTAATCTAAAACCGGAATGGTTAACACTCTCTCAATTCAAACTTATGATCCAACTAATAACGGCTGCAAAACAAACAGTGGCCAAGGCATGGAAATCTCCTACATTGGTACTAGCAGAAACAATTCACAGAATGAATAATACAATGTCCCATGCTAAGATGGTAGCCATCGATCAAAATCAAATTCCAAAATTTGAAAAACTTTGGCATCCTTGGATAAAACAACAGTTCCTGTCAAACTTCAATGACTCTGTCCTGTTGCCATGGTAACAGATTAAATGACTTACAGAGACACCCATTCTAAGGCTTCAAAGAAAACTAAAAAGAATAATAAACTGACGAGCGGGACAACCTTGTGGACCATACCTCTACCTTTCAACCCTTTTTCTTCTTTCTCTTTCCTTTTCTCCACATTACGATTAAAGCTCATTATCAGAATTTATTTGACCTATATACACTCTACTTGTAAACAATATGTATAGTAGGTATAAATCATTTAAATACCTACAAAAGTAACTAAGGAAATGATATATATCTTTAATTTAGGTTTACGTGAACCCAATGTTTAATATTTGAAATTTCATGATATTTACCTATATAAACCCTACTGTAAAACAATGAGCTTACTTTATAGATCCTTGTAAACTTACTTTATGTATCTTTATAACATTGTATACTCAATAAACTTCTTTTGACAAGGAAAAATCATACAAATACTACATAATATTATAAAAAAAAGGAAAAACAGGTAACAAAATAAGTACTAGGAAGTTAAAATTGGGGTGTGCCCATATTGAGGCAGGTATTTAAGAAATGCTGACGCGTTTCGAGGAAAACCTCTTCATCAGAGCCAGGAGAACTGGAGCACAGTCTGTATGGGCCGGTAGGCCGACATGTGTACATGGGGAGAGGTGGTGTGGCTAGTAGGAGGATGTGTCCTGTGATGGACAATTGATTATTCCAAGTTCCATACCCAAGTGTTCTATGGATGAAATTAGAAAGGCCTTTCCTATCCCTAGGCAGCAAGACGCTTTCTATCCAGCCATCAGCTGCTTCAAGGACACCTCCTCCCTCCTCCTCCCCCCCCTTCTGCTGCCAGGATCACACGGCTCTCCACTCCAAAGGATCTCTACAGTTTACAGCTGTGTCTACACACTTCTCCTGAGACAGGCACATCTGACAGCCTAACAGGACCGCCAAAAGAAAATACAATCTATTTACATTCTAATTTCATCCATAGAACACCTGGGTATGGAACTTGGAATAATCAATTGTCCATCACAGGACACATCCTCCTACTAGCCACACCACCTCTCCCCATGTACACATGTCGGCCTACCGGCCCATACAGACTGTGCTCCAGTTCTCCTGGCTCTGATGAAGAGGTTTTCCTCGAAACGCGTCAGAATTTCTTAAATACCTGCCTCAATATGGGCACACCCCAATTTTAACTTCCTAGTACTTATTTTGTTACCTGTTTTTCCTTTTTTTTATAATATTATGTAGTATTTGTATGATTTTATATCTATATGACTATATGTCTGTATTCTTTTACATAAATAAACCATACATTTCTTGATGTAATCGTCTGATCACGCGCCTTCCATCCACTTCCTACTAAACACACCTTCCATCGGGCCTCCTACAACTCATACCCAATGGAGAGAGGCCCTGGACCTACCTGTCTATGGATTTCATTGTGAAGTTACCCAACTCCCAGGACAACACAGTTATCCTTATGGTGGTTGACCGGTTCTCGAAAATGTCTCATTGTGTTCCACTTAAGAAGTTGCCCACTTCTAAGGAACTGGCTTCCATTTTTGCTCGGGAGATCTTTCGCTTACATGGGCTACCCAAGGTGATTGTCTCAGATAGGGGTAGTCAGTTTGTGTCCCAGTTCTGGTGAGCCTTTTGTGCACAGTTGGAAATTCAGCTTGCTTTCCCCTCTGCGTATCACCTGCAGAACGAGCCAATCAGTCCTTGGAGTAGTTCCTACATTGCAATATTTCTGACCATGATAATAAATGGTCAGACCTCTTACCGTGGGCGGAGTTTGCTCACAATAGTGCCTTGAATTCTGCTTCCCAATTGTCCAAGTTTATGGCGAATTATGGTTTCCAACCTTCCATGTTGCCTGAATTATTTGTTCTGCAGAGTATTCCTGCATTAGAGGAGCATCTCTGTGGTCTTCGTTCCACTTGAGCCAAGTCCAGGAGGATTTGCGACATACTAATGATAGGTACAGACTCCATACTGACTGCAGACGCCTGCCTGCACCTTCCTACCAGGTTGGGGACAGGGTCTGGCTGTCATCTCGGAACCTCCGACTTCGTGTTCCCTCTCTGAGGTTTGCACCTTGGTTTATTGGGCCTTTCTGTATTCTTCGCAGGATTAACCCAGTGGCTTACGCATTAGACCTTCCTTTTAATATGCGTATCTCAAATGTATTTCATGTCTCCTTTTTAAAACCTTTAGTCTGCAACCACTTTACCACCTCGGTGCCTCGTCCTCACCCTGTGCAGGTTGACTTGAGAACAATGAGGAGTATGAAGTACAGTCCATTGTTGACGCCCGTAGGTTCCGTGGGCGCATACAGTACCTGGTGCATTCGAAAAGGGTAAGGTCCGGAGGAACGCTCTTGGGTCTCATCCTCAGACGTTCATGCACCTGTCTTCCTCCATGATTTCCATTGACGTTTTACCCCCCAAGCCTGGTGGTCCTCCGAGGGGGTCATTGAGGGGGTACTGTCAGGGCTGAGCTCAGCCCTTCCTTCTCTGAGCTGGCTGCTCAGCTGTCGGCTAATTGCCAGCTCCTATCTCTCCTCAGTGACTCACCTGTTGATAATATACTGCTCGTCAGTCCTGCCTACTTAAGCCTTCCTGCCCAGATGATCTTTGCCTTCGCCTTGGTCACATGTCTAGAGACACTCTCCTGTGTTCCTGTTAAAGACTTGCTTGGCTGACATTTCTTCTGGTCTCCAGATCCTGCTTGCTGTTCTACTATGCCAGGGATATGAAATTAGCGGACCTCCAGCTGTTGCAAAACTACAAGTCCCATCATTCCTCTGCCTCTAGGTGTCATGCTTGTGGCTGTCAGAGTCTTGCAATGCCTCATGGGACTTGTAGTTCTGCAACAGCTGGAGGTCCGCTAATTGCATATCCTGGTACTACGCTCATCTCTGGTTCCCTGACGTTTTGGCTTGTCTGACTATCCGTTCCGGTTCCTGAACTCTGACTATGTATTGACTACGTTTACTCTGTTTACCTTTTTTTTTATTATTATTATTAAACAAGTAAGATTTAACTGTATTTCTGTCTCAGTCTGATTCATGGTTTCTGACACAGGCCTTCTACAAGCATAAATTACACATCTCATTTCTCAACCACCTATTACACTTTTTAAGGCCCTGGAGCACCAGGACAATGGAAACGCCCATAAAATGACCCCATTTTGGAAAGCAAACACCCCAACATATAATCGATGAGGCATAATGAGTCTTTTGAACGGTTCATTTTTTTTTACAGAATTTTTGGAACATGTGAAAAAAAATGAAAAACACTTTTTATTTTTAATTTTACACAAAGTTGTCCATTTATAAGATATGTCCAACACATAGCATGTACATAGCAAAAATGACACCCCAAAATACATTCTGCTACTCCTCCTGAGTATGGTGATACTACATGACTTTTACAAAGCCTGGCCACATACAGAGGCCCAACATTCAAATAGCACCTTTAGGCATTCTAGGAACATAAATTACACATCTAATTTCCTGACAACCTATCATTTTTGAAGACCCTTCATATTTCTAACACATAGCCTGTACATACCAAGAATTACACTTCAAAATAAATTCTATGGAGGAAAGGGTAAAAAACAAAGCATTTGTCCATAGTAATTGTCCAGGCAGAGACAGCCAGCACAGCCATAATATTGGTCCTGGTACACTGTTACCTGCAGACACTCATTATTGTACCGCTCTCCAGCCCTTCATAAACATACTGCCTCTTGCTACAGCTAACTAATTCCATAGTCCAGGTAGCAGGCAGAGGTGTGGTCAGTTCATGAGGCAGGCACAGGCATGATGGCAGTAAGTCAGCAGCAGGCTGAGGGCCGCAATCAGGTTAGACCTGTGCTTCGCCCACCCAATTCTCTATGAAGCCTTTGGACTCCAGACCCTAATCCGGAAATTATGAAACCCGGAGAAAACAAAAAAAATGTGTTTTCTCCATCCGGAAAAACATTTCTGGAGCCCCTCACATGTGAGACCCCTGTGTACTACAGTAGCAGGGCAACAGATCAGTCCAAGCGGTAGGCAAAAGCATAGTCCATAAAACAGACCAGGGTCAGTTCACGTGGAAGCAGTCCAAGCGGTGTGCAAAAGCATAGTTGATAAAACAGGCCATGGTCAGTTCACGTGGAAGCAGTCCAAACGGTAGGCAGAGGCATAGTCAAAAAACAGGCCAGGGTCAGTTCATGTGGAGGGCATTGCAATGGTTATTTGAGGAAACATGAGAAATGGTCAGCACAGATGATGAAAATGGGGAAATGGTTAAAAACATGGGCTAATATTTTAGGGATGTATGATACAGTCCGAAGCATTCACCAATGCAAAGGCTAGGTTCTGAGGGACACTGGGGACAATGGTAGCTGGTATCTCTTTAAAATCCTCTTTTGCTGCATACTCAACATCTTTTTAGGCGTCTTCGGCCTGCTTCAGATGGTGGAATGTTGTCCGGGAAGTGGCGCTCATGAAGTCGGCTAACAGAATCAGAGCAAAGGTTTTGGGGGGCATCTTTGTTGGTAGATAAGGGACATGACAACTTCTTCGATGGCCAGATTAATTAAATAGATTGCTACTTTCTTGTACCAGAAACGGGACCTCCTTATTGACAAATAGGGCTGAATCATTTGGTCATTGAAATCCACCTCCCCCATGTAAAGATTGTAATTTTGGACCCATGATGGCTTTTCAATGGGACATCGTCTTCTTTGAACCTCAACTGTAGTGTCATCATGGACGGTGGACATCATGTAGACATTCCTGTTATCCTTCCACCTCAAGGTCAGCACTTCCTTGCATCTCAAAGTTGCCCTTTCCCTCCTTTGCAGTTTTTTATTCACTTTGGATTGTGGGATGCCCTTCCTATTCTTTCTGGAGGTTCCGCAGGCCAGGGTTCCTGCAAAGTCTAGGTGTTTGAAAAGGTACAGGCTGGTGTAGAAGTTATCCAGGTATATGTGATAACCTTTGTTCAGCAGTGGCCAGTATGCCAGGTCCCATACAATTTTACCAGTTGTGCCCATGTAGGCCGGAAGGAATCTCTTCCTTCGTATATGCGGAAGGCATGCAGATATCCCATGACTCTCTCACAAAGCTTGTAAAATTTGGCTCTGTATCTGGCCCTTTTGCTAGGAATGTATTGTTTTATTCCTAGCCTATCTGAAAAGGGTACCAGGGACTCATCTACACATATATGCTGATCAGGGACAGGAGTTCTGCAAATCGTTGGGAAAATAAATTTATGAGTGGGCGAATTTTATATAACTTATCGTAATTTGGGTGATTGTGGGGTGGGCACTGGGTGTTGTCGCTGAAATGAAGGAATTGCATAATCATCTCATATTGGGACCTGGACATTACGGAAGAATAAATGGTAATGTGGTGGATGGGGTTGGTGGACCAATAGGCGGGTCCTTCATTTTTTTTGTAAGCCCCATGTGAGGCCCATAAACAATTTAAACTCCTCCAGAGTCAAATCTCTCCACTCAAACGGATGGGCGTATGATGATTGGGGGTTGTTGGCAATATGCTGCTGGGCATATAAATTGCTCTGGTCCATGATGAATTGCAGCAAAGTGTCGGGCAAAAATAAATAAAAATAACCGATTTCTGTGAAATTTTGGGTATTGGCCTGCACACCTGGCTGTGCAGTGAAAGGGGGAATTATTGCTGATACCGAGTCGGAAGGCAGCCATGTTGGGTTGGCAAAACCATCTGGGAGATATGTAGCGGTCCTGGCTCTTGGGTGGACGTGGCACTCCAGTGCTGGTAGTTGGGGGATTTGAAGTTCCTGCCCTGGTACTTGGGCGTGATGTGGCACCACTGGTTCTGGGCCTAGGCATTTCTTGTGGTCATTTTCTGGCAGCAGTAATGGTACTGGGCCTTTGTTCTTGGGGTCTATCGCTGGTGGCAGCGCTGGTACTGGGCCTGGGAATTCAATCCTGGGATATATTGCTGGTGGCTGCCTGGCTTCCAGAGCGCCATGCCCTTTTAGGAGGGATCCATTCTTCCTCTGATTAATTTGCTGATCCACTACTATCGATTGGTTCAAATGCTGAATTTGAAACAGAATAGGAATTGGTATTTGAATCTGATGAGAACATTTTTCTGACAGGCTGTGTGATGGGTGGCAGGTGACGGTCACTGATGGGCTGTGTGATGGGTGACAGACGAGTGGCAGGTGATGTTCACTGATAGTTGACAGGTGATGGCCACTGATGGGTGATAGGTGACAGGTGGGTGACAGGTGAAAGGTGATGGCCACTGATGGATGACAGGTGACAGGTGACAGTTGATGGGTGATGGTCACTGATGGGTGATGGGCGACGGTCACTGATGGGTGACAGGTGACGGTCACTGATGACAGTCTCTGATTTTGACCGGTGCACTTTATGGGACTGATGGGACACTGATGACAGTCACTAACAGGTGACTGATCAGTGAGAGGCGATGGTCACTGATGGGTGACAGGTGCACCACTGATGGCAGTCTCTGATGGTGACAGGTGCACTTTATGGGCACTGATGGGTGAAAGGTGCACTTTTATAAGCACTGATGGGCACTGATGTGGTGACTGTTGGGTGACAGCTGCAATTGGGGGGGATATGACAGGCTCTCTTTATTTGTGTGGTGGTGGTGGTGCAGACACTGACAGTACACAGATGGGTAACTCACTGCTCCTGGCTCTTCTCTCCTCACACTGGAAACGGTGTGTGAGGAGAGAAAAGCCGGTAACAGCTAGTAACCGCTCTGTGCTTACATTTAGCGATCGGCTGTGAATGGATCACAGCCGATCATGTGGTAAACAGCCGCCAGCCATTGCCTTTTTACCCTTGTCGGTGATGCGTCATCTGCAAAAGGGGGGTACCATTTGTGATCGGCCATGATGTAATCGCAGCTGATCACGTGGTAAACATCCATGCCCAATGGCTGTTCACCCCTGTCGGTGACACGCTATGTCTCGGGGACATGCCGCCACTGACAGTGCAGGGCTGCACACACACATATGCCCTGTTTGAATGGGCCGACGTCATATGACGTCGGCCCAGAACGCGAGCCGCACCGCCCCGCCGTCATGACGGTGGGCGGGAGGCAACTGGTTAAACTCGATATCTGCCGGCGACCCGCAATAGCGGTACATAGAGGCAGAATGGGGATCTGCCTATGTAAATAAGGTGGATCCCCATTCTGTCAGGGGGCATCATGGAGATCTGCTGTTCCCAGTGATCGGGAACAGCCATACAGGAAAGAGAAGGGAAGGCGCATGGCCTTATGCATGAATCTTTTAAAAAGTTTATTTAAAACAAAGTGGTGTATACAGAAAATACTACGTATTCATGAGTCTAAATCAAATAAATCATACAATCATATCACTAGATTAAATGGTAATAAATTGATGCCCATAAAAGGGATGAAAAATAGGTGATTGACTGACGCGTTTTGAGGATTATCCTCTTCTTCAGAGCCTTAGAAATCTGGTCTGCATGTTTAAAATGTAGAGGACTGGATGAGTGGCACAACACTTGATGGATGGTGTAGCCTTATGGGAAGATTCTCCTCAGCTGTAGAAAAGTTAATTCATCATCACAGCTCTCTACATTAAACAGACATCAAACAGATATAGATAGAGTTGTAGACGCTATTGCATATTGCTAAACACAAATTAAAAAAATCTATATATTTTAAGATATATATTTATATGTAATATAAAAAATATGTATCACACATTGCTGCAACCATAAACCACTGTCTGATGCCATCTTTGATAGAATATAATGCATGTGTGTATATATATATATATATATATTTGTGGCCCTAAGACTGAGACAAATGTGGATCACATAAACACGCGACAAGACTCACAACATAAATAGACCTGAGGTGTGGCTTTTGGTAGGTATGGCAAGAAAAAGGGGCCAAAAATAACCAGGTAGGGAAGTATCTTTATTGCCTATAACCTCATTGAGTGAGCTTGGAGAAAGGGCCATTTTGAGGGTTTGGAATATATATTTGGTAAAGCAGGCAGACTTTCACCTGCCTTGCTTCTTGGTCACATGGTCTGGTACTCCGTGCTGAGATGTGGCTGAGGCTGCGCTGATCCAAAAGAATGTCCAGAATACCACCCGGGGTCTAGGCCTAAGTTGACCAGTAGGACCCCGACATGTTTAATAAACTGACTGGCACTCAGGGGGTTGACTGGAAAAGGCAGTAACGGGCTGGAGACTGGCTGGCTGGGTAGGTGAAAGAGCAGACGGTCAAAAGATCGTTTCTGGGCACCAGGCGTTGCTGGTTCAAAAGAAGTTGATATCCACTCTGGGTCTGGTTTGTTGCATTTTGGAGACCGTAAGATGAAGGGCATAGTGGCTTGGATACTGGCCAGGTACAGCCTGATGGTGATATGAGCAAGAGCCAGCTGATATGAGTGAGAGCCAGTTGTGTGTGGCAATAAGATATAAAGGCTAGGACATGAGCGACGTCATCTGCTGTGGTTCTGGGACAAGTGGCAAGGAACCTACGGTAGGTGATCCAGGCCGTGTGATAAGCCTTTAGTGTGTTGCTAGACAGTGAGTGGTTGATGAGCCGGGTTGCATTGGCAAGGTGTGGCTTTAATCCATTGTTGAGACCAAGGTGGGATAGGAGTGAATGATGGGTCGGCTCTGGGTTCCTACTGGAAGAATGAGACAAAATTGAAACAGGGCAGTGCATCGGCTGCGGCATTGCACTTGCCAGGGATATACTCACAGTAACTGTTAAATTTGGTGATGTAGTGATAATTGCAGCAGCCTGCACAGGAAGGACATGATGGGGAGTGACTTGGATCTACCCTTATTAATGATGTCGGCTGTAGCCTGGTTGTCTGTGTTGAAGAGCTCTGTCTGACCTGTCCACATGTGGCCCCAGACTTGGGCTGCTGCCACGATGGGGTACAGTTCGAACAATGACGAAGATCGAGGGAAACCAGGAATTAGGCAGATTTCCGGGGACCAAGGTCTGGCGAACCAGTGATTACCAAAAATTGCAGCAAAGCCAGTGAAGGCTGCAGCATCTGTGACTACCTAGGGCAACTGAGCTGATATTGAGGGAAAAACATTGATATGCCATTCCAGTTGAAGAGGAACTCGTCCCACATAGCCAAATCTGCTATTGCTGCTGGGTCTAGTCTGAGGACTTGGTCGGGTCCTGCATTCGGGCGAGAAAGACTAAGAGCCGTGAGATGAACGACCGCCCCTGAGGAATAGTTCTCATAGCGAAATTGAGCATCCCTATCAAGGACTGTAGCTGTCTTTTAGTACACTCCTGTGACCGGGTAAACTCCTAAATGACCGACCCAAAGCGAGCTAATTTGTCAGAAGGCAGGCTAGGCTGCATGGCGTGCGTATCCAGGAGGATGCCTGAGAAACTTATGAAATGTGTTGGGCCTTCCACTATGTGTTCATTGAGATTGTTGAAGACCTCTCTTAGCTTGTCTAGATCTACCGGGGGTATCTCCAGGTGTTTGATGAGCAGAAAATCGTCCAGATAATGGATAACCCTGTGACACTGGGCCTGGTATGACAGGTTCAAGTGAGGGACTGGGCGAAAACGTCAGATTTGTGGGCGAAGTGGCGACAAAAGAGTTCCGTGTCTGTGAGGCTCCCGTCAGAGCTGATCTGGAACTGGGCAAGTCTCGCTGCTGCTTTGGCTGAAAACGACCGATGGTAGTCGTAGAAACCTCCATATTTGTAAGCAAGATCTGTCACTGCTTGAAGGTATAAGTCCAGCTCCTTCCTCCTGAGGGTGGCAGAACAAAGTACATCTCTGAACATCCCGAAGGCCCGGGCGAACTTAGTGGCTGACAGCTTACGACTGAGGCTGGGGTCTCTCGACTTGGCAACCACTGAGACATCCCCCCAGGCGTATCATTTGTTGTCAGCTAAGTCATGGACTGAGATTAGCAGGGATGCCAATTGACGTCTTTGCCCTCCAATATATCCTCCCCAACTCTGGTCGGGACAAGATGAGCGGGGAGGACGACAGGTGCAGGGCCTGGTGTACCTGCAGAAGGAGAAGCTGTCATCGGGAACATAACCAGGTCAGGGAGGGCCATGGGTGGGCAAACTTTCAAAGGTGTGACTCTGGACATCTGAACTGTTGCGGCTAAGGGGGAGAACAAAGAGTTCAGCTTGGCCCTGTGGATGGATTATATATAAACAAAAAATTGTGCGCTAGCATAAATGTATCATATATTGTGAAATTAAATCTGCAAATAAAAAGCTTCTTGGAAAAATACCAGAAGCTGTAGTATATATTAAGAATAAACCACAGTGCAGCAAGATAACAAATTACAAGTTATAACACATCTCCGTGAAGGAAAATATATGAATATATGTGGATGGATTGTAGGGATGCCTGTTGGGCCCAGCTGCAGCTGGAGGCGGGAAGAGGAGCCTGAAAATCTCTGCCTTTCTGGCCATAGAGGGAAAGGGAATATCCCTGAGACTCAGCTCAGCTATGAGTTTGGGGATGTTCCGTCCCCTGAGGGACTACAGGCATCCGCGCTCTGAGCCCACTTGGGGGGGTAACAGAGGGGCGGGTGTGAAGTCCTCGCTGCCAGCCTGCGACATGGCTCCTCCCAGAGGACAAAAGGGGGCGGGTGCTCATATTTAAGAGGAGTCATAGCCATAGGATAGAGAGCGGAGTGGTAAAGCGAAAACTCATAGAGGAGGAAAAAGGGAGTAGTACAGAAAAAGGAATTTAAGGCATAGACAGGAGCTGACAGAGTTCTGTTGTGCAGAACTTATGTAGAGTGGAAATTTACAAAACTCAGAAGAGTGCGTGGTGACCGAGGTGGACCAGGAGGTGACCGGCCAGATAACCGATAGCTCGGGTGCCTGCCTGTGGCGAGCACAAACCTGAAGACCAGAACCCCAGGGTGTACTGGGATGAGAAGTAGAAGTCTGGTACGGCCTACGTAGGAATGTTGTGGTCTGTAGGGGGTGAGGTGTGCTCGGCCTGCTAACACTTGCACTGTCAGCAAGCCTACTGTTATGCGACCTTGTCTGCGAGGTGAAGGGTCGCCCTTCGAAAACAGTCATGTATAGACATATGTGACAGAACTAACGCCTGGAGATCACGTCCAATGATGTATGTGAAGTAACGGTATAGTGAAAGGGTGCTGCAGAATGATGTGATAGAAAAGCCCATAAACTAGGCCCTGACTGACGCTCTAGCAGCGAGGTCCTGGTTAGGATCGAAACTCGGTCGACCGGAACACCTGCAGTAGGGGTGACATGAGTGCAGCAAGATTTCTTTACGTTTTTTTTTTAAGTGTCCCTCTTGTATGCGACTGGCCCTGGTGAAGATGCAAACATAGAGTTTTTTTTCTTCTTTTAACCTGGGAAATAACATCCAACCTGGTACAGGATGGAACTTGCACTCGACTGACCTGAGGGAGAAAAGACAGACAAAAATGATGAGTGGCTCGTATGAATGCCACTGGAGACGAGTGACCAATTAAGTGCCACTAAAAAATGAAGTGGGCTGTACGAGCACCACTGAGTGTGCTTGCAGCGATTGCAAGGAGTATATGTTGAGATGCATGTTTGCAGCGATTGCAAATGGGTATATGCTGAGATGCGTGTTTTTGCCATGATTGCAAGGAGTATATACTGAGATGCTTGTTTTGCAGTGATTGCAAAAATGGGTAAATGCTGAGATGCGTGTTTTGCAGCGATTGCAAGGACTTTATACTGAGATGCATGTTTTGCAGCGATTGCCAAAATGGTATATGCTGAGATGCGTGTTTTGCAGCAATTGCAAGTGGGTAAACACTAAGATGCGTGTATTTTCAGCAATTGCAAGGAGTTTATACTGAGATGCATGTTTTGCAGTGATTGCAAATGGATAAATGGTAAGATGCGTGTATTTGTAGCAATTGCAAGGAGTTTGTACTGAGATGCATGTTTTGCAGAGATTGCAAAATGGGTATATGCTGAGATGCGTGTTTTTTGCAGCAAATGCAAGGGGTTATGATGAGATGAGTATCTTGCAGTGATTGCAAGGAGTTATGATGCGATGCGTATCTTGCAATGATTGCAAGGAGTTATGATGAGATGCGTATCTTGCAGCGATTGCAAGGAGTTATGATGAGATGCATATCTTGCAGTGATTGCAAGGAGTTATGATGAGATGCATATCTTGTAGCGATTGCAAGAAAAGGTCACCTACTTATAGGCAAAAAAGGATAGTAGAAATTGTATATGTAGGAATGAACTGCGAAGTAGCATACGTTACGAATCTTAGATTTGTGATAGGGACTGTTACGAATTGGTGTGTGGGATACTGGTGATGCAAACCGTTGTGCGCCGATGCGACTAGGTTTGAATCGGATTGTGATGTGTACAAATGTAAATGTGACACGGATCAGTTAGTAGAAATGACATAAGTAACGAATCATAGGTTTATATAGGAACCGCTATGAATTGGTGTGCGGGATACCCGTGATGTGAACCGTTGTGCCGCCAGAGCGACTAGGTTTGGAATGGACTGTGATGAATGTAGCTGCCGCTGCGATCCAAATCGATCAGTAGAAATATGAATAACGAATTGTAGAGTATGGTAAGACTGGCTACGAATCAATGTTTGGGACATGACCGATGTGAACCGTTGTGCCGCTGAGGCGACTAGGCTCGAATTGGAGTGATGAGTATGGCATGAAAGTGATATGAATCAGTGTGTAGCATATATAAAATCTGAAAAAATAGGGGATTGGCGCTGTTCACTGGTGAAAAATAAATAAACTATAAACAGACTCCTAACACAAGGGAAACATTACACCCCAATTCTAGGTGGGTGAAAAGTGTAACACAGTGTAAAATAATAATTGAAAATAAATTTAAGTGCTAAAAATAGTCACAAAAATGTGCAGACTACTCAAGGTGAAATGTTAAAAATAATACATGAGATAATAAATAGAACTCCAAGCAATGATAAAAGTGAATGATCAATCAGGTGAGAAAAAAAATAAAATTTTTTTTTCAAAATCCACACAAAATATGTTCAATGAAAGGTATAAGTGAGTTATACCTAGGAGGGATGACAAACACAGTGTTGCCCACTATAAATTAGTGTATATACTAGTGTTAGATGAAGAATGAAAAAAATATATATAAAAAATATATATATAAGCTGAAAAAAAGATTACTGACAAGTAGTGTGCATAACAATATTAGTGCACAAAGAAAATCAAAAAAGTGAAAGAGAGACAAAATGAAAATAAAAATAAAAATAAAAAGTCCAGGCAACCAAAAAAATTTTTTAAAAAAATACCAAAAAATGCCGTGAATATTAAATCTATCGTTCAGTGTAAATAAACAGTTCTTGTGCAACAAGCTAGTGCATCTTCAAAGGTTGCAGGTAAGTCCGTCCCAATGAATGTATACTGTCCTGTGTGGAGTCCCCTCTAGTGCCCCCACTCACCGGAGCGCCCAACCCCTGCAGGGGTAATGAGCATGTAGATGTGAATCCAATGATCCAAGCGGTCGGTGTCCCCCTCACCACCTATTTTCCACCTGTGTCACCAGATCGCTTTCAAAAGGCATCCAACCGGACCAATTACCATGTGCAGGGAGAAGAGAAGAGCCTCATAGTGTGATTCCAGATATAAATTTATTAAGCTCAAGCTTACAACAACAAAAGAAATAAATAAAATAAAAAACTAAAAGCTAAAATCAAACAGCACTCCGCCGGCTGACTCCACATCAGAAGCCGCAGACAGTGCAGTGTGAGCGGCGTGCGTTCCACAGCCGCCTGCCGAAACTGGAAGTGCAGGACAAAAACAGAAGGAAAGAAAGGACGTGTGCGTACCAAGAGGCCACGCCTTATGCGTTTCGTCATCAAGACGTCATCTGAGGCGCGGCCATCTTGGTACACCATACGTCTATAAATACCACACGGAGGCGCCACGGAAGCCAATCAAAAGAGCGGTGTAAGATGAACACTTCCGCCCTGCTGATGTAAAAATGGGAGGAACAATGTAGTGTGAAGGGGGAGGATATACTATCAGACCCCCCTAGTGGAAGTTTAAACAATTAGTACTAGATTCCAGATAAAATGAGAAAGAGCGCCTCCGAGTGTACCAATAACATAATGCCAGCATTTCTGCAGAACAATCCATACTTCAACGTAGTATATATATAATATATAATACAGAAATGCTAGAAGCCATTGTGGCAGAGAGGGATATACAAAAAAGGAAAGGCCATATCAATACGAACAATGTAATGTCATATACACAAGATCATATATAATAAGGATATAATATCAAGCCTAATAAAAAATATATATATATATATATATATATATATATATATATATATATAAATACTCATGAAAAAATCTATATATAAATACTCATGAAAAAATGTGTAAATAACATTATTATAAATATCCTTAGTTACATGTTATGTTAGATAATACATAAATGCAAAATTGGGTAAATATAAAAAGTAAAGGATAAAAGATAGATAAAAATGTGAAATAAAAATCCAAGAAAATGGATAAAAAATATGGGATAAAAGTACGGAATAAATATGGCCGAGAGCGATTATAATATTTTAAGTGTGAGGCCTAGGCCGTGCCTTGTAGAAAGTGTGCATCCAGGCTATGGATACTAGGGGGTGAGCCCTTAGATCAAAGTCTGGGATCATGAGAGCAGCAACATTGCTGTCCACATCTAGAAAACGCTATGTGTGAGCAAGGAAGAGCTACTTTAGCTTAAAGCAATCGATAGGGTACACCATAGAGTAAAAATTAGATGGGACAAGATGAAAGGATAAAATTGGGGAGAGGGAACATAGGTGCCCAAAGTACACTGGCTTTCTCACATAACATCTATTGTACTATGATACAAGGATGCAAAGAACCAGAAGGGGGGAATAGTCATGAACCCTATATGATTGTATACATGTCATACTGTGTACCATAAACAGAAGGGATGAGGCCGGGTCCCTACGTGCATGTAGATATTAAAAATTAGATAAAAAACAGTTAAGATCGATGTCCACATTAAGTCCCCTAGGGACCAGACTGTCCAGACGGTATATCCATCTGGTTTCGTTTTGGGATATCAATACCTTCTTGCTCCCCCCCCTCCAGTTATCCTTGATTGTATCTATACCGTAAAACACCAAACCCGATGGATCTCTCTGATGAAACTCATCAAAGTGTCTGGAAAGATTATGCTTGGGGAACCCCTTTCTTATATTAGTAATGTGCTCCCTGATACGCACACGTAGGGGTCTCGTGGTTCTACCCACATATTGTTTCCGACACGGACACTCAATGACGTAGGTCACATGGGTGGTGTTACAGGTGATCAATTCTCTGATGTCAAACTCTGTACCTCTTCTAGAAAAGAAAGAAGATCTTTTCTTTGGTTGCTTTTTGCTGACCCGACATGCCAGACATTTCTGGCATCTATAAAAGCCTTTAAGGCCTGAAAACAGCTTAATGTTTTTTGGAGGGTCTATGACATTATGTACCAATTGATTTCTGAGGGTGGGGGCCCTCAGAAATCAATCAGTGTGTAGCATGACATAACAACGAATCGTTTATAGGGTACGAGAGTGAGTGATATGAATCGGTGCGGGATGTATCTGATGCAAACCGTTGTGCCGCTGATGCGACTAGGTACGAATCAGACTGTGGTAGGTAATGCAACGTATCTGATATGAATCAGTAGTAGGGTAAAAGAAATTGGTTGAAAAGTATGAAGTGAATCCGTTATGAATCGGTTGCAGAGTGTATGCCACCCCTTACTCTAAAACCGAACCCATAATGTTAGAAAAGTTTTAAATGTTTATTGTGTGACTATTAGAAAAACAATAACCTTGAGATTATTTTTAAGATGACTTCTGAGCACATTGTTGTACTAACTAGCTGTATCGTTTGCTTTAACTAACTCCACAGTAAGTTGTAGGATGATTAGGCTTAACCATATATGGTAGAACAAGAATGTACAGGAAACACTAATTGGCAAATAAAGAACCATTTTGTACCAGGCACGCTATGTGTGTTTCCTCAGCCAATAGAAGCGTTATCTCTATATTATTGTAGGTATTAGGAGGGGGGATGTACATCTCTTTGTGCGATTCTTACTGCATCTTTTGGCTTGTAAGCATCATCCATTTGTGTGACACATCTGAAATAAATTGTCTGCTTTTCAATACATCTGGAGTTCTACTGATCACAAGAGGAGAGTAATCCTAACATTTTTGGTCCTTCGAGCCGGAACCAACAAGTGCATTTCGGGTCAGACAAAAACTTTGGTGAGTATTGGACCTCAAAGCTCACTGAGAATTAAAAGTCCCCCCACTCAACGTTAGTGGTGAAATAGGGGCGGGGGCCTGAGACCCAGATCCACTGTCTGGTTTCGAACTTCGTGATCCAGTCCTCCTGGTGTTTGAGAGGTAAGATAATTTTACTTATTCTTAATACTCTCTAAGAGTCTTTTCTTCTCTTTCTGTTTGATTCTGGTTTAATGTGTTGTAATTGCCGACACTGGTATTGATTGTATAATATCTTAATAATCCAGTGTGCGAAGACAGAGACACTTGGAAGCGTTGTCTAAGGTAAAAAATAGCGTTACCCGCTGTCCAGGACAGATAAAAAAAAAGATTTGAGGTATACCGAACGTCAGAGGGTGAATGCCTGACGTCATCGTCGGAGGTGGATTGCCCGACGATGTAAGCGCTTAAGTGATCTAGGAAGATCACAAGACTAACTTTCTTTTCTGTGTTTAGTTTCTCCTTTCTCATGGTTAACCTTTCTGTTGATGCTGTAACCTTATTGAAAAGAAAAAAAAAAAAAAAAACAATAGTACTGCAGAGACAAGTTAATTATTTTTTGATTCTCCCTATAGTGTGGGGAGTGATGATATTTTTACACTTCTTGTATTCCTATTGTTACCGTGGGTGGAGGGTCACTATCCCAGTGTTTTATAGGTAAATGAGAGACCCGTCTGGCGCTGACAATGGTGAATAGTCTCTGTAAAAGAATGTTTTGTGCCTGCTTATGAAGCTGCTGTGTTCCTGATGTGCCAAGTGGGAGACTGGAACTGCTCTTTAGGGACACAGGGCTTTATAGGGAAGTTTGGATTCAATAGTAAACTAACTGTAAAAGTGTCAGGATTTGATGGATAAATTTAAATTGTTAGGACCCAAAGATCAAAAAAGGTATGGGTTGATAATAGGAGTTTAAATAACCAGCAAAAAATCTCTCTTCACACCTCATGGTCTGTGTGTTTGTAAAATTTGTGTTGTAGTCTGCTTGCCTATCAGTGACAGATTGGGAGCTGGCAGAGAAGCAGGAAACTTTAGAAAAGCTTAAAGAGATACTTGGTTTAATTGTCTTATGGCTTCGCTCTGTAAGGCAGCCAACACCTTGCTAGCCAATGTATTAAGCAGATAAATATGTAAAATACCAGGTGACATTGCACTATATGGCCCATGGGGATTGGACCAGAGCCGGCGTCTTGGATTACTGCACCGTCTCAGGTACCACTGGACAACATTGTCTGGGAGACTGTGCTACATCTGGGCCACCTGCTCGGGGACAACCCTCGGTGGGACTCATAGAAACCAAACTATTGGAGCTGCAACTTCAGGTAAAGGTGATCCAATAGCCATATCACTGATGGGTCTAGCAAAAGAGAATTAGACCAGACGCAAATGTTATCTAAATGTTTAACAAATATTTGAGAAGCAGAAAAATAGCTAAGTATGACTGAGTAAAAAAATAAATAAATAAGTGCAAGAAATCATAAAGCCTGTAGTTTTTCCTCACCCCTCCCCTCGTGTGTGAATCTCCTGTATTACAGGAGGGAGTGAATTGCTCCTCCGTTTCAAATTCCTGTGTGAGAGATTGTGTCTGTAAAAAAAGTTAACTCTTGACCAGCTATGACAAAACAGAAGGGTCATATTGTAAATATTGAAAATGAGCATAAAAAAAAAAAAAAAAAAAAGGTACACTGATAACACCAGGCTGCTTTATTATTTTAGCATGCCATGGTGTTAAAGGAAGCACATGGCAGAAATTGTTGATGGTTTTGAGGAGGTAGATGGGAGACATGAAGGTGGATTACATTGTGGAGTGAACAGAATGTTGTGGAGTTGTCAAGTGGTTTGATGAATGTGAGAAAAGAAAAGGCTGAGAATGCTGTGATTACTTTAAATGTGTCCAGTCCATAGACAGTATGTGACTGAGTGCTAATTTTAAATAGGGATTTGAATGGGCTTTGCTAAGAGAAGCGTACAGTAGTTTTGAAGTCCAGAGAGAGGAGAGAAGGGAATATACAGACTTGATGCTTTTTCTCAGAAACAAGAAAATGCAGATTGCCTGACAGACATAGCAGAAGAGAGAGGGAGATGATGATGGATGACTAGTAGGGCAGCAATAACCCTTTGAGCACACAGAGGTTAATTTGTGCATCTGTAAAAATATTAGGCTTTTCGGTGGGAAAGAAAGTCCGAATAATAGTCCTAAAGTAAATATTTCTTGGATATGTTACTTTTAGAACTCCCAGATTTTCAACTGTAAAGTGTTAATGATGCAATGCTGTTTATATTTAGGTACATTTATAAAATTAAAAGGCTAAGTTCTGAATTAGAATATGTGTTTGGGTTAAATAAAAAAAAATGTTTTGGGACCAGAGAATAAGGGGAACAATACAAAAGGGGATTCATGTTTTATTTAATTCTGCTAAAATATCGGGGTCTGAGAAAAATATTTTTATATATATTGAATATATATGTCAAATAATGTAAATGCCACTAGGAAACATTTTATGTCTGCATACTTGGTGGACTTATGGACTTATATTTGAATAAATGAAAGAATATTGTTTTTAACAACTCCAAAGTAAGGAAGGCTTTCTTTGGTAGTTTTATCTGTGATCCTGCGCTCATTCATGTTAGATAAATAGTATCTATTTTCCCCAGCCCCAATTCAAGTGCAGATATGACACCCCCCCTCCTCCTTCTACACAACTGAAGAATGAGGCAAGTTCCTTTTTATGGGGTGGGTGTCTAGTGATTGCATGAATGGGTACAAAATTGAACCTTTAGAGGTATTTTAGAGTTTAGAACATTAAATTAAGGTATGAAATAATGTAGACTACACAGTTCTTAGAGACAAAGAAACAATATTGGAAAACAAAAGGTTGCACAGGTATAGATAACATCTACATGTCACCTGATTGAAAACAGGTATTGCCAAAATCCTTATTTAGGTATGCAGCAGTATTGACACATGGAGTAACACATGTGTCAAACAGGGGGGTGACTGAGATGTTAAATAAGGTATGTAAAGCCTATGGCTTCACTAACTACTAAAAAACTTTTTCCTCTCAATGGATTATATGTGCAAGATACAATGCTTAGGGAGGCATAAGACCACGGAAAGGGAAGTTCCCCACACCGCAATATCCATTCCAACACATTTGCATGGATTTTATTGAATTGGACAAATGTGAAAGGAAGAAATATTGTTTGCTAATCATAGACACCCTGACCAAATGGGTGGAGAATTCCCGACAGGAAGTGCAGAGGCACAGACAGTGATAATGGACCCCATTTTGTAAATAAAACTATACAACATTTGAGAGAAGTGATGGGAATTTAAGTGAAATACCATTGTGCCTATCATTCCCAATCAGCTGGATTGGTGGAAAGACATAATGGCATTCTAAAAAGCAAACTGAGGAAAGCTATGGAAGAAACAAGTAAAAATTGGATGTACTGCCTACTAGTAGCTGTGACCAGTATACATATCACACCCACAAAAGAAGGTTTCAACCCATTTGAAATGATATATGGAAGGCCATATAAGACACCCTTACAACCAAATGAAACACCTACTGAGGAGTCTGAGCACACACTAGCAGAATACATGTCTAGGCTGTTAAGACAAAGACGTACTAATGATTTTTGTTCTGTCCTAGAAGGTCCAATTCAAGAAGATGAAAAGGTGCATGTGGGAGATTGGGTCTTAACAAAAAGTAATAAGAAAAAAGCAGTGGTACTCCCAAAGGTGGGATGGCCCTTTCAAAGTCCTCCTAACTACCCCTACTGCGATAAGGATTGCAGAGAGGTCTACCTGGATTCACCAGTCCCATTGCAAAAAGGTTTTACAGGTAGAGTAGGGCCAGTTGGCTACAAGAGGTTCAGAAAGTCCGGCTACAAAGGGAGGTCTCACACAAAGTGGGACTTGTCTCAAACCGGTGAAGTCTCCCTCCCCTTCCAACTCCCCTACCCTATCCGCTGGAACTCTGTAGCTCGTTAGGATGAAAGGGACAGTTATTATCCTTAGGTTACTGGTGATTCTAGGAGAGGCATCCATAAGAGGGGTTATACGTTATGGAAGAGCAGAGGAACCTTTGGGTTGGGAAAGAACAGGAAAAGCATTGAATCTAACCTTTATAGAGGGAATAACTAGCACTATACTGGTAGACTTCTGTCAGATTGCAGATTGTGGGGATACAACTGGGGCTAGAGGAATTCTATGGGCAGATAAATACATTTGCTGGCTCTGGAATAGGGCAGGATGTCAAGCATGGAATCAGGCCCTGTGGACCAGTGTATTAAGATTGGGGGTATAATCTACCAGGGCCTAAAAAGAGTGGAATAAAGGAAAGACTCATAATTACAAAAGCAGCCAACTCCCCCTGCACACATAGTAAGAACTGTAAATAATTACTGATAACATTAAAGGAGTCAAGGAAGGAAGATCAGCGGTTGTACTCTATGGGAGCATGGGTGTCAGGAACTGACACCTCAGGCAAATTTTTCCTCAAGGTATTACCACCTAATAAAACCTGACAACAGGAAAAGGTAGATTATGGGAGTGTAGATGTAGCGCTATTTCCCTTCAAATCAAAAATATATATATGTAAAATATTAGGGGAGGTATGCCTCAAATAAAATGAACTGTGATAAATCCTCTGTCTGCTGGTCTCAAAATGTGTTTGAAAAAAAAAACAAATAAAAATATATATAAGTGCCAGACATCTAAACAAATGCAACTACTTTATGTATTAAACCTCTGATGCAGTAAACCACTTTTGTGTTGCACCCCAAGGGGGCAAGAATTAAAAATAACCTATACAAGTGATAGTGTTACACCCCCTGTTGATGAATATCAGAGAGTGTGTGTCGCAGGTGCTGAACTTCAGATAGGGTGTCCAACTGGTGTGCTACACCCTCTGGAGTCCGCAAACTAAAATCCATGATCTACAATATCTGGAACTGTAGAAATGCAGTGATCTAATACCTAGTTGGCAAAGTGATAAATATGGATGTCTGCTGTATCAAAAATCTGGTATGTGAATAAAAATCCAATTATGCCAATAGATAAACTTTAAAGCAGAAGTGAAAAATAAATTAAAAAAAAAAAGAAACAAACAACAAAAATGTGAATGCACAATTCAATATATGTCTCTGTGTTACACCACAGTAAGACCACATTCAAAACCAAAACAAATGATGAAATTGTTGCAAACACTAAATTATTAGTAGATAAGTCCATATAAAGTGACGCCATACTAAGATTTACTAACCTAACAGTAGAAGATGCCATAGCTTTGGAGACAGGATACCAGGGGAAAAAATGAGTGGTTAGAATGGCTGAGGTACACGGTTAAAATTAAAAAAAAAAAGGAAAACTGTTTAGTTTGTGCCAGAGCAAGAATACATTTAGCAACTATTCCTTTTCCTCTAGATCACAATACAGATCCAGAAGGTATAAAATGTATGTTGTGATTGTATAAGAGCTATAAACCTGAAAAATTCTACCTGTCACACGTTGAGTTTGTTGTTTCCCCTAGTACAGAGACCTCAGATACCTCCAGCGGTTACTGCTTATCCGGGCAACTTTACTTGTTTTGCACTCCCAGAGAACCGTAGCGGGGTGGATCTTGGGTCGCTACCCGATGACTATTGTAGGGAGAGGTTTAACATGGGCAATGGTGACTGGGTTGAACATGACATTCAGAGAGCTGATGTCTGGTGGATGTGTGGGGATAAGAAACTGTAAGCTAGGATGCTGGCCAATGCCCGAGGGGATTGCGCTATGGTCCAGCTGGCTATGCCCCTGAGGATCCTGTCAGAACACCCGTGGACTAAGAGTCACCAACGGTATCGGAGGGACACCTCTCCCATAGGGTCATTTGACTCTCGGATCTACATAGATGAGATTGGGGTTCCTCGCGGAGTGCTGCATGAGTTTAGGGCCAGGAATCAGGTGACAGCTGGGTTTGAGTCTCTTCTCTGGTGGGTGACTATAGATAAAAATGTTGACTGGATTAACTAAATTTATACTATAACCAACAACGATTGGTAAACTATACTAGGGACGCTGTGAAGGGCCTAAAAGAACAGTTGGCCACCACATCTCTAATGGCATGGCATTAGAGATGTGGTCTAGTTGAAAGAGGAGGGGTATGCAAAATGTTTGGTAGCATGTGTTGCACCTTTATCCCTAATACAGCTCCTGGAGGGACCGTGACCAGAGCCTTGGAAGAACTGACTGCTCTATCGAATGAATTAGCGGAAAACTCAGGTATTAATGATCCATTAACAAACTGGCTTGAAGGATGGTTCGGTAAGTGGACTGGACTTATCACATCATGTTTGATCTCAATTGCTGTGGCTTTGGCCATTTTGGTCACTTGTGGATGCTGCTGCATTCCCTGTATTTGAGGACTTTCACAAAAACTGATTGAAACCGCAGTCTCAAGAACGATGTATGAAGCCCTTCCTACCTCTGAAGAGACCTTTGTGGACATTGAAGCTCAACTTAATGACATATAGACCGAAAGTGTATAACACTGGGACTATCATCGAAATGTGTTGAGATAAAATAGTCACACAAGAGGAGGGAATGTTAGAAAAGTTTTAAATGTTTATTGTGTGACTATTAGAAAAACTATTAGAAAAACAATAACCTTGAGATTATTTTTAAGATGACTTCTGAGCACATTGTTGTACTAACTAGCTGTATCGTTTGCTTTAACTAACTCCATAGTAAGTTGTAGGATGATTAGGCTTAATCATATATGGTAGAACAAGAATGTACAGGAAACACTAATTGGCAAATAAAGTACCATTTTGTACCAGGCACGCTATGTGTGTTTCCTCAGCCAATAGAAGCGTTATCTCTATATTATTGTAGGTATTAGGAGGGGGGATGTACATCTCTTTGTGTGATTCTTACTGCATCTTTTGGCTTGTAAGCATAATCCATTTGTGTGACACATCTGAAATAAATTGTCTGCTTTTCAATACATCTGGAGTTCGGCTGATCACAAGAGGAGAATAATCCTAACACATACCAACCACCCAGCCCCCCATGCTAATCAAGTGCAGAGAAGGCACCAAGTGGGTCTAATTACCACCTCAATCAGCCACAGAACCTGTGCAAACAATATATGCTCATCTTCAAATGGATGAGATGGCAACCCCATTGACTGTGAATCCTATGAGCAACGAAGCCTGTAACGAGTGAAATCGAACAATGACTAACAGTGGCTCGGAGGCTTGGATTTACAAATGAAACGTATGTTTGTGGGTGGGATGACAAGCAAGGCTGGGAGAACATGTGAATCTACTACACCTGTGCCGAATGATGACAGGACATGACCGACAACAACTCAGAGGCAGCTAAGAGCGAAAGGGATGCAGGATAGGAAACATAACAAATCCCAACATTGCGTATGAACGAAAAAGTTCGAACCCTACCTGCAACAGCAAATGAGAACCGCAGATGAAGACCACGCATGGAGAAGCTGCAAGACATGTGTAATCGAATGAACGGACTCATGAACACGAGGTGATATGATATGACATATACATATGTACATAAAACAAGTGGCTCTCCATGTATACACAGGTACATACACATAAATGCGTTAAAAATGTGTACATGGGCTCTATGGAAATTCGAATAAGAGAATATGACATGAAAATAAAAATAAAGATATAAAAAAAATTGGAAATGGAAACTGATAAATAATGAAAAATGAGTAATGAAAAATAAAAATGAAAATGGGAAATGGAGGTAGTATTAGCATTACAGGCCTAATATCCTGCACAATACTGTGGTAATGCAATAATGATGGTATTGAAAGATCATGGCCGAGATTTTTGTAGAGTATGAGGGCACTAATTTCTAGTGAAACCAACTTAAGAATATGAGTGATATAAGATGATGGTAATATGAAGGAGGTATAAATGGACCTGACCTACCTCAGCACCATAGGGGGTCTAGATATCAAGTGCTCTCTCGATCCAGAAAACCTAAGGATGTAACATAATGAAATGAAAGGAGCCCCTAAAAGGTGGACTAAGTTATATAGCGGTCAGCTATATGGTAGTAATAGACAGACTCTGTGTAGCAGAGTGTGTGTGTAGACTAGCCAGGTGTGATGGTATACTAAAATGCAATTGGGAACAGCGATCTCTGTGGTGTTCCAATAAGCCCATCCCCCATACAGTTAGAACACACTCAGGGAACACAGTTGACCCCTTAATTGCCCCCTAGTGTTAACCCCTTCCCTGCCAGTGTCATTTATAGTGTCATTTATACATTGATCAGTGCATTTTTATAGCACTGATCAATGTAATAATGTCACTGGTCCCCAAAAAGTGTCACTTGGGGTCAGATTTGTCCGCCACAATGTCGCAGTCCCGCTAAAAATCGCAGATCACCGCTATTACCAGTAAAAACAAAAAAAATAAGTCTATAAATCCATTTTGTAGTCGCTAAAACCAATCAATATATGCTTATTATGATTTTTTTTTTCACAAAAATATGTAGCAGAATACATATTGGCCTAAACTTATGAATAAATCAGATTCTTTTAATTAATATTTTGGATATGTATTATAACAGAAAGTAAAAAATATTTTTTTTTCAAAATTTTCTTTCTTATTTTGTTTACAGCACAAAAAATAAAAACCGCAGAGGTGATTAAATACCACCAAAAGAAAGTTTTATTTCTGGGAAAAAAGGGACATACATTTTGTTTGGGTACAACGTTGCATGACTGCGCAATTGTCAGTTAAAGCGACTCAGTGCCGTGTCGCAAAAAATGGCCTGGTCATTAAGGGGGTAAAACCTTCCGAGGCTGAAGGAGTTAAAAAAACTTGTATGAACACATAGAAAACAGGGGCTGGAAAGTTGAAGCTACACTCTGCAGAGCTCAGTGAGGAGAGAGACACACCCCCTTCACTCAGCACACAGCTCTCAATCAGCTGGAGCTCCCTCCCCTGGCACCACTTTTCTCTTGGTGTCAGGAAAACTTGGCATTAGTGATTTATGCTGATAGCAGAGGAATGAAGCAGCAGGCAGGAATGACACTTAGGGGATGATTTACTAAGAAGAAGCCATTGCACCAGTTCATACATTAATTGGTGCGCCGGAAAAGTCATTAACCACTTCAGCCCCGGACCATTTAGCTGCCTAGAGGACTTTTTACAATTTGGCACTGCGCTTCTTTAACTGGTAAATGCACGACCATGCAATGTTGTACCCAAACAAAATTCGCATCCTTTTTTTTCCCACAAATAGAGCTTTCTTTTGATGGTATTTGATTGCCTCTGCGATTTTTATTTTTTGCGATATAAACGGGAAAAAAATTATATTTTCTAATTTTTGTTATAAAAGAAATTTAACAAACTGAATTTTAGTCATACATTTAGGCCAAAATGTATTTAGACACATGTCTTTGGTAAAAAAAATGTCAATAAGCGTATATTTATTGGTTTGCACAGAAGTTATAGCGTCTAAAAACTAGGGTACATTTTCTGGAATTTACGCAGCTTTTAGTTTATGACTACCCATCTCATTTCTTGAGGTGCTAAAATGGCAGGGCAGTACAACCCCCTCCCCCCAAATGACCCCAAGGACACCCCAAGGAAATTGCTGAGAGGCATGTTGAGCCCATTGAATATTTTTTTGTCACAAGTGATTGAAAAATGAAAAAAAAATTACACGGTAATGTTGTCACTAAATGATATATTGCTCACACATGCCATGGTTATATGTGGAATTACATCCCAAAATGCATTCTGCTGCTTCTCCTGAGTATGGGGATACCTCATGTGTGAGACTTTTTGGGAGCCTAGCCGCATACAGGACCCCGAAACCTAAGCACCGCCTTGAGGCTTTCTAAGGGAGTAATTTTTGATTTCACTCCTCACTACCTATCATAGTTTCGAAGGCCATAAAATGCCAAGATAGCACAAACTCCCCCAAATGACTACATTTTGGAAAGTAGACACCCCAAGCTATTTGCTGATAGACATGTTGAGTCTATGGGATATTTTATATTTTGCCAAAAGTTGCGGGAAAATGAATTTTTTTTTGTTTTTTTTTTGCACAAAGTTGTCACTAAATGATATATTGCTCAAACATGCCATGGGCATGTGTGGAATGAAACCCCAAAATACATTCTGCTACTTCTCCTGAGTACAGGGATACCACATGTGTGAGACTTTTTGGTAGCCTAACCATGTACAGGACCACGAAAAACCAATTGTGACAGACTCACCCGGGATAGAGGCTTTTGGAGGGGACTGAATGCAAGCCTCTTGCCGACCGATTATGGGCCCTGGCATTTGGGAGAACAGTGCTGTGAGCTGTATGCCTGGGGACTCTTGAGGTGGTATTACTGTGGATTCGGGTCCTGATCCCCCAGGACACACAGACTCTGGGGATCCTGTGTATGCCATATGGGAAATGGTGACATGGAGGGTATGTCTTGGATTGCTTAAAATGGGACAGTAATATTTATCCCCAATATCTCCATATATATGTAAAGACTATTATTGGTTTGTTTGATTCTGAACTCAACATGTTAATTGAGTGAGCTGATCACATTAGCCTCCAGGACTGGCTAGGAGGCGAACAGTCTACTTCTACTATAGTTGTTGATGACTAGGCTGAGGAGGGGGGGGGAACACTGTTTGCACTGTTAATTGTAATTAGCTCCTGATATTGTGAAAATGTCCTGTGGTTGTACTTATGATAATGTATAATGTACTGTGTGAAGCTCGGTGACCACAAGTCTGGGCAAAAGGTCATGTTAGATAATTAGCTCATGTTAATTAGGTTAGGTTTTAGTCATCCTGCTGTATATATTTGTGTGAGATCTCAAATAAAGAGTTAATCCATTTACATCCTTAGAAATCCTGAAGGCGGTGATTAGTTTTCGGGTCCTGTATGCAGCTAGGCTCCCAAAAAGTCTCACACATGAGGTATCCCCGTACTCAGGAGAAAAAGCAGAATGCATTTTGGGGTGTAATTCCATATATAACCATGCCATGTTTGAACAATATATCATTTAGTGACAATACAAACAAAAAAAAGTGTAATTTTCCCAAAACTTCTGACAAAATATAAAATATTCTATGGACTCAACATGCCTATCAGCAAAAAGCTTGGGGTGTCTACTTTCCAAAAAGGGGTCATGGGGGGGGGGTTGAACTGTCCTGGCATGTTATGCACAAGCTTATGTCACACATCACCCACTCTTCAAACCACTTGAAGACAAAGCCCTTTCTGACACTTTTTGTTTACATGAAAAAATATATTTTTTGCAAGAAAATTGCTTTGAACCCCCACACATTATATATTTTTAAAATAAAAGGCACTACAGATTAAAATGATGGGTGTTGCAATTTTTTTTTTTTCACACAGTATTTGCACAGCGATCTTTAAAACGCAATTTTTTTGGAAAAAACACACTTTTTTAATCTTAATGTACTAAAACACACTATATTGCCCAAATGTTTGATGAAATAAAAAAGATGATCTTATGCTGAGTACATGGATACTAAACTTGACATGCTTTAAAATTGCGCACAAACGTGCAGGGGCGACAAACTACATACATTTTTAAAAGCATTTAAAAGCCTTTAAAGGTTACCATTTTAGATTTTACAGAGGAGGTCTACTGCTAAAATTACTGCCCTCGATCTGACCTTCGCTGTGATACCTCACATGCATAGTGCAACTGCTGTTTACAAATGACACCAGACCAACGCTTGCGTTCACCTTTGCGCGTGTCACGGGGGACAGGGGTGCTTTTTTTTATGATTTATTATGCTTTTTTATAATGTTTTTAAACTGTTCCTTTCATTATTTTTTTTTTTTTTTAATCATTTTTATTCTTATCTCAAGGAATGTGAATATACCTTATGATAGCCATAGGTAGTGACAGGTACCCTTTTTTTGAAAAACTTGGGGTCTATTAGACCCTATATCTCTCCTCTGCCCTCAAAGCATCTGACCACACCAAGATCGGTGTGATAAAATGCTTTGCCAATTTCCCAATGGTGCTGTTTATATCCAGCGAAACCGAAGTCATAAAACTTTGCTAAGCAAGTGATGGATAACAATAAAACAAAGTAGCATTACAGTATAACAGTTATGCCTTGTACACAAGATAGGATTTTCAGATGGAAAATGTGTGATAGGACCTTGTTGTTGGAAATTCCGACCGTGTGTAGGCTCCATCACACATTTTCCATAGAAATTTCCGACACACAAAGTTTGAGAGCTTGCTATAAAATTTTCTGGCAACAAATTCCGTTGTCGGAAATTCCGATCGTGTGTACACAATTCCGACGCACAAAGTGCCACGCATGCTCGGAATCAAGCAGAAGAGCAGCACTGGCTATTGAATTTCATTTTTCTTGGCTCGTCGTATGTGTTGTACGTCACTGCATTCTTGACGTTTGGAATTTCCGACCAACTTTGTGTGACCGTATGTATGCAAGACAAGTTCGAGCCAACGTCCGTCGGAAAAAATCCATGGATTTTGTTGTCTGAATGTCCGAACAATGTCCGACCGTGTGTACAGGGCATAAGAATTACCATACCTGCAAAGCAAATACAATAAAACACAGTAAAAATAAAACATTTAACGCAATCTGTGCCTAAAAAATATATTATATAAATAATAAAGTGCAGCGCTGCACTTTATTATTTATACTATGATTTGACTTGGTTTGTTTGTGTGCTAGCTGCTTTAGTCACATTTGTGTTTTGTTTTGGTTTTGGGTAGCGCAGCATTTTTCTTTATTTTTCCTAAAAAATATATGCTGAAGCATGGGGGCATCCGCCCCTAATGTTAGGAGCAAACCGCTTCTCCACCCCTGCCCCCATGCTTCGGCATATATGCTCTTTTTTTAACTGTGGTGGTGAAATCACCTCTGACAACGCTGGAGTCACGGCTATGTATCGTGGGAGCAACCGCTGTTGCTGTTAAGATAAATAAACCCGTACTGCAGCTGAATGGCGTACCTGCTAAGCAAATGATGGTTAACAATAAAACAAACATTACAGTATAACATACCATACCTGAAAAGAAAATACAATAAAACATAGTAAAAATAAAACAGGGAGGACGATCGATATAGAACAATAGTGAGCGAACAGTAGAGCGAAGAGCGGACAGTAGAAAGCAAACATAAGAGAGAGAGCAATAGAGAGAGAGAGAAGAAAAATACAACCACAACTATTTTTGGCTTTTTTATTTTTTATTTTTTTTGTGTGTTTTTTTTTTTTACTTTTATAAAAAATGTAAAAAACTATAAACTGAATGTTGCAGATTAGGGTCTCTCAAAATGTGATGGCCATCACATCTTTTGAGACCCCGAGACCCTGTGTACATGTGCCTATGACTATGTGGTGCTGTACCCTACGCTAATACTCAGCTAGTGTGTGATAGCATTCGAAACAGTCACCAATGCAAAGACCAGGCTGGTCAGGACAGGAGGGACAATAAAAGCGGGTGTGATGCCTAAATCCGTGCTTTCTACAGACACGACATCTTCTTTAGGGTGTTCTTTGGGTAGGGCTACCAGAGAGGACATGCGGAGAATGCCTCTCATGCAGCCGGCTTACTGCATTTGCATTTGCGGAAGTTTAGCCAGAGCACCGTCTGGAAACAGAAGGGCTCTGATCTCTTCCTGGAATTTAAAGAAGGATCCAGCTCATCCTGAAGCTTTGTATAGCACAAAAGCATTTAGCAAAGCCAATTGAAATAAATAGACACTATTTTGTACTAGCGTCTGGCCTTACGGGCAATTAGGTTCAGCGCCAACAACTGGTCGTTGAGGTCTACCCCCCCATATTAAGGTCATGTTCTTGGACACAGAGGGGTTTCTCCACAACACCAGTCGCTGTAGGAATTTGGACAGTCCTGTCTGCGTGAAGGGAGGACAGAATAAAAACATTCTTTTTATCCCTCCACTTCACAGCGAGCAAATTATTACATCTCAAGCAGGCTCTCTCCCCCAGCCTAAAATGGGAATCTACAAGTCATTGGGGTAAGTCCCAGCGATTAGATTTCACAGTGCCACATGTGCCAATTTGATGATCAAACAAGTGACTAAAAAGTGGCACGCTTGTGTAATAATCATCCACATACAAGTGGTACCCCTTTCCAAATAAGGGTGACACCAAGTCCCACACAATCTTAGAACTCCCTATGTAGTCAGGGCAGTTCTCCGGCTCTATGTAACTATCTCTTCCCTCTTAAACCATAAAACTATATGTATAGCCTGTGGCCCTTTCACAGAGCTTATACATCTTGACCCTGTATCTGGCATGTTTGCTGGGAAGATACTGTTTGAATGACAAGCGACCAGAAAACTTAATCAGGGACTCATTAACACAGACAACTTGATGGGGAGTAAACAAGGCTGCAAAATGTTGGTGGTTTATGAGGGGCCGAATTTTGTAGAGCCGATCAAATTCAGGGTCACTCCGAGGACGACAGAGCTCATTATCATGGAAATGCATGAATCGCAAGATCTGCTCGTATCGTGTCCTGGTCACTGAGGCAGAGAACACGGGCATATGGTGAATTGGGTCAGTGGACCAATATGACTGCAACTCACTCTTTTTAGTTATGCCCATGAGGAGGGCTAGGCCCAGGAAGGTCTTAAATTTGGAGACCGTAATTGGTCTCCAATCTCTGGCAAGGGTCAGCTGGGGATTAGCGGTGATGAATTGACCAGCATATAAATTGCTTTGGTCCAGAATAGATCTATAGAGATCTTCGGTGAAAAACAGTGAATAAAAATCAAGTGATGTAAAATCAACAGTTTCCACCTGAATTCCGGGTTGGCCGTGAATGGGGGAAGTACGGGTGCTGCAGAAGTGGTGGGTTCCCAATGAGGATTGGCGAATGCAGCGGTAAGGGCATTATGGGCTGGATGGGCCTGTGTTTGTCTTCTTGGTGGCAGCAGGACACTACTCATGCTTGCCACCTCGCCAGCTCGAACTGCACTTATGGGACTCGCCACATCACCAAGTGTTACTGCAGTGCTGGATGTACGACCAGGATGTACTAGACTGCTGGTGCTTGCCAGTTAACCAGAAGGAATAGCAGCGCTAGTACTGGCTCTCTGCTCCATACGGGGGACCTTGCGGTTCTTGCACCTCAACGACAGCAGAAGAAGATCGGGGTCTGGTATGCCTGACCTGTTCAGGGACCACAACTCCATCATCAGAGCTATCTGTCAGGGTGCCACTGCTGTCTACAGGTTCTTATTCTGAGCCTGAATCTGACAGATGAGTGACTTCCTCTTCACTATCTGTCATGCTCAGAAACATGTAGGCCTCTTCACTAGTGTACCTTTGATTTGACATTTTGGTCTCTAAATTTACTGGTACACTAGTGAGAATCACAGGTAAAAAAGCTCCTGACTGTTAGTGACTGATTCAAATGCTACCAAAAAAACTGTAATGCCCTGTACACATGATCGGACATTGATCGGACATTCCGACAACAAAATCCATGGATTTTTTCCGACAGATGTTGGCTCAAACTTGTCTTGCATACACACGGTCACACAAAGTTGTCGGAAAATTTGATCGTTCTGAACGCGCTGACGTAAAACGTACGTCGGGACTATAAACGGGGCAGTAGCCAATAGCTTTCGTTTCTTAATTTATTCTAAGCATGCAAGGCACTTTGTGCGTCAGATTTGTACACACAATCGGAATTTCCGACAACGGATTTTGTTGTCGGAAAATTTTACAGCAAGCTCTCAAACTTTGTGTGTCGGAAATTCCTATGGAAAATGTGTGATGGAGCCTACACACGGTCGGAATTTCCGACAACAAGGTCCTATCACACATTTTTCATTGGAAAATCCTATCGTGTGTACAGGGCATTAGCGTTCGCAGGGATCAGGCCTGACTCTGCGAACACTGCAGTTATGTGTGTTGTGTTTTGTAAGTGACAGTGATCGATTGATACTGCACTTGGGTGGGCGGGGCTAGGCTGTGCGGAGGGGCTAAACGCAGGTGCTAGCAGGTATCTGGGCTGATCCCGCTAACACTGTGTTTTTGGAAACCCTAAACTTGAGGATGCTAGTAGAGATCTGATCAGATCAGATATCGATCCGTTCAGACACTATACTACTAAGGGAGGCGTATGGTGCGTGAGTGGGTGTTTGCGGTACTTGCACTGATCTGACGCTAATATGTATGGAAAATGTGCAGCGCTAAGCAAATAATGATCAATATCAAAAATAAAATTGACATATGAAAAAAAAGAAATATAAATAATGACACGAGTTCTGTGAGAATTAATGTCCAAGGTGTAAATAGAAAAAAAAAAAAGGGGGACACAGAAAAGTCCCAAATGTATTCCAAAAGGGTGACGTTCAAAACATAAATGGGAGACAGTCACAGAACTCCTGAGTGACCATCCAAAATGTGACAGAGGTAACATAGATGATCCACCACCAAAAGCACCAGTCGCTTACAAGAAAGGATAGACTCATACAGGTGTGCACCTAATGGATCAAACAGGCTTTACAGGATGACCAGGGAATTCAGGCTCACTAAGTGGATATGGTCTTCAGGCAAACACTCCAAAACGATGGGTAAAGCAGGTAAACCAAATGGGCAAATAAGCCCAACCATAAAGAGAAAATAGAGGAAGAACAGGGCACATAGCATAATTCCGTAAGGAATATTTATTGTTGTAAACATAAGAGTTGCACTTACATTTTCCAGAATAAAAACAAGCGCTTCAAAATAGACAGTAACCAGGGGATCAGAGTAACAGACGCGTTTCACCTAAATAGGCATCATCTGGGGTGCTGTTCCATGGTAGTTACTGCCTTTATATAGATATATTAACCTCCACATAATGAACAGCAGCTCTTTCACCAATTGCTGACACTTCTGAGGTCACTTCCTGTTTTGGGCAAGATGGCACCGCCATGTGTGTTTCAAGCCTCATTCTGAAACACAGGAAGTTGATCCAGATGGTTAACAGGTCATTTCCGGTTAGAAAATGGCTCTGACATGTGTGTTGCAAGCCTCATTCTGAAATGATGAAACAGGAAGTGGCCCAATATCTCAAAGAAAACCGATCTGAATATACCACATAGATGGTAATATAAGCGCTGACACTAACACATACCCGTATAAGCAGCCAGGTGGAGTGACATCAAAAATAAAAAACAATCTTAATTAGTGAACATATTGTGAGATAGAAACAAAATTTTAAAAAATTAAAAAGTTAAAATTAAAAAAAAACAAATTGCAGTATAATAATAACCAAAACAATAGCATCCATTGTAAAAGGGACGCAAATAGTTCAATATGTGAATTGAGTAATTTAAACGAAAATAAAGAATATTAATGAACACTATTCTATAGAAATTACTTCTATTAAGAAATATAGAAAGTTGAATGGAAATAATATATCTCAGAGCTGTTGTGCAGAATGGTGACCCATATTAATTTATAAACAGTACAGTCATATTTACTATGTCGTATAAAATACTGTAAATATGAGCAAAACCTAAAAAATTGTTAATTATTTTACAAATACGTAATAAAAATAGGGGTAATAAAATCAACTGAATAAAACATGAGAAAAATAAAAATAGGAAAATAAAGAAATGCAAAAATAGCAATTGCACCATAAGTCTTGTTAGTGACGTTAGACCTAAATTCTGAACTCTTACGTCTCCCACATGAATTGTGTTTACAAACCACACATTTTTTACAGGGAAAGTATGGTTGGTTACTTTCCCTGTAAAAAATGTGTGGTTTGTAAACACAATTCATGTGGGAGATGTAAGAGTTCAGAATTTAGGTCTAACGTCACTAACAAGACTTATTCTGTACTTGTGCAACTACACACGTTGTTTATATGATCACCTGCCCTTGCGGAAAACAGTATGTGGGACGTACTATTTGTTCCTTTTCCGTAAGGGTAGGTGAACATATTGCCAGGATTAAGGCTGGTGATATTAAACACAATTTGCCTAGGCACTATCGAAAACATCACAACCAAGACCCCAGTGGTTTCCAATTTGTCATTATTGACAAATATACCCCCCATGGAGAGGGGGTGCTATGACCAGGGGTGTCTTGCATCTAGAAACTTACGGGATATACCAGCTACAGACTCATTCCCCTCTTGGCTTAAATAGAGTGGGATATTAATGCTTTTATTAATCAAGACTAACACATGTTTTATTGGGTTGGCATACCTAGGTGCAATTGATATTTTTCCATTTCTTTATTTTCCTATTTTTATTTTTCTCATGTTTTATTCAGTTGATTTTATTACCCCTATTTTATTACGTATTTGTAAAATCATTATTAACATTTTTTTAGGTTTTGTTCATATTTACAGTATTTTTATACGACATAATAAATATGACTGTACTGTTTATAAATTAATATGGGCCACCATTCTGCAAAACAGCTCTGAGATATATTATTTCCAATCAACTTTCTATATTTCTTAATAGAAGTAATTTCTATAGAATATTGTTCATTAATATTCTTTATTTTCGTTTAAATCACTCAATTCACATATTGAACTATTTGCGTCCCTTCTAAAATGGATGCTATTGTTTCGGTTATTACTATACTGCAATTTGTTTTTTTAATTTTAATTTTTTAATTTTTTTTTAATTTTGTTTCTATCTCACAATATGTTCACTAATTAAGATTGTTTTTTATTTTTGCTGTCACTCCCCCTGGCTGCTTATATGGTTAAGTGTTATTGTCAGTAGGGATGAGCCGAACACCCCCCTGTTCGGTTCGCACCAGAACATGCGAACAGGAAAAAAGTTCGTTCGAACATGCGAACACCGTTAAAGTCTATGGGACACGAACATGAATAATCAAAAGTGCTAATTTTAAAGGCTTATATTTCCTTTATTTAATTGCTTCTTCTTTCTTCTATCTTCCTTCATCTTCTGGTTCTTCTGGTTCTTCTGGCTCTTCTGGTTCTTCTGGTTCTTCTGGTTCTTCCTCCGGCGTTCTCGTCCAGCATCTCCTCCGCGGCGTCTTCTGTCTTCTTCTCCTCGGGCCGCTCCGCACCCATGGCATGGGGGGGAGGCTCCCGCTCTTCTCTTCTTCTCTTCTTCTTTTCTTCTCTTCTTCTCTTCTTCATTTTCTTCTCCGGGCCGCTCCGCAATCCATGCTGGCATGGAGGGAGGCTCCCGCTGTGTGACGGCGCTCCTCGTCTGACAGTTCTTAAATAACGGGGGGGGGGCCACCCGGTGACCCCGCCCCCCTCTGACGCACGGTGACTTGACGGGACTTCCCTGTGGCATTCCCCGTGACGTCACAGGGAAGTCCCGTCAAGTCACCGTGCGTCAGAGGGGGGCGGGGTCACCGGGTGGCCCCGCCCCCCCCGTTATTTAAGAACTGTCAGACGAGGAGCGCCGTCACACAGCGGGAGCCTCCCTCCATGCCAGCATGGATTGCGGAGCGGCCCAGAGAAGAAAATGAAGAAGAGAAGAAGAGAAGAAGAGAAGAAAAGAAGAAGAGAAGAAGAGCGGGAGCCTCCCCCCCATGCCATGGGTGCGGAGCGGCCCGAGGAGAAGAAGATAGAAGACGCCGCGGAGGAGATGCTGGACGAGAACGCCGGAGGAAGAACCAGAAGAGCCAGAAGAGCCAGAAGAACCAGAAGAACCAGAAGATGAAGGAAGATAGAAGAAGCATTTAAATAAAGGAATTGTCAAAAACTGTCTCTTGTCATTTTTAACATTTTTGACACTTTTTTCGTGAAATGGTAGGGGTACTTATGTACCCCCTTACCATTTCACACAGGGGGGGGCCGGGATCTGGGGGTCACCTTGTTAAAGGGGGCTTCCAGATTCCGATAAGCCCCCCACCCGCAGACCCCCACAACCACCGGCCAGGGTTGTGGGGATGAGGCCCTTGTCCTCATCAACATGGGGACAAGGTGTTTTGGGGGGCTACCCCAAAGCACCCTCCCAATGTTGAGGGCATGTGGCCTGGTACGGTTCAGGAGGGAGGGGGGGCCGCACTCTCGTCCCCCCCTCTTTTCCTGCGGCCTGCCAGGTTGCGTGCTCGGATAAGGGTCTGGTATGGATTTTTGGGGGGACCCCACGCCGTTTTTTTTTTTGGCGCGGGGTTCCCCTTAAAATCCATACCAGACCTGAAGGGTCTGGTATGGAATTTAGGGGGAACCCCACGTCATTTTTTTTTTTTAATTTTGGCCGGGGTTCCCCTTAATATCCATACCAGACCTGAAGGGCCTGGTATGGAATTTAGGGGGACCCCCACGTCATTTTTTTTTTTTAATTTTGGTTCGGGGTTCCCCTTTGGGGAATTCCCATGCCGTTTTTATCAATGAACTTCTATGTGTATTGTCGGCAATGCAATAGCCGCGGGTAGTTTTAAATGAGTTTTTTCCTTCAAAATGTCATTTTGCTGTCAGACTGTTCTAAACACAGGAAACATGCGCCCCTTTACAGGCACACTATAGACACCCCCCAGGTACGAAATTTAAAGGGATATTACACTTTTATTGATTGACTTTAAGTATTATTAAAATCACTGCTCCTGAAAAAACGGCCGTTTTTAAAACTTTTTTTTGCATTGATCCATGTCCCCTGGGGCAGGACCCAGGTCCCCAAACACTTTTTATGACAATAACTTGCATATTAGCCTTTAAAATTAGCACTTTTGATTTCTCCCATAGACTTTTAAAGGGTGTTCCGCGGCATTCGAATTTGCCACGAACACCCCAAATTGTTCGCTGTTCGGTGAACTTGCGAACAGCCAATGTTCGAGTCGAACATGAGTTCGACTCGAACTTGAAGCTCATCCCTAATTGTCAGTACTTATATTACCATCTATGTGGTATATTCAGATCGGTTTTCTTTGTGATATTGGGCCACTTCCTGTTTCATCATTTCAGAATGAGGCTTGCAACACACGTCAGAGCCATTTTCTAACCGGAAATGACATGTTAACCATCTGGATCCACTTCCTGTGTTTTAGAATGAGGCTTGAAACACACACGGCGGCGGCGCCATCTTGCCCAAAACAGGAAGTGACCTCAGAAGTGTCAGCAATTGGTGTCAGAGCTGTTGTTCATTATGGGGGGCTCATATATCTATATAAAGGCAATAACCACCATGGAACAGCACCCCAGATGATGCCTATTTAGGCGAAACGCATCGGGTTGTTACACTGATCCCCTGGTTACTGTCTATTTTGAAGCACTTGTTTTTATTCTGGAAAATTTAAGTACAACTCTTATGTTTACAACAATAAATATTCCTTATGGAATTACACTATGTGCCCTGTTCTTCCTCTCTTTTCTCTTTATGGTTGGGCTTATTTGCCCATTCGGTTTACCTGCTTTATCCATCCTTTTGGAGTGTTTGCCTGAAGACCGTATCCACTTAGTGAGCCTGAATTCCCTGGTTCCCTGGTCATCCTGTAAAGCCTGTTTGAGTCTATCCTTTCTGGTAAGCGACTGGTGCTTGTGGTGGTGGATCATCTTTGTTACCTCTGTCACATTTTGGATGTTCACTCAGGAGTTCTGTGACTGTCACCCATTTATGTTTTGAACTTCACCCTTTTGGAATACATTTGGGACTTTTCTGTGTCCCCCCTTTTTTATTTTTTTCTATTTACACCTTGGACATTAATTCTCACAGAACACGTGTCACTATTTATATTTTGCTGGCTGCTATTGTGTAGACAGTGCGGTATATTTTGTTATTTACTGATCTGACGCTGCCTAGGGCGACGTAGACCCTATCTGATGCTAAAACCTAACTTTGATCAAACACCGTTTGATCAGGGTGTTAAACCTTTATTGGGTAAAAGACAGCGGGTGCCCTGATGCTATAAAAAATAAACTAGCTAAACTGTGACACTTATACTTTGATCACAGATGACAGGGGGTAATCAAGGGGTTAAACCTTTATTGGGGGGGTTGGGGGGTCCCTAGACCTATCTAAGCCTAATACTAATTACCCTAACACTGATTAGTGTCACTAATGACACCAGTACAATGATCAAAAAAAAAATCTGAACGCTGCACTGGGTGACACAGTGACAGGTGGTGAAAGGGTTAACTGGGGGGTGATCAGGGGGTGAATTGTGTGTCTACATGACCTGGTGTCAGTGTAGTGTTGTGCAACTCACTCTGTGATATCTTCTCGCCTCTTGGTCTGGAACGAAAAGACCGACACGAGGAGAGATGACATCACTTCCCCTGTCAGTATTTACACTTACACGACAGGGGAAGGATCTCATTCGTCAGGACCGATCACCAGGTCCAGGCCAGATTTCATTAGACTGGGCCTGAGGATTGATCGGTTCCTGATCGAATCTGATCGTCGTGGCTGGCGGGGGGGGCCGAGGTAGCATGACGACAATTCGCCTGCCTGTGCCATTCTGCCGCAGTATAACTGCGGTAGATGGTCAGCAATCTGTTAATTGAATGTGCAAACTGGTGCACATTGAAGCGCAAATAACGATAATAAATACCCGCATATGTAAACTGCAACTGGCGCTAGGGTAACTGCGGTTTTCTCATTGATAATAGCGCACACCCAGTACAATTGGTTAATTTCATCTCATTGGATGTGTCTTGTTAGGCAATTAGTAGGTGTACTCAGTTAATTAACCCTTTTGATGCTAATCTCATTCCTATCACTTCTAATAGATCTTTGAAATGTGATTTTTCTTTTTTTACCCAAATCTTTCAATACATTACAAAGAACAGAGAAGTGTTTCTAAACCCAATAAATTAATATTTTCAGATCTTGATCTTTAACCGCTTGCCAACCAGCTGGCGTCATTATACTGCGGCAGGTTGGCACGATCCTACGAAACGTCGTAGCTATACCTCAGCTTGCGGGATAGCGGGCGCATGCGTACCCGCTGCACAGCAGGGGTGCCAATGCTCGTGGCTGACAGTCGCGATGACCGCCAGCCATGAGCGATCCCCAGCACGAGGTACAAAACATGGAAGTGTGTGTGTAAACACACGAATCCGTGTTTTGTTCTGAGAGGAATGACTATTAACTAGGAACCACGATCTGTCACTTCCTCTAGTCAGTCCACTCCCCCTTCAGTTAGAATCACCTCCCAGGGAACATAGTTAATCCCTTGATTGCCCCTAGTGTTAACCCCTTCACTGCCAGTGACATTTTCACAGTAATCAATCCATTTTTATAGCACTGATCGCTGTATAAATGCCAAAATCGCTGTATAAGTCCCAAAAATGTGTCAAAATTGTCCGATGTGTCCGCCATAATGTCGCAGTCATGATAAAAATCGCAGATCGCCGCCATTACTAGTAAAAAAAAATAATTATAAAAATGCTATAAATCTATCCCCTATTTTGTAGACGCTATAACTTTTGCGCAAACCAATCAATATACGCTTATTGCATTTTTTTTTATCAAAAATATGTAGAAGAATACATATCGGCCTAAACTGAGAAAAAAGTTGCTTTTTTTTTTAAAAAACTGGGGATATTTATTACAGCAAAAAGTACAAAATATTGTTTTTTTTTTTTTTTCAAAATTGCCGCTCTTTTTTTATTTATAGCGCAAAAAATAAAATATAAAACCACAGAGGCAATCAAATACCACCAAAAGAAAGCTCTATTTGTGGGAAAAAAAGGACGTAAAATTTTGTTTTGCTGCAATGTCGCATGACCGCGCAATTGTCAGTTAAAGCGGCGCAGTGCCGAATCGCAAAAAATGGCCCGGTCTTTCTGCAGCCAAATCATCTGGGGCTGAAGTGGTTAAAGGTGACCATACACTGCAATCAGTTAGATCTTAAATACATTAGATTTAGTGCAAGAGCCTGTTTGATTTCCTATATTTTGAATTAAGTACGTCTTCCTATTACCTATTTTGCCTAAATATCGAGTTGTACAGAGATTGGCCAATCAGATTGCATAGTGCCAAATTTGGAATGTAGATGTGCCATGACCCACATGACCCACTTGTATTTTCCTAAGGATAGTTCTTGGCCATTATATAAGGCACATGAAAAAACATCTTTTTTAAAGACATGCTAGAGTGATCAGGAATCTTCAAACTACGGCTCTTCAGCTGTTGCGGAATTACACATTCCATGAGGAATTGCAAAACTCTGACATTCACAGACATGGCTAGGCATGATGGGAATTGTAGTTCCTGAACAACTGGAGAGCCGTAGTTTGAAGATCCCTGTGCTAGACCATCATTATGCCTCCATAATTGGGAGGATAGATTAGATAGATAGATTAGATTGATTAGATTGATAGACACACACTGAAGCAGAAAGCAATATACATTGGCCCAGAAATGAATCTGTACACAGGAAGTACGTGTGTGTTTTGAGGCCAAATCATTTAGACATACATGCATGACCCACACAAAAACCACCACATCTAAAAATAAATAAAAAAATTATCTTAATATGCAAACAGGGATTATCTCTTCCTTGGAGAACAGTGAGCAGGGCATGGTGGTGGGAAGAAATTAGCCGCAGTACAATCAACTTCCTGGAGGGGCGTTATGTCATTCCTGTGTGCTGGTGTCATAAATCAGATGTGACCAGAACTGCGTGGAATGCACAGAGAGAACCAAACATATGTAGATGAAGAAGTAATTTATTAAGATACGTGCATACAAATAAACGCAACACCAATATCAAACAGTGTAAATAAACCAACAACCAAACAGTGACCCACACAGAACAACAACCTAACAAGCATATACAGCAAAAGGGGATACCAGAATCGTAGTCTTAGCCAGTCCAGGGTTATAAACAGGAGATCAGCAGATGGGGGCATGGAGAAAGACAGACAGGGGGAAGGTGGAAGGGATCAGGCTGCAGGGTAGGGGAACAGGAATACAGGATAACAGGATGGACAGGAACAGGTACAAATACAGGTTCAGGTTTTCAGATTCACAGGATACAGGTCAGGGCTCAAGGACAATACCAAGGCAAGGATGTGTGAGTTTGCTGGGTATTTATACCATTTCCTGCAATCAGGCTCAGGTGATGCCTGACTGCAGGAGGTGATATCAGCTCCATACTGCCAGCATCCACCCACTGGTAGACGCCAGTACTGCGGCCCAAAGATCACATAACTCCAGCAGAAGAAAGCTCTCCTGACAGGTCCAAACTGCCAGGAGACACCTGCTGTGGACATCAGTACTGCACGCCAAATGTCAGATAGTATTACCAGTGGGTGGAACCTTTCCTGACAGTACTCCCTCAAAGGAGTGACCTCCGGACACTCCAACTAGCTGCTGCTAGGGAAAGTCCATGGCATCAAACCGGGCAGCGGACAGAGTCACATCAGGCTGGGCATAAGGAAGTTCCATGACTTTTAACCAGGCAATGGACAGAGGCACCTCAGGCTGGGCAGTGACACATTTAACTGGGCAGCGAGCAGAGGTACATCAAGCCAGGCAATGGGTCACATCGAGCTCGGCAGCAGGCTGGGCAATAGTTACATCAAACTGGATAGCAGGCAGAGGAACCTCAAGCTGAGTAGCAGGCACATTGAGCTGGGCAGCAGGCACATTGAGCTGGGCAGCAGGCAGATTGAGCTGGGCAGCAGGCACATCGAGCTGGGAAGCAGGCACGGGCACATCAAGCTGGGCTGCAGCCACAGGCACATCATGCTGGGCAGCAGACAGAGGCACATCAGGCTGGGCAGCAGACAGGGGCACATCAGGTTGGGCAGCAGACAGGGACACATCAGGCTGGGCAGCAGACAGGGACACATCAGGCTGGGCAGCAGACAGGGACACATCAGGCTGGGCAGCAGACAGGGACACATCCAGCTGGGCTCCGGGTCAGCTGGCAGGGCAGCAAGCTTTGGGTAATCTGGCAGGGCAGCAGGCTCTGGGTCGCATGGCAGGACAGCAGGCTCCACAGGCTGGGAAACAGGCACTGGAACCTCAGACCAGGAAACGGGAAAAAGGCACAGGAACCTCAGACCAGGAAACAGGCACCAAAACCTCAGACCGACCGGGAAACTGGCACCAGAACCTCAGACTGGGAAAAAGGCACCAGAACTTCAGATCAGGGAATCAGGCACTGGGATCTCAGACCGGGAAAAAGGCAACGGAACCTCAAACCGGGAAACGGCACCAGGACCTCAGAACAGGAAACAGGCACCAGAACCGCAGAACGGGAAAAAGGCAGTGGAACCTCAGACCGGGAAAAAGGCAGTGGAACCTCAGACCGGGAAACAGGCACCGGAACCTCAGACAGGGAAACAGGCACCAGAACCTCAGACCAGGAAACAGGCACCGGGTCCTAAGACTGGGAAATGGGAAAAAGGCACCAGAACCTCAGACCGGGAAAAAGTCAATAGAAACCTCAGAACAGGAAACAGGCACTAGAACCTCAGACCATGAAACAGGCACCGGAACCTCAGATCGTGAAAAAGGCACTGGAACCTCAGACCGGGAAAAAGGCCCCGGAACCTAAGACCGGGAAACAGGCACCAGAACCTCAGACCAGGAAACAGGCACCGGAACCTAAGACCAGGAAATTAAAAAAAAGGCACCAGAACCTCAGACCGGGAAACAGGCACTGGAACCTTGGACCAGGAAACAGGCACTGGAACCTCAGACCAGGAAACAGGCACCAGAACCTCAGACCAGGAAATGGGAAACAGGCACCAGAACCTGAGATCAGGAAACCGGCATCAGAACCTGAGACCGGGAAACAGGCACCGGAACCTCAGACCGGGAAACAGGCACCGGAACTTCAGACCAGGAAATGGGAAAGAGGCACCAGAACCTCAGACCGGGAAACTGGCACCAGAACCTGAGACCGGGAAACAGGCACCGGAATCTCAGACCGGGAAACAGGCATCGGAATCTCAGACCGGGAAACAGGCATCAGAACCTCAGGCCGGGAAACAGGCACCGAAACCTAAGACCGGGAAACAGGCACCAGAACCTCGAACTGGGAAACAGGCACTGGAACCTCGGACCAGGAAACAGGAACTGCAACGTCAAACTGGGAAACAGGCACTGGAACCTAAGACCGGGAAATGGGAAAAAAGGCACCAGAACCTCAGACCGGGAAACAAGCACCGGAACCTTGGACCAGGAAACAGGCACTGGAACCTCAGACTGGGAAACATGCACCAGAACCTCAGACCAGGAAATGGGAAACAGGCACCGGAACCTCAGACCGGGAAACAGGCACCGGAACCTCAGACCGGGAAACAGGCATCAGATCCTCAGGCCGGGAAATGGGCACCGAAACCTCAGACCGGGAAATAGGCGCCGGAACCTCAGACTGGGAAACAGGCAATGGAACCTCAGATCGGGAAATGGGCACCAGGACTTCAGACCAGGAAACAGGTACCAGAACCTCGAACTGGGAAACAGGCACTGGAACCTCGCACCGGGAAACAGGAACTGCAACGTCAAACTCGGAAACAGGCACCAGAACTTCAGACCGGGAAACAGGCACCGGAACCTCAGACCGGGAAAAAGGCACAGGAACCTAAAACGGGGAAACAGGCACCGGAACTTTAGACCAGGAAAAAGGCACCATAACCTCAGATCGGTAAATGGGAAACAGGTACCAGAACCTCCGACCATGAAAAAGGCACCAGAACCCCGGACCGGGAAAAACACACTGGTATCTCAGATTGGGAAACAGGCACCAGAACCTCAGAACGGGAAACAGGCACCGGAACCTTAGACCGGGAGACAGGCACCGGAACCTTAGACCGGGAGACAGGCACCGGAAAATCAGATCATGAAACAGGCAATGGAACCTAAGAATGGGAAATGGGAAAAAGGCACCAGAACCTCAGACCGGGAAAAAGGCACCAAAACCCCGGACCAGGAAACAGGCACTGGAACCTCAGACTGGGAAAAAGGCACCAGAACCTCAGACCATAAAACAGGCACTGGAACCTCAGTCCGGGAAACAGGCACTGGAACCTCAGACCAGGAAACAGGCACCGGAACCTCAGACCGGGAAAAGGGACTGGAACCTAAGACAGGGAAACAGTCACCGGAACCTCAGACCAGGAAACAGGCACCAGAACCTCAGACCGGGAAATGGTAAAAAGGCACCAGAACCTCTGACCGGGAAACAGGCACTGGAACCTCGGACCAGGAAACAGGCACTGGAACTTCAGACATGGAAAAAGGCACCGGATCCTCAGACCGGGAAATGGTAAAAAGGCACCAGAACCTCAGACCAGGAAACAGGCATTGGAATCTCAGACCGGGAAACAGGCAATGGAACCTCGGACCAGGAAACAGGCACTGGAACATCAAACTGGGAAACAGGCACGGAACCTCAGACCGAGAAATGAGTAACAGACACTGGAACCTCAAACTGGGAAACAGGTACTGGAACCTCCAACTGGGGCACAGGCACTGGAACCTCCAACCGGGAAAAAGGCCCCGGAACCTCGAACCGGGAAACGGGCATCAGAACCTCAGACCGGGAAACAGGCACAGGAACCTCAGACTGGGAAACAGGCATCAGAACCTCAGACCGGGAAACAGGCACTGGAACCTTAGGCCGGGAAACAGGCACCAAAACCTAGGATCAGGAAACAGGCACGGAACCTCAGACCGGGAAATGGGAAAAAGGCACCAGAACCTCAGACCGGGAAACAGGCACCAGAACCTCAGACCAGGAAACAGGCACCAGAACCTCAGAACTGGAAACAGGCAACCGAACCTTAGACTGGGAAACAGACACTGGAACATCAAATCGGGAAACAGGCACCGGAACCTTAGACCGGGAAACAGGCACCGGAAAATCAGATCATGAAACAGGCAATGGAACCTAAGAATGGGAAATGGGAAAAAGGCACCAGAACCTCAGACCGGGAAAAAGGCACCAAAACCCCGGACCAGGAAACAGGCACTGGAACCTCAGACCGGGAAAAAGGCACCAGAACCTCAGACCATAAAACAGGCACTGGAACCTCAGTCCGGGAAACAGGCACTGGAACCTCAGACCAGGAAACAGGCACCGGAACCTCAGACCGGGAAAAGGGACTGGAACCTAAGACAGGGAAACAGTCACCGGAACCTCAGACCAGGAAACAGGCACCAGAACCTCAGACCGGGAAATGGTAAAAAGGCACCAGAACCTCTGACCGGGAAACAGGCACTGGAACCTCGGACCAGGAAACAGGCACTGGAACTTCAGACCTGGAAAAAGGCACGGGATCCTCAGACCGGGAAATGGTAAAAAGGCACCAGAACCTCAGACCAGGAAACAGGCATTGGAATCTCAGACCGGGAAACAGGCAATGGAACCTCGGACCAGGAAACAGGCACTGGAACATCAAACTGGGAAACAGGCATGGAACCTCAGACCGAGAAATGAGAAACAGACACTGGAACCTCAAACTGGGAAACAGGTACTGGAACCTCCAACTGGGGCACAGGCACTGGAACCTCCAACCGGGAAAAAGGCCCCGGAACCTCGAACCGGGAAACGGGCATCAGAACCTCAGACCGGGAAACAGGCACTGGAACCTCAGACTGGGAAACAGGCATCAGAACCTCAGACCGGGAAACAGGCACTGGAACCTTAGGCCGGGAAACAGGCACCGAAACCTAGGATCAGGAAACAGGCACGGAACCTCAGACCGGGAAATGGGAAAAAGGCACCAGAACCTCAGACCGGGAAACAGGCACCAGAACCTCAGACCAGGAAACAGGCACCAGAACCTCAGAACTGGAAACAGGCAACCGAACCTTAGACTGGGAAACAGACACTGGAACATCAAAATCGGGAAACAGGCACCGGAAACTTCAGACCGGGAAACAGGCACCGGAACCTCGGACCGGGAAATAGGTACTGGAACATCAGACTTGGAATTGTTAAACAGGAACCAGAACCTCAGACCGGGAAATAGACATCAGAACCTTAGGCGGGGAAACAGGGACTGGAACCTTAGGCGGGGAAACAGGCACTGAAACCTCAGACCGGGAAACAGGAACCAGAACCTCAGACCGGGAAACAGGCAACGGAACCTCAGACCGGGAAACAGAAACCGGAACTTTAGACCGGGAAACAGGCAACGGAACCTCAGACCGGGAAACAAGCACCAGAACTTCAGATCAGTAAACAGGCACCGGAACCTCAGAATGGGAAAAAGGCATTGGAACCTCGGACCGGGAAACAGGCACCTGTAACCACAGACAAGGAAACAGGCACTGGAACCTCAGACCGGGAAACAGGCACCAGCACCTCAGACCAGGAAACAGGCACGGAACCTGGGACAAGAAAAACAGGCACTGTAACCTCAGACTGGGAAAAAGGCACCAGAACCTAAGACCAGGAAACAGGCACCAGAACCTCAGACCAGGGAACAGGCAATGGAACCTCAGACCATGAAAAAGGCACTGAAACAGGCACTGGAACCTCAGACCGGGAAACAGGCACCAGAACCTCAGACCGGGAAACAGGCACCGGAACCTCAGACCGGGAAACAGGCACCGGAACCTCAGACCGGGAAACAGGCACCGGAACCTCAGACCAGGAAATGGGCACCAGGACCTAGACCGGGAAATGGGAAAAAGGCACCAGAACCTCAGACCTAAAAAGAGGCATCGGAACTTCGGACCAGGAAACAGGTACTTGAACCTCAGACCGGGAAACAGGCACCAGAACCTCAAAACGGGAAACAGGCACCGGAACCTTAGACTGGGAAACAGACACTGGAACTTCAAACCGGGAAACAGGCACCGGAACCTCAGACCGGGAAACAGGCACCCTAACCTCAAACCGGGAAACAGGCACCAGAACCTCAGACCGTGAAACAGGCACCAGAACCTCAGACTGGGAAATAGGCACCGGGACCTCAGACAGGGAAACAGGCACCGGAACCTCAGACTGAGAAAAAAGCACTGGAACCTAAAACCAGGAAACAGGCACCGGAACTTCAGACCAGGAAACAGGCACCGGAACCTCAGACCGCGAAATGGGATACAGGCACCAGAACCTCAGACCGGGAAATGGGAAACAGGCACCAGAACCTCAGACCGGGAAACAGGCACCAGAACCTCAGACTGGGAAACAGGTACCGGAACCTCAGATTGGGAAACAGGCACCGGAACCTCAGACTGGGAAGCAGGCACTGGAACTTCAAACCGGGAAACAGGCACCAAAACCTTAGACCAGGAAACAGGCACCGGGACTTCAGACTAGGAAACAGGCACCAGAACATCACACCAGGAAACAGGCACCAGAACCGCAGAACGGGAAACAGGCATTAGAACCGCAGAACGGAAAAAAGGCAGCAGAAACTCAGACCAGGAAACAGGCACCGGAACCTTGGACCAGGAAACAGGCACTGAAACCTCAGACCGGGAAACAGGCACCAGAACCTCAGACCAGGAAATGGGAAACAGGCACCAGAACCTCAGACCCGGAAACAGGCAATGGAACCTAAGAATGGGAAATGGGAAAAAAGCACCAGAACCCCAGACCAGGAAACAGGCACTGGAACCTCAGACAGGGAAACAGGCAATGGAACCTTAGACCAGGAAACAGGCACCGGAACCTCAGACCGGGAAAAAGGCACCGGAACCTAAGACGGGGAAACAGGCACCGGAACCTCAGACCGGAAAACAGGCACCTTGACCTCAGACCGGGAAATTGTAAAAAGGCACCAGAACCTCAGACTGGGAAACAGGCACCGGAACCTCAGACCAGGAAACAGGCACTGGAACTTCAGACCTGGAAAAAGGCACCAGAACCTCAGACCGGGAAATGGTAAAAAGGCACCAGAACCTCAGAACGGGAAACAGGCACCGTAACTTCAGACTGGGAAAAAGGCAAGAGAACCTCGGACTGGGAAACAGACACTGGAACCTAAGACCAGGAAACAGGCACCAGAACCTCTGACTGGGATGACACTGGGACATCAAACCGGGAAACAGGCATGGAACCTAAGACTGGGAAATGGGAAACAGGAACCAGATTCTTAGACTGGGAAACAGGCACTGAAACCTTAGACTGGGAAACAGGCACAGGATCCTCAGACCAGGAAATAGGCACCGGAACTTTAGACTGGGAAACAGGCACTGGAACCTCAGACCAGAAAAAGGCACCGGAACCCCAGACAGGGAAAAAGGCAACGGAACCTCAGACCGGGAAACAGGCACCGGAACCTCAGACCGGGAAACAGGCACCGGAACCTCAGACCGGGAAACAGGCACCGGAACCTCAGACCGGGAAACAGGCACCGGAACCTCAGACCGGGAAACAGGCACCGGAACCTCAGACCGGAACACAGGCACAGGAACCTCAGACCGGGAAACAGGCACCGGAACCTCATACTGGGAAATAGGCATCAGAACCTCAGACTGGGAAACAGGCATCGGAACCTCAGAACGGGAAACAGGCATTGGAACCTCGGACCGGGAAACAGGCAATGGAACCTCGGACCAGGAAACAGGCACTGGAACATCAAACTGGGAAACAGGCATGGAACCTCAGACCGAGAAATGGAAAACAGACACTGGAACCTCAAACTGGGAAACAAGCACCGGAAACTTCAGACTGGGAAACAGGCAATGGAACCTCAGACCGGGAAACAGGCACTGGAACCTCCAACCGGGAAACAGGCACTGGAACCTCCAACTGAGAAAAAGGCACCAAAAATTAAGACCAGGAAAAAGGCACCAGAACCTCAGACCGGGAAACGGGCATCAGAACCTCAGACCGGGAAACAGGCACTGGAACCTCAGACTGGGAAACAGGCATCAGAACCTCAGACAGGGAAACAGGCACTGGAACCTTAGGCCGGGAAACAGGCACCGAAACCTAGGATCGGGAAACAGGCACGGAACCTCAGACTGGGAAATGGGAAAAAGGCACCAGAACCTCAGACCGGAAAACAGGAACCAGAACCTCAGACAAGGAAACAGGCACCAGAACCTCAGAACTGGAAACAGGCAACCGAACCTTAGACTGGGAAACAGACACTGGAACATCAAATTGGGAAACAGGCACCGGAAACTTCAGACCGGGAACCAGGCACCGGAACCTCGGACCGGGAAATAGGTACTGGAACATCAGACTTGGAATTGTTAAACAGGAACCAGAACCTCAGACCGGGAAATAGGCATCAGAACCTTAGGCGGGGAAACAGGGACTGGAACCTTAGGCGGGGACACAGGCACTGAAACCTCAGACCGGGTAACAGGAACCAGAACCTCAGACCGGGAAACAGGCAACGGAACCTCAGACCGTGAAACAGGAACCGGAACCTCAGACCGGGAAACAGGAACCGGAACCTCAGACCGGGAAACAAGCACCAGAACTTCAGATCAGTAAACAGGCACCGGAACCTCAGAATGGAAAAAAGGCATTGGAACCTCGGACCGAGAAACAGGCACCAGAACCTGAGACCGGGAAACTGGCACCAGAACCTGAGACCGGGAAACAGGCACCGGAATCTCAGACCGGGAAACAGGCATCAGAACCTCAGGCTTGAAAACAGGCACCGAAACCTAAGACCGGGAAACAGGCACCAGAACCTCGAACTGGGAAACAGGCACCGGAACCTAAGACCGGGAAACAGGCACCGGAACCTCAGACCGGGAAACAGGCACCGGAACTGCAGACCGGGAAACAGGCACCGGAACCTCAGACCGGGAAACAGGCACCGCAACCTCAGACCGGGAAACAGGCACCAGAACCTCAGACCAGGAAACAGGCACCGGAACCTTGGACCAGGAAACAGGCACTGGAACCTCAGACCGGGAAACAGGCACCAGAACCTCAGACCAGGAAATGGGAAACAGGCACCAGAACCTCAGACCGGGAAACCGGCATCAGAACCTCAGACCGGGAAACAGGCACTGGAATCTCAGACCGGGAAACAGGCAATGGAACCTAAGAATGGGAAATGGGAAAAAAGCACCAGAACCCCGGACCAGGAAACAGGCACTGGAACCTCAGACCGGGAAACAGGCACTGGAACCTCAGACCAGGAAACAGGCACCGGAACCTCAGACCGGGAAAAAGGCACCGGAACCTAAGACGGGGAAACAGGCACCGGAACCTCAGACCGGGAAACAGGCACCTTGACCTCAGACCGGGAAATGGTAAAAAGGCACCAGAACCTCAGACCGGGAAACAGGCACCGGAACCTCGGACCAGGAAACAGGCACTGGAACTTCAGACCTGAAAAAAGGCACCAGAATCTCAGACTGAGAAATGGTAAAAAGGCACCAGAACCTCAGACTGGGAAACAGGCACCGTAACTTCAGACCGGGAAAAAGGCAAGAGAACCTCGGACTGGGAAACAGACACTGGAACCTAAGACCAGGAAACAGGCACCAGAACCTCGGACTGGGAAGACACTGGAACATCAAACCGGGAAACAGGCATGGAACCTAAGACTGGGAAATGGGAAACAGGAACCAGATTCTTAGACTGGGAAACAGGCACTGAAACCTTAGACCGGGAAACAGGCACAGGATCCTCAGACCAGGAAATAGGCATCGGAACTTTAGACTGGAAAACAGGCACTGGAACCTCAGACCGGAAAAAGGCACCGGAACCCCAGACAGGGAAAAAGGCAACGGAACCTCAGACCGGGAAACAGGCACAGGAACCTCAGACCGGGAAACAGGCACCGGAACATCATACTGGGAAATAGGCATCAGAACCTCAGACTGGGAAACAGGCATCGGAACCTCAGAACGTGAAACAGGCATTGGAACCTCGGACCGGGAAACAGGCAATGGAACCTCGGACCAGGAAACAGGCACTGGAACATCAAACTGGGAAACAGGCATGGAACCTCAGACCGAGAAATGGAAAACAGACACTGGAACCTCAAACTGGGAAACAGGCACCGGAAACTTCAGACTGGGAAACAGGCAATGGAACCTCGGACCGGGAAACAGGCACTGGAACCTCCAACCGGGAAACAGGCACTGGAACCTCCAACTGAGAAAAAGGCACCGAAAATTAAGACCAGGAAAAAGGCACCAGAACCTCGGACCGGGAAACGGGCATCAGAACCTCAGACCGGGAAACAGGCACTGGAACCTCAGACTGGGAAACAGGCATCAGAACCTCAGACAGGGAAACAGGCACTGGAACATTAGGCCGGGAAACAGGCACCGAAACCTAGGATCGGGAAACAGGCACGGAACCTCAGACTGGGAAATGGGAAAAAGGCACCAGAACCTCAGACCGGGAAACAGGAACCAGATCCTCAGACAAGGAAACAGGCACCAGAACCTCAGAACTGGAAACAGCAACCGAACCTTAGACTGGGAAACAGACACTGGAACATCAAATTGGGAAACAGGCACCGGAAACTTCAGACCGGGAACCAGGCACCAGAACCTCGGACCGGGAAATAGGTACTGGAACATCAGACTTGGAATTGTTAAACAGGAACCAGAACCTCAGACCGGGAAATAGGCATCAGAACCTTAGGCGGGGAAACAGGGACTGGAACCTTAGGCGGGGACACAGGCACTGAAACCTCAGACCGGGTAACAGGAACCAGAACCTCAGACCGGGAAACAGGCAACGGAACCTCAGACCGTGAAACAGGAACCGGAACCTCAGACCGGGAAACAGGAACCGGAACCTCAGACCGGGAAACAAGCACCAGAACTTCAGATCAGTAAACAGGCACCGGAACCTCAGAATGGGAAAAAGGCATTGGAACCTCGGACCGAGAAACAGGCACCAGAACCTGAGACCGGGAAACTGGCACCAGAACCTGAGACCGGGAAACAGGCACCGGAATCTCAGACCGGGAAACAGGCATCAGAACCTCAGGCTTGGAAACAGGCACCGAAACCTAAGACCGGGAAACAGGCACCAGAACCTCAAACTGGGAAACAGGCACCGGAACCTAAGACCGGGAAACAGGCACCGGAACCTCAGACTGGGAAACAGACACCGGAACCGCAGACTGGGAAACAGGCACCGGAACCTCAGACCGGGAAACAGGCACCGCAACCTCAGACCGGGAAACAGGCACCGGAACCTCAGACCAGGAAACGGGCACCAGGACCTAGACCGGGAAATGGGAAAAAGGCACCAGAACCTCAGACCTAAAAAGAGGCATTGGAACTTCGGACCAGGAAACAGGCACTTGAACCTCAGACCGGGAAAAAGGCACCAGAACCTTAGACTGGGAAACAGGCACTGGGACTTCAGACCAGGAAACAGGCCCCGGGACTTCAGACTGGGAAACAGGCACCGGGACTTCAAACCGGGAAACAGGCACCAAAACCTCAGACCAGGAAACAGGCACCGGGACTTCAGACTAGGAAACAGGCACCAGAACATCACACCAGGAAACAGGCACCAGAACCGCAGAATGGGAATCAGGCATCAGAACCGCAGAATGGGAAAAAGGCAACAGAACCTCAGAGCGGGAAACAGGCCCTGGAACCTCAGACCGGGAAAAAGTCCCCGGAACTTAAGACCGGGAAACTGGCACCAGAACCTGAGACCGGGAAACTGGCACCAGAACCTGAGACCGGGAAACAGGCACCGGAATCTCAGACCGGGAAATAGGCATCAGAACCTCAGGCTGGGAAACAGGCACCGAAACCTAAGACCGGGAAACAGGCACCAGAACCTCGAACTGGGAAACAGGCACTGGAACCTCAGACCTGGAAACAGGGACTGCAACGTCAAACTGTGAAACAGGCACCGGAATCTAAGACCGGGAAATGGGGAAAAAGGCACCAGAACCTCAGACCGGGAAACAGGCACCGGAACCTTGGACCAGGAAACAGGCACTGGAACCTCAGACTGGGAAACAGGCACCAAAACCTCAGACCAGGAAATGGGAAACAGGTACCAAAACCTCCAACCATGAAAAAGGCACCGGAACCCCGGACCGGTAAACACACACTGGAACCTCAGATCGGGAAACAGGCACCAGAACCTCAGACCAGGAAACAGGCCCTGGAACCTTAGACCAGGAGACAGGCACCGGAACCTTAGACCAGGAAACAGGCACCGGAACCTCAGACTGGGAAACAGGCACCGGAACCTCAGACCGGGAAACAGGCACCAGAACCTTAGACCGGGAAACAGGCACCGGAAAATCAGACCATGAAACAGGCAATGGGACCTAATAATGGGAAATGGGAAAAAGGCAGCAGAACCTCAGACCGGGAAAAAAGCACCAGAACCCCAGACCAGGAAACAGGCACTGGAACCTCAGACCGGGAGAAAGGCACCAGAACCTCAGACCATAAAACAGGCACTGGAACCTCAGACTGGGAAACAGGCACTGGAACCTCAAACCAGAAAACAGGCAATGGAACGTCAGACCGGGAAAAAGGCACCGGAACCTAAGACGGGGAAACAGGCACCGGAACCTCAGACCAGGAAACAGGCACCTTGACCTAAAGACCGGGAAAGGGGAAACAGGCACCAGAACCTCAGACTGGGAAACAGGCACTGGAACCTTGGACCAGGAAACAGGCACTGGAACCTCAGACCAGTGAAACAGGCACCAGAAACTCAGATCAGGAAATGGGAAACAGGCACCGGAACCTCAGACCGGGAAACCAGCACCAGAACCTCAGACCAGGAAACAGGCACCGGAACCTCAGACTGGGAAACAGGCATCAGAACCTCAGGCCGGAAAACGGTACCGAAACCTAAGACTGGGAAACAGGCACCGGAACCTCAGACCGGGAAACCAGCACCAGAACCTCAGACCGGGAAACAGGCACCAGAGCCTCAGACCGGTAAATGGGCACCAGGACTTCAGACCAGGATACAGGTACCAGAACCTCAAACTGGGAAACAGGCACTGGAACCTCGGACAGTGAAACAGGAACTGCAACGTCAAACTCGGAAACAGGCACCAGAACTTCAGACCTGGAAAAAGGCACCAGAACCTAAGACCGGGAAAAAGGCACCGGAACCTCAGACCAGGAAACAGGCACCTTGACCTAAGACCGGGAAATGGGAAAAAGGCACCAGAACCTCAGACCGGGAAACAGGCACCGGAACCTCGGACCAGGAAACAGGCATTGGAACTTCAGACCTGGAAAAAGGCACCAGAACCTCAGAACGGGAAATAACCACCGGAACCTTAGACCGGGAAACAGACACTGGAACCTCAAACCGGGAAACAGGCACCGGAACTTAAGACCGGGAAAAAGGCAAGAGAACCTCGGACCGGGAAACAGACACTGGAAGCTAAGACCAGGAAACAGGCACCAGAACCTCAGACCGGGAAGACACTGGAATATCAAACCGGGAAACAGGCATGGAACCTAAGACTGGGAAATGGGAAACAGGAACCAGATTCTTAGACTGGGAAACAGGCACTGAAACCTTAGACTGGGAAACAGGCACAGGATCCTCAGACCAGGAAATAGGCACCGGAACTTTAGACTGGGAAACAGGCACTGGAACCTCAGACCGGAAAAAGGCACCGGAACCCCAGACAGGGAAAAAGGCAACGGAACCTCAGACCGGGAAACAGGCACCGGAACCTCAGACCGGGAAACAGGCACCGGAACCTCAGACCGGGAAACAGGCACCAGAACCTCAGACCGGGAAACAGGCACCGGAACCTAAGACCGGGAAACAGGCACAGGAACTTCAGACCAGGAAATGGGAAACAGGCACCAGAACCTCAGACTGGGAAACCAGCACCGGAATCTCAGACCAGGAAATGGGAAACAGACATCAGAACTTCAGACCGGGAAACAGGCACCGGAACCTCAGACCGGGAAACAGGCATCAGAACCTCAGACCAGGAAACAGGCACCGGAACCTCAGACTGGGAAACAGGCACAGGAACTTCAGACCAGGAAATGGGAAACAGGCACTAGAACCTCAGACTGGGAAACCAGCACCAGAATCTCAGACCGGGAAACAGGCACCAGAACCTCAGGCCAGGAAACAGGAACCGAAACCTAAAACCGGGAAACAGGCACCAGAACCTCGAACTGGGAAACACACACTGGAAGCTCGGACCAGGAAACAGGGACTGCAACGTCAAACTGGGAAACAGGCACCGGAACCTAAGACAAGGAAATGGGGAAAAAGGCACCAGGACCTCAGACCAGGAAACCAGCATCAGAACCTCAGACAGGGAAACAGGCACCGGAACCTCAGACTGGGAAACAGGCATCAGAACCTCAGGCCGGGAAACAGGCACCGGAACCTCAGACCGGGAAACCAGCACCAGAACCTCAGACCGGGAAACAGGCACCGGAACCTCAGACCGGGAAACCAGCACCAGAACCTAAAACCAGGAAACAGGCACCGGAACCTCAGACCAGGAAACAGGCATCAGAACCTCAGGCCGGGAAATGGGCACCGAAACCTAAGACCGGGAAACAGGCAATATAACCTCAGATCGGGAAATGGGAAACAGGCACCAGAACCTAAGACCGGGAAACAGGCACCAGAACCTCAGACCGGTAAATGGGCACCAGGACTTCAGACCAGGATACAGGTACCAGAACCTCGAACTGGGAAACAGGCACTTGAACCTCGGACCGTGAAACAGGAACTGCAACGTCAAACTCAGAAACAGGCACCAGAACTTCAGACAGGGAAACAGGCACCAGAACCTCAGACCGGGAAAAAGGCACAGGAACCTAAAATGGGGAAACGGGCACCGGAACTTTAGACCAAGAAAAAGGCACCAGAACCTCCAACCATGAAAAAGGCACCGGAACCCCAGACCAGGAAACACACACTGGAACCTCAGATCGGGAAACAGGCAACAGAACCTCAGAACGGGAGACAGGCACCGGAAAATCAGACCATGAAACAGGCAATGGGACCTAAGAATGGGAAATGGGAAAAAGGCACCAGATCCTCAGACCGGGAAAAAGGCACCAGAACGCCGGACCAGGAAACAGGCACTGGAACCTCAGACCGGGAAAAAGGCACCAGAACCTCAGACCATAAAACAGGCACCGGAACCTCAGACCGGGAAACAGGCACTGGAACCTCAGACCAGGAAACAGGCACCGGAACCTCAGACTGGGAAGCAGGCACCGGAACTTAAAGCGGAGTTCCACACAAAAATGGAACTTCCGCTTTTCGGAACCCTCCCCCCCTCCGGTGTCACACTTGGCACCTTTCAGGGGGGAGGGGGGTGCAGATACCTGTCTAAGACAGGTATTTGCACCCACTTCCGGCATAGACTCCCATGGGAGTCTATGCCTCTTCCTGTCCCGACCGCGCTGTCTGCTGGGAACACACAGCTCCCAGGAGAGAGTGGGGACCACTAGGGACGCGCAGCGTGACTCGCGCATGCGCAGTAGGGAACCGGGAAGTGAAGCCACAACGCTTCACTTCCTGATTCCCTCACCTAGGATGGCGGCGGCAGCTGCCGAGAACCGAGCGGGTTGTCGGCGTCCCTTGCCGACATCGCTGGACCCTGGGACAGGTAAGTGGCCATGTATTAAAAGTCAGCAGATGCAGTATTTGTAGCTGCTGGCTTTTAATATTTTTTTTTTTTTTGGCGGTGTGGGTGAACCCCCGCTTTAAGACCGGGAAACAAGCACTGGGATTTCAAACCAGGAAAAAGGGACTGGGACTTCAGACCAGGAAACGGGCACCGGGACTTCAGACCGAGAAACAGGCACCGGGACTTCAAACCGGGAAACAGGCACCAAAATTTCAGACTGGGAAATGGGAAACAGGCACCAGAACCTTAGACCAGGAAATGGGAAAAAGGCACCGGAACCCCAGGCCAGGAAAAAGGCACCGGAACCTCAGACCGGGAAACAGGCACCGGAACTTAAGCCCGGGAAAAAGGCATTGGGACTTCAGGCCAGGAAACAGGCCCCAGGACTTCAGACCAAGAAAACGGCACCAGAACCTCAGACCGGGAAACAAGCACCGGGACTTCAGATCAGGAAACAGGCACCGGGACTTCAAACCGGGAAACAGGCACCAAACCTCAGACTGTGAAAGGCTCTGGAACCTCAGACCGTGAAACAGGCACGGAACCTCAGACCGGGAAATAGGCACCGGGACCTCAGACAGGGAAACAGGCACCGGAACTTCAGACCGGGAAAAAAGCACTGGAACCTAAAACCAGGAAACAGGCACCGGAACCTCAGACCGGGAAACAGGCACTGGGACTTCAGACCAGGAAAACGGCACCAGAACCTCAGACCGGGAAACAAGCACCGGGACTTCAGATCAGGAAACAGGCACCGGGACTTCAAACCGGGAAACAGGCACCAAACCTCAGACTGTGAAACAGGCTCTGGAACCTCAGACCGTGAAACAGACACAGAACCTCAGACCGGGAAATAGGCACCGGGACCTCAGACAGGGAAATAGGCACCGGAACTTCAGACCGGGAAAAAAGCACTGGAACCTAAAACCAGGAAACAGGCACCGGAACCTCAGACTGGGAAACCAGCACCAGAACCTCAGACCAGGAAACAGGCACCGGAACCTCAGACTGGGAAACAGGCATCAGAACCTCAGGCCGGGAAATGGGCACCGAAACCTAAGACCGGGAAACAGGCAATGGAACCTCAGATCGGGAAATGGGAAACAGGCACCAGAACCTAAGACTGGGAAACAGGCACCAGAACCTCAGACCGGTAAATGGGCACCAGGACTTCAGACCAGGATACAGGTACCAGAACCTCGAACTGGGAAACAGGCACTGGAACCTCAGACCGTGTAACAGGAACTGCAACATCAAACTCAGAAACAGGCACCAGAACTTCATACCGGGAAACAGGCACCGGAACCTCAGGCCGGGAAAAAGGCACAGGAGCCTAAAACGGGGAAACAGGCACCGGAACTTTAGACCAAGAAAAAGGCACCAGAACCTCCGACCATGAAAAAGGCACCAGAACCCCGGACCAGGAAACACACACTGGAACCTCAGATCGGGAAACAGGCAACAGAACCTCAGAACGGGAAACAGGAACCGGAAAAATCAGACCATACAACAGGCAATGGGACCTAAGAATGGGAAATGGGAAAAAGGCACCAGAACCTCAGACCGGGAAAAAGGCACCAGAACCCCGGACCAGGAAACAGGCACTGGAACCTCAGACCGGGAAAAAGGCACCAGAACCTCAGACCATAAAACAGGCACCGGAACCTCAGACCGGGAAACAGGCACTGGAACCTCAGACCAGGAAACAGGCACCGGAACCTCAGACTGGGAAGCAGGCACCGGAACTTAAGACCGGGAAACAGGCACTGGGACTTCAGACCAGGAAAGAGGCACTGGGACTTCAGACCAGGAAACGGGCACCGGGACTTCAGACCGAGAAACAGGCACTGGGACTTCAAACCGGGAAACAGGCACCAAAATTTCAGACCGGGAAATAAAACAGGCACCAGAACCTTAGACCAGGAAATGGGAAACAGGCACCGGAACCCCAGGCCAGGAAACAGGCACCGGAACCTCAGACCGGGAAACAGGCACCAAAACCTCAGACTGGGAAGCAGGCACCGGAACTTAAGACCGGAAAACAGGCACTGGGACTTCAGACCAGGAAACAGGCCCCAGGACTTCAGACCAAGAAAATGGCACCAGAACCTCAGACCAGGAAACAAGCACAGGGACTTCAGATCAGGAAACAGGCACCGGTACTTCAAACCGGGAAACAGGCACCAAACCTCAGACTGTGAAACAGGCTCTTGAACCTCAGACCGGGAAATAGGCACCGGGACCTCAGACAGGGAAACAGGCACCGGAACCTCAGACCGGGAAAAAAGCACTGGAACCTAAAACCAGGAAACAGGCACCAGAACTTCAGACCAGGAAATAGGCACCGGAACCTCAGACCGGGAAACAGGTACCGAAACCTCAGACTGGGAAATGGGAAACAGAACCAGAACCTCAGACCGGGAAACAGGCATCAGAACCTACGACTGGGAAACGGGCACCGGAACCTCAGACCGGGAAACATGCATCGAAACCTCAGACCGGGAAACAGGCACCAGGACCTAGACCTGGAAATGGGAAAAAGGCACCAGAACCTCAGACCTAAAAAGAGGCATCGGAACTTCGGACCAGGAAACAGGCACTTGAACCTCAGACCGGGAAACAGGCACCAGAACCTCAAAATGGGAAACAGGCACCGGAACCTTAGACTGGGAAACAGACACTGGAACTTCAAACCGGGAAACAGGCACTGGAACCTCAGACCAGGAAATAGGCACCGGAACCTCAGACCGGGAAACAGGCACCGGAACCTCAGACCGGGAAACAGGCACCGGAACCTCAGACCGGGAAACAGGCACCGGAACCTCAGACCATGAAACGGGCACCAGAACCTAAGAACGGGAAATGGGAAAAAGGCACCAGAACCTCAGACCTAAAAAGAGGCATCGGAACTTCGGACCAGAAAACAGGCACTGGAACCTCAAACCAGGAAACAGGCACTTGAACCTCAGACTGGGAAACAGGTACCGGAACCTCAGACTGGGAAACAGGTACCGGAACCTCAGACTGGGAAACAGGCACCTGAACCTCAGACTGGGAAGCAGGCACCGGAACTTAAGACCGGGAAACAGGCACTGGGACTTCAGACCAGGAAACAGGCACCGGGACTTCAGACCGAGAAACAGGCACCGGGACTTCAAACCGGGAAACAGGCACCAAAATTTCAGACCGGGAAATGGGAAACAGGCACCAGAACCTTAGACCAGGAAATGAGAAACAGGCACTGGAACCCCAGGCCAGGAAACAGGCACCGGAACCCTAGACCGGGAAACAGGCACCAAAACCTCAGACTGGGAAGCAGGCACCGGAACTTAAGACCGGGAAACAGTCACTGGGACTTCAGACCAGGAAACAGGCCCCAGGACTTCAGACCAAGAATACAGCACCAGAACCTCAGACCGGGAAACAAGCACCGGGACTTCAGATCAGGAAACAGGCACCAAACCTCAGACTGTGAAACAGGCACCGGAACCTCAGACTGTGAAACAGGCACCGGAACCTCAGACTGTGAAACAGGCACCGGAACCTCAGACCGGGAAATAGGCACCGGGACCTCAGACAGGGAAACAGGCACCGGAACCTCAGACTGTGAAACAGGCACCGGAACCTCAGACTGGGAATTAGGCACCGGGACCTCAGACAGGGAAACAGGCACCGGAACCTCAGACAGGGAAACAGGCACCGGAACCTCAGACCAGGAAAAAAGCACCAGAACTTCAGACCAGGAAACAGGCACCGGAACCTCAGACTGGGAAACAGGCACCGGAACCTCAGACTGGGAAACAGGCACCGAAACCTCAGACTGGGAAACAGGCACTGGAACCTCAGGCTGGGAAACAGGCACCGGAACCTCAGACTGGGAAACAGGCACCGGAACCTCAGACTGGGAAATAGGCACTGGGACCTCAGACAGGGAAACAGGCACCTCAATCTCAGACTGGGAAAAAAGCACTGGAACCTAAAACCAGGAAACAGGCACTGGAATTTCAGACCAGGGAACAGGCACCGGAACCTCAGACCGGGAAATGGGAAACAGGCACCAGAACCTTAGACCGGGAAATGGGAAACAGGCACTGGAACCTCAGACTGGGAAACAGGCACCGGAACTTAAGACCGGGAAACAGTCACTGGGACTTCAGACCAGGAAACAGGCCCCAGGACTTCAGACCAAGAATACAGCACCAGAACCTCAGACCGGGAAACAAGCACCGGGACTTCAGATCAGGAAACAGGCACCAAACCTCAGACTGTGAAACAGGCACCGGAACCTCAGACTGTGAAACAGGCACCGGAACCTCAGACTGTGAAACAGGCACCGGAACCTCAGACCGGGAAACAGGCACCGGAACCTCAGACCGGGAAATAGGCACCGGGACCTCAGACAGGGAAACAGGCACCGGAACCTCAGACTGTGAAACAGGCACCGGAACCTCAGACTGGGAAACAGGCACCGGAACCTCAGACCAGGAAAAAAGCACCAGAACTTCAGACCAGGAAACAGGGACCGGAACCTCAGACTGGGAAACAGGCACCGGAACCTCAGACTGGGAAACAGGCACCGAAACCTCAGACTGGGAAACAGGCACTGGAACCTCAGGCTGGGAAACAGGCACCGGAACCTCAGACTGGGAAACAGGCACCGGAACCTCAGACTGGGAAATAGGCACTGGGACCTCAGACAGGGAAACAGGCACCTCAATCTCAGACTGGGAAAAAAGCACTGGAACCTAAAACCAGGAAACAGGCACTGGAATTTCAGACCAGGGAACAGGCACCGGAACCTCAGACCGGGAAATGGGATTTGAATGGAGGAGAAGATTCGGATGCCGCACACCGGATGTAGTCAAAAAATTTTTTCACTTTATTGAAAAAATGGGATCATCAAAATAACAAGACTGTCATGCAGAAAGTACAGATAATCTGACGCGTTTCGCACTCAGGACTGAGTGCTTACTCATAGCTGAAACAGGTAAACAGGTACCTGGGAAACAGGTACCGGAACCTCAGACTGGGAAACAGGCACCGGAGCCTCAGACTGGGAAGCAGGCACTGGAACTTAATACCGGGAAACAGGCACTGGGACTTCAGACCAGCAAACAGGCCCCGGGACTTCAGACTGGGAAACAGGCACTGGGACTTCAAATCGGGAAACAGGCACCAAAACCTCAGACTGGGAAACAGGCACCGAAACCTCAGACTGGGAAACAGGCATCAGTACCTCAGACCGGGAAACAGGCACCGGGACTTCAGACCGGGAAACAGGCACCGGGACTTCAGACCGGGAAACAGGCACCTAAACCTCAGACTGGGAATTGGGAAACAGGCACCAGAACCTTAGACCAGAAAATGGGAAACAGGCACCGGAACCTCAGACCAGAAAACAGGCACCAAAACCTCAGACTGGGAGGCAGGCACCGAAACTTAAGCCTGGGAAACAGGCACTGGGACTTCAGATCAGGAAACAGGCCCCAGGACTTCAGACCAAGAAAACGGCACCAGAACCTCAGACCGGGAAACAAGCACCAGGACTTCAGATCGGGAAACAGGCACCGGGACTTCAAACCGGGAAACAGGCACCAAACCTCAGACTGGGAAACAGGCACTGGAACCTCAGACCGGGTAAAAGGCACCGGGACTTCAGATCGGGAAACAGGCACCAGAACCTCAGACCAGGGAATAGGCACCGGAACCTCAGACCGGGAAACAGGCACCGAAACCTCAGACCGGGAAATGGGAAACAGGACCAGAACCTCAGACTGGGAAACAGGCATCGGAACCTAAGACTGGGAAACGGGCACCGGAACCTCAGACCGGGAAACATGCATCGTAACCTCAGACCGGGAAACAGGCACCGGAACCTCAGACCTGGAAACAGGCACCGGAACCTCAAACTGGGAAATGGGCATCGGAACTTTAGAATGGGAAACAGGCACCGGAACCTCGGACTGGGAAACAGGAAATAGGCACCGGAACCTCAGACCGGGAAATGGGAAAGAGGCATCGCAACCCAAGCCCAGGAAATGGGAAACAGGCACCGGAAGCTCAGACTGGGAAACAGGCACCGGAAGCTCAGACTGGGAAACAGGCACCGGAACCTCAGACCGGGAAACAGGCACCGGAACCTCAGACTGGGAAAAAGGCACCGAAACCTCAGACCGGGAAAAAGGCACCAGAACCTCATAACGGGCATCGGAACCTCAGACCAGGAAATGGGCATCAGAACCTAAGACCGGGAAATAGGCACCGGAACCTCAGTCTGGGAAACAGACATCGGAACCTCAGACCGGGAAATGGGAAACAGGCACCGTGAACTAAAACGGAGAAACAGGCACTGGAACCTCAGAATGGGAAATGGTAAACTGGCACCAGAACCTTAGACCGGAAAATGGGAAACAGGCACTGGAACCTCAGACCGGGAAAAAGGCACCGTTACCTCAGACCGGAAAATGGGAAACAGGCACCAGTACCCAAGCCCGGGAAATGGTAAACAGGCACCGGAACATAAAACTGGGAAAAAGGCACTGGAACCTCAGACCAGAAAATGGGAAACAGGCACCGGAACCCAAGCCCGGGAAATGGGAAACAGGCACCAGAACCTCAGACCAGGAAACAGGCACCGGAACCTCGGACCAGGAAACAGGCACTTGAACCTCAGACCGGGAAACAGGCACCGGAACCTCAGACTGGGAAACAGGTACCGGAACCTCAGACTGGGAAACAGGCACCTGAACCTCAGACTGGGAAGCAGGCACCGGAACTTAAGACCGGGAAACAGGCACTGGGACTTCAGACCAGGAAACAGGCACCGGGACTTCAGACCGAGAAACAGGCACCGGGACTTCAAACCGGGAAACAGGCACCAAAATTTCAGACCGGGAAATGGGAAACAGGCACCAGAACCTTAGACCAGGAAATGAGAAACAGGCACTGGAACCCCAGGCCAGGAAACAGGCACCGGAACCTTAGACCGGGAAACAGGCACCAAAACCTCAGACTGGGAAGCAGGCACCGGAACTTAAGACCGGGAAACAGTCACTGGGACTTCAGACCAGGAATCAGGCCCCAGGACTTCAGACCAAGAATACAGCACCAGAACCTCAGACCGGGAAACAAGCACCGGGACTTCAGATCAGGAAACAGGCACCAAACCTCAGACTGTGAAACAGGCACCGGAACCTCAGACTGTGAAACAGGCACCGGAACCTCAGACTGTGAAACAGGCACCGGAACCTCAGACTGTGAAACAGGCACCGGAACCTCAGACCGGGAAATAGGCACCGGGACCTCAGACAGGGAAACAGGCACCGGAACCTCAGACTGTGAAACAGGCACCGGAACCTCAGACCGGGAAATAGGCACCGGGACCTCAGACAGGGAAACAGGCACCGGAACCTCAGACCAGGAAAAAAGCACCGGAACTTCAGACCAGGAAACAGGCACCGGAACCTCAGACTGGGAAACAGGCACCGGAACCTCAGACTGGGAAACAGGCACCGAAACCTCAGACTGGGAAACAGACACTGGAACCTCAGACTGGAAAACAGGCACTGGAACCTCAGACTGGGAAACAGGCACCGGAACCTCAGACTGGGAAACAGGCACCGGAACCTCAGACTGGGAAATAGGCACTGGGACCTCAGACAGGAAAACAGGCACCTCAATCTCAGACTGGGAAAAAAGCACTGGAACCTAAAACCAGGAAACAGGCACTGGAACTTCAGACCAGGAAACAGGCACCGGAACCTCAGACCGGGAAATGGGAAACAGGCACCAGAACCTTAGACCGGGAAATGGGAAACAGGCACTGGAACCTCAGACTGGGAAACAGGCACCAGAACCTCAGACTGGGAAACAGGTACCGGAACCTCAGACTGGGAAACAGGCACCGGAGCCTCAGACTGGGAAGCAGGCACTGGAACTTAATACCGGGAAACAGGCACTGGGACTTCAGACCAGCAAACAGGCCCCGGGACTTCAGACTGGGAAACAGGCACCGGGACTTCAAATCGGGAAACAGGCACCGAAACCTCAGACTGGGAAACAGGCACCGAAACCTCAGACTGGGAAACAGGCATCAGTACCTCAGACCGGGAAACAGGCACCGGGACTTCAGACCGGGAAACAGGCACCGGGACTTCAGACCGGGAAACAGGCACCTAAACCTCAGATTGGGAAATGGGAAACAGGCACCAGAACCTTAGACCAGGAAATGGGAAACAGGCACCGGAACCTCAGACCAGAAAACAGGCACCAAAACCTCAGACTGGGAGGCAGGCACCGAAACTTAAGACTGGGAAACAGGCACTGGGACTTCAGATCAGGAAACAGGCCCCAGGACTTCAGACCAAGAAAACGGCACCAGAACCTCAGACCGGGAAACAAGCACCGGGACTTCAGATCGGGAAACAGGCACCGGGACTTCAAACCGGGAAACAGGCACCAAACCTCAGACTGGGAAACAGGCACCGGAACCTCAGACCGGGTAAAAGGCACCGGGACTTCAGATCGGGAAACAGGCACCAGAACCTCAGACCAGGGAATAGGCACCGGAACCTCAGACCGGGAAACAGGCACCGAAACCTCAGACCGGGAAATGGGAAACAGGACCAGAACCTCAGACTGGGAAACAGGCATCGGAACCTACGACTGGGAAACGGGCACCGGAACCTCAGACCGGGAAACATGCATCGTAACCTCAGACCGGGAAACAGGCACCGGAACCTCAGACCTGGAAACAGGCACCGGAACCTCAACCGGGAAATGGGCATCGGAACTTTAGAATGGGAAACAGGCACCGGAACCTCGGACTGGGAAACAGGAAATAGGCACCGGAACCTCAGACCGGGAAATGGGAAAGAGGCATCGCAACCCAAGCCCAGGAAATGGGAAACAGGCACCGGAAGCTCAGACTGGGAAACAGGCACCGGAAGCTCAGACTGGGAAACAGGCACCGGAACCTCAGACCGGGAAACAGGCACCGGAACCTCAGACTGGGAAAAAGGCACCGAAACCTCAGACCGGGAAAAAGGCACCAGAACCTCATAATGGGCATCGGAACCTCAGACCAGGAAATGGGCATCAGAACCTAAGACCGGGAAATAGGCACCGGAACCTCAGTCTGGGAAACAGACATCGAAACCTCAGACCAGGAAATGGGAAACAGGCACCGTGAACTAAAACGGAGAAACAGGCACTGGAACCTCAGAATGGGAAATGGTAAACTGGCACCAGAACCTTAGACCGGAAAATGGGAAACAGGCACTGGAACCTCAGACCGGGAAAAAGGCACCGGTACCTCAGACCGGAAAATGGGAAACAGGCACCAGTACCCAAGCCCGGGAAATGGTAAACAGGCACCGGAACATAAAATTGGGAAAAAGGCACTGGAACCTCAGACCAGAAAATGGGAAACAGGCACCGGAACCCAAGCCCGGGAAATGGGAAACAGGCACCAGAACCTCAGACCAGGAAACAGGCACCGGAACCTCAGACCAGGAAACAGGCACTGGAACCTCAGACCGGGAAACAGACAACAGAACTTCTGACCAGGAAGCAGGCACCGGAACCTGAGACCAGAAAAAAGGCATTGGAACCTCAGACCGGGAAACCGGCACCGGAACCTCAGACTAGGAAATAAGCACGGAATTTCAAACCAGGAAATGGGCATCGGAACCTCAGAACGGGAAACAGGCACCGGAACCTCGGACCGGGAAATAGGAAACAGGCACTGGAACCTCAGCCCGGGAAGCAGACAACAGAACCTCTGACCAGGAAGCAGGCACCAGAACCTGAGACCGGAAAAAAGGCATTGGAACCTCAGACCGGGAAACAGGCACCGGAACCTCAGACTAGGAAATAGGCACTGGAATCTCAAACCGGGAAACAGGCATCGGAACCTCAGAACGGGAAACAGGCACCGGAACCTCGGACCGGGAAATGGGAAACAGGCACTGGAACCTCGGACTGGGAAATGGGAAACAAGCACTGGAACCCAAGCCCAGGAAATGGGAAACAGGCACCAGAACCTCAGACCAGGAAACAGGCACCGAAACCTCAGACCAGGAAACAGGCACTGGAACCTCAGACCCGGAAATGGGAAACAGGCAACTGAACCTCAGATTGGGAAATGGGAAAAAGGCACCAGAACCTCAGACAGGCAAATGGGAAAAAGACACCGGAAACTCAGACCGGAAAATGGGAAACAGGCACCGGAACCCAAGCCCGGGAAATGGGAAACAGGCACTTAAACCACAGACCGGGAAACAGGCACCAGAACCTCAGATGAGGAAACAGGCACCGGAACCTGAGACCGGGAAGCAGGCACCGGAACCTGAGACCGGGAAAAAGGCATCCGAACCTTAGACCGGGAAATGTGAAAAAGGCGCCGGTACTCAAGCCCGGGAAATGGGAAACAGGCACCAGAACCTCATACTGGGAAACAGGCACCAGAACCTTAGACTTGGAAACAGGCACCGGAACCTCAGACCGGGAATCGGGCTTAGGAACCTCAGACCGGGAAACATTCATCGGAACCTCAAACTGGGGAAACAGGCACCAGAACCTCAAACTGGGAAACAGGCACCAGAACCTCAGACCGGGAAACAGGCACCAGAACCTCGGACTGTGAAACAGGAAAAAGGCACCGAAACCTTAGACCCAGAAACAGGTACCAGAACCTCGGACCAGGAAACAGGCACAGGAACCTCAGACCGGAAAACGGGCACCGAAACCTCATACCGGGAAATGGGAAACTAAGACCGAGAAACAGGCACTGGAACCTCATACTGAGAAATGGTAAACTGGCACCAGAACCTTAGACTGGGAAATGGGAAAAAGGCACCGGAACCTCAGACCAGGAAACAGGCACAGGATCCTCAGACTGGGAAACAGGCACCAGAACCTCAGACTGGGAAAAAGGCACCGGAACCTCAGACCAGAAAATGGGAAACAGGCACCGTTACCCAAGCCTGGGAAATGGGAAACAGGCACTGGAACATCAAACTGGGAAAAAGGCACCGGAACATCAGACCGGAAAATAGGAAACAGGCACCAGAACCTCAGACTGGGAAACAGGTACCAAAACCTCAGACCAGGAAACAGGCACCAGAACCTCAGAACGGGAAATGGGAAAAAGGCACCAGAACCTCAGACAGGGAAATGGGGAAAAAGGCACCAGAACCTCAGACCGGAAAATGGGAAACAGGCACTGGAACCCAAGCCAGGGAAATGGGGAAACAGGCACCAGAACCTCAGACTGGGAAACAGGCACCAGAACCTCAGACTGGGAAACAGGCACCAGAACCTCAGACTGGGAAACAGGCACCAGAACCTCAGACTGGGAAACAGGCACCAAAACCTCAGACTGGGAAACAGGCACCAGAACCTCAGACCGAGAAACAGGCACTAGAACCTCAGACTGGGAAACAGGCACCGGAAACTCAGAAAGGGAAACAGACACCAGAACCTCAGACCAGGAAACAGGCATCGGAACTTCAGACCGGGAAATGGGCATCAGAACCTCAGAACTGGAAACAGGCACTGGAACCTCAGTGTAGGAAACGGGAAACAGGCACCGGAACCTCAGACCCAGAAACAGGCATCAGAACCTCGGACCAGGAAACAGGCACCAGAACCTCAGACCGGAAAACAGGCACCGGAACCTCAGACCGGGAAATGGGAAACAGGCACCGGAACCTCTGACTGGGAAATGGTAAACTGGCACCAGAACCTTAGACCGGGAAATGGGAAACAGGCATCTGAACCTCAGACTAGGAAACAGGCACAGGATCCTCAGACCGGAAAACAGGCACCGGAACCTCAGACCGGGAAAAAGGCACCAGAACCTCAGACCGGAAAATGGGAAACAGGCACCAGAACCCAAGCCCGGGAAATCAGAAACAGGCACCAGAACCTCAGACCGGGAAACAGGCACCAAAACCTCAGACCAGGAAACAGGCACCAGAACCTCAGACCGGGAAATGGGAAAAAGGCACCAGAACCTCAGACCGGAAAATGGGAAACAGGCACCGGAACACAAGCCCAGGAAATGGGAAACAGGCACAGAACCTCAGATCGGGAAACAGGCACCAGAACCTCAGACCAGGAAACAGTTACCAGAACCTCAGACCGGGAAACAGACACCAGAACCTCAGACCGGGAAGCAGGCACCGGAACCTGAGACTGGGAAAGAGGCATTGGAACCTCAGACCCAGAAAAAGGCATCGGAACCTCAGACCGGGAAATGGGCATCGGAACCTCATACCGGGAAACAGGCATCGGAACCTCAGACTGGGAAATGGGAAACAGGCAACTGAACCTCAGACCGGGAAATGGGAAACAGGCACGGGAACCTCAGACCGAGAAACAGGCACCAGAACCTCAGACCGGGAAACAGGCAACGGAACCTCAGGCCGGGAAACAGGCAACAGAACCTCAGACCGGGAAACAGGCAATGGAACCTCAGACCGAGAAACAGGCACCGGAACCTCAGGCCGGAAAATGGGAAACAGGCACCAGAACCCAAGCCCGGGAAATCAGAAACAGGCACCAGAACCTCAGACCGGGAAACAGGCACCAAAACCTCAGACCAGGAAACAGGCAACGGAACCTCAGACCGGGAAATGGGAAAAAGGCACCAGAACCTCAGACCGGAAAATGGGAAACAGGCACCGGAACACAAGCCCGGGAAATGGGAAACAGGCACAGAACCTCAGACCGGGAAACAGGCACCAGAACCTCAGACCAGGAAACAGTTACCAGAACCTCAGACCGGGAAACAGACACCGGAACCTCAGACCGGGAAGCAGGCACCGGAATCTGAAACCGGGAAAGAGGCATCGGAACCTCAGACCCGGAAAAAGGCATCGGAACCTCAGACCGGGAAATGGGCATCGGAACCTCAGACCGGGAAACAGGCATCGGAACCTCAGACCGGGAAATGGGAAACAGGCAACTGAACCTCAGACCGGGAAATGGGAAACAGGCACTAGAACCTCAGACCGGGAAATGGGAAACAGGCACCGGAACCTCAGACCGGGAAACAGGCAACGGAACCTCAGACCGAGAAACAGGCACCGGAACCTCAGACCGAGAAACAGGCACCGGAACCTCAGACTGGGAAACAGGCTCTGGCACTTCAGGCCAGAACACTGGCTCTGGCACTTCAGGCCAGAACACTGGCTCTGGCACTTCAGGCCAGAACACTGGCTCTGGCACTTCAGGCCATAACACTGGCTCTGGCACTTCAGGCCTTAACACTGGCTCTGGCACTTCAGGCCTTAACACTGGCTCTGGCACTTCAGGCCTTAACACTGGCTCTGGCACTTCAGGCCTTAACACTGGCTCTGGCATTTCAGGCCTTAACACTGGCTCTGGCACTTCAGGCCTTAACACTGGCTCTGGCACTTCAGGCCTTAACACTGGCTCTGGCACTTCAGGACTTAACACTGGCTCTGGCACTTCAGGCCTTAACACTGGCTCTGGCACTTCAGGCCTTAACACTGGCTCTGGCACTTCAGGCCGGAACACTGGCTCTGGCACTTCAGGCCGGAACACTGGCTCTGGCACTTCAGGCCGGAACACTGGCTCTGGCACTTCAGGCCGGAACACTGGCTCTGGCACTTCAGGCCGGAACACTGGCTCTGGCACTTCAGGCCGGAACACTGGCTCTGGCACTTCAGGCCGGAACACTGGCACTTCAGGCCGGAACACTGGCTCTGGCACTTCAGGCTGGAACACTGGCAATTCAGGCCGGAACACTGGCTCTGGCACTTCAGGCCGGAACACTGGCTCTGGCACTTCAGGCCGGAACACTGGCACTTCAGGCTGGAACACTGGCACTTCAGGCCGGAACACTGGCTCTGGCACTTCAGGCCGGAACACTGGCTCTGGCACTTCAGGCCGGAACACTGGCTCTGGCACTTCAGGCCGGAACACTGGCTCTGGCACTTCAGGCCAGAACACTGGCTCTGGCACTTCAGGCCGGAACACTGGCTCTGGCACTTCAGGCCGGAACACTGGCTCTGGCACTTCAGGCCGGAACACTGGCACTTCAGGCTGGAACACTGGCACTTCAGGCCGGAACACTGGCTCTGGCACTTCAGGCCGGAACACTGGCTCTGGCACTTCAGGCCGGGAACACTGGCTCTGGCACTTCAGGCCGGGAACACTGGCTCTGGCACTTCAGGCCGGGAACACTGGCTCTGGCACTTCAGGCCGGGAACACTGGCTCTGGCACTTCAGGCCAGAACACTGGCTCTGGCACTTCAGGCTCGAACACTGGCTCTGGCACCTCAGGCCATAACACTGGCTCTGGCACCTCAGGTCAGAACACTGGCACTTCAGGCCGGAACACTGCCTCTGGCATTTCAGGCTCGAACACTGGCTCTGGCACCTCAGGCCAGAACACTGGCTATGACACCTCAGTCCAGAACACTGGCACTTCAGGCCAGAACACTGGCTCTGGCACTTCAGGCTCGAACACTGGCTCTGGCACCTCAGGCCAGAACACTGGCTCTGGCACCTCAGGCCAGAACACTGGCTCTAGCACCTCAGGCCAGAACACTGGCTCTGGCACCTCAGGCCAGAACACTGGCTCTGGCACCTCAGGCCAGAACACTGGCTCTGGCACCTCAGGCCAGAACACTGGCACTTCAAGCCAGAACACTGGCTCTGGCACTTCAGGCTCGAACACTGGCTCTGGCACTTCAGGCTCGAACACTGGCTCTGGCACCTCAGGTCAGAACACTGGCTCTGGCACCTCAGGTCAGAACACTGGCACTTTAGGCCGGGACACAGGTAGTTCAGGCTGGGACACAGGCACTTCAGGCCGGGACACAGGCACTTCAGGCTGGGACACAAGCACTTGGACTTCAGGCTGAGACACAGGCACCGGGACTTCAAGCTGAGACACTGGCACCAGGACGTCAAGCTGAGACACAGGCACCAGGACTTTAAGCTGAGACACTGGCACTGGGACTTCAAGCTGGAACAGATTGGTGGGTGTGGAGGCAGGTTGGGTTAATGGCAAGATCATATTGGTTGGAAAAAACTTCAGTTTTTTCTTTGGCTTAGCCACTGAAGCTCTGTGGGTGACTTCAGGAAAAGGGTGCAGCAGACTGGGTTGGAATATGGCAGGGAAGAGGTAACAGTAGCTGGGGGAAGTTCTTGTGGATTTGTAGGCAGCTGAGAAGAGGCAGGTTGGTAAAAGGCAGGATAGGTGCAGGGAGCAGAAACTGGATATTGGTTTTTTGTTGGAAGCAGAGTGTGACAGACTCACCCGAGACAGAGGCTATTGGAGGGGACTGAACGCTAGCCTGTTGCCTTTTGATTATGGGCCCTGGATTTTCAATGGAACGGTGCTCTTTGTGGGGTGAATTGGAGGTCCGGTTTGAACTGTATTAATCGGACTCGTCGTGTATATATGTATATATTGTTTGTTGTTTGATTCTGTTGGGGACTCCTTGCTGTGGATCTGTGTCCCTGAAGAGGGAGGGGGGGTTCCTCCAGCAGCCCCCTGCTGATAAGACTGATTCATTCTGTTGGGACACATCCTGTGAGGAGATGCTGGTGTCATCAACCTGTGTTTATGTTAATTGAATGAGCTAATGACATTGTCCTCTATACAATGTAGGAGACGCAACGACTGCCATTGTGTTGATATAACTGTGTGAAGCTCGGTGACCACAAGTCTGGGCGAAAGGTCATGTCTCAGTCACCTAGGCTGTATAAAGGATTAGATAATTAGCTCATGTTAATTAGGTTACGTTTGTATTGTTAGAGTAATCTTCTCCTGTGTATATAAGACTGTATTCTGGTTCTGAATAAAGTGAGTTCTTGGTAGCAACAAGCAAGTGTCGCCTTGTTTGTGCTCAGAAAGGTTGGGGTATCTGTATACAGACTGGGAGGAAGTAGTATATGACGGAAGCACTCAAGCGGAGTGTGGGACGTTCCGTGACATTGGTGGCAAACAGCGGGAAAGCTTCCTGAAGTCTGGGACATCCAAACCTCCAACTGGATCCAAGATCAGCATAGCAGACTTCAGTCACCCCAGCGGAGATATGGACCTGGCATCAGAGTTCCCGGGGCTGCTGCGGATAATCCTTTCAACATACACCAGGACTGTGTCTGAGGATGAATACCTGGAGCTTAGGCAGCAAATTCGGGTGGAGCTCTGGATTGCAGCCCTCCGTCTCGCTGGTATAAAACAGGGCAAGTGCTTTCCAACCCAAGAGCAACGGGCCAGTGACCAACGGGCATTGCGGATGGCACTCCTGGGAGAGCAGCCCCAGGAGCAATGGGTGACTGAGTTGGACAGGTTGGTCCAGCAGGAGATAGAGCTGGACAATCGTTATCGGGCTCTGCAATGGCACGCAGAAGAGGGATATTTAGGGGAGACAACAGAATGCTCTCCGGAGGGATATGACTTTGGCAGCCCTGGATTGCTGTGGGAGAACCTTACAGATCTTTTTATGTTTGGCGATGAAGGGGAACCTGACCTTGAGGACCTGAGAGACTATAGAGAGTCTATGCTCGGTCTTGCAGGGGTCTCAGAGCTCAAACCTGATCTGGACCATTTGCTAAGGAAGGAACAGCATCTGAAAAGGGCATACAGGAAACTGCTAGAACAAGTTCAGCAGCATGCCAGAGAATCGGCAGTGGAAAATCCAGAGATTGCCGTCCCCAAACCTGAAGTGCTGACAACAGAGCAGAGCTCTGCTAACCTCTGCCCAGAAATGATAGCATCTTCTGGGTTCCATGGACAGGAGATGGTGAACCTCTATCCCCAGACATCAGTTGCAGAGACATGGGATTTGATAGACTTTTCTGCTGAGGAAGAACAACCTGATGAGCCTCCAGCAGAAGAGCTGCTATCAGGGCCAAAGTTCACCGTGTTCTGCCCAGCACCAACAGTGGCTTCGGCCTTCTTGAGAGAAGAGGTAGTCGGCCTTTCTCCCACAACACTGACAGGGACATGTGATTTTCTGCCAGCAGCATCTATGGAGTTAAAACAAACTTCTCCAGCTGAAGATCTGGTAACTGAACAGAGGGTCCAAGACCTCTGCCCCACACTTTTACCAATTCCAGAAACTGGGGATTTAATAGACGTTTCTGTAGAGGAGGAACCACCTGGCAAACCCCCAGCAGAAGTGCTGGCAACCGGACAGAGGGTCCAAGACCTCTGCCCCACACCTGCAGCAATTGTGGAGGCTCAGGGTGAGAAGATGGCAATCACTTCCCAGCAGCAGATACAGGGGGAGAAGGGAGAGGAGGTGTGTGTTGTCCCTCCCCAACAGTTGGCCAGGGTGGAGGAAGCGGGCTTTCCTCCCCAGCAAAGATCCGTGTACCTGGGAGACAGTACCATCGACATGTCGTCCCAGCAGCCAGATGAGGGAATAGAAAAGGAAGCAGCTGGCTCCCTTTTCCAATGGCAACTACACAGTTTGGGAGTGGAGGAAGCCAGCCTCCTGCCCCAACGGTTAGCTGGAGCGGAGGATGCAGAGTCCCCAGCAGAAGTGCTGGCAACAGAGCAGAGTGCTACCAACCTCTTCCCAGCACCAGCAACAACTGTGTAGTTCCAGGGAGCCGGGGCAGTTGGCCCCTCTCTCCGACGACAAGCTGGTGTAGTGGAGCTGCTACTCCCAGCTGAATCGCTGGCAACAGGGCAGAGCACTGCTGGCCTCTGCCTAGCACCTAGTGTCCCTCTACAGCTTCAAGAAGCAGGGGTGATTGGCCCCTCTGCCCAGCAGCAGACCAAGCCCAGGAATGTTAAAAACAATCCAGCTGAAGCCCTGGCAGCCAGACAGAGAGTAAATGACCTCTGCCCCACACCTACTGAGGTCAACTATTCCTTGCAGCCAAAAATGGAGATCATGCGGGAAGACTATGTGAGTTCACTCTGCCTGACTAACGTATGTCCAGACCAGGTGGAGGTCTGGGACCTTGTTAGTCAACCTTTGATGGGGGAGAAATGTGACAGACTCACCCGAGACAGAGGCTATTGGAGGGGACTGAACGCTAGCCTGTTGCCTTTTGATTATGGGCCCTGGATTTTCAATGGAACGGTGCTCTTTGTGGGGTGAATTGGAGGTCCGGTTTGAACTGTATTAATCGGACTCAGTCGTGTATATATGTATATATTGTTTGTTGTTTGATTCTGTTGGGGACTCCTTGCTGTGGATCTGTGTCCCTGAAGAGGGAGGGGGGGTTCCTCCAGCAGCCCCCTGCTGATAAGACTGATTCATTCTGTTGGGACACATCCTGTGAGCAGATGCTGGTGTCATCAACCTGTGTTTATGTTAATTGAATGAGCTAATGACATTGTCCTCTATACAATGTAGGAGACGGGACGACTGCCATTGTGTTGATATAACTGTGTGAAGCTCGGTGACCACAAGTCTGGGCGAAAGGTCATGTCTCAGTCACCTAGGCTGTATAAAGGATTAGATAATTAGCTCATGTTAATTAGGTTACGTTTGTATTGTTAGAGTAATCTTCTCCTGTGTATATAAGACTGTATTCTGGTTCTGAATAAAGTGAGTTCTTGGTAGCAACAAGCAAGTGTCGCCTTGCTTGTGCTCAGAAAGGTTGGGGTATCTGTATACAGACTGGGAGGAAGTGGTATATGACGGAAGCACTCAAGCGGAGTGTGGGACGTTCCGTGACACAGAGTATACTGGGCTGTGACTGAGGTTGCCATGGGTGATGGGAAAAATACATTTGGGTAGGCATGTGTCTGATGACAGAGGTGGTTTGTTTGGCTGGGACTGATAGCATCATATCAGACCATGCTGAAAGTATAGGTTGCACAAACTGCAGTTTTAATTCTGCCTGTCTAACAAAGGACTGAACAGACTCAACACACTCTGTTATCAACTGTTGGGAACAGGCTGAGTAGTGCTCACAAAAGTATGTGGGATCACACCAGAGATACCACCTGATTAATACTAAAAGGGGAGAGAAATCATCATGGCCCTTTGGAATACAGGACAGGGCCAGCTCTGTACAAATTTGGATTAAAGGCTGCACATCCCTAAACAGTATACAACTCTGATCAACCAGGGAGTTAGCCAAACAAATAATTTCTAGTAATTGGTCACTAGTCCACTCTTGCAATGCCTGATGGCAATATTCCCTACTCTCTGATGCCAGCAGAGCAAAATAAACAACCTCATCGGCATTCATGTTAGCAAACAAACTGAACCAAAATGGTTCCCCTGTGCAGCCACTTCTGGTCAGGGATGGCCTTGGTATTCTATCCTAAATCAGATGTGACCAGAACTGCGTGGACTGCACAGAGAGAACCAAACGTATGTAGGTGAAAAAGTAATTTATTAAGATACGTGAATACAAATATAAATGCACCACCAATACCAAACAGTGTAAATAAACCAACAACCAAACAGTGACCCACACAGAACAACAATCTAACAAGCATATATAGCAAAAGGGGTTACCAGAATCATAGTCTTAGCCAGGCCTGGGTCATAAACAGGAGATCAGCAGATGGGGGGCAAGGAACAAGACAGACAGGGGGAAGGTGGAAGGGATCAGGCTGCAGGGCAGGGGAACAGGAATACAGGATAACAGGATGGACAGGAACAGGTACAAATACAGTTTCAGATTTGCTGGTTCACAGGATACAGGTCAGGGTTCAAGGACAATACCAAGGCAAGGATGTGTGAGCTTGCCATTTCCTGCAATCAGGCTAAGGTGATGCCTGACTGCAGGAGGTGATATCGGCTCCATACTGCCAGGATCCACCCGCTGGTGGACGCCAGTACTGTGGCCCAAAGATCACATAACACCAGTAGGGGAAAACTCTCCTGACAGTTCCAAACTGCCAGGTGACACCTGCTGGTGGACATCAATACTGCATGCCAAATGTCAGATAGTATTACCAGCGGGTGGAACCTTTCCTGACAACTGGCCACCGCTTACGGGAACCAGATATGCGCCACGGGTACATACCTCAGCGGACACAGCAGTTGCGCATCTCACATACACAGTGGTCATGCATCTAGATGCATTTGGCACATCTAGCTGCAGGAACCCATTTTTTATGGAAATTAATAGTAAAGCAGATGCAGATTTCCAGGACTGAACTAATAAATGTTCATAGTGAAAGACAACTGGTGTTTTATATTAAACAAGGTCTAAATGGGCCATTGACATGCATCACAGTTGAACTTGGGAATGTGTCCTTGCAAATTTAAACTAAATGAAATCCTTAATTTTTGCTTGGGCATAGAGTGCAGAGGGATTAGAAGTCTTGTCAGTTTTTGGGGATGTCTGCACCCCTGATAGGGTGAAGACATCTCCCAAATTTTTGCCAGTTTCTCACAGGAAGTGAGGGTAAAAACCTACCAATGCCTTTCCTTGGGGACACACAGGTCAATCTAAATAGTTTCCCCATAAGGTAAATTGCACTCTAGCATTTTGCTGTGTACACCCCCCAAATTATTAGGTATCTTGGACTTTGGGGTTTATTTACTAAAGGCAAATCCACTTTGCACTACACGTACACTTTCTGGAGATCCGAGGGGGATATGCAAGGAAAATAAAAACAGCATCTTTGCTTCTACATGGTTGGATGATAAAATTACCAGTGCTTCCCGTCAGATTTACAGTGAGTACACTTGTATTGCAGAGTGGATTTGCCTTTAGTAAATAAACCCCAAATCCAAGGTACCTAATAATTTGGGGTGTACACAACAAAGGGCTAGCGTGCAATTTGCCTAATGGGGACACCAGTTAGATTGACATGTGTGTCCCCAAGGAAAGACATTGGTAGGGTTTTACCCTCACTTCCTGTTTGGCTATGTGACAGGAAGTGAAGCCAATTTTCAGAAAAGGGACACACAGCCCAACCTAAAAAAGACAAGCAGGGGTTCTAACACTATGCCCACAATTAGAATAGGATTGTCTTGAGCTCGATTTTAGCTCAGTGCTCTAAATCAGTAGTTCTCAACCCTGTCCTCCAGTACCCCCAACAGGCCATGTTTGCAAGTTTTCCTTCATCTTGCACAGGTGTTTTAAATCAGAGTCCATGGCTTGGTATTTTGGACAGTTATTTTAGCTAAGATAAATTCCCAAAACATGTCCTGTCAGGGATACTTGAGGACTGAGGCTGAGAACCACTACGCTAAATTGGAAAATTGAATACTTACCTCTCTGTAATTTTCCTTTCCTGGTGCCTATCTATGGCAGCATGTGCACAATCCATGCATATGCTACCATGAAGGCACCAGGAAAGCAGCTTTTAGACAAATCACAATTTTTGTTGTTTTGCCATGCCAATCAGCCTAGTTAAGCTGCAGCTTGAAAATCTGTTGCATGAAAATTGTTTAGAGGGGGGAGTGTAAAAAGTGGATTTTTAAAACAGCTTACCTGTAAAATCCTTTTCTTGGAGTACATCACGGGACACAGAGCACCATAGTAATGACTATCTGGGTTTATATGCTACCTTTAGGTGATTGGACACTTGCAACCAATAGTAAGAAGGTTCCTCCCATATAACCCCTCCAATACCTTAGTTTTTTAGCAAGCAATGAAGATCCCAGAAAAAGAGGGGAGGGATCTTTGTGTCCCGTGATGTACTCCAAGAAAAGGATTTTACAGGTAAGCTGTTTTAAAAATCCACTTTTCTTTATCGTACATCACGGGACACAGAGCACCATAGTAATGACTATCTGGGATGTCCTAAAGCAATGCTTTTGAGGGGAGGGAACATACCTAAATCCCCTTTATTTTAGGCTCCAAATTATAAAACTGCTTGCAGCACGCTCTGGCCAAAAACAGTCTCCTTTTGAGATCTAACATCCAGTCAGTAAAACCTGGTGAATGTATGAACCGAAGACCAAGCGGCCGCTTTGCAAACCTGAGCCATCGACACTTGGTGCACTGCCCATGACGTATTAATTCCTCTGGTAGAGTGAGCCTTGAGATATTGAGGTGGAACCTTGTGTTTCAACTCATAGGCCTGGATAATGACCTGACGAATCCACCTAGAGATTGTAGAACTAGCTGCTGCCTGTCCTTTCTTAGGACCCTCAGGCAGAACAAAAAAGGAGTCAGACTTCCGAAAAGGGGCTGACCTATCCAAGTAAACCTTAATAGCTCTCATCACATCCAGTGAATGGAGCAATCTTTCCTCCTTAGATTTAGGGTTAGGAAAGAAGGAAGGTAAAACGATATCCTGATTTAAGTGAAAACTAGAAACCACATTGGGTAAAAACTCCGGATGGAGCCGCATTACCACGTTGTTCTGATGAACAAACAGAAAGGGTTTCTCACAAGAAAGGGTGGCCAACTCCGAGACCCTTCTTGCTGAGGTTATAGCCACCAAAAAAAACAATTTCCTAGTCAATAGGATCAAAGGAATATGCTTAATAGGCTCAAAGGGTTGACTCTATAGAGCTGAAAGCACTAAGTTCAAGTCCCATGGGCACAAGGGTGGTCTAATTGGTGGCCTTAAATGTAGTGCTCCCTTAATAAAGGTTTGTACCAATGAATGAGACGCAATTGGCCTCTGGAAAAAAACTGATAAGGCCGAAATCTGTCCTTTAATGGTTCCTAAAGACAAGTTTAAGTCAATTCCTGTTTGCAGGAAGGCAAGAACCCTCCCAATTGTACTTGCGAGGGTGCCATCTTCTCTTCTCACACCATGAGATGTATGACTTCCAGACTCTATGGTAAATCTTTATAGACACTGGCTTTCTAGCATTTATCAAAGTAGCCAGAACAGAACCACTGATACCACGGTCTTTTAGTACTCTGGTCTCAATAGCCATGCCATCAAATTCAGCCCGTAAAGAAGGATGGTATATTGGACCTTGGGACAGTAGGTCTGGGCGGATCGGAAGACACAATGGATCCCCTACTGCCATCCTCCCAATCTGTGAATACCAAGACCTCCTTGGCCACCGTGGGGCCACCAGAATTACTGTTTTCTGCTCCATCTGTATCCTGCGTAACAGGTGCAGCAGCATCTGGATTGGAGGAAAGGCGTAAATTAGAGAATACCGATCCCAGGGAACCACCAATGCATCGGTCCCCACGGCAAGCGGATCCCTGGTTCTGGACTCAGAGCTGTCCACCTTGGCATTGAACCTGGATGCCAGGAGGTCCACCTCTGGCATCCCCCAACACTGGCATATTTGAAGGAAAACTTCGGGGTGGAGGGACCATTCCCCTGGCAACAACTGCTGACGACTTAGGTAGTCTGCCTGCTAATTGTCCACCCCCGGAATATAGACTGCCGACAGATATGGCACGTGTCTCTCTGCCCAAGTCAGTATATGATTGATTTATTTCTTTTTGGGCTGCCCAGCTCCGGGTACCCCCTTGGTGGTTGATGTATGCCACCACTGTGGAATTGTCGGACTGGACTCTGACCGGAGACCCCCGCAGCCTGACCATCCAGAATTTGAGGGCCAATCGAGCTGCTCGGATTTCCAACAGATTGATCGGTAAGGTTTTCTCTACCTGGGACCATTTTCCCTGTACGGAGGCCTCTTCCAATACTGCTCCCCAGCCGAGACGACTGGCATCTGAAGTTACCACCTTCCAAGTTATTGGTGGAAAGGACTTCCCATTTTTTAAGTTGCTGGTCTTTGACCACCAAGCAAGGTCCTGTTTTACCTTTGGGGATAGAGATATTGGATGATCCAAGGCTAGGACAGACTTGTCCCAAGCCTCCAGGATTGTTCTCTGGAACAACCTGGAGTGAAACTGCGCATAAGGAACTGCGCTGAAAGATGACACCATCTTCCCCAGCAGTCTCATGCATAATCGAATTGAGGGTCTTTCTACCCTTTGACTTTCCTGACCAGCTCGACTATTGAGCTGACCTTCAAGAGGGGTAAAAACACCCTTTCCTGGGTCGTATCCAGGATCAAGCCTAGATATGTCAAGATTTGAACTGGATGAAGAGCTGATTTGTCCATATTCAGAATCCAACCTAGGCATCTCAGAACATGGACTGTAGTTGAAAGGTTCTCTATCAGGGTGGAATAGGACTGGTCCTTCAACAGAAGGTCGTCCAGATATCCTATCACCGATATCTTCTGAGACCTTAGAGAGGCCAATACCGGAGCCAACACTTTTGTGAAGACTCGAGGGACCGTAGCCAGACCGAACGGTAGTGCTACAAACTGGAAATGACACTCTTCCATTGAGAAGCGTAGAAACCTTTGATGTTGTCCGAAAATCGGTACATGCAGGTATGCATCCTTGATGTCTATGGATGCTAAATAGTCCCCTTTTCTTAGAGATGCTATTACTGAATGAACCGATTCCATCCGGAAGGTTCAGACTTTTAGAAAGGAATTGAGGGATTTGAGGTCCAGAATGGGCCTTACTTCCCCATTTGGCTTCGGCACTGTGAATAGGTTTGAATAAAACCCCTTGAACCTTTCTTTATGTGGAATCTTGATAATCACCCCTTGCCTTTTTAGCCATTCTAAGGCTAGGAATAGGTCTTTCTTCTTTTCTGGATCCGAAGGAACTCTTGATCTCAGAAATCGATTCAGGGGAAAATCGCGGAACTCTATTTTGTAGCCCCGCGTTATAGTGGAGATAACCCACTTGTCCTGCACCCACCCTGCCCAAGCATCTGAGAACTGCCATAGTCTGCCCCCCACTTGTAAGAGTGGGGGCGCCCCTTCACAAGGAGGACTTGGCATTGGCCTTATTTGGCTTCTGAGTCCAAGTTCCTTTCTGACCCTGAGGTCTTTTAAAGGCAGGTGGTTGAGGCCGTCAATACTTCTTGGGAGAAGATGCGCCTGGCCCAGGAGCGTTCGGAATCTTAAAGGAAGGCTGCTTATTCCTTCTTTTCACAGGAAGCAAGGAGCTCTTTCCTCCTGAGATCTTTTGGATATACTTATCCAGATCTTCTCCAAACAAACGTTCCCCATGAAAGGGAAAAGCCGCAAGTAGCCTCTTGCATGGCATCTCGGCTGACCAGTTCTTTAACCACAAAACTCTGCGCATATGCACTGAGAGTAACGCAAAGCGAAACATCTGCTGGATTGAGTCTTTTTATGCGTCTACTGCAAAACATAAAGCGCAAGGAAGTTCTGTTAATTCATCAGAATATTCCTCCTGAACTGGTAGGTTCCTGGCCAGTCTTTTAAAATTTAAACTTGACAGATCCCAATAGCCGCAACAGCTGGTTGTACTGCTGATCCAGCCACTGCAAAGGAGGCCTTTAGCAGATTCCAGATTTTTTTCTGCTGGGTCTTTAAACCCTTGGGCATTATCCACTGGACAGGTTAAGCTTTTATTTACTGAAGAAATAGCAGCTTCCACTAAAGGTGTATCCCACCTTTTTTTGAACTTTTCCTCAATCGGGTACAAAAAAGAAAACCTTTTAGGAGGTAAGTATATTCTGTCCGGATGTTCCCAATCAGCGTAAATCAATTGCTCCAATAATGGATGCACAGGAAACGCCTGAGAACCTTGCAGAGGTCGCAAGGATCCCAATGTAGAACAGGAAATTCCTGGCCCTTGTACAGGGGACAACTTGAAACCTGCTCTTACCATTTCGGTTAAAGACTGGATAAACAGCTTTTGGGATTGCAAAGCCGTCAACGGTTCCTCCGAACCTGAGTCCCCTGCAGAGGACTCCTCTGCTTCGGCATCTTTATCCCCTATGGCCACCTCCTCAAAATCCTCTGCCCATTCAGGATCCAAATCACAAGGACCCAATTGGCTAAGAGAGTCTTGGTGCTCAAGTGACTCAAGACTGGGACCAGGCTCAGGAGAGGGAGATCTATTTCGTTTCTTCCCTCCCTGCATTACTGAGGCAATCATACCCGCTATTTTGCCTTCAAGACCAGCGAGAGCTGACGTTAAGTCATCCTTAGTAACATAAGCCGAAGCAGGGATATTGGTGGTGGCCACAACATCTGACAAATGCAATGGCTCAGCCAGGCCAAATGTCACAGGTCTTTCATGGGAGACAGGTGCTGCAGTAGCCTGAGGTTGATCTCCTGTTTTTGAAGGAGTCACTTTAACCCCTGGATTAATCCTGTTCCCTGCCCCTCGTTTTCTGGAAGACATGCTTACAAGATTTTGAGGAAACTTACTGTGCTATATGGCTGTATACAAAGCCTACTACAACCTCCTTACAGAGTTTGCAAATGCCCGACTCACGTGCCCAGCGCTGTGTCCCACTGCGACCGGCTCCCGGCTCCTCTGAGCCTTAATGAACAGTACTGACACACGCAGATGCCTGACTTCCCTATGCGTGCGTCGTCACGTGACGTACGCATGCCTGGGACTTACTGCGCATGCGCACGCCTGTGGGAAACACGTGGCCGCGATGCCGCTATCCTGCACACTAGAGCGCGCGCAGGAGGGAGCGGGTTATGCACGCACGTGCCGTCTGCACGTGCGTGCTACCCGCATGCATTTGCCCGCGACCCTCTGCGCGGTCCCCAACAGGAACCTAGTCTGTGCAACCGCTCTCCAGAACCCCACAGTGGACACAAAAGGCACTACAAAAACAAATAAACTGTCGCTCAGAGGCTATAAAGGCAAATGACTATAAAAGTTAATGAAATTATAAAGTCTAAAAGCTGGATCAATCACGGTGTAATCAGGACGGTGTTGGAAGTCTTGGGCAGGAGCCAGGAAACAGTCTATAAAGCAGGAGAGGATCCCTGGAGGATAAGTCATAGGTAAAACAAAACACCGGAATAAAACTTTTCTTTTCTTGTAGGAATTTGTGTGGCCAGATTCACAAAAGGCAGCTCTTCTTGTTGAGAGAAGTCAAACTCAGATCCATCCAGGTAAAAAAGAGAGAGAGGAGCGCCACTAAGTAAAATCATTTATTCACCAATATAAAAACAAAGTATCAACTTACATTTAGGAGCGGTATATAGAACAGACAGATGTGATTCCTGATAGAAGAGGGGGAAGGGAACAGTCAGTGATTCCCCGGGGATGCCTCCAAACACGACGCAGTCTGGCGGGGAGGCCAGGACGGTACACAGCCTGTAAACACTGTTTTTTCTCCTCATTGACAACCTTGCCAGCGGCTTCCTGGGCTGCCGCTCCGTCCTCCCGCAGAGACAGGCTGTGTACCGTCCTGGCCTCCCCGCCAGACTGCGTCGTGTTTGGAGGCATCCCCGGGGAATCACTGACTGTTCCCTTCCCCCTCTTCTATCAGGAATCACATCTGTCTGTTCTATATACCGCTCCTAAATGTAAGTTGATACTTTGTTTTTTTATTGGTGAATAAATGATTTTACTTAGTGGCGCTCCTCTCTCTCTTTTTTACAAAAGGCACTACAATCTGGCATGCACTCTGACACAACATTACTTATATAAATAAAGTAATAAAAATGGGCCTCCAAAGGAAGCACTCACTGATCCTTGCAGCAGAGCCTGAGACAGGCTCAATCTTTCCTTATCACCACGGGTAACGCCACTGAGGACCTTCAGAGACCTGGTCCCCTTTTATTTTAGGGTCCACACCCCTGGACCTGTAAAGCACCCTTTAGGTTTCCTTGGGCAAATAAAAGACCAGCAATACCATATCACAAGGATCCAGCTCAATAAGGAAACATTACAGGCAAGACCCTGTTCTTGAACCAGGGCTCGGGTACCGTCCACTTTAGCTTGATATGCCATCCGAATGGATCCGATTATAACATCCACACTGGGACATTTTCTGAAGCAAGAGCTTTCACAGCTGTGACCATCACCTTCAAGACACTGACAAAAAACTAAGGTACTTCCTGTATGGGAGGGGTTATATGGGAGGAACCTTCTTACTATTGGTTGCCAGTGTCCAGTCACCTAAAGGTAGCATATAAACCCAGATAGTCATTACTATGGTGCTCTGTGTCCCATGATGTACGATAAAGAAATGCATTACTTCGATTGAGCATGCATCCGCAAAATAAATTATTAACAAAACACACTACAAATTTTATTGGTCAACAAAACAAGACTTGGAAAAGAGCAAGAAAAGCAAAAAACACATGTATGTTAATTTGAGACACTAACAGAATATGGTTTTGAGGTCTGACCATTTTGTAGAGGAACTTACCAGGAGTTAAAAGGACTTCACCCACAAATGGACAGTCTCTTAAGGATTTAAACATTAATCACAACATCTTGAGGAAGATTTTGCAAAATAATGCAGCACAGACAATTAAATCAATGTGAAACTAACAACCTACAAACACAGATTGACAACATCAAAAATATCAGTGAAAAATACCCCCCCCCAAAATAAAAATTAAAAAAAGAAACAAAAGTAAAAAATACTTGCTCTAAAACACATCTGTTTTACAAAGACATAACAAACAAAATACAGAGAGAAAATATGTGTTACAAATCTATAAGGACACCCAAATGTACTCTCTTTTTATTTTTTATTTTTTATTTTTTTTCCACTTCAGAAAATTATTGAGAGACTATTCAGCTTGATGCTCATTCGCTGTCTCCAACAAAGTCTTACATCATCGTGGAAGAGACTTAATTTTTAATCAACATCCTCCATTTTTTAAACTTCCTTTTATCCAACACGAAAAATAAGTCTAGCTTGCTTAGCCATAATCCTATACATTGTTTACTGTCTAATGAAACCTTTTTATATACATACACGTTGTGTTCATCCCATAACACTTCCTTTAATGCACATGACCCTAACCACAATACTCCGTTTATCTTTTTGCAGTTTCCCCAAGCCAAACATCATCATTTTCCACTCACTCACCTTTTGTTATTTCTTTCACCAAATCTTGACTCTTATTGATCACATCTTTTGCTACACCACACCCCCAGAACACATGCTCACTGTCTTCTACACCCCCACAATTCATTCAAATATCAGACACACACAAATCCCTCCTTTTTCTAAATAGCCTTGTAGATAGACATTCATGCAAACTCATCCATACTATCTGTCTCTGCACATTTGTCACCCCATATACACTAATTTTCTTCCATACTTCCCCAGCCACTGACGAATTAACTCCCTTAAGGTTACACACATACTCCTTCTCTTTTCTTAGACACCAAAACCTCAACTTCTTGGCTATCTTTTCTCCCACTTCATTCCAGCATGCTCCCCCTTTCATTCCATGGTCTAACACAATACCCAAAATCCTCACTCCATCCTCAACCTTCCCAATCTGATCATCCACACATTCCCCTTGTCTCCCATACACACCCAAACTACACTTATTCCAATTCACACGCATTCCCACACATACACAAAAAATAGACAAAAGTAACTTCACCCTTCTTACACCCACCACTGACTGCCACACTGCCACCACGTCATCCATATAACCTAAACATTTCACAATTTCCCCCCCACTCACAGGCACCAAAAAGCCCCATCACCACCTTATCCCTGTGTATCATCCTTAAAGCGGTTGTATACTCGCTGTTTTTTTTTTTTTTCTACACCTGCAAGGGAAAAGGCATAATGAGCTAGTATGCACCGCATACTAGCTCATTATGAGATACTTACCTTAGAACGATGAGCCGGCATCTCACCCTTTCCACGCCGAGGGAGCTGACATTTCCCCTCGGCGCGTCTTCCGGGTATCGCGGCTCCGACGCTGTGAGTGGCCGGAGCCACGATGTTGTCACTCCCGCGCGTGCACACAGGAGACTTCTGTCCGGCAAGCTCCGGAGTTTGCCGGGCTGTCAGCCAAGAATCCCCTGTGCACATGCGCCGCTGCAGTCAGCGGCTCATTGCGAGGGGAATATCTCCTAAACCGTACAGGTTTAGGAGATTTTTTTTTACCTACAGGTAAGCTTTATTATAGGCTTACCTGTAGGTAAAAGTAAAAAAAAGGTATACAACCGCTTTAACAGCGGATCAATAAAACAAATAAAGAGAGGGGTGGCGTGTCCTGGACGTGAAGCTGGGAAGACGTGCAGACACTGAGCTCTCCATACCCAGAGCTAATCCACCACCATCTGCCGCTCACCCTTGCCCTGGTGAATCCCCAGATCGCCTACCTTGGTGCTTGGACCTCTCCTAACTTGGTCCAGGGGGCTGTTTGCTTGGTGGCTAGCTGAGCCCGAATCGGAGACCGATTACACGGCGCGGTGGCCCCCTCCATCTTGGGGCCTACTGATCACCCAGCATTCTCTTACCTCCTAAGACCGCGATCTGCGGATAAGACAAGTGCTCCGACTTTGGCTATAGACTAATCCGCCTCCGGGGGACGCCTGGTAGAATTCCAGCCAAAGACAGTGAGAGAACCTCCTATCACCTGCCACTCCTGCTCCGCAGCCGGCCGCCGGCCGTTCTCTGGAGGCCTCCGGACTCGGCCGCCAATTTCATCCGGGTCACAGTGAGTAACATCGCCCCACAGGTGACATTCCCTGAAGTGATCGCCCTCCTGTGAGACTGTACCTGCCCTCAGTTAGGGGTTGTGAGCCTCAATGGAGTGGATCTCGCACGTTCGGTGGCTGCTCCTTAGGAAAGTCTGTGGCTTCGGCCTACACCTGGAGGGCGGCGGTCATCTTGGTACTCCAGAGGCTCCTCAGCAAAATCCTGACACTCAGCTGGCCATCCTTTCACGGAGCTCTGAGGATCATCTGCCCTGATAATCACCCCCCTCATAAACACCATAGGGGTCCACAGGGCTACTGACCAATAGCCCCACCAAGTTTAACAGAGTCCTTTCTCTTGCTATGAAGATCACTTACAAAGTGGTTCCTGGGCCTTCGTCTGCTCTCCGAGACCTCCGCAATGTTACATTAACTAGGTAAGCTTCCCTGACCATTACATTTCCAGAGCACCTCATGGGTAAAGTTGGCCAGCAGCAGCGTTATTATAAGCCACAGTTTGGGTCAAGTGAAGGATTAAATATGGAACGCTTTGTTACTAGACCACATTCCACAACCTTGAATTCCTCTGCGAACCCATTTGCCATGATGGATCCATCTTTGGATGCGGAAGATACAGAGAACCCTCAACTAGCTAATACCCAGAGTCAAGTCATCAACCCATCATTCCCACATGCAACTCTCACCCCTGACATCCTGGACGCTAAACTACAGCTTTTGCTTCAACAAATCACGTTTAACGTCTCGGCAGAGGTAAGCAAATTGGCAAACGAACTGAGAGGGGAAATAAACCAAATTGGGGAACATACTGATACCCTCGAAAATAAATTTGATGAGATGATTAGCTACATACAGGCTATTGAAAAGGAAAATCACAACCTACGTCTCTCAGTTACAACTACAACAAGAGGACTTATGCCGCGTACACACGAGCGGACTTTCCGGCATACTTGGTCCGCCGGACAATCCGATCGTGTGTAGGCTTCAGCTGACTTTTTTTCCCCAAAAGTCCGCCGGACCTAGATTTTAAATCTTTCCATCGGATTCAGTTTCTGATGGAAAGTCCGTTTGTCTGTATGCTGGTCCCACGGAAAGCCCGCTCGTCTGTATGCTGGTCCGATGGACCAGATATGACGCAAGGGCAGGGTATTGCATCTCGTGCTCGCTGCAATAGGAAAAACAAATTTTCCTATTGCGGCGATCGCGGGGCATACCAGGCCCTTAATTCTAGCATGGATTTTAAAGGGAACACCCTACGCTGAAAAAACGGCGTGGGGTCCCCCCTAACATTCATAACAGACCCCGATCCGAGCACGCAGCCCGGCCGGTCAGGAAAGAGGGTGGGGACGAGTGAGCAGCCCCCCTCCTGAACCATGCCCTCAACATGCCCTGCGGGGCCCCCCCACCCCAAAGCACCTTGTCCCCATGTTGATGAGGACAAGGGCCTCTTCCCGACAACCCTGGCAGTTGGTTGTCGGGGTCTGCGGGTGGGGGGGCTTATCAGAATCCGGGAGCCCCCTATAATAAGAGGGCCCCCAGATCCCGGCCCCCCCCTATGTGAATGAGTATGGGGTACATGGTACCCCTACCCATTTACCTAGGGAAAAAGTATCAATAATAAAACAACTACACAGGTTTTTTAAATAATTTATTAAACAGCTCCGGGGGGATCTTCTTCCGGCTTCTGGGGTCTACTTCTGGCTTCGGGGGTCTTCCTCCGGCTTCAGGGGTCTTCTTCTGGCTTCGGGGGTCCCTCCGGTTCCTCTTCTCCCGGCGTCCGGTTGGTTCTTCTCCGCTTTCTCTGGCCTCTTCTCCCAGTGTTCCAGTTCTTCTGCCAGCTTCTCTGCTGTCTTCATGCCGCTCTTTTGCCAGCGGAGACCCCGCCCCCTTATGCTGTCACAGTCCCTGGGCATGCTGGGACTGTGACGGCATAAGGGGGTGTGCTCGTTGACCACACCCCCTAAAACGTCACAGTCCCAGCATGCCCAGGGACTGTGACGGCATAGGGGGCGGGGTCTCCGCCTATATAAGTCACATCGGAGCGCTCAGAGAGCAGTCTAGCCGGAGAGACCGTCATGTCAACATCTGGAGAAGAGAAGAGGGAAGAAGCCAAGAAGACAAGAAGTCCGGACCTCCGCTGGCAAAAGAGCGGCATGAAGACAGTGGGAGGAGCCGGCAGAAGAACTGGAACACCGGGAGAAGAGGACAGAGAGAGAGGAGAAGAACCAACTGGACGCCGGGAGAAGAGGAACTGGAGGGACCCCCGAAGCCAGAAGAAGACCCCCGAAGCCGGAGGAAGACCCCCCGGAGCTGTTTAATAAATTATTTTAAAAACCTGTGTAGTTGTTTTATTATTGACACTTTTCCCCTAGGTAAATGGGTAGGGGTACCATGTACCCCATACTCATTCACATGGGGTGGGGGGCCAGGATCTGGGGGCTCTCTTATTATAGGGGCTCCCGGATTCTGATAAGCCCCCCGCCCGCAGACCCTGACAACCAACGGCCAGGGTTGTCGGGAAGAGGCCTTTGTCCTCATCAACATGGGGACAAGGTGCTTGGGGTTGGGGGGCCCCGCAGGGCGCCCCCTTCCCCAAAGCACCCACTCCCCATGTTGAGGGCATGCGGCCTGGTACAGTTCAGGAGGGGGGGTGCTCGCTCGTCCCCACCCCCTTTCCTGACCGGCCAGGCTGCATGCTCGGATCGGGGTCTGGTATAGATTTTAGGGGGGACCCCACGCCGTTTTTTTGGCGTAGGGGGTTCCCTTTATAATCCATACCAGACTTAAGGGCCTGGTATGATCCGCGACGAGGCTCCCAAGGTATCAATCTCACCGATAAAAGCGGCGAGATTGACTTCCTTTTCTAGTCCTGTCGTACCCGAGTCACGTTCAAAATGAACGGACTTGTCCGTGTGTGGGCAAGTCCGTTCATTCTGAAAGTCTGCCGCAACTCCGGCGAAAGTCCGTCGGGAAGACGGGCGGACTTAGCCTGCCGGAAAGTCCGGACGTGTGTAGGCAAGTCCGTCCGTTCAGGTAGTCTGCTGGAAAGTCCGGCGGAAAGACCATAGGACCAAGTCTGCTGCAAAGTCCGCTCGTGTGTACGAGGCATAAGAGAACAGAGAGAGGAGACAGAACCTACGCTTTAGAGGAATTCCGGAGACGGTAGGTGACCCTGACCTACGTGCCTATCTTTTGGGTCTTTTTAACAATCTGGCCCCCACAGTGGTGGACATAGACTTGTGCCTGGACAGAGCACACCGGTCCTTGGGCCCAAAGCCTCCGGCTGGAGCCAGAACAAGGGATGTTATAATGAAGTTTCACTTTTTTGAAAGCAAAGAGGTGCTGACCTTAGCCACGCGTAATAAATCCCAAATTCTGTACAAGGGTGTGAAATTACAGATTTTTACTGACCTCTTTCCCATCACTCTTGCTAAACGCAGGAACTTGTGTCCAATTACCTCTCATCTACAGCATCACAAAATTCCATACTACTGGGGTTTCCCCTTTCACCTTGCTGTGTCTAAGGAAGGTACCCAATACACCCTCCGTGACTTACAAGAAGGAGAGGCCTTCCTGAAAAACCTTGGCTTGCCTCCTCTTCCGGAAGAAGATTTGATCCCTCCTGTTGCCCAGGTTCGTCTACCACCAAATACTCCTAGCCGCATCTGGACACCTGTCTGGGGCAAGTCTAAGAAGCACCTATCTATACCTCAATGTCCACGCTCCTCCAAACAACCGCCTTGAGTCTTCTGTACATCCTTTTTTTGGATCCTTTTTTCTCATAACTCCCTGCTTCCCGTTTCTTTGTGTTACAGATGAAACGAAGCTTGCTGCTCTGGTTCCTAAAGTTTTGTACCTACCCTGTTTTTTGTTCGGGGTAGAATTTTTTTACCATCTCATGAGGTACTTTTAAGGTTTTCACACCTGCTCCTGTTTTTTCAGCGAACTTTTCCTTTTTACTGTAAACAGGTTTTATATTGTCAGTTTTATTTTACATGTTACCAAGCTCATAAGGTGAGCAGCGGGCACTTCCCTTTTTTCCTACCCAGAGTCTCCTGATGGAAGTCCATCCATGCCCCTGCCAGGTCTTGGATTTTATCCAGGGCTTCCTGAGATGCAGTAACATCTCAGGCATTCGAAAATTTAAGTATTTTAGTTCCTTTTTCTGTTTTGTTTGTTGGTTGTTTTTTTCTTTTCTATGTCCATGTTTATAGATCAGCTTTATAGGTTGCAATCACACTGTTTTTGTTTCTTTGCTTCAAAGAGGTTTAATTACAGAGTCTATACGTTAACACGCATATACCGAGGAGTTACTGTTAATGGTAACACCCACAACCAAAACTGTATCTATCCCCATGGTGTTGACATCATATTGCTCTTCTCTTATTCTATATCTGCACTAGCCTATCTGAACAGATTACAATCATGGCTCTGAGGATTGTGTCATATAATGTGAAGGGCTTAGGTTCTATCAGTAAATGCTGGATGGCCCTGAAGGATTTCAGAGCCTCAGGCGCAGACGTGATAATGATCCAGGAAACTCACTTTCGAGCAGGAGGTTCATTTAACTTCGCCTCAAAGTTTTTTCCCACTTCCTTCCTTGCCTCTGACTCCACGGGCAAGGCGGGAGTGGCAATTCTGACTAGGAAATCGTGCCCTATTAAGGTCAAAAAATTTCATGCAGATCCCCTTGGGAGGTTCCTTATTTTAAACTGTGAATATATGTCGGCTTCCTTCACTCTTGTCAATCTCTATGCCCCTAATACTAGCCAGATTGACTTCCTAGATAAACTTTTTGATAACCCTCAATATTGCACGCAACCCTTTATGATCATCAGGGGGGATTTCAATCTGGTTATGTCACCATCTAGCGATAGACAGACTCTCTTTACTACTGTACCATCCAAAAGAATCTCGTCCCAAGCTAATGCTTTTCATAAATGTATCAGGGCCCACCGATTAAGCATCCCTCTGCTAAGCAGTTCACGTTTTACTCACCAGCTCATAAAATGGATTCACGCCTCGACCACTTCTTCATCTCAGCCCCCCTCCTCCCTTACGTGGTTGAGTCTGATATATCCCCCATTACATGGTCGGATCGTGCACCCATCACTCTGGATCTTATGCTTTCTCAGGCCTACACCAAACCCTGTCATTGGCGTCTTAATGACCATCTATTACAGTCTGAGGTATCCCAATCTGTCTTAGCAAAGAGTTTGGTAGACTATTTTCAGATCAACACTGGGTCGGTGTCGGGGGTTTCTACACTGTGGGAGGCACACAAGGCTGTATTTCGTGGTGTATGCATAGCTGAATGTTCTAGATTAAGGAGAGATAGAGTTGGGCTTATACAGTCCCTGACGTCCGCTCTGATAGTTGCAGAGAGGAAGCTGTTGTGTGCTCCCACGGTGGTGAAACTGCATAAAGTCATCTCCCTCAGGGAACAAATTAGGTCAACGCAGCTTGACAAGACAGCCAGATCCCTATCCTGGATGAAACAGAAATTTTATGAATATTCTAATAAACCTCATTGAATGTTAGTCAATAAACTATGCCCGCGTCCATTTAGTTAATTCCCTGATTTCTCCAACAGGTGTATGGTTCTAGAGCTCATTGCCCTCATGAGATGTCCAAAATATTTGGCGAATTTTACAGTAAACTCTATAATTGTCTGACTCCGGAGAATCACTTCAATTTCACCCAGGAAAAATTTGAATCTTTCTTCTCCAACATGAAGCTTCCAAAACTATCGGTAGCAGATCTAGATAGCTTAAATACAGCCATAACAGCTGAGGAACTCCTGTCCATAATTAAGACTCTCCCACTGCATAAATCACCTGGTCCCGATGGCTTATCATACTCCTACTACAAAATCTTCTTTGACATCCTATCCCCACACATGTTAACTCTATACGACTCTCTTCTTAAAGGCACATCCCCATATTCACAATTTTCTCACTCTTACATTTCAGTTATCCCCAAGCCTGGTAAAGACCCCTCTACTCCGGATAACTATAGACCCATAGCTCTTCTAAATTCGGACTATAAAATATTTACCAAAATACTTGCATCCAGACTATCAAGGCTTATTCCCAAACTGATACATAGAGACCAAGTGGATTTTGTCCCTGGTAGTCATGCGTGAGACAACACCTGACGTACGATAGATCTGATAGATCTCCTGGATCAGTCGTCTTGCTCGGCACTGATTCTAAGTTTAGACGCACAAAAGGCCTTTGACAGGCTGAGCTGGCCTTATATGTTTGCCACCTTAAAAATATATGGCTTTGATGGTCCCTTTTTACACATTATGCTAACGTTTTACGACCCCTCTGTGACTAGTATCCCCCCCCCCCCCCCCCCCCCGCATTCTATAGCTCTCTCCTCTGTCTTATCTCACTAACTATGCTGCTATCTTTATTACCATTGATTTGTATGTGTTTGGTTTTCCCTTTTTTTTTTTTTTCTTCAACATGCTGCTTAAAAATTTGTGAATCAGTACTGCTTGGACCTTGAAGAAGGGGACATACCCCGAAAGCTTGTCCTGAAAAATTGTATGTTAGTGCAAATAAAAAAAGTATCACGGACAGTACTCAATTTTCTCTGTCACAATTGCACTAATACTACTACAATCAAATCAAGTATGGTCCCTTTTTAAAAGCTTTAGAGGCTCTTTATTCAACTGTTATGGCCCAAGTGCGGATGTCGTCCTTCCTATCGCCCGACTTTCCCATGACAAACAGAACTCGGCAGAGATGCCCCCTTTTACCATTACTTTTTATCTTATGTTTAGAAGCCCTAGCCGAGTCCATCCGCACAAATCCGGACATTCGGGGGGTAGTGATGAGACAAGGGGAATATAAATTGTCTCTTTTTGCAGACGACATCCTGCTTACCATCACCAATCTGTTGATCTCTCTTCCATCGCTACATAAACTATTAGCTTCCTTTAGTGCCATCTCTGGTTATAAAGTTAATACTTCCAAAACTGAAGCCCTCCCCATACACATAACACCATCTCAACTATCCCAGCTTAAAGACTCATACTCCTATAAATGGTGCACTTCCTCCCTCAAATATTTGGGTGTCCTTCTTACCCCCTCCCATTCATCCCTCTATTCTGCTAACTTTCCACCGTTGATTCTAGATATCAACAAATCCCTGTCGACCTGGACAAAGTATCCTCTCTCCCTGTTAGGTAGGATCAAAGTCCTCAAAATGTCTATTTTACCCAGATTGCTTTACCACTTTGAAACACTACAGGTTGCCCTGCCTTCCTCTCAACTAAAAGCACGTCAGAGGAGCGTTCTAAAATTTATATGGGATGGTAGGGCTCATCGCATTGCGAGCTCGGTGTTTTTTCCTAAGATCCAGGGGGGGTTTGGGAGCCCCGGATGTTGCTAAATATTACTTTGCTACTCACTTAAGGCCCATTACCTCCTGGTCCTCCCTGCATGCACCGAATCAATGGACTGCCATTGAGAAAGGAGTACTATACCCTTTTCATCCATGCTCTTTGGTGTGGGGTACCCCTCCCTCCCTGGATCCCATTTATAAACGCCAGTGCACTGCTCCAATGACCTTTACTCTAGACATCTGGTGCAAATGTTTAAAGGTATATTCTCTCCCCTCTAGTGAATGTGCTCTTCAATCCATTCATACCAGACAGTATGTCCCTGGGTAGGGTCTTCTCATGGTTACACGCACCTCTTTTTCAGCTACGGAATTGTGTCTATCCTGTCACGCGGAGATTATATACCTTCAATACTTTATGTGAGAAATTTGGTATACCCTCCCACCTCTTACATTTTTATTTACAGGTTAGACACTTTTTTCACTCTAAATCCTCAACCTCAACCCTTGATAACCCGACCGCCTTTGAATATCTATGTGCTCAGAGCCCTTACCAAAGACATTTAATATCCTGTAGCTACCGCATCCCCATGAGTCGACCCCTCTGGAGGAGACCATGCACCACTATATGAAAAGGTTGTCCCTTCTATTGGCTCGACCTATCACAGTACAGTTGTGGGACAAGATTTGGTCCTCTTTTTTCAAGTCCTCCAAATGTGTCACTCAAAGGGAGACGTCCATCAAGATTCTTAAGTTTTGGTATAAGACTCATGATGTAATTCACAAATACGACCCCTCAGTCTCGCCACACTGTTGGTGTTGCGAAACTGACATAGGTTCTTTAATTCATATTTTTTGGCACTGTTCTCTGATTAGACCCTTTTGGTATGATGTGAACATACTTATACAGAGGGTGGTGGATGTGTCCCTCCCGCTAGATCCTTTAAATTACCTACTGGGCCTCCCTATCCCAGGCATTCCCAAAAAACAAACCGATTAATCTCTTACATTTTGCTAGCTGCCAAAAGAGTTATTCCATTATACTGGCTCTCCAACGCACCTCCTCCGTGGTCTAGATTTCTGCAACTGGTGACTGAGATCCGGAGGATGGAGTTCCTAACGGCTTCTGTACATGATTCCATTCCTCAATTTACTAAAGTGTGGGAACCTTGGGATCTATCGGAATATGGGACACATGTGCCAATCACTGCCTCTTAATTTGTGTTAACATAATGGTGTATATGTTCATTCTCCCTTTTCCCTTCCCCATTGCTAGACTGCTCTCTAGTTTTTGGACGCTAAGGTATACCTATGAGTTGTTTATATTTCTCGATGAGCGATGCAGTACCCCCCTGTGTACTGTATCTATGGACATTGCTTAAATGTATTTACTTTTTCTGCATTATCTTCTTATTCTTCTGTATGTTTGTTAACAATACTTCTTCATTATTGGTTCAATGTACATGATGTAACAAATTTACATGTGTCTTGTTATAACCCAATAAAAATACAATTATAAAAAAAAAAACAAATAAAGAGAATAGGGGACAGGTTCTGTTTCACCCCAGATTTAACCAAAAAAGCCCACCCCAAAATCCCATTAACCAGAACCTGACTACTGATCCCCCAATACAACCCTTTTTTTACATTAATGAGCTGCTGTGGTCTACTCATCCGCTTCAAAACCTCCCACAAAAACCCATGATTCGCTTTATCATATGCCTTCTCTAGGTCAAATGATGTCAGGATAATCAAACTATTCCTACCTTTACAAAAATGTATTATATCCCTAACTAAAATTAAATTCTCCAAGATCATTCGACCTGGCACTGCACAGGTCTGTGTCTCGCTAACCATCCTATCAATGACCTTAGATAATCTCCTCTCCACCATTTTTGCAAATACCTTGTAGTCTGAATTTAACAAGGAAACAGGCCTCCAATTTCGAATATCCTCCCTATCCCACTTCTTATAAATTAATACCACTACCCCTTATATCTCTCATAGATTTGGATATAATACCTTCCCTCATCATGTAACTAAATAACTCAACCATTTCCCCCTTAATATCCCAAAACAATTTTAAAAACTCACTTGGTAAGCCATCCCCTCCCGGGGTTTTTTTTAGCCCCCATGCTTGTCACAGCTTCCTTCCTCCTTGTTCACCTCTTTCTGCAAAAAAACCTTATCATCCTCATCTAAATTATCCTCTACCATATCAATCATTCTAGTATCTGACTCATCAACACACACTCCCTTATAAAACCGTTCATAAAATTTAGTCACGCATTCCAGCACATTCTCTCCCTTACATTCCCTCCCTTCTTCATTATACACACCCTCAAACACTCCTTTTTCCTTACAAACCATCTTGAAAAATAATCTGGAGCATTTTTCATCCTGCTCCAGATGTTTTACTCTCGCTTGAAAAATAATTTGTTTTCCTCTTTCAGTTAATACCTCTTTAATCCTCATCCTAACATGGTCTATTTCATCGGCCATGTCAAAGCCCATATTCCTAAATGAATATAATGTAGACAACCTGACTTGTAACCTAGAATATCTCCTTTTCTCACTGCTACTTTTTATCCCTACTCTTTTTTTGAAAAAATTATTTAATTTTCCTTTTGACCCAATCCCACCACCCCAAAATATTACTGAAATCTTTTTTCCTATTAACCCATCTACTATGTACATTACTAAAATGGGCTTTGGCATGCTCGTCCTGTAAAAATAAACTATTTAACCTCCATACCCCTAAACCAAACCTAATACTATACCCCATTAGGGTTGCCACCTGTCCGGGATTCACCCGGACAGTTCGGGTTTTGACGCATGCATCCAGGTTTCAGACCGACTGAAACCTGGACACATTATTTAGACTGGATTATGGCTTCCCAGCAGGGCTGCTGGTTGCAGCTGTCTAAGCCGAAAGTGTCTGTTACACTCTCTTTCACACTACCCAAAGCCAGAACTAACAGTCCCCCCCCACACACACACAGACGGGAGATCTTCTCCTCTTCCTCCCACCTCTATCCCTCTGTGTCTGCCCGTACTCTAATACCCGGCGCTGTGCTTCAGAAAAGGAAAGGAAAGTGGGGGCGGGACATTTAAAGCCCAGCAGCCGCAGATACATCTGGATGAGAGGTGCTGATTGCCAAGGAGTGACAGAGCTCATCATCCATCCCTGTCTGTGGCTGAAGTCTCCTCCCCTTCTGTCTCCTGCCTCTGAGTCAGTACACTAAGGCAAATCAGGGTTCTCAGAGCACCCCTTATATCAGAGTTCCCCTTTACACCAGAGGCCGCAATGTTCCCCCTTACATCAGAGTCCTCTCCATACATCAAAGTTCTCAATGTTCCTCCTTAAATCAGGGTTCCCAGAGCATCCCTTATGTCAGAGGCCCCAGAGTTATACCTTGTATCAGAGTCTGCAGAGTCCCCCCTTACAGTGTAAGGCAGGGGTCTCAAACTGGTGGCCCTCCAGCCAGAGGCGTAACTAGAACCTTCAGGGCCCCGGTGCAAGAAACCATGATGGGCCCCCCTTCCATCTGTGCCCCCCGGGCTTCCAATTTTGGGAGGGTGTCCATGGACATCCTCCTAAAACCGCGCTTCCCGTATGCCCCCTGAGACGTGCATCCAGCGCAATCACAGTGGCCCTTTACCATGTGACATCAGCTGATCACATATAAACAGACTTGCCAGTTATCTGCAGCCCTTTCCTCCCACGCTGTGTCTGTGTTAGGAAAGGACTGCCATTAACTGTCAAGAATGTCAGTAAAATGTTTAGCCTGATAATCAGTGCCCCAATCATCAGTGCCATCTATCAGTGCCCATCAATGCTGCCTATCAGTGCTCATCAATGTCGCCTATCAGTGCCCATCAATGCCACCTACAAATGTTACCTATCAGTACTCATTAATGCCACCTATTAGTGCCCATCATATCTGCCTATCAGCACCACCTATCAGTGCTCATTAATGCCGCCTAACATCGTCCATCCATGCCACCTATCAGTACTCTTCAATGCTGCCCATCAGTGCCCATCAATACTGCCTAAATTCTGCCTATCAGTGTTCCTCAGTGCCCATCAGTGCCACCTATAAGTGCCCATCAATGCCACCTATTAGTGCCCCCTATCAGTGCTCATCAGTGCCTCCTATCAGTGCCTCCTATCAGTGCTCATCATTGCCTCCTATCAGTGACTCTCATGGGTGCCCCCTATCAGTGCACTGTGTCAGTGCCCCTGTCAGTGTCACCTATCAGTGCCCTCTATCAGTGCCCCCTAGTGCCTTCTCAGTGCCCCCTAGTGCCTTCTCAGTGCCCCCTAGTGCCTTCTCAGTGCCCCCTATCAGTGTCCCCTATCAGTGCCCCCTAGTGCATTCTCATGTCCCCCTATCAGTGCCTCCCCTCAGTGCTCATCAGTAAATCCTATCAGTGCCTCCTATCAGTGCCCACCAGTGCCTCCCATCGGTGCTCCCTATCAGTGCCCCCTAGTGCCTTTTCAGTGCCCCCTATCAGTGTCCCCTATCAGTGCCTTCTATCAGTGTCTTCTATCAGTGCCCTCTATCAGTGCCCCCTATCAGTGCCCCCTATCAGCGTCCCCTATCAGTGCCTTCTATCAGTGTATTCTATCAGTGCATTCTATCAGTGTCCCCTATCAGTGCCAATGAGTGTCCTCTATCAGTGCCTACTATCAGTGCCCATCAGAGTCCTCTGTCTTCTCAGGACAGTGCGGCTCTGAGCAGAGAGCGTTTCTCTCATGTAACAGCAGCACAGAGACACCGGCATTGACGTTCTATTTCCCTCTCTGTCCGTCCTCTCTCGCAGTGATGGAATGCCAAGGCACCGTCGCAAATGCGACTGTTGCGACCCTGGTAATTCCGCCACTGCCTCCAGCTGTTGCAGAACTACAAGTCCCATCATTCCTCTGCCTGAGGACGTCATGCTTGTAACTGTCAGCCTTGCAATGCCTCATGGGACTTGTAGTTTCGCAACAGCTGGAGGGCCGCCAGTTTGAGACCCCTGGTTTAAGGGAACTGTGCGAGTTCAGATGTAAAAGGGGAACTCTGTGGATTCAGATGTAATTGCAAAATATATGTATAGTTTATACTATAAAAAAAAGAAAATTGCTGTGCGTCGCCAAAGTGTCCGGGTTTGACTTGAAGAAAGGGTGGCAACCCTATCCCCCATACTCAAATCAACATACACTGCAACATGGTCTGAAAAAATACCGTTCTGTGCTTAACATTAGCACATTTGAACGCATCAGAAAACAAACATAAATCAATTCTGGATTTGGTGCGCCCACTCTCCGAAAAAAAAGTGAAATACGGATCTACCAAACCCAGAACAATATGAGCATCATTGAGATGTAAGTCCTGAATTACCCCATTCACCATGGTGCTACCTACATCTAACTTAATCTTCGCTACTCCTATCCGATCTTTCACAAAACGGATCGTATTAAAATCACCCATAAACACAATAGGTCTCCTTCCCACTGCATGTAACTTCAAAACTTCAAAACACTCAAAACGTTCCTGTTTATTCACAAGAGCACATAAATTAAAAAGCATAAACTTCTGGTTAAACAAAACTAAATCTGCCATAATTAATCTTAATGGCACTAACACAACATGTGACATAATGCAAATATGTCTATTTGTAATGATAATGCCTACCCCAGCATTCCTATTTTCCCCAACTGCCAACCATATGTAATCCACCACCCACTCCGGAGGCATGGGCGGCCGATTAAAAAACATTACATACAAACACAGTGTTTCAAAAAAATCTAAAAATAGACTGTAATGTCACACTAAACAGCGCTAATGTTGAGCTATAATCCAATAAACATGTGGCCAACTACACATGCATAGGGAAATTCTTTATAGGAAAGTCCTTAAAAGAAGTGTCCCTTGAAGAAATAAGTGATGTAGAGTTCAGGGTGTAATTCAAAAAAGTTCATCAGATGATCATGGAAAAAATGTTTCTTAACGTGCACCTTCCACCGATCACTCAGGATTCCACCCAGTGTAGACACACTCCCCCTAGGGGGTTAAACTCATCAGAATTGGAAAATAATAATGCATTCAGAATAATCCAAGCCAGCAACTAATATGACACCACTCATGAGGAATCACAGATGTTCAGGGCTCATAATAGATCAGAAAAAACAAGAAGAGAGGCGCACATTGCGTAATCCTGTTTATTGACTGTATCCCTTCCACCGCATAAAAAACTCCCCTTCAATATATATACGTACATCAAATCACATAATCACCAAGCAATCATAAAAGTAGGTAGTAGGAGCGTGATTACTTCACCATGAACCGTCAGCGCCGCTATACAGGAAACGTAGATCACTTCCTGGTAATGCAGTTGGCTCAGGTGGAGCGCACACGTCACTTCCTACGTCGCGTAAGCCACGCCCTGACGCGTTTCGTCATATCCTGACTTCGACAGAGGGCGTGGCTACGCGACTCACTCATCGGCTTAAATATCCCTCTAAATCCCGCCCAGCCAATCACAGCGCGACATAGGAACCGGCGGGTGCACGTCGCCAGTCACTGTCGATACTGGAGGCTGCTTACAGGAGGGAGAGAGGGACAAAAAAGTATCTGCACATTTAAGCGATCATTGAATTAAAATAGAAAAGAGAAGCATCAGAGATAAAAATCATAAAAATAAAAAGATTTACATCCCCGCGCTCACATGGGCTAGTCTATAGGTATGCAAATCACTATACAACATCACTACACAGTTAAAAATACTATCAATAAAACATACTGTGAGTTGAATACTAGCCTGTCACGTTTTACCATTAAGCAAGCATACATAAATCAAATCAATTAATGTGCATAGGTTAAGGACATCGATGCTCTCCATATTTCTATAAATATAAATATTAGATCACATATAAACATTTATAATCGCAAAATGCGAATATACATAGTTAAAAGCAATGGGATAATCGCAAAATGCGAATATACATAGTTAAAAGCAATGGGATATCACAAAATAAAAAGACAGAAACACTTAAGGTCACTGGGTTTTCGCTGCTACAAAGTGTCATCACATAAAATCGAGGTCACATAACTAAATGCTAGTCTAAATAGCTCACTTTCAAAAGAGAGCAAAACTTCAACAATAAAAATAAAAATGAAGATAACAATAGGCATACAGGTATCAGTACTCAAAATATTGCTGAAAAGCAGGACACAACAAAAGAGTACCAAGAGGCAATAATATAAGGCCAATCGCAAAGCCAGAGTCGCATGGCAGGAAAAATGGTCCCAAATTCCTGATAAAGTATCAAGGAGTGAACAAATGAGACGACCCTAATCTCAGATATTAATAATCGCTTATGAAGCAGTTAATATCGAGATCAACGTTTAACCCCCTTGGCGATAGTGTGTCCACCAAGAAGATCCACTGGGTCTCTCTTCTAGAAAGATCTCGAACTAGATTAGAGCCCCTCCATTTAGGTTTCAAATGATCCACACCCCAAAATTTGAGGCCCGATGGATCTTGGTTATGTTTTAGTTTGAAATGGAGTGATAGATTGTGGTCTTTGAAATCAATTTTTATATTTGCTATATGTTCTGCTATTCTAACCCTCAGCAGCCTTTTAGTCCGTCCTATATAGATAAGACCACAGGGACATTGTATAGCGTAAACCACAAAGGCTGTGTTGCACGTAATGAATTCATTTATGGTGAATTCCTTACCATTTGCAGTGGACATAAAACTTTCTAACGCCCTCATTGGTCTGTCCACTTCCCTGCATGCACGGCATCTCCTACAGCTAAAAAACCCCTTTTTATCCCAAAAGGTTAGGGGTCTAGAGGGGGGATCCAACACTTTCTGTACTATCTTGTCCGCAAAACTGTGGGATCTCCTGTAAATGAACTTGGGCCTACAGGGCAGGACTGGACATAATGTTTTGTCCATACGTAACATGTGCCAGTGGGCATTAAAAATGTCTTCCACCTCCCTATACTGAGAATGAAAGCCCGAAATAAAGCTCCATTCATGGTTGTCAGTGTTTTGGGTTCTTGGCCGATCTTCTAAGCAGGCATCTCTGGGTCGCATAGCTAATTCTTGAATGGTGGAGTCCAATACTCCCTCCTCATATCCCTTTTCTATAAATTTTTTCTTAATAAACTGGGCCTGAATCAAAAAATCAGCATCCTCTGAACAGTTCCTTTTCACTCTCGTGAATTGTCCCTTGGGTATGTTCTTTAGTAGGGATGAGCTTCGAGTTCGAGTCGAACTCATGTTCGACTCGAACATTGGCTGTTCGCAAGTTCGCCGAACAGCGAACAATTAGGGGTGTTCGCGGCAAATTCGAATGCTGCGGAACACCCTTTAAAAGTCTATGGGAGAAATCAAAAGTGCTAATTTTAAAGGCTAATATGCAAGTTATTGTCATAAAAAGTGTTTGGGGACCTGGGTCCTGCCCCAGGGGACATGGATCAATGCAAAAAAAAGTTTTAAAAACGGCCGTTTTTTCAGGAGCAGTGATTTTAATAATGCTTAAAGTCAAACAATAAAAGTGTAATATCCCTTTAAATTTCGTACCTGGGGGGTGTCTATAGTATGCCTGTAAAGGGGCGCATGTTTCCCGTGTTTAGAACAGTCTGACAGCAAAATGACATTTTGAAGGAAAAAACTCATTTAAAACTACCCGCGGCTATTGCATTGCCGACAATACACATAGAAGTTCATTGATAAAAACGGCATGGGAATTCCCCAAAGGGGGACCCCAAACCAAAATTAAAAAAAAATGACGTAGGAGTCCCCCTAAATTCCATACCAGGCCCTTCAGGTCTGGTATGGATATTAAGGGGAACCCCGGCCAAAATTAAAAAAAAAAAATGACGTGGGGTTACCCCTAAATTCCATACCAGACCCTTCAGGTCTGGTATGGATTTTAAGGGGAACCCCACGCCAAAAAAAAAAAAAAAAAAACGGCGTGGGGTCCCCCCAAAAATCCATACCAGACCCTTATCCGAGCACGCAACCTGGCAGGCCGCAGGAAAAGAGGGGGGGACGAGAGTGCGCCCCCCCTCCTGAACCGTACCAGGCCACATGCCCCCAACATTGGGAGGGTGCTTTGGGGTAGCCCCCCAAAACACCTTGTCCCCATGTTGATGAGGACAAGGGCCTCATCCCCACAACCCTGGCCGGTGGTTGTGGGGGTCTGCGGGCGGGGGGCTTATCGGAATCTGGAAGCCCCCTTTAACAAGTGGACCCCCAGATCCCGGGCCCCCCCTGTGTGAAATGGTAAGGGGGTACTTACCCCTACCATTTCCCTAAAAAACTGTCAGAAATGTTAAAAATGACAAGAGACAGTTTTTGACAATTCCTTTATTTAAATGCTTCTTCTTTCTTCTATCTTCCTTCATCTTCTGGTTCTTCTGGCTCTTCTGGTTCTTCCTCCGGCGTTCTCGTCCAGCATCTCCTCCGGAGTCTTCTATCTTCTTCTCCTCGGGCCGCTCCGCACCCATGGCATGGGGGGAGGCTCCCGCTCTTCTCTTCTTCTTTTCTTCTCTTCTTCTCTTCTTCATTTTCTTCTGCGGGCCGCTCCGCATCCATGCTGGCATGGAGGGAGGCTCCCGCTGTGTGACGGCGCTCCTCGTCTGACAGTTCTTAAATAACGGGGGCGGGGCCACCCGGTGACCCCCGCCCCCCTCTGACGCACGGGACATGACGGGACTTCCCTGTGGCATTCCCCGTGACGTCACAGGGAAGTCCCGTCAAGTCACCGTGCGTCAGAGGGGGGCGGGGTCACCGGGTGGCCCCGCCCCCGTTATTTAAGAACTGTCAGACGAGGAGCGCCGTCACACAGCGGGAGCCTCCCTCCATGCCAGCATGGATGCGGAGCGGCCCGCAGAAGAAAATGAAGAAGAGAAGAAGAGAAGAAGAGAAGAAAAGAAGAAAAGAAGAAGAGAAGAGCGGGAGCCTCCCCCCATGCCATGGGTGCGGAGCGGCCCGAGGAGAAGAAGATAGAAGACGCCGGAGGAGATGCTGGACGAGAACGCCGGAGGAAGAACCAGAAGAGCCAGAAGAACCAGAAGAACCAGAAGATGAAGGAAGATAGAAGAAAGAAGAAGCATTTAAATAAAGGAATTGTCAAAAACTGTCTCTTGTCATTTTTAACATTTTTGACAGTTTTTTAGTGAAATGGTAGGGGTAAGTACCCCCTTACCATTTCACACAGGGGGGGGCCGGAATCTGGGGGTCCCCTTGTTAAAGGGGGCTTCCAGATTCCGATAAGTCCCCCGCCCGCAGACCCCCACAACCACGGGCCAGGGTTGTGGGGATGAGGCCCTTGCCCTCATCAACATGGGGACAAGGTGTTTTGGGGGGCTACCCCAAAGCACCCTCCCAATGTTGAGGGCATGTGGCCTGGTATGGTTCAGGAGGGGGGGGCCGCACTCTCGTCCCCCCCTCTTTTCCTGCGGCCTGCCAGGTTGCGTGCTCGGATAAGGGTCTGGTATGGATTTTTTGGGGAACCCCACGCCGTTTTTTTTTTTTTTTTTTTGGCGCGGGGTTCCCCTTAAAATCCATACCAGACCTGAAGGGTCTGGTATGGAATTTAGGGGGAACCCCACGTCATTTTTTTTTTTTTTTTTTTGGCCGGGGTTCCCCTTAATATCCATACCAGACCTGAAGGGCCTGGTATGGAATTTAGGGGGACTCCTACGTCATTTTTTTTTTAAATTTTGGTTTGGGGTCCCCCTTTGGGGAATTCCCATGCCGTTTTTATCAATGAACTTCTATGTGTATTGTCGGCAATGCAATAGCCGCGGGTAGTTTTAAATGAGTTTTTTCCTTCAAAATGTCATTTTGCTGTCAGACTGTTCTAAACACAGGAAACATGCGCCCCTTTACAGGCATACTATAGACACCCCCCAGGTACGAAATTTAAAGGGATATTACACTTTTATTGTTTGACTTTAAGCATTATTAAAATCACTGCTCCTGAAAAAACGACCGTTTTTAAAACTTTTTTTTGCATTGATCCATGTCCCCTGGGGCAGGACCCAGGTCCCCAAACACTTTTTATGACAATAACTTGCATATTAGCCTTTAAAATTAGCACTTTTGATTATTCATGTTCGTGTCCAATAGACTTTAACGGTGTTCGCGTGTTCGAACGAACTTTTTTCCTGTTTGCATGTTCTGGTGCGAACCGAACAGGGGGGTGTTCGGCTCATCCCTATTCTTTAGCCACTTAGGGTGATGACCACTATTGATTGGTAGGTAACTGTTAGAGTCTGTGGGCTTAAAGTAGACTTTAGTCCCCAGTCTATTCCCTTGCCTAAAGATGGTGACATCCAAAAAATGAATGTCGCTCCGACTAAAATCGCTGGTTAGTCTGATGTTGTTACTGTTAGAATTGAGCTCATTTAGAAATTCCTGTAAGCTCGTGCTGGACCCTTCCCAAATAAAAAACAGGTCATCGATATACCTCTTGTATAGCAAAAGCTGGGTACGGGCGGCAGAAAATATCGTTTTGTCCTCCCATTCCCCCATAAACAAATTTGCTATACTTGGGGCAAATTTTGCCCCCATAGCAACGCCTCTACGCTGGGAGAAAAAACAACCATCAAACCAAAAGAAGTTATGGCTTAGACAAAAGTCAAGCGCATTCCTGATGAAGACTTTTTGGTTATGTGGCCCAAAAAAAGAAGGAGAGGGCAGGATTAGGAGGCATTTTTAATTTAAGTAATGTGATTCTATCCCACAAAGAAACTAACATCTTACATCTGGGTTTGAAATGTGGCCTGAAAAGACCCATCAACAAGTTTGATGTTTTTATTGATGTACATAGGTACATGAGGAAAGTCAATATTAAAAAATATTTTTTAAATAAGGACCCTCGACCAGTCGCTACGAATATCTCAGGACCTATGGATAGTGGACTTAGGAATAAGTCCCTATTTAACCCCCTCAATAGCGCCAACCAACACATTGAGGTGTTTAAAGGGTTGGTGGTGTGTGATTTAGAACAGCTTATGCCTAAAAAGAATGTGAATCCCCAACATATTATGGATGGGATCTCCTTGCTGGAGAAAAGGAAGGAAATAGTTATCAGGCTGGCTGATAAAGGGGGGGTAGCTATTTTAAATAAGGATTTTTATTTGAATCAGCTTACTGAGATGTTAAACGATGATGTAACATATGCCAAATTAACAAAGGATCCTACTGCCCAATATGAAAAGGATCTGAGGAATCTAGTGGAAATGGGTTACTCAACTGGGGTTCTGTCTAACAGAGAAAGGAGGTATCTTGTGCCGAGTGATAGCAGAATCCCCACAATATACACCTTGCCTAAGATACACAAGGATCTGAACAAACCCCCAGGGAGACCGATAGTCAATGGGATAGGTTCCATCACGTCTCGGATGGGCCAATACCTTGACCACTTTCTTCAGGAAAGTGTTGTACGCACTAAGGCTTATCTGAGGGACACTAAGAGTCTCCTACAGATCCTTCAGCAGGTGGACCTAACAGGGAAGCAAGAGTTGTACTTGGTAACGGCGGATGTGGCGTCTCTTTATTCAATCATACAACATGATGACGCCCTCCTAGCCCTTAATTGGGCTCTCAGTCAGCGGGATGATCTGCCACATAACCAAAAAGTCTTCATCAGGAATGCGCTTGACTTTTGTCTAAGCCATAACTTCTTTTGGTTTGATGGTTGTTTTTTCTCCCAGTGTAGAGGCGTTGCTATGGGGGCAAAATTTGCCCCAAGTATAGCAAATTTGTTTATGGGGGAATGGGAGGACAAAACTATATTTTCTGCCGCCCGTACCCAGCTTTTGCTATACAAGAGGTATATCGATGACCTGTTTTTTATTTGGGAAGGGTCCAGCACGAGCTTACAGGAATTTCTAAATGAGCTCAATTCTAACAGTAACAACATCAGACTAACCAGCGATTTTAGTCGGAGCGACATTCATTTTTTGGATGTCACCATCTTTAGGCAAGGGAATAGACTGGGGACTAAAGTCTACTTTAAGCCCACAGACTCTAACAGTTACCTACCAATCAATAGTGGTCATCACCCTAAGTGGCTAAAGAACATACCCAAGGGACAATTCACGAGAGTGAAAAGGAACTGTTCAGAGGATGCTGATTTTTTGATTCAGGCCCAGTTTATTAAGAAAAAATTTATAGAAAAGGGATATGAGGAGGGAGTATTGGACTCCACCATTCAAGAATTAGCTATGCGACCCAGAGATGCCTGCTTAGAAGATCGGCCAAGAACCCAAAACACTGACAACCATGAATGGAGCTTTATTTCGGGCTTTCATTCTCAGTATAGGGAGGTGGAAGACATTTTTAATGCCCACTGGCACGTGTTACGTATGGACAAAACATTATGTCCAGTCCTGCCCTGTAGGCCCAAGTTCATTTACAGGAGATCCCACAGTTTTGCGAACAAGATAGTACAGAAAGTGTTGGATCCCCCCTCTAGACCCCTAACCTTTTGGGATAAAAAGGGGTTTTTTAGCTGTAGGAGATGCCGTGCATGCAGGGAAGTGGACAGACCAACGAGGGCGTTAGAAAGTTTTATGTCCACTGCAAATGGTAAGGAATTCACCATAAATGAATTCATTACGTGCAACACAGCCTTTGTGGTTTACGCTATACAATGTCCCTGTGGTCTTATCTATATAGGACGGACTAAAAGGCTGCTGAGGGTTAGAATAGCAGAACATATAGCAAATATAAAAATTGGTTTCAAAGACCACAATCTATCACTCCATTTCAAACTAAAACATAACCAAGATCCATCGGGCCTCAAATTTTGGGGCGTGGATCATTTGAAACCTAAATGGAGGGGCTCTAATCTAGTTCGAGATCTTTCTAGAAGAGAGACCCAGTGGATCTTCTTGGTGGACACACTATCGCCAAGGGGGTTAAACGTTGATCTCGATATTAACTGCTTCATAAGCGATTATTAATATCTGAGATTAGGGTCGTCTCATTTGATCACTCCTTGATACTTTATCGGGAATTTGGGACCATTTTTCCTGCCATGCGTCTCTGGCTTTGCGATTGGCCTTATATTATTGCCTCTTGGTACTCTTTTGTTGTGTCCTGCTTTTCAGCAATATTTTGAGTACTGATACCTGTATGCCTATTGTTATCTTCATTTTTATTTTTATTGTTGAAGTTTTGCTCTCTTTTGAAAGTGAGCTATTTAGACTAGCATTTAGTTATGTGACCTCGATTTTATGTGATGACACTTTGTAGCAGCGAAAACCCAGTGACCTTAAGTGTTTCTGTCTTTTTATTTTGTGATATCCCATTGCTTTTAACTATGTATATTCGCATTTTGCGATTATCCCATTGCTTTTAACTATGTATATTCGCATTTCGCGATTATAAATGTTTATATGTGATCTAATATTTATATTTATAGAAATATGGAGAGCATCGATGTCCTTAACCTATGCACATTAATTGATTTGATTTATGTATGCTTGCTTAATGGTAAAACGTGACAGGCTAGTATTCAACTCACAGTATGTTTTATTGATAGTATTTTTAGCTGTGTAGTGATGTTGTATAGTGATTTGCATACCTATAGACTGGCCCATGTGAGCGCGGGGATGTAAATCTTTTTATTTTTATGATTTTTATCTCTGATGCTTCTCTTTTCTATTTTAATTCAATGATCGCTTAAATGTGCAGATACTTTTTTGTCCCTCTCTCCCTCCTGTAAGCAGCCTCTAGTATCGACAGTGACTGGCGACGTGCACCCGCCGGTTCCTATGTCACTCTGTGATTGGCTGGGCGGGATTTAGAGGGATATTTAAGCCGATGAGTGAGTCGCGTAGCCACGCCCTCTGTCGAAGTCAGGATATAACGAAACGCGTCAGGGCGTGGCTTACGCGACGTAGGAAGTGACGTGTGCGCTCCACCTGAGCCAACTGCATTACCAGGAAGTGATCTACGTTTCCTGTATAGCGGCGCTGACGGTTCATGGTGAAGTAATCACGCTCCTACTACCTGCTTTTATGATTGCTTGGTGATTATGTGATTTGATGTACGTATATATATTGAAGGGGAGTTTTTTATGCGGTGGAAGGGATACAGTCAATAAACAGGATTACGCTATGTGCGCCTCTCTTCTTGTTTTTTCTGATCTATTATGAGCCCTGAACATCCGTGATTCCTCATAAGTGGTGTCATATTAGTTGCTGGCTTGGATTATTCTGAATGCATTATTATTTTCCAATTCTGGTGAGTTTAACCCCCTAGGGGAAGTGTGTCTACACTGGGTGGAATCCTGAGTGATCGGTGGAAGGTGCACATTAAGAAAAAATTTTTCCATGATCATCTGATGAACTTTTTTGAATTACACCCTGAACTCTACATCACTTATTTCTTCAAGGGACACTTCTTTTAAGGACTTTCCTATAAAGAATTTCCCTATGCATGTGTAGTTGGCCACATGTTTATTGGATTATAGCTCAACATTAGCGCTGTTTAGTGTGACATTACAGTCTATTTTTAGATTTTTTTGAAACACTGTGTTTGTATGTATTTTTTCTTTTCTTTAAACAGCTGCTTTCTTTGTTTTGTTTCCCCTCTGCATCATTGTGGAGTGGGTTTTACTTTTAATTATGCACTTATGAAATTTTATTTGCATTTTTACATATAGCTGCTTTGCGACTAGCATCGTTACCTGGCGCTGAGTGGGGTTTCTGTAGGCCTGGTGAAACGCCTTCTTTTCTAGATTAAAAAACATTCCTGTAGACAGGTGATGTCTCCTCCATTGTCCTTCAAGTCCTTAAAAATGGCACTCTGTCTAGCAGGAGACACAAAACCTGATGCTTATTCACATGAAGATGTGCATCATTTACCCCCTATCACTTAAGCCAGAAAACTGACATACATCCCTCAGGGCCACAATGCTTTCATCATCCAGAAACTCCTGACTAGGCGACATTGTGGCCGGCTGAAAAATTCCTGGTGTCCCCGGACTTAGTGCTGGTGATTCTACCTCCACTCTGACATCCTCCAGGACCTCAAAGGGGTTACTTGTTAGGGCTCCCCAAAGTGTCCACCTTGGTCTTGGCACCCAGTGTCTCCATCTTTTCCACCTCCTCTGCTTGGGCTTCCTGCACCTCCGGCTCCAACTGTAAGGCTGCTGCCAACTCCTCCATAGTCTCCTCCACTGGCCTCTCCACCTCTGTTCCACTCTCCGCTGTTAATGGCACCACACTGGTGGGTGGCACTTCTACTCTCTCCTCCACACCCTGGTGTTCACTTTCTTCCTCTTCCATCTCCACCTCTCCCTCCCCTCCCTGTCTTTCAGGAGAGTCAGACAGCACCTGTGTGGACACTGGTTGTCCACTCTCAGCAGTGCGCCTGACAGCTTCAGCATAAGAGACATAGGCCCTTCTTACTTTTGGACAATTCTTCACTGTATGATAACGCTGTCCACATATATCACAGGCCCGCCTAACCAAGCAAGCCCCAGCCTCATGTCCCTCCTCCCCACAGTTCCGGCAGTGCATCTCCACATTACATTCATCTCTGGTATGCCCAAACTTATGACATCTCCTGCAGTATGTTGGTTGACCAGGATAGTAGAGAAACCCTCTATTTCCTGATATTCAAAAATTAGCTGGTGGATGCCGCACTCCACCAATCCCTTCAGAATCCACCTTCAGTTTGACAAAAAACTTCAATTTGCCATTAAAGATCCCCAGACGATTAGTCAGCCTGAAGCCTCCCTTCACTGAAGAGCATCTCTTCAAAAAGGCCACTACCAAGGCAATGTCCATGAAGGTGTTAAACAGGTGAACAACCAATGGCTTCTCCTCCATAGCATACAAGGGTTCCACTATGAAAGGCCTTATAGACTCATGGTTTGATTTCTCCAATTCCTTACACTTCTCAATAACTCCTTTGCAAAAATTGCTATGCACAAAAGAAACATCATAGTACCTTGGTGCACAGTAGATGTGTTGTGGTTCCACTCCAACCGATTCCTCTAGCAAATCCCGGACAAGGAACTACAAACTCACTTTATGCAAATGACCAGGCATAACCTGAAATGCAAGGTGTTCTGAATCCCCCTTCGCTCCATCGAGCTCAGCAAAGAAAACTCAGGCCATCAAGCAATCTTGCCTCTTTTCAGGGCAAGGTAAAGAATGCTATCTGCAAGCTTTATATAACATAGGATTGTGTGCTAATGAGGGAGTTGAAAACACATGCACAGTCCATGAAACACACAAAATGCAAGTTCACCCAATGTAGAGACATAACTTCAAAGTGGGTACACCTGTTAAGGATGTCCTTAAATTACTAACCCAAAAAACACACTCTCTGAGCATGCCCAGAAAAATCCAAGTGCTGTTCATACACAAAAAGCACAAAAAAACAAAGTCCCTGAGCATGCCCAGACCAACCAAAATGCATTTCACACACCAAAAGCCACAGTAAAAAAACAAAGTCCCTGAGCATGCCCAGAATAACCCAAATGCAGCTAGCACAAAATAAGCCACCCCCTGTACAAAATTAAGCACTTCATCCAGCATTCTACAAAATTACAGATAGGACATACACCCCCCCGGTCCAGGGGGTCAAACAAAGAGCCTAACATGGGAAAAAGTTATACATACAAATAACATTGCAGTCTATGGAAACTGACTTGTTAATTTTGCTAGTCCCCACTTGGCTGGTTTATATTCTAGTTATTGGCCTTTAAATGGGTATGGGGCCCAGGTCCCACCCTGAAGGACATATATCAATGTCACCAAATTGGACAACCCCAAAAACAAAACAAGGAGAAATGCCTTTAAAAATGCAAATTGCATAAAAGCTAGTAACTTGGGGGAGGGGGGCCTTACTCTGCCTGTAAAGTGGTGCATCTGTAGCATGTATCCAAAATGCTGCTAAACCTACAAATCTACATTGCAGCTCAAGATTTTAACCCAAAACAAAAAATATCCTGCTGCCCCCAATACATACAAGGCCATTTGGGTCTGTTAAGGCTGAAAATGAGAACCCCCACGTGAAAAATACCACCCCAAACTAAAAAAATATTGTGCCCCTCCCACACACTAACAAACCTCTAGCCAAACACACAGCAAGACAGCCCATGAAAGGGGTGTGGATGCTTGGGGGCAGGAGGGACTTGGGCATCCCAAAAGTCAACCACCTTGTTCCCATATTCAGGGGGACGAGGTTCTCTTTCATACAATCCGAGGCTGGGGTTGTGGGGGGCTGCAGACAGGGGGCTTTCCGGAATTGTGGAAAGCCCCTTTAAACTAGTGGGTACAAGGTGCTTTGTGGTTGGTATTGGGCTGAGTACAATATGCCCCAAAGGCAGCCAGCTATGTTGAGTGCATGTGGCCTTGTATGGTTCAGTAGGGGGTTGGGCGATCGCTCTTCTCGCCCCTTTCCTAGCTGGCCCTGTTGCATGCTCTGAAAAATGATGTGGTTTGGATTGCTGAAGGCAGCTTACAGCCTTTTGAGAATAACGTGGAGTGTGGAGTTCCCCTTTAAAAGCAAAAGTTAGCTCATGGAAATCCAAAGGGTTAGCGGAGCAAGAGCATTGGAGAGTGGAGTGTGGAGTTCCCCTTTAAAAGCAAAAGCTAGCCCAAGGAAATCGTATGCATTAAAGGGGGAATGTAAATGCCCTTTTAGGAGGAGCTAGAGCAGTGAGAGTCTTTTGTAGGGATGAGCTTCGAGTTTGAGTTGAACCCATGTTCGACTCGAACATCGCATGTTCGATTGTTCATCGAATTGCGAACGTCATGGGCCGTTATCGCAAAATTCGAGTGGCACGTCACGGCCCATAATTCACTGCGGCATCGCAGTGCATTGCTGGCTGATGATTGGCCAAGCATGCACTATGACCCGCATGCTTGTCCAATCACAGCTCCATCTGTACAGAGAGCCGTAATTGGTCAAAGCGAGGTGTTCTTCTGATCCTATTAGTACCACAGGCAGGCAGCTGCAGTATTCACAGTTAGTGTACTGTGTCCTCTGCACAGTGTGCACCTAAAGCTACCTGAAGACAATTGCTGGTGTTCTTCTGATCCTATTAGTACCACAGGCAGGCAGCTGCAGTAGTTACAGTTAGTGTACTGTGTCCTCTGCACAGTGTGCACCTAAAGCTACCTGAAGACAATTGCTGGTGTTTTGATCCTATTAATACCACAGGCAGGCAGCTGCAGTATTTACAGTTAGTGTACTGTGTCCTCTACACAGTGTGCACCTAAAGCTACCTGAAGACAATTGCTGGTGTTCTGATCCTATTAATACCACAGGCAGGCAGCTGTAGTATTTACAGTTAGTGTATGGTGTCCTCTGCATAGTGTGCACCTAAAGCTACGTGAAGACAATTGCTGGTGTTCTGATCCTATTAATACCACAGGCAGGCAGCTGCAGTATTTACAGTTAGTGCACTGTATCCTCTGCACAGTGTGCACCTAAAGCTACCTGTAGACAATTGCTGGTGTTCTGATCCTATTAATACCACAGGTAGGCAGCTTCAGTATTTACAGTTAGTGTACTGTTTCCTCTGCACAGTGTGCACCTAAAGCTACCTGAAGACAATTGCTGGTGTTCTGATCATATTAATACCACAGGTAGGCAGCTGCAGTATTTACAGTTAGTGTACTGTATCCTCTGCACAGTGTGCACCTAAAGCTATACCTGAAGACAATTGCTATTGTTCTGATCCTATTAATACCACAGGCAGGCAGCTGCAGTATTTACAGTTAGTGTACTGTGTCCTCTGCACAGTGTGCACCTAAAGCTACCTGAAGACAATTGCTGGTGTTCTCATACTAATAATACTACAGGCAGGCAGTTGATTCTGCTAGCTGCAGTATAATCAGTATGTATATACATTCCAGCTTTGTGCAGCTACATCTCACTGCAGGCCATTAGTATGTCTGGAAGGCCAACAAGGAGAGGCAGACAGTCACAAGCCAATAAAAGAGGACAAGCAGACTCTGTGTCTAGAGGCAACAGTGCTGGTAGAGGAGTGCATCCTCATCAGCATGTGGCCGTGGGACACGCTTGTCCTTTTTTTTGGCAGCTGGCCGTGTTGAGCCACAACATGCTGAAGACTTGGTAGAATGGATGACCAAGCCGTCCTCATCCTCCTCATCCTCTCTCAGGGTACTTCGTCTGGCAAAGCAGCTGCCAACATGGCCTCTTCCCTCGGCTCAATGGCATCAGTCACTCCTTCCCTAGCCCCACCATGTCCTCCTGAGGAGTCCCCCGAACTGTTTGACCACAATGTTAGGTACATGCTCCAGGAGGATGCCCAGCGTTTTGAAGGCTCCGATGATGGTACCCAGCAAAAGGAAGGCAGTAACGTGAGCCCAGATAGAGGGGATGCCCAAGAAGGGCAGCAATCTGGCAGTCATGTTCCCCCAGCTGCAGCATACTGCCAGCTTTGCTCCAGTGATGAGGATGGAGGGGATGATGAGGAAGTCACTGACTCCACGTGGGTGCCTGATAGGAGAGAGGAGGAGGAGGAGGCACATCTCCAATGAGGCAGGGTGCCCTCCAGGGGCCAGCTTAAGGGCAGGCCAGCTTAAGGGCAGCACACCAACTGCATCACACCGCAGAGCTCTGCATGTTCAGGGCACTGCTGTGTCTGCACGTTATTCCAAAAGTTCTTTGGTGTAGGACATTTTTGAGTTACATAATCACACACATAGGTTGGACTTGATGGACGTGTGTCTTTTTTCAACCTCACCTACTATGTAACTATGTAACTATGTAACTAAGTGCATCAGATCGCACCACTGCTATTTGCAACATATGTCTTAAGCATACAGCCAAAACATCACCCGCTTGGGCACCACGTGCTTGACCAGACATAGGTTGACCTGCCATGCAGTTCGTTGGCAAGCGTACCTAAAAGACCCACACCAAAGAACAAAGTGGACCTCTCCTTGCTCCTCATCAGCTGGGATCTCCAACCCCACTATACCTTCAGTCCTCTCTGAAACCTGCACTGAGAGGAATGAAGGTGTAGAATTAGGTTTTTCACAGCCAAGTACTTGCGGGCAATCTGCTATCGGTACACCAATGTCAGATTTTACCAGGCAAATTTCCCTGCCCCAGCTGCTGCACCACCGAAAGAAGTTTGCTCCCAGCCATCCACATGCCCAGCCATTGAATGCTAGCTTGGCTACATTGCTAGCACTTCAACTGCTGCCTTTTCAGTTGGTAGACTTTGCCCTCTTCTGTGAGTTTGTGGAATGTGCGGTTCCTCAGTGGCAGGTTCCCAAACGCCACTTTTTCTCACGGAAGGCGATTCCGGCTCTCTACCGACATGTGAAAGGCAATGTCTTGGCCTCGCTTGACAGGGCGGTCAGCGGTAAGATGCATAGTACCGCTGACTCATGGTCCAGCAGGCATGGACAGGGATGTTACCTACGCACCGCACACTGGGTGACTCTTCTGGCAACTGGGAAGGATGCAGGACAGGGTGCAGTAGTGTTGGAGGTTGTTCCGCCACCACGCCTCCAAAATTCTACTAGTGGTGATTCTGCCACACCTCTCTCCTCCACCCCTTCTCTTCTTCTTCCTCCATGGCCTCTTCCTGTGCTGATTTGCCTAGGGGCTAGGCAAGCATGCAGGCAAAAAGATGCCATGTGGTGCTTGAGCTGGTGTGCTTGGGGGAAAGGAGCCACACTGGGGCAGAGATTCTGTCAGCTCTGCAGGGGCGGGTTCAGAGGTGGTTGATGCCACGCCAGCTTAAGCCAGGAATGGTGGTTTGCGACAATGGCACCAACCTCCTCCCTGCCCTCCGACAGGGACAACTGACACATGTGCCCTGTTTGGCTCACATCCTTAACTTAGTGGTGCCGCGGTTCTTGGGCAGGTACCCGGGCTTACAGAATGTCCTGAGGCAGACCTCCAATAGGAATTTAACCTGCCCAAGAACCACCTAATCTGTGACATGCCCACCAGGTGGAACTCAACATTGGCCATGCTGCAGCGGCTGCACACACAGCAGAGGGCCATCAATGAGTACCTATGTGACTATGGCACCAGGACAGGGACAGGGGAGCTTGTTTTTTTTTTCCCCATGCCAGTGGGCTATGATCAGGGATACATGCACTGTCCTGTTACCATTTAAAGAGGCTACGAGGATGGTGAGCAGTGACAGTGCATGCATCAGTGACACTGTCCCTCTTGTCCACCTGTTGGAGCACAGACTGCGTGAAATAATGGACAGGGCACTTGAGGCAGAACAGAGGGAGGAAGAGGAGGACTTCCTTACCTCTTAAGGCCCCCTTTATCCAGACAGTGTTCCTGTGTGCCCGCTGATAACACTGGAAGAGGATGAGGAGGAGGCTTGTGTCAGCATGGAAGTGGAGTCTGGCACTCAGCATCAGCAGCAGTCTTCAAGAGATCATTTACAGTCCAAAGAAACCCATGGTCTTGTACATGGCTGGGAGTAGGTGGCCTGCGGATCATGTCGTCCTTAGTGACCTAGAGGACCCTGGACCAAATGCCACAGCAAACCTACGCTGCATTGCCTCCCTGATCCTGCAAAGCCTGTGGAAGGATCCCCGTATTCATGGTATCAAGTGGAGGGATGATTACTGGCTGGCAACCCTCCTTGATCCACGTTACAAGGGTAAGATTGCAGACCTTATCTTGCCATCACAGAGGGAGCAGAGGATGAAACATCTTCGGGAGGCCTTGCAGAATGGTTTGTGCAACGCGTTTCCAGAGCCTGGGAGGTTACAATTTCCTGGTCCTCCTGGACAACGTGTTGCTGAGGCTTCGGTCAATCACAGAAGGAGCGGTGGAGAAAGTGGCCGTCTGACCAATGCACTCAGACAATTTTTTAGTCCGCAGCCCCAAGGCCTGATCGGTTCCAGCAACCATCGCCAGCGTCTGATTCACATGGTGCAGGAATACCTAGGGGCAAGATCAGACTTGGACACCTTTCCCACCAAAAATCCTTTGGGTTTCTGGGTCTTGAGGATGGATCACTGGCCAGAACTTGCACAGTATGCAATTGAGCTACTGGCCTGTCCTGCATCCAGCATTCTTTCAGAACGCACATTCAGTGCTGCTGGAGACTTTCACCGATCACAGGGTGCACCTGTCCACCGAATCGGTCAATCAGCTGACCTTCATAAAAATGAATCAGTCTTGGATCACCACCAGCTACCAAGCACCTGATGCTGATGTAACCGAATATTTTTGTGAGATCCCTTCAAGACTGCCTATGCTGATGCTGAGTGACTATCCTGTTATGCTGAGTGACAATCCTCTTCCTCCTCAATTTTCATGCTGATAAGCTGATAGCTTTGGTTCTGGGCACCGCCACCAGTAGCTAAGGCCCATTTTTTCTGCCCCTGTTTAACAGGGGTGTGTAATTACAATTTTTGATGCAATACTTTGCAGCAGGGCTCATTCCTGCACTCCAACTATAATATCTGTGAGGGGTTGCAGCGTTGTGGCACCAGCACCAGTGCCCAAGGCCCAATTTTTCAGCCCCTGTTTAACAGGGGCGTACAATTACAATTTTTGATGCAATACTTTGCAGCAGGGCTCATTCCTGTGCCCCAACTATACTATCTGTGAGGGGTTGCAGTGTTGTAGCAGCAGTGGCTAAGGCCCAATTTTTCTGCCCCTGTTTAACAGGGGCGTGTAATTCCAATTTTTGATGTAATACTTTTCAGCAGGGCTCATTCTTGCGCTCCAACTAGAGTATCTGTGAGGGGTTGCAGTGTTGTGGCATCAGCACCAGTGCCCAAGGCCCAATTTTTCAGCCCCTGTTCAACAGGAACATGTAATTACAATTCTTGATCTAATATTTCACAGCAGGGCCCATTCCTGCACCCACCAAGAGTAACTGTGAGGGCTTACAGTGTTGTGGCATCACCTCCACCACCACCAAAGGCCCAATTTTTCTGCCCCTGTTCAACAGGTGCATGTAATTACAAGTCTTGATATAATATTTCACAGCAGGGCCCATTCCAGCACCCACCAAGAGTAACTGTGAGGACTTACAGTGTTGTGGCACCAGCACCACCACCACCAAAGGCCCAATTTTTCTACCACTGTTCAACAATGGCATGTAATTACAATTCTTGTTCTAATATTTCACAGCAGGGCCCGTTCTTGCGCCAACCAAAAGTAACTGTGAGGGCTTACAGTGTTGTGGCAACACCAACACCTAAGGCCCCAATTTCTGCAGAGTATATAGGGCAGGCCCTTACTTTCAAACATCCAACTTACAAACAACTCCTACTTGCAAACAGAAGGAAATAACAGGAAGTGAGATAAATTCTACCCCTAGGAAGGGAAATTCTCTCCTGTAAGAGTTAATATGGGAAAAAGTGTCTCCTCTGCACTGATGCTTTATCACCAATCCTTGTTTCACTAAAAACCCCAAATTTTGAAAAAAACATTTGTAATTGGGACAGAAAGTGAGGTGCACAGACAGCAAAACAAATGTTACAGGGGTGATAACCCTTCCCTATGTTTTCCAAAAAGCTTAAAAATAGATTTTTTGGCTGGAGCTACACTTTAAAAATGTACCAGTTCAAAATTACAAACAGATTCTACTTAACAACAAACCTACAGTCCCTGTCTTGTTTGCCTGTATACTGCTGTTCAGAGTATATAGGGCCTGGGGGCCCCACGCCTTTCCTTTTTTTAAATTTGGGTGTGGGGTTCCCTTTAATATCCATACAAGACCCAAAGGGCCTGGTAATGGACTGGGGGGGTACCCATGCCGTTTGTCTCACTGATTTTCATCCATATTGCCGGGACCAGACATTACATTAAAGCCGCAAGCAGTTTTAAATGACTTTTATTCCTTTACAAATGTCATTTTGTGCAGGGACTGTTCTAAGCACGGGAAACACGCGCCACTTTGCAGGCGTACTATGGACACCTCCCATATACAACATTTAAAGGAATATTTCACTTTTTTTTCACTTTAAGCATAATTAAAATCACTGCTCTCGAAAAAACGGACGTTTTTAAAACTTTTTTTTGCATTGATACATGTCACCTGCGGCAGGACTCAGGTGGCCAAACCCTTTTTAGGACAATAACTTGCATATTAGCCTTCAAAATTAGCACTTTTGATTTCAAATGTTCGAGTCCCATAGACTTTAACAGGGTTCTAAAGTTTGCGCAAACTTTCGGTCCGTTCGCAGGTTCTGATGCAAACTAAAGCGGGGGGTGTTAGGCTCATCCCTAGTCTTTTTACGTAATTTTAACAAGTTGCATGTCACATGTTGGCAACGTAACATGCTAACATGACTTGTGTGCAAATCTCCTTAAAAAAATACATAAGGTTGAACCAGTGTAAAAAAAAAAAATGTCAAGTTTAGAGGTGCACCCGTTCAACCCATGCAATTGCTTGTAGTTTGCTTAACATTTACTAAGATTTTGGTCTTGTGAGCGTATTTGAATGAGCGCAACAGCTGCTTGCGCATGCGCACTGCTTATTTTGATCTCACGCATTTCTAAATGTACTTGCAGGCACAGCAGGCTTTCTCTGAAAAAGTTACTTTCTCATTCTATTTTGCACATATTTGTTACTTGGGCAGTTGTTACTAAACTTCCTCACATCACCCCATAATATTGGCACCTCCATCTTCTTTCAATATTGATTTGGAGATGCCGTGCACCGTGTCCATAGTGGCACAAAGATTGCATTCTCCCATGCGCCATGATCGCTATAGTAAATGGGGGATTCGCGCTCTGTTACCGGTGCACCATTTCGTAAATATGGAAATGTGCATTGCGCCTCGCCGTGCCCCTCGCCGTGCCCCTCTACTGATGGCACACAGCTTTCGTAAATCACCCCTTATTTGAGATAAGTATACACTATAGAGGGATATGCTTTGTTGATATTTCATATCTTACAACCAGCTAATGAATTTTTTGCATTAAGGTATGAAACCTTTTAAATACTCTCCTGCCTGATCTCGGTCCAGGCTGCGCACATCTGCAGCAGCTTCTCTCCCTCTTCCAGTTCTCAAAGGCTTGGCTGAGAGCAGCAGGGGCCATTAGTTTCTGCTGCTGTCAGTCAAAACCAGTGAGTAGAGAGACCAAGCCTGCACAAAAGGAAACTTTTTTTATGAAGGGCACTCGGCAGAGGAGAGGAGCCAGGAACACCGGTATAACACGTTTGTTAGTTTAATGAAAAAAAAGCTTTAGTTTCACTTTAATGTACTATTATTAAAATATTTGTCAATATGAGCTTCATTTAATGCATCTAAGCATTTTAAAATCTCAAGTGCTTTTTGTCCTCACAATACACATATCTCATATCTCAAATAGTTAAATGAAGAAAAGGAATTGAATATATCCCAGGAGAAGGTGCCCCCTAAAAAACACTTCCCCCAAAAAAGCACCAAATGACTCTGTCATTGTTGAAGTGGGGCCTGTCATGAAAGGTGTAAAAAACTTTATTTAAGTGTATAGTTTCTGGCACACATTTTTAGGTGAAGATAATCTAGCCTTATTAGTATTATAGGATAGGTTTACATTAAAGGGTTACATTTGTTGATTAGGGTAAGGATAAACAAACATTTGTTTATGGGTTTGGGTATGTTAACCACTTCAGCCCCGGAAGAATGTACCCCCTTCCTGACCAGTGCGTTTTTTGCGATTCGGCACTGCGTCACTTTAACTGACAATTGTGCGGTCGTGCGACGTGGCTCCAAAACAAAATTGACGTCCTTTTTTTCCCACAAATAGAGCTTTCTTTTGGTGGTATTTGATCACCTCTGCAGTTTTTATTTTTTGTGCTATAAACAAAAAAATTGCGGCAATTTTGAGAAAAACGCATTATTTTTTTACTTTTTGCTATAATAAATATCCCCAAAAAATAATTTAAATTTTTTTTTTTCCCTCAGTTTAGGCTGATACGTATTCTTCTACATATTTTTGGTAAAAAAATCGCAATAAGCGTTTATTGCTTGGTTTGCGCAAAAGTTATAGCGTTTACAAAATAGGGGATAGTTTTATGGCATTTTTATTAATATTTTTTTTACTAGTAATGGCGGCGATCAGCGATTTTTATTGTGACTGTGACATTATGGCGGACGCATTGGACATTTTTGACACATTTTTGGGACCATTGTCATTTATACAGCAATCAGTGCTATAAAAATGCACAGATTCCTGTGTAAATGACACTGGCAGTGAATGGGTTAACCACTAGTGGGTGGGAAGGGGTTAAGTCAGTACTAGGGAGTGTTTTCTAACTGTAGGGGGGATGGGCTAGCTGTGACACATCACTGATCTCTGCTCCTGATGACAGGGAGCAGAGATCAGTGACACTGTCACTAGGCAGAACGGAGAGATGCTGTTTACATCAGCATCTCCCCGTTCATCCTCTCCATGAGGCGATCGCGGGTATCCCCATGGCGATTGAGTCCGCGGGACCAGTGACCCGACTCACGGAACTCCCGGCCAGCGCGCACCACCAGTGGCACGCACGCAATGGCATGGTGGGAAATTCAATGGGACTTACCTGTACGCCCATTTGCCCAGCTGTGCCATTCTGCCGACGTACATCAGCGTGCGCCGGTCAGGAAGTGGTTAAGAGTTATATTTATCAATTAAATTATTGCCCAAATAAGGACATATTACCAATCCTAAGTAAGGATGTCACCAAATTTGCTGGTTGGAAGCTGAAGAGTGAAGAGTGAAAAATAGTTTTTGACTGATAGTGATTGCTGTGTTTGCATTTTTTGTTTTTTTTTGGGGGGTGTCTTTTTTTGCAACTTTTTAACACCTTTTCTGTCACTTTTTAAATAGCCTTATTTTTTTTCTCTTTCCTTCCTTCAGACTACTAATTAAGGGGAGGGGTTAATTTGTCACGGGTGATACAGGTCCTATATAACTTTCTGTATGACAAATTTTTGAGCTTGCTCATCCTTGAGCACTTTTTGCTTGCTGGAACTCTGACCAAGTGGAACTTGACTAAGTGGTGAGTTAAAAACCAGAGTTGAAAACCAAAGATTATAACAGGAGTCTTCAAACCTGTAAGTAACATCTGAAATTTTCTGTTATTAGTATTGTTGTAACTGGGAAAAAAGGTTTTGTGCAGTGCACAGTGTGCTGCATGTATACAACAATGGAGCAACGGCTCCAGGATGTGACAGATGTGAACTGGTTGTCCTTCTGGAAGCTCGCATTAGAGATCTGGAGGAGCAAATTGCAACACTGGGCAGAACTGACAACCTTAAAAGGAAAGGCAGGGGGAGATTAGAGAACTGAATGCATGGCTAAAGACCTGGTGTAAGAAGGAGGAATTTGGGTTTGTAGAGCACTGAGCTGACTTTTCATTGTGGTACAACCTATATGCTAAAGATTGTTTGAACCTTAATGGAAGGGGTCTGCTGTGCTGGGGGAGAGGTTTATGGGAAGGCTGGAGGAGTATTTAACTAGGATTGAGGGGGCAGGGTGAATTAGATTATAATGAGGCAGACAGGTCAGACAGGGATCAGCCCCTATTGGTGGGTGGAATGGGGAAAGATGGAGGGGCTATGTCAGATGATATGAAGGTTCCCATGTTACAAACAACCATTGGAAATGGTACTGTTTGTACTAATATAAAAAATATGCAACATACTTGTGCAAAATGTGACAATGATTTCAAGTGTTCACCAATGCCAGAAGTCTGCCAAGCAAAATAGGTGAGTTGGAGGCTCTGGTGCACAAGGAGAACTATTATTTAATTGGTATTGCTGAATCTTGGCTTCATTCTTCACATGACTGGGCTATTAATATTCCTGGCTATGCTCTCTTTCAGAAAGACAGGGTAAAACGGAGGGGTGGTGGTGTCTCTCTCTATATGAAAAGTGATCTCAAAGCGAGCGTGAAAGAGGACCTAGTTGATGGAGAGTATGATGAGCTTGAAGCATTATGGGTGGAACTGTATATGGGTGTGCGTACTACAAAGGTTATCATTGGAGTTTGTTATAGACCTCCCAGTGTTAAAGAGGAGGTGGAGACTGAGCTTCTTGAACAGATGGAAAGGGCTGGAACAGTGATAATAATGGGGGATTTCAACTACCCGGAAATTGACTGGAGTAATGGCACCGCTGGGACAGTTAAAGGGCAAAAATGTATAAACAATATTACAAGACAATTTTATGATCCAGTTTATTGACGCCCACTAGGAATGACACTCTGCTGGACCTGGTAATCTCAAACCATGCAGAGCTTATTACCAATATTCATTTAAAAGAACATCTGGGTACCAATGACCATAACATGATTTCATTTAATGTTAGCTGTAAGCAACAAACACATATGGGAAAGATAAAAACACCTACCTTTAAGAGAGCAAATTTTCCAAGGATGAGGGCTGCTCTCCAGTACTTAGACTGAGAGGGAATATTAGCATTGATGAACACAGAACAGAAATGGGAATTCTTCAAGAAGACTGTTTGCAAGCTCACTGCAAAGTATATTCCTATGGGCAATAAGTTTAAACAGCTAAAAAACCTATGTGGCTCATGGCAAAAGTTAAAAAAAAGTTATAAATAATAAGAAAAGAGCTTTTAAAAAAATATAAACATAATGGAACACAATCGTCCTTTAAATGTTAAAAATAATATAACAGAATATGTAAAAAGGATATCAAGGATGCAAAAATTCAAAACGAATGACAGATTGCAAAAGATAGTAGGACAAACCCCCAAAAATCCTTCACATAAATAAATAGTAAAAAGGTCAGGTCTGAGCATGTAGGTCCTTTACAAAATAATCTAGAGTGAGTGGGTACAAAGAGAAGGCAATTTTATTAAATATTAGAAAATTTCCTTCACGCTGGTGGATAAATAAATATAATTGTGACTAGGACATATATAATTAAGTGATTCTTGTCGAACAGTGAAAAAATATTGCAGCAAAATGAAGGTGTTCACATAAACACTAAATGAATAAATATTAAAATAAATTTCGCGAAATATAGGCAATAGATATATGTGAAATACTATGTAAACATAAATAGTGGCTATATTGGATAATAATTGCTGCGATAATGGTCGCTAGATTCTGCGATCTGACCCAGCGATCTCCAGGGTCAGTGGTCTCTATGTTGCAGCCTATAATAATTATTACTAACTGTGATAAAGTGCTGGTGTTATATTAGAGGAGTGAAAAAACATACAGTATATATGACTAATATATTATTGTGAGAAAACATCAGTGAATAAAAACATGCTAAAAATGAACACATTCACGTGGATAAGGCTAAAAGTAAAAAATCTTCATGTGAAATAAATGATATAAATAAATAAATAAATAGCCGTGAAAAGAAAACTATCAATAAAAATTAAGAATAAAAAATATATATCTGTGAAATAAATCTATAGCCTTGTGAATAACAATCCTTCTGTGAAATAGTATGCAACCAATCAAAGATGATACCTAAACAGTAGAAAGTGCCAACAATAATCTTTTCTAAAAATGAATGCAATCACAGTTCACTAAAATATAGCCTTTAAAATACAGGTGATAAATATAAAAAGTCCTTGGGGATAGAGAATAGGTGGCAATATATATAAAAAGTTCATAAATAATTCTTCTGTTCAAACTGGTTCTTTGTTATATACTAAGTATATTATTTCTGTAGTAATGCCTCCTACTGTGGTCTCACAGAACTGTCACCTTAGATCAGTATTAATCAGGCTTTCAGTGATTGTGTCTTTAAGCAGTAGAAGCAGTATCAAGAAGTCTCACTTTCTTTGCTGTTAACTCTCCATGGTTTCTTCTATGTCACTCCGCTCTAATAAACTCAGTTAATAAAATGAGGGAGGAGGGGGGAGAGAAAGGAGGCTCCACTAGTGTATTAACGTTTTAAAACCAACAGGGGGATATTTATTTAAGTATTGCTCTTACATTTGTTACATTAAAAATAAGCAGAGTAAATAGGTAAATGGTGTGGCATTCTCAGCGCCCTCTCACTTGTGCTTCAGTCTGTGTGTGCCGCTCCAGCCAATCCCTACGCGATACGACACTGTCACGTGTTTTCATCTGTCCCCAGAAATAGGAATATGAAACATTGCTTTGAAGAGGTGTACAATTGTCTGTTTGGGAAGAGATCCAAGTTTAAGACATGATTAAAATTCTCTTTTTTACCAAGCTGGAATAATTACCTTTTTTGGCCAAGTTTCACAGATGGAGACACCCTACGTATCCACTGGAGCACCTGTGTGGGTGTCCCACACTAGTGCTCCTGAGTCCAGATGTGTAAACAGATGCTGAATGTCCTCTCCTTACATTCCACTGAATCAAGTTTGCAATTCATTCAAGTTTCAAAGACATATAGACAACAATGTCCTGAACTTCTTTTAATAAGCAAGACCAAAATGTAGTTAAAACCCTATATTAACTAAATACATTGTATATATTTTTTCAACGCTGTTTCCTACGAACGATGTTTCCTATAAACGATTACTGTGTCCATGAACATGAAAGTAGCCATTTAAAACTGTACAACAGTAAAGAAAAGCACATGGAGCAGCATGCAAGTTAATAATCAGAATAGGAACACATGACAAGTACTTACTTTTTTGAAGCACTTTCTTTATTCTTCTGTACTGATCCGACTCCCTCAGTTTAAGGTCTGACCAGCATTTCCTTAATTGGTCATTGGAGCGGCGTACCCCAAAATTCTGCGGCAGAGTCTTCACAACTTTGGACATGATTTTGGCCTTGCGCAAATTCGGCTGGGTGTATGGTCCATGCTTCCCATCATAATCGATCCTCCGCAAGATGTCCAGCATCTCCACCATCTCTTCAAAGGCCATATTGGAGGCCTTAAAGCTCCTCTTCCCAGATCGGGACATTTCGGGCTCCGAGCTTTCCTCGTTACTGGAAGAATTTCCAAACACCTGCTGTGTCTCCGCCATGTTGCTCCTACTGCACACCATAGAGAGAAGGGGCGGGGAATATTTGTGAAAAAGAACATCAGGGGCAGGCGACGTAGGTGGAGTTTCACGCATGCGCAGTGTATATAAAGCTAACACGCATGTGTCGTATGTACATTCTGTGCACGGAAGAAAGAGGAACACGGAAGTTGCGAGCTTCCAAAACTAAGGTAAATGTTATTAAATTTTGAACATCAGTGGCCTATACTGCTTAAAGATTGCGGCCTATATTGGGATAAGATTATGAGAGTTTAGGCTAACATTAGTGCTTTTGTCTTGTGTATTGTCTTACAGAAAACATGAATAAGTTTAAGGACCATGAATTTATGTCCCATTTTATTGACAAGTACAGGGAGATGAGGAATCTGTGGGAGGTCAAACAGTTTATATTACAATAAACAAGTAAGGAAGGAAACGCTGGAGAGACTTTTGGATTTTGTGCAGGCTTGGATCCCAGTAGCAACCATGAAGATTTTGGAAAGTAGAATTGGGATCTTGAGGAACATGTATAGGAGGGAGCATAAGAAGATCCAGGCTTCTCTGAGATCAGGAGCATCAGCAGATGATGTATATGTACCCAGGCTGTGGTATTTCCAAAAACTGAGTTTTATTAACGACCAGACTGAAGCCAGGGAATCGCTTTCGACCCTTCCCTCCATCCTTCCCTCCTTCCTTCCCTGCAGCTTTCCCTCCACCCCAGCAGAGGCTGACGAGGAACAACCTGGGCCTTCCATCCTGGAAGAACCGGATGCGCCCAGCTAGAGCCAGGTATATTATTTTTAAACAGATTTATTGTCCTAATATCAATGATGTTAACTAGATGTTCTAATTGATTACCTATTAAGGATTTTATCCAAAAAATGATGTATACATATCAATTGACAGTAGTGGCCAAAAATGTTTGTCACCAGTTTGAAAAAATGCTGGGGTCAGAATGATACTCTTTTTTATGTATTTACGTTAAATTTGCAAGTCATGAGCTGAAAATTGTGTGTGATTAATGAACCAAAAACTAAAACTATGTCCCTTTTTTATACACAGGATGAGCTCAACCAGGAGGAAGGTCTGGAAAGTGGCAGGCAGGAGGAGGCTGGGCCCAGTGACAGCCAGGAGGTGGCCATGCCCAGTGACAGCCAGGAGGTGGGTGGGCCCAGTATCAGCCAGGAGGTGGCCGGGCCCAGTTGGCGCCTCACACAATCACACAAACAAAAAGGCCCAGGAAGGGGACGGTGATGGAGGAGGCATCACTGCACCTGATTAGGGAAGCAATGGATGTCCTGAGGAGCCTCCCCGATGCTGAAGAAACCTATGGCTGCTATTTAGCCACCAGGTTGCTCGAATTGGAGAAGGGCCAATGCCTCCTCTGTGAGGGACTTTTTGCTGAGGCCCTTCAGAAGGGACTGAGGGGCCAGATAACTGAGAACAGCCACATTTATGATCTCACCCATCCTCCTCCTCCTCCTCCTGCCACAAGTCCACCACCAGAGCCACAGCCTCCAAGGAAGGCTGCAGGGAAGGCTGCAGGGAAAGGTGCAGGGAAAGCTGCAGGGAAAGCTGCAGGGAAGGCTGCAGGGAAAGCTGCAGGGAAGGCTGCAGCGAAGAGAAGAAAGTGATGACCTGGGTTCAGTCTGGTCTGACAGAAGACGCAGGCTGGTGTAGTACCACAGCCTGGGGACATATATGTCATCTTCTGCTGGTCTTGATCTCTGGGGTTCCTGGACCAGATTGTGCTCCCTATTATATGGACTCATCAAGATCCCAATTTTGTTTTCCACAGACTTGATGTGTGCCCTGGGGCCAAAAGGCTTCACAAACTCCAAAAGTTTCTCCAGCGTTGCCTTCATCTTTTTTTTGTTAACCAGAATAAATGGATATTTTAGTTTCTGAAAATACTTTCCTATGTGTTTTTATTCAAATACATTTCTATAAAAGACAATGTCAAATTAGCAAGGGACACCAAACTCCTTGAGGTTCCAAGAAAAAAAAATTATAATGTTATTGTGGTAACTTGACAAAAAAAATATGTTATTGTGGTAACTTGACACACACACATAAAAAAAAAGGAGATCACTAGAAAATAATTTTAAAATAATCCTAAAAAAATACTTGATAAAATCAAAAATAATAAAAGATGCCTCAAAAAAAATGGTAAACATTATTATGGAGATTGGGCTTTTAAACAATACAATATTATTCATGAGATCAGGAGAAATAATCCAGAAATCAGTTTGTGAGAACTTGGTGTGAATATGAGCAGCAAAACAACTTTGTCCTTCTAGCATTATAAAGAAGACAATAATGCGCTGCATTAAACGATCACAGAATTTGCAGCGTGAGGAATGTGCTAGCTTCAATATGAACACTAGTTTTACCAGACTGAGCGCTTCCGTCTCGTACTTGCTTCAGAGCATGCGTCGTTTTTGGTCCGTCGGAACAACATACAGACGAGCGGATTTCTCGACAGGAACTGGTTCCAACGGAGTTCCTTCGGAAAGATTTGAAACATGTTCTATTTCTAAAGTCCATCAGATTTTTTGACAGAAAAGGTCCGATGAAGCCCACACACGATCGGAATGTCCAACGGATTTGTTCCGTCGGACCTTTGATGCCAAAAAGTCCGCTCATGTGTACGTGGCATTAGGGTACAATAGGTTTTGGCTGGAGTGCAGCCTTTTTTGTATGGAAGAGATTTGCTGATCTCTGTTTTCAACTGATTTACAGTAGGTATTATTGCCTGTATCAGAAACTTCAAATGCTATCAATTTTTGTCAGAGTTTCATCAGTGAAAACTATGGGAGATCTTTTAAGCCATATATTATTTATATATAAATCTGGCAAGGCTAAGATTCACAGGCTGTTACAAGATGGAACAACATACCCAAATCTTGCCAAACCAGGGTGTTGGAAGGCAACATGGTCTAATATCATATTTCTGGAGTTTTACTACTTGGTTCATACAGCCAGGTGACCTAAGTTGAAAGTTGACCCAGCAGGGTGTTGATTCATGCCCCCTGGCAGGGGAGTAGAGCTTGGCTCCAGACCAGAGGCGGCTCTAGGCTTTGGGAGGCCTTAGGCAAAACTTAGACATGAGGCCTCACTGATGCCTTTGAGATACGCAGCAGGCCTTCCCAGATTGAGATCCTCGTGCGGTGGATGGGAAAAGTGACGTGCACGGACGCAACATCACTCCTCATTGGCTGGCAGGCAGAACATCAGGAGTCTTAGTTTTACGCAAGAAGTGAGTGTAACAGGGCTCTTAACGTTGCCTGCACACAGCGGCATTAAGATGTCCTGTCACCTATAAAATAAAGTGCTGCAGATCAGATGTTCGGCACGCTTAAGTGAGACAGGGCTCTTAACGCTGCCTGAGCACAGCAGTGTTAAGGTCCCCTGTCAATCAAGACTGGTTAATGTGTGTTGCACTACCCCTGAAGAAGCCGCTTGGTAATTTTGGGTTCCCTGTTCTGCGCCTCAACTCCAAGAATACCCTCAGCCCCTCTGACACACCTGGTTGATTGAATCACTACAGACACACGTACCGTATAGTACCTTTCACCTTACTGTAGGATATAGGCAATAAACAATTACACATGTGCTTAGTGGTAGACACTGTCTAGAATTAGGAACTTGCATAAATGACAAAAAGTGCAGTTCACAGAGCAGAGTAGAACTGCCCTCAAGTAATAAAGGTAAACAAATATATCTATAAAAGCAGCTCTATATCAATAGCAAAAAAATCAATAAGAGAATAGGTAAATCAATATTTAGCAACACAACTGTAATCTAAACGTGTCTAAAGGAATAGCAGTTTCCTAGTGGTTTTCGAGTGCACTCGAAAAAATGAGAGAAGGTGGGGTCCCCCTTTAAATGGCAACAACAAACTGCGCAGGGCCGGTGCAAGGATTTTTGTTTACTTATCCCTGGTCCAAGAAGTGACGTCATACAAGGGAGGGCTGGCAGCCTGTCCAGTGGCCCATTGAAACACCGAATCAGCTCATCCATGCCCACCTGGTTTTTCAATGCAGCCTCACCAGTGCCGCCTCATCAGTGCCCATCAATGCAGCCTCATCAGTGCCCATCAATGCAGACTCACTAGTGTCCATCAATGCAGGCTCACCAAAGTTGTAGTTTCCTCTGTCCTGCTCAGGAGCTTGAGCATGGACTATAACTCCCGGAATGCAACAGCGGCCGGCTGGGCCACCAGCCCAACTTCCTACAGAAGAAAAAAAAGGCAGCGGGCAGCGGCTGCCAGCTGTTTTAAACATAGATTAGAGTGGCCTAGGGGGCAATTGCCACTCTGTCCCCCCTGGCCCAGCCCGCCCCTGACATCATACATGACACTTCCTGGTCTGTGTACAGGAGGGTGGCTGAGTCAGCTGAGCTCCTGCCTCCCTTCCCAGTGCCATCCACCATGACAGCACCGGGCCTGCAGGTGGGACAGTGGTGCCCGGTAAGCATGGTGAAGGGGGTTGCACATTGTGTCAGTGGTGGAAGTGATAGGCAGCTTCCCAGCCACTTCTAACACTTACAGATGAAAGGCGACAGTCAGCTTTACTAAAGTACACACACTCCCAGCTGCTATAGGGGCTGGGAGTGTGTAAAAAAAAAAATTCAGCACTGTAAAAATCAGAATCCCCAGCAAGTGGCTGGGGATTAGGATTTTACTGCCCCCTTTCCTAGCGCCCTGAGGTGGTGGCTTAAGCCGTCATATGGTAGTGCCGGCCATAGCCTGGGGCTGCTACAGTTATAGGGCAGTCTTTAGGCTTGGTTCACACCAGTGTGCTGTGCGACCTCACATGTGATTCGTACCACACTGCAGTGCAAATCACATGTGAGGTCTGTGCTATGCGATTTCTGCCATACAGGTAATTCAGGATCCTTTTTTGGTCATCACCAGAATCAGATTGCATGGGTGTTCACACCCATGCAATCTGATTCATGTCTGAATTGACAATTTGCACAGCAATATGTGAACCGATCTGGGGGTGTCATTAACTTTGTATTGACACTTCCAGTGGTTCGCATAAGGCAGTGTGAGCCCCCTGCGAGTCAGGTGCGATGCAGGAATCTGTAATGGATTTGCAGGGTTCTCGCATCGCACCAGTGTGAACCGAGCGTAAGTGTTGGTTCACACTGCAGCGATGTGGGAACTCTGTGAATCCACTGCGAATTCCCGCATCACATGTCTCCCCGTGGCAGTTCACACTGCCCTATGCGAACTGCTGGGAGTGTCAATACAAAGTTAATGACACCCCCCAATCAGTTTGCATATCGCAGTGTGAACTGCAAATTCGGACAGGAATCGGATCACGTGGGTGTGAACACCCATGTGTTCCGATTCTGCTGCAGATCAGAAAAGTCCTGTGCGAGTTTGGTCTGAATGCAATACGAATTCAGCCATACAATCTGTATGGCTGAAATTGCATTGCACAGAGTGGTACAAATCACATCCGATGTTGAACATTGCTGCAGTGTGAACTAGCACTAAGTCCTAAATCTTCATCTCTAATCGCTGGTGCATGTTGCAGCGTGATTAAGGCCTGCGGGCAGTATTAGGGCCAAAGAATAACAGGGTGGGTAGTTCCTATAGATGGCAGTAGACCAGCCCTTTTACCAGACCCAGGGATACAGCAACAATGGTTCCTCTGATCAGGAGTTATCTCATTCTGGGTTGCCTGTGGTGACTCCGCTGGGTAGTGCCCAGATCTGTATTCTGGAAATAACTTCATGTCTTTCTTCAGAAGGGATGGTGCTAGGCTGTGTGGATTTGTCTCTGGTGGTGCAGTGCAGTAGGATTCTGCTGCTCTGCTCAACTCTGACAGGAGGAAGGAGGAGGAATGGGCAGGAAACACAGAGAGAGAGAGCCCTCCAGTTTTTTTAGTAGCAGCTTGAGCAAGGGGTGAAGGAGGTCTTCTTCTCGGACCTGCTCCTGTCATTTGCCGGCGGGGAGAGCAAGCGGGATGGGGATCCACGGCACCTGCTTACACATATCAGGCAAACTTGGCGATGGTGAGACCCCTGTGATCACGAGGCCTAAGGCGTTTACCTAAATTGCCTAATTGGAGAGCCACCTCTGCTCCAGACCACCTGGTGTAATAAAGATGGAAGTGCTTGATTGACACGTCTGCAAACAAAGCTTCAAAGAAAGCCACTGCTGCCAAGATGACTGATGGGCTGAGTTACAGAAGATCAAAGAACAGCTGTCACTGAAGATTTTACCAGGGTTGGATAGCAGTGATTCATGGACAAACGCTGCCCCTAGTGGACACTACAGCAGGCTTCTCAGGGGGTGGACAGATATTTAGAAGGACTGCCTCTTATTGATTTTAATTTGTCAGAATTCTGAGAGGGGCTGGCAATAGGGTTGTGTCGGCAGTGTCTGAATGAAGTTTAAAACTTCCTCTTGCCTCATGGCTCTTGCCCCATGGCTCTCATGCCAGCTGAAGAGACAGCATCTTGAGGATGACCTTACGTAACGTATCATTGATTTTTTTTTGTTTTATATGCTCTAATATTTTCTTTTAATATGTTATGTTAGCATTCCTATTTTCTTGGGAAATAAATAAGACCCTTGTTTATATTAATCACTTCAATACAGGGCACTTATACCCCCTTCCTGCCCAGACCAATTTTTAGCTTTCGGTGCTCTCACATTTTGAATGACCATTACTCAGTCATGCAACACTGTACCTATATGAAATTTTTGTCCTTTTTTCACACAAATAGAGCTTTCTTTTGGTGGTATTTAATCACTGCTGGGTTCTTTATTTTTTGAGCTATAAAAGAAAAAAGACCAAAAATTCTGTAAAAAAATGCATTTTTCTTCGTTTCTGTTATACAATTTTGCAAATTAGTAATTTTTCTTCATATATTTTGGCCAAAATATATACCGCTATATATCTTTGGTAAAAATAACCCAAATCGGTGGATATTATTTGGTCTTTGTGAAAGTTAGAGTCCAAAAGCTATGGTGCCAATATCTGAAAATTGATCACACCTGAAGTACTGATGGCCTATCTAATTTCTTGAGACCCTAACATGCCAGAAAAGTACAGATACCCCCAAATGACCCCTTTTTGGAAAGAAGACATTCCAAGGTATTTAGAAAGATGCATGATGAGTTTTTTGAAGTTGTAATTTTTTCCCACAATTCTTTTCAAAATTAAGATTTTTTTTTCTTTTTTTTTCACAAAATTGTCATATTAGCAGGTTATTTCTCACACACAGCATATGCATACCACAAATTACACCCCAAAACACATTCTGCTATTACTCCCAAGTACGGCACTACCACATGTATGAGACTTTTACACAGCCTGGCCACATACAGAGGCCCAACATGCAGGAGCACCTTCAGGCGTTCTGGAGTGCCCAGGTCAATTCTGACATTTCTCTCCTACATGTAAAAATCATCATTTGTTTGCTAGAAAATTACATAGAACCCCAAAACATTATATATGTTTTTTTAGCAAAGACCCTAGAGAATACAATGGTGGTTGTTGTAACTTTTTATCTCGCACGGTATTTGCGCAGCAATTTTTCGAACAATTTTTTTTGGAAAAAAAACAGTTTTGTCCTTTAAAAAAACCCAAAACAGTAAAGTTAGCCCAATGTTTTTGCATAATGTGAAAGATGAAGTTATGCTAAGTAAATAGATACCTAACATGTAACCCTTCAAAATTGCACACGCTCGTGGAATGGCGCCAAACTTCGCTACTTAAAAATCCCCATAGGCGACGCTTTAAAAATTTTTACTGGTTACATGTTTTGAGTTACAGAGGAGGTCTAGGGCAAAAAATATTGCTCTCACTCTACCGATCGCAGCGATACCTCACATGTGTGGTTTGAACACCATTTTCATATGTGGGCGGGACTTACGTATGTGTTCGCTTCTGCATGTGAGCACACGAGGACACGGGGGGAAAAAAAAATTACTGTTCATTTTACTTTATTTATATTAGTTTGATGCTTTTGTCCAAAAAATAAATGTTTTTATCACTTTTATTCCTATTACAAGGAATGTAAACATCCTTGTAATAGGAATGTGGCATGACAGGTCCTCTTTACAGTGAGATGTGGGGTCAATAAGACCCCACATCTCACCTCTAGTAGGCTGGGAAGCCTGAAATAAATAAAAAAAAAACCCAAAAAAACAATCCTGGCTTCGATCGCAGCGGTGAGTCAGTAGAAGCACCTGAGGGCGGCGGGAGGGGGGATGTCCCCTCTCGCCTCCAGTAAAAATGATCAAGCAGTGGAACAGCCGCTATGATCATTCTTATGGTGTAGGGAATCGCCGGCTGAAAAAGCTGATATCTGAATGATGCCTGTAGCTGCGGGCATCATTCAGATATCCCTGCACAAAGTCAAGGACGTCGTATGCCGGCAGGCGGGAAGTGGTTAAAACGCATTTTTTTTTAACACAAAGTTGTCCTTTTATACAATATTTCTAACATGTAGCATGTACATACCAAGAATGACACCCCAAAATAGATTCTCCTACTCCTCCTGAGTATGGCGATACCACATGTGTGAGACTTCCACAGCCTGGCCACATACAGAGGCCGAGTACAGCCAAGTACAGCTGAGTACGGCTGAGTACGGCTAAGCATGGCAGAGTATGGCTGAGCATGGCTGAGCATGGCTGGGTATGGCTGGGTATGGCAAAGTATGGCTGGGTATCACCGAGTATTGCAGAGTATGGCTGGGTATGGCAGAGTATGGCTGGGTATGGCAGAGTATGGCTGGGTATTGCAGAGTAAGGCTGGGTATTGCAGAGTATGGCTGGGTATGGCAGAGTATGACAGGGTATGGCACATTATTGCGGGGTATTGCAGAGTATTGCGGGGTATTGCAGGGTATTGCAGAGTATTGCAGGGTATTTCAGAGTATTGCAGGGTATTTCAGGGCATTGCAGGGCATTGCAGGGTATTGCAGACTATTGCAGGGTATTGCGGGGTATTGCAGAGTATTGCAGGGTATTGCGGAGTATTGCGGGGTATTGCAGAGTATTGTGGGGTATTGCAGAGTATTGCAGAGTATTGCGGGGTATTGCAGGGTTTTGAAGAGTATTGCAGAGTATTGCAGAGTATTGCACAGTATTGCGGGTATTGCGGGGTATTGCGGGGTATTGCAGAGTATTGCAGAGTATTGCGGGGTATTGCACAGGGAATTGCAGAATATTGCAAAGGGAATTGCAGAGTATTGCACAGGGAATTGCAGAGTAGTGCAGGGTAATGCTGAGCATGGAGGGATGGCTGAGCATGGATGGCTGGATGTGACTGCACATGTCACTGAGCAGCGCTGTGGGCACTACACATCCAGCCCACAGTGCTGCTGCCATCCAATCTCTCCCCCTCTGTATCGATCGGTACAGACAGGGGAGGGAGGAACCGGCAGTCACAGACTGTTCCCGTGTGCACGCCCCAGGGGCGTGCATAGTACGTGCTCCCAGAGTTATCCAACCGCCCTGCAGCCATCATTTGACAATGGGCCGGTTGGTAACTGGTTAAATATCATACCTGGGGGTGTCTATAGTATGCCTGTAAAGTGGCGCATGTTTCTCGTGCTTAGAACAGTCCCTGCACAAAATGACATTTGTAAAGGAATAAAAGTCAAATAAAAACTGCTTGCGGCTTTAATGTAATGTCGGGTCCCGGCAATATGGATGAAAATCAGTGAGACAAATGGCATGGGTACCCCCCACCCCCCAGTCCATTACCGGGCCCTTTGGGTCTTGTATGGATATTAAGGGAAACCCCGCAACCAAATTAAAAAAAGGAAAGGCGTGGGGCCCCCAGGCCCTATATACTCTGAACAGCAATATACAGGCAGTGCAAACAAGACAGGGACTGTAGGTTTGTTGTTAAGTAGAATCTGTTTGTAATTTTGAACTGGTACATTTTTAAAGTGTAGCTCCAGCCAAAAAATCTATTTTTAAGCTTTTTGGAAAACATAGAGAAGGGTTATCACCCCTGTAACATTTGTTTTGCTGTCTGTGAACCTCTTTAGAAGATTTCAACTCACTTTCTGTCCCAATGACAAATGTTTTTTGAAAATTTGGGGTTTTTAGTGAAACAAGGATTGGTGATAAAGCATCAGTGAAGAGGAGACACGTTTTTCCCATATTAACTCTTACAGGAGAGAATTTCCCTTCCTAGGGGTAGATTTCATCTCACTTCCTGTTGTCTCCTTCCGTTTGCAAGTAGGAGTCATTTGTAAGTTGGATGTTTGAAAGTAGGGGCCTGCCCTATATCCTCTGCAGAAATTGGGGCCTTAGGTGTTGCCGCAACACTGAAAGCCCTCACAATTACTCTTGGTGGGCGCAGGAACGGGCCCTGCTGTGAAATATTAGATCAAGAATTGTAATTACATGCCATTGTTGAATAGTGGTAGAAAAATTGGGCCTTTGGTGGTGGTGGTGGTGGTGGTGGCGGTGCTGGTGCCACAACACTGTAAGTCCTCACAGTTACTCTTGGTGGGCACTGGAACGGGCCCTGCTGTGAAATATTATATCAAGAATTGTAATTACATGCACCTGTTAAATAGGGGCAGAAAATTTGGGCCTTTGGTGGTGGTGGTGTTGCCACAACACTGTAAGCCCTCACAGTTACTCTTGGTGGGCACAGGAATTGGCCCTGCTGTGAAATATTAGATCAAGAATTGTAATTACATGTCCCCGTTGAACAGAGGCAGAAAAATTGGGCCTTAGGCACTGGTGCCACAACACTGCAACCCCTCACAGATGCTATAGTTGGAGCGCAGGAATGAGCCCTGCTGCAAAGTATTGCAGCAAAAATTGTAATTATACGCCCCTGTTAAACAGGGGCTGAAAATTTTGGCCTTGGGCACTGGTGCTGGTGCCACAACACTGCAACCCCTCACAGATACTCTAGTTGGAGCGCAGGAATGAGCCTTGCTGCAAAGTATTGCATCAAAAATTGTAATTACACGCCTCTGTTTAACAGGGGCAGAAAAATTGGACCTTGGCCACTGGTGGCGCTGCCCAGAACCAGAAATGTTCTTACAAGCTATCAGCATGAAAATTGAGGAGGAAGAGGATTGTGCCTCAGCATAACAGTTTAGTCACTTAGCATCAGCATAGGCAGTCTTGAAGGGATCTCACATTAAAAAAAAATCAATCTGTTACATCAGCATCTGCTGCTTGGTAGCTGGTGATTCAAGACTGATTCATTTTTATGAAGGTCAGCCGATCGACCGATGGACCCTGTGATCAGTTACAAAGCCTCCAGAAGCACTGAATGTGCGTTCCGAAAGAACGCTGGATGCAGGACAGGCCAGTAGCTCAATTGCATACTGTGCAAGCTCTGGCCAGTGATCCATCCTCAAGACCCAGTAACCCAGAGGATTTTCGGTGGGAAAGGTGTCCAAGTCTGATCTTGCCCCTAGGTAATCCTGCACCATGTGAATCAGATGCTGGCGATGGTTGCCGGAACCAATCAAGCCTTGGGGCTGCAGACTAAAAAATTGTCTGAACACATCAGTCAGACGGCCACCTTCTCCACCACTCCTTCTGTGACTGACCGAAGCCTCAGCAACACATTGTCCAGGAGGACCAGGAAATTGTAACCTCCCAGGCTCTGGAAACGCGTTGCACAAACCTTTCTGCAAGCCTCCCGAAGATGTTTCATCCTCTGCTCCCTCTGCAACGGCAAGATAAGGTCCGCAACCTTACCCTTGTAACGTGGATCAAGAAGGGTTGCCAGACAGTAATCATCCCCTTGATACCATGAATACGAGGTGTCATGAACCTTGGAATACTGGATTGCCATGAAGCTTGGAATAGTGGCTGATGTCAATTCCACCCACCTGTCTGTCTGTTGCCTGCTAGAATGTGTATTGTAAATAAGTCTACTATGGGATCTAAGAGTCATTAGATCCCCATTGTTGTTTGTGTTAATTAACTCTGCTATTGTGTGAAGAAGAGTCTGTGTTGATTTATGATAATGTTGATTGTGTTTTCTGAGCTACAAGACGGCCAATCTGGCCTAAAGGTCATGTCTGAGTCATCTAGGCTGTCTAAAGGGATTAGTTAATTAGCCCATGTTAATTAGGTTTCTGGTCACAGGTGTATGTTCAGAGTAATATGAGCCGGAGGTATGCACCCCCACTTTTAGTGTATAAAAGAGCCTGTGTTTTTCAATAAAAGAGATTCCTGGTTGAACTTACATACAGCCTGCCTGGTGTTTGTTCTGAGCTACACAACTGGATTAGAACGGCACATAGCTGTAGTTCTAGTCCCGGAGCATCGGGTGACTGAACCATCAGATGTTGCAATCTACAATCTGATTCTATAGCCGCAGAGGAGTGTCGGGAGAGTGGAATCGACGAGCAGGGGCTCGTTACATTGGTTGGCAGCGGTGGGATTTGCTCTCCAGTTACTGGGACACTCCAAACCACCACAGTGAATGGACAGCTATGCAGCCTGCAGGAGAGCCACACTGAAAGATGGGAGCCGTGAGAGCCGTGGAGGGACCGGGGGGACAAAGAACAAGGCCACCCTGATCAGTGAGCTAGCCAAGATGGATCAAAGGGATGGTGATACGGGACCCCGGTCAGTTGAAGACTTGTTTCAGCAACGAGTTCGAGAGTGGTTGGCATTATATGGTGCCATACAGAATGCCATTAGAGACATCCAGCTGCAGGATGAGCGACAAGAGAGAGAACTAGAGCGGGGCAACATAAGCGGAGAATGGCGGAAATACGGCAATCGAAGACAACACCTAAAGATACAGTGCCTTTCCGTAAGTTGCCCTTTCGGGCGTTCAAACTATTTAAGGAAGGAGAGGAGGAAATTGAAGCGTTCCTGCAGGACTTTGAGAGACTATGCCAGATACATAATGTACTGTCCCAAGATTGGGTTGCCTTACTGGCGAGTAATTTGACTGGCAGAGCAGCCGATGCGTATTGGGCCCTGGAGGACAAGGACGCTAATGATTATGACCGGGTAAAAGAAGCTCTGCTAACCCGATTTGCCATTACACCCGAAGCCAGTCGGATTAAGTTTAGAGAATCTTGGAAACAAGCCAACATAACATACGTGGAGTGGGCACATGGTCTGCAGCGGAACCTTAAGGGCTGGTTCCAGGGAAGCCACGCTCATACCATAGAGGACATCACCCAGCTAGTACTCTTAGAACAGTTCTTTAACCACACCCCTCTGGTAGTACAGGATTGGGTGCGAGTTAAGCGACCACAGACTGTACAGCAAGCGTCTACTTTGGCTGATGAATATCTGGACTCTCGAAGGTCAGGCGAAAGCAAGCGCTATCCACTATCTCGGCCCAGTTTACCAGCCTCTAACCCAACTTCAGCACCTCGGTGGTCTGACTCTAGACCCCCAACCCGACCCAACCCTCCTAACGGACCTAAGTGCTATACCTGTAACCAAACCGGTCATCTGCAGCGATATTGTCCTACCCGATCCACGAGGTACCGAGAGACTGCTCATCCATCCAGACCAGTGGCTCATTGCTTCCAGAATAAGCCCAACCATCGAGATGTTCAGGAAGAGTTTGGCAAACTTTTTGAGGCTGATCCCATCTAAGTTGCTGCCGGAGATAATCGGCAGCACCATCGTCAGGCAGTTTGGGTTAATGGGCAGCCGGCCCAGGGACTCCCCGATTCCGGAGCTAAGATTACCCTCATCCAGCATCACATGATTCCCCAGTCGGCCCGGACCGGCCAGATTGTTGCAGTCTGGCCTCTTGGATTGGGGCTCAGGGGAGCGACAAGTGCGAGTAGTATTACTACGTGAGTTACCTGCGGAAGTACTTTTGGGGAACGATTTGGGGCATTTGACTTCCTCATATGCCCCAGAGGCCACCATGGCCGTGACCACCCGACGTCAGAGCCAACTTCAAGGCAACTCCACTCCTATGGGGACCCAGGTAAGACCAAATCCTCCTACATTACCCCGACTTGACATCCCTGTGTCCTGGGATTCTCCCTCCGACATTAGGCAAGAGACTCAGAATGACCCAACATTAGCTGGTTATCAGGACAGGGAGGGCAAGGATCCAGGGGGGTTGGGGGAAGACAGAATAGAGTGGGAGGGGGGATTTCTATATCGTTACACCGAGGAAATGGGTAGGTAAGCGACAGGGTCCCCACAAACAGCTAGTTGTACCCCAGAAATACAGATGGGAGCTATTGCGGCTGGCTCACGACATCCCTTGGCCGGACATTTAGGGATAGCTAAGACCCGGAGTCGGTTGTCTCATGCGTTCTTCTGGCCCAGGTTACATGCTGAGGTGCGAGAATACTGCTGGACCTGTGAGACTTGTCAGAAAGTAGGGAAGACAGGGGATCACCCAAAAGCCTCGCTGCAACCCCTGCCGATCATTAGAGAACCCTTTAGCCACATAGCGGTTGATATTATAGGCCCACTGGCCTGCCCAGGTGCCACTGGGAAGAAGTATGTTCTTACAGTGGTGGATTATGCCACCCACTACCCGGAGGCCATTCCCTTATCCAATATCCAGGCTGATACAGTAGCAGATGCCTTACTGCAGGTATTCACTAGAGTAGGGTTTCCCCAGGAGATATTGTCCAGTCAGGGTACCCAGTTCACAGCCAAGCTGACGCAGCAGCTCTGGCCTCTCTGTGGGATTAAACCCCTCCAGAGAGCCCCCTACCACCCTCAGACTAACGGGCTGTGTGAGAGATTTAACGGGACCCTGAAGCAGCTGCTTTGGGCCTTCGTGGAAAGTAGGAAGGATTGGGAGAAATATCTTCCCCATCTACTGTTCGCCTATAGAGAGGTACCCCAAGAGTCCATGGGGTTTTCCCCATTTGAGCTGTTGTATGGGCGAAGGGTTAGGGGGCCCTTTGACTTAGTGAGGGCCCAGTGGGAGGGGGTAGAGGATCTAGAAGGCCTCCCCATCCTTAGTTATGTCTTGGAACTCAGGGAGCACCTGCGGGACCTTACAGCAGAAGGTTTGGTATGATCGGTCTGCGCGGAATCGCACCTTTTATATCGGACAGAAAGTCCTGGTACTAAAACCCCTGAAGCAAAATAAATTACAGGCCTCCTGGCAGGGCCCCTATCAGGTGGTAAAACAGCTGTGCGATACCACCTACATGGTTGCCAGCTGTGCAGACACAAACATTAAGAGGACATTCCACATTAATATGATGAAGGCCTATCATGAGAGGACTGATGCCGTAGCCGCCATATGCGCTCCTGCCACCGGGGACTCTGAATATCTACCGATGCTGGAGCTTCTCGAAATCAGTAACTGTTCCAGGGGTGTGGAAGATATACGGCTAGGAGATAGATTAGGATCCCAAGAACGAGAACAGGCCAGAGAATTACTCCAGGACCAGCAGGAGATGTTCTCGGCACTCCCTGGGTACACTCACATAGCTGTGCACAAGGTAGAGACCCCCAGGCAGAAGCCCCTGAGACAACCAGCCTGTAGGATTCCCAGAGCAGTGCAAGAAGGGATGAGAGCGGAGATTAGGGAGATGCTCGAGTTAGAGGTGATTGAACCATCGGCAAGCCCCTGGGCTTCCCCTGTAGTATACCCAAAACAGGATGGCACGACCCAATTTTGTGTGGACTATAGGCAACTGAATGACTGTACTGTGACAGATGCCTATCCTATGCCCCGAGTGGACAAATTGCTGGACAAAATAGCTCAGGGACATTATCTGACGACTATTGACTTATGGAAGGGCTACTGGCAGATTCCCTTGGAAGCGGAAGCGATTCCAAAGTCGGCCTTCATCACCCCGTTTGGCCTTTACCAGTTTCGGGTAATGCCATTCGGGATGAAGAATGCTCCGGCTACCTTCCAGCGGATGATAGATGAACTCCTCGATGGTCTGCAAGATTTTCCATGCGCATATCTTGATGACATCACAATCTATAGCCAGACATGGGAGGAACATATTAGACACCTGGGAATAGTGCTAGATAGAATCCGAGCCGCTAACCTGACCCTGAGGCCAGACAAATGTAATATCGGGATGTCTGAGGTGCAATATCTGGGACATAGAGTGGGATGTGGGAAGCAGAGGCCAGAACCAGCAAAAATCGAGGCTGTCCTAAACTGGCCAGTTCCCAGAACCAAGACCCAGGTACTTGCATTTTTAGGGACAGCAGGGTACTACAGGAAGTTTGTACCCCACTATAGTGACATAGCCAAACCCCTGACGGACCTGACCAAAAAGACTCTCCCTAGACAGGTCCTGTGCTCCCCGGAGTGCAAGACAGCGTTTCATCAGTTAAAAAACGCCCTAACGCAAGCTCCCATACTGGCGGCACCCAACCCTAACAAACGCTTTGTCATTCATACAGATGCCTCCATGTTCGGACTGGGAGCCGTACTAAGTCAAGTTGGCGATGACAGGAAAGAGCACCCGGTGGCGTATCTCAACCGCAAGTTGTTACCCCGTGAAGTTGGATATGCTGTCATGGAAAAAGAGTGTTTGGCCTTAGTCTGGGCTTTAAAGAAATTGCAGCCCTATGTGTATGGACTCCCTTTACCGTCATGACGGACCACAATCCTTTGATATGGCTTAACCGAGTGGCGAGAGAGAACGGCCGATTACTAAGGTGGAGCCTGGCTTTGCAACCGTACAATTTCACCATACAATATCGGCCAGGGCCTCAAAACAGGAATGTGGATGGGTTATCCCGGCAGACGGACCTGGAACCTTAAGACTACTTTTCCAACATCCTCGAGTTGACCTGTTCGGGGTCCCACTGTGGCTGTTGGACTGTCTCCCAGGGGGGAATATTGTCATGAACCTTGGAATACTGGATTGCCATCAAGCTTGGAATAGTGGCTGATGTCAATTCCACCCACCTGTCTGTTGCCTGCTAGAATGTGTATTGTAAATAAGTCTACTATGGGATCTAAGAGTCATTAGATCCCCATTGTTGTTTGTGTTAATTAACTCTGCTATTGTGTGAAGAAGAGTCTGTGTTGATTTGTGATAATGTTGAGTCATCTAGGCTGTCTAAAGGGATTAGTTAATTAGCCCATGTTAATTAGGTTTCTGGTCACAGGTGTATGTTCAGAGTAATATGAGCCGGAGGTATGCACCTCCACTTTTAGTGTATAAAAGAGCCTGTATTTTTCAATAAAAGAGATTCCTGGTTGAACTTACATACAGCCTGCCTGGTGTTTGTTCTGAGCTACACAACTGGATTAGAAGGGCGCATAGCTGTAGTTCTAGTCCCGGAGCATCGGATGACCGAACCATCTGATTTCGCGATCTGCAATCTGATTCTATAGCCACAGAGGAGTGTTTGGAGAGTGGAATTGAGTGAGCAGGGGCTCGTTACACGAGGATCCTTCCACAGGCTTTGCAGGATCAGGGAGGCCATAGGTTTGCTGAGGCATTCAATCCAGAGTCCTCTGGGTCACTAAGGACGACATGATTCGCAGCCACCTCCTCTCAGCCACATACAAGTCCATGGGTTTCTTCAGACTGTAAATGATCCCTTGAAGACTGCTGCTGATGCTGAGTGCCAGGCTCCACCTCCATGCTTACACAATCCTCCTCCTCCTCCTCTTCCTGTGTGATCGGCAGGCACGCAGGAACACTGTCTGGATAAAGGGGGCCTTGAGAGGTAAGGAAGTCCTCCTCTTCCTTCCTCTGTTCTGCCTCAAGTGCCCTGTCCATTATGCCATGCAGCGTGTGCTCCAACAGGTGGACAAGAGGGACAGTGTCACTGATGCATGCACTGTCACTGCTCACCATCCTCGTGGCCTCTTCAAATGGTGACAGGACAGTGCATGCATCCCTGATCATAGCCCACTGGCGTGGGGGAAAAAAAACAAGGTCCCCTGACCCTGTCCTGGTGCCATAGAAGCATAGGTACTCATTGATGGCCCTCTGCTGTGTGTGCAGCCGCTGCAGCATGGCCAACATTGAGTTCCACCTGGTGGGCATGTCACAGATTAGGCGGTTCTTGGGCAGGTTAAATTCCTTTTGGAGGTCAGCCAGCCGAGCACTGGCATTATATGACTGGCAGAAATGCACACAGACTTTCCTGGCCTACCTCAGGACATCCTGTAAGCTTGGGTACCTGCCAAAGAACCGCTGCACCACCAAGTTAAGGACGTGAGCCAAATAGGGCACATGGGTGAGGTGTCCCTGTCGGAGGGCGGAGAGCTGACAGAATCTCTGCCCCAGTGTGTCTCCTGTCCCCCAAGCACACCAGCTCAAGCACCGCATGGCATTTTTTTGCCTGCGTGATTGCGTAGCCGCTTGAACACCTACGGAGCACTGCTGGTTCCGAGGACAAATCATCACATGAAGAGGCCATGGAGGAAGAAGAAGAGGAGGGGGTGGAGGAGAAAGGTGTGGCAGAATCACCACTAGTAGAATTTTGGAGGCGTGGTGGAGGAACAACCTCCAACACTACTGCACCCTGTCCTGCATCCTTCTCAGCTGCCAGAAGAGTCACCCAGTGCGTGGTGAAAAATAGGTAACGTCCCTGTCCACGCCTGCTGGACCATGAATCAGCGGTAATATGCACCCTACCGCTGACCGCCCTGTCCAGCGAGGCCAAGACATTGCCTTCCACATGCCGGTAGAGATCCGGAATCGCCTTCCATGAGAAAAAGTGGCGTTTGGGAACCTGCCACTGAGAAACCGCACATTCCACAAACTCACGGAAGGGGCAGAGTCTACCAACTGAAAAGGCAGCAGTTGAAGTGCTAGCAATTTAGCCAATCTAGCATTCAACTGCTGGGCATGTGGATGGCTGGGAGCGAACTTCTTTCAGCGGTGCATCAGCTAGGGCAGGGAAATTTGCCTGGTACAATCTGACGTCAGTGTACCGATAGCAGATTGCTCGCAAGTACTTGGCTGTGACACACCTAATTCTACACCTTCATTCCTCTCAGTGCAGGTTTCAGAGAGGACTGAAGGTATAGTGGGGTTGGAGATCCCAGCTGATGAGGAGCAAGGAGAGGTCCAATTTGTTCTTTGGTGTGGGTCTTTTAGGTGCGCTTGCCAACGAACTGCATGGCAGGTCAACATATGTCTGGTCAAGCATGTGGTGCCCAAGTGGGTGATGTTTTGGCCACGCAAGATACGCTTGAGACATATGTTGCAAATAGCAGCGTCGGGATCTGATGCACTCGTCTCAAAAAAGGCCCACACCAAAGAACTTTTGGAATAACGCGCAGAGACAGCAGGGCCCTGCACATGCGGAGCTCTGCGGTGTGATGCAGTCGGTGTGCTGCCCTTAAGCTTGCCCCTGCAGGACATGTTGCCTCGTTGGAGGGCATCCTCCTCCTCTTCCTCCTCTCTCCTATCAGGCACCCATGTGGAATCAGTGACCTCATCATCCCCTCCCTCCTCATCACTGGAATAAAGCTGGCAGTATGCTGCAGCTGGGGGAACATGACTGCCAGATTGCTGTCCTTCTTGGGCACCCCCTCTCTCTGGACTCACATTACTGCCTTCCTCTAGCTGGGTACCATCATTGGAGCCTTCAAAATGCTGGGCATCCTCCTGGAGCATGTACCCAACACTGTGGTCAAACAATTCGGGGGTCTCCTCAGGAGGACATGGTGGGGCTAGGGAAGGAGTGACTGATGCCATTGAGTTGAGGGAAGAGGCCACGTTGGCAGCCGCTTTGCCAGACAAAGTACCCTGAGCCTGGGTGAGAGATTATGAGGATGATGAAGATGGCTTGGTCATCCACTCTACCAAGTCTTCCGCATGTTGCGGCTCAACACGGCCAGCTGCAGAAAAAAAGGACAAGCGTGTCCCAGGGCCACGTGCTGATGAGGATGCACCGTCTCCATGACCAGCACTGTTGCCTCTAGACACAGAGCCTGCTTGCCCTCTTTTATTGGCTTGTGACTGTCTGCCTCTCCTTGTTGGCCTTCCAGACATGCTAATGGCCTGCAGTGAGATGTAGCTGCACAAAGCTGGGATGTATATATATATATATATATATATATATATATATATATATATATATACATACTGATACGGCAGCTAGCAGAATCAACTGCCTGCCTGTAGTATTATTAGTATGAGAACACCAGCAATTGTCTTCAGGTAGCTTTAGGTGCACACTGTGCAGAGGACACAGTACACTAACTGTAAATACTGCAGCTGCCTGCCTGTGGTATTATTAGTATGAGAACACCAGCAATTGTCTTCGGGTAGTTTTAGGTGCACACTGTGCAGAGGACATAGCACACTAACTGTAAATACTGCAGCTGCCTGCCTGTGGTATTAATAGGATCAGAACAACAGCAATTGTCTTCAGGTAGCTTTAGGTGCACACTGTGCAGAGGACACAGTACACTAACTGTAAATACTGCAGCTGCCTGCCTGTGATATTAATAGGATCAGAACAACAGCAATTGTCTTCAGGTAGCTTTAGGTACACACTGTGCAGAGGACACAGTACACTAACTGTAAATACTGCAGCTGCCTGCCTGTGATATTAATAGGATCAGAACACCAGCAATTGTCTTCAGGTACCTTTAGGTGCACACTGTGCAGAGGACACAGTACACTAACTGTAAATACTGCAGCTGCCTGCCTGTGGTACTAATAGGATCAGAAGAACACCAGCAATTGTCTTCAGGTAGCTTTAGGTGCACACTGTGCAGAGGACACAGTACACCAACTTTAAATACTGCAGCTGCCTGCCTGTGGTATTAATAGGATCAGAACAACAGCAATTGTCTTCAGGTAGCTTTAGGTGCACACTGTGCAGAGGACACAGTACACTAACTGTAAATACTGCAGCTGTCTGCCTGTGGTATTAATAGGATCAGAACACCAGCAATTGTCTTCAGGTAGCTTTAGGTGCACACTGTGCAGAGGACACAGTACACTAACTGTAAATACTGCAGCTGCCTGCCTGTGGTATTAATAGGATCAGAACACCAGCAATTGTCTTCAGGTAGCTTTAGGTGCACACTGTGCAGAGGACACAGTACACTAACTGTAAATACTGCAGCTGCCTGCCTGTGGTACTAATAGGATCAGAAGAACGCCACCAATTTTCTTCAGGTAGCTTTAAGTGCACACCGTGCAGAGGACACAGTACACTAACTGTAAATACTGCAGCTGCCTGTCTGTGGTATTAATAGGATCAGAACACCAGCAATTGTCTTCAGGTAGCTTTAGGTGCACACTGTGCAGAGGACACAGTACACTAACTGTAAATACTGCAGCTGCCTGTCTGTGGTATTTATAGGATCAGAACAACAGCAATTGTCTTCAGGTAGCTTTAGGTGCACACTGTGCAGAGGACACAGTACACTAACTGTAAATACTGCAGCTGCCTGCCTGTGGTATTAATATGATATCCTGATGATATGATATGATATGGTATCCTGTCCTCAGTTCTGGCCCAGCACTCTCCAGCCACCTGGTTCCTGCCAAAGTCCAGTCAGAGTCATCTGCTACTTCAGCCCTCATGCCACTCTGTGTCCTCCACTCCCTGTCATCACTACCGGGGGAGTTGGACAGGAGGTGCAAGAGAAGCCCCCTCTACAGCTCGATCTCCACCAGGTATGTGACACCTGTAGATGGATGAAATTTTGAATTGAAAGAGTTTCCAGAAGAGTATCCAGGATAAATAAGTGAAACCTTTGAGGTTTGTTCTGGCTTAGTTCCATGGCGTGGTGGGTTGCCTGATGTACGTAGAGATAATGATGGGCCGGAAAATCAAAACGAGTCAGTATTTGTGGAACCTGCAGGGGTGATCCTGTGGAAGCTACAAAAGAGTTGAGCAAACCTGAGTAACCCATGAGAAGCCCACACAGCGCATCCAGCAGCGTATTGTTGTGTTTGGGGGTTTGTAGGGTTTCCATGAATCGGGAGGTAGTTGGAAATCCAAGGTGAGAAGTTTAATTTCCATCTCGTTTCCCACTACGCCACTAACGTGTCTCGGATTAGTATGTTTTGTTTGAGCTCTGAAGGGAGTGCTTTTAGGTTACAGTGTAGTAGAGCTGGTAAGCTGAATGGGCCTGCCATTTGGGATTCCAAATCATAGTTGGAGTACCCTCCCTCCTGGGCAGGCAAAGTTTGAGCAAAGAAATGTGGGGGCGACGTCTGTGCCAGAGAAAAGTTGGCATAGCCTTGTGTTATTCCTGTACTTCAGTATGCCGTAAAAGTATAGGGATAGTCTGCAAGTGGTAGAGAAGTCTGGCAAAATGTATCATATTAAAAAGGTGGCACCTGCCAAGGAGCGAGAGTGAGAGATCCATCCACGTCTCCAGTTCACCTATAATCTTGGTAATAACCAGAGAGAAATTTAGGTGGTAAACGGTTGAAGGCAATCTGCCGATCTTTATGATCAGATAGGTAATGTGGTATTTGGCGATAGTGAAGATTGAGTACTTTGCCCACAAAGGGGATCTAGGGTGGTATAGGGGAAGAATTTAGATTTTAGAGAAGTTTGTACGTAGGCCTGAGCAAGCTCGATAGGAGGTGAAGATGTCTTGGATGTGGGGCATGTTAGCTCTGGGGTTAAAAGTGAATATTAGGATGTCGTCAGCGAATAGTGCTAAATGAAGTTCGTGGTGTCCTATGGTTATCCCATGCAAGTCAGATTGGGAGAGCAGGAATCAGGCTAGTGGTTCCAAGGCCAGATTGAACAAAAACGATGAGAGGGGAAAGCCCTTTCTGGTCCCCTTATGTAGTTTGATACCCTTAGAGATGTGAGCCGCTGCAACAATGTTTGCTGCGGGGACTAGATACATTATCAAATGTAAAAAGGGACCCAGAAATCCGAACCGTTGAAGTACTAGGGACAGCCAGGTAAAACTAACGTTATCAAAGGCCTTTTCTGCATTGAGTGAAATAATGGCATAATCTCCATCAGAATTAGCTTTAGCGTGTTCAAGGGCCATGATAACTTTAGGGATGTTGGAAGAGGCCGAGCAGCCTTGGGTAAATCCTGCCTGTGAGGGGTGGATGAGGGAGGGCATTAGTTTAGCTAGTCTGTTGGCTATGATTTTTGAGAGTATTTTGGAGTCTAGGTTAAAGAGCGATATAGGCCTATAGGAACTTGGTTCTGTAGGGTCCTTGCCTTTTTTGGCAATCAATTTAATATACGCCTCGTAACCAGAGGGTAGATATTTGCCCCCTGCTAGGATATTCTGGTAGACTTTGGATAGTGAGGGAGCCACCATTTCCGCCATCATTTTATAGAATCCTGGGGCTTTACCATTGGCAAGGGACGATATAGCTTTGAAAACCTCCTGATCTGTAATTGGGGCATTTAGCTGGGACAAAAGGGGGGCTTCTATCTGAGGGAGGGAAATTTGGTCTAGGAAAGCCTGGGCAGTAGCCAAGTCTGTTGGATCTTCCCCATATAGAGAGGCATAGTACTGTTCCAGGATTGTGATGACCTCTTTGGAAGATGAGGTGAGATTTCCTTGTGCATCTTTGAGGGCAGATATGTGGGTGGGGGAATAGGATCCCTTGCAGAGCTTGCCTAGTAATTTTCAAGGTTTATTACCAAACTTGTGATATTTTACCAACTGTGTCTGGGCCGAATGCAATCGATCGATTGCTTCACTGTTATTTTTAAAGGACATTCCTCTTGTGTGTGGCCGCATAGGCGATAATCCTACCGCATAGTATGGCCTTGGCTGTTTCCCAGAAAAATTTGCAATTGTTGCTGTAAGTCGAGTTTGTAGCTGTTTATTCTGTCCAGGTCTAATGGAGTACCCTGGAGAGATCCTGATTATGGGCTAGGTATGTAGGAAAGCACCACGTCTTGGTTGTAGTGGGTGGGGAAAAATTTTGGAGACTAACTGGGATGGGGCTCTGGGATGGGGCTATGGTCTGAGATCGCAATTTCGTGGATGTAGGTTTCATATGTTAAGTTGCAAAACAGGTAATCAAGCCTGGTGAAGGTGTGATGCGGTGGGGAGTAGAAGGTATAATCCCTTACTTCCGGGTGGACCATTCTCCATACATCAATGAGCTGGAGGGCCACCACAAAGGTTGCAAGAGTGGTTTGCGAACGGAGCGGGTGATACGGGGAGGTGGATTTACCTCGTGATTTGTCTTCCGAGGCATTCATGAGTGAATTAAAATCCCCTCCCACTATGAGGGGGATGTGTAAGTAAGGTGATAAATGGGCGGATACTGTTTGAAAGAAGGTTTTAGTGGGAGTGTTGGGGGCATATACATATATTGGAGATGCGTATGTGTATAGTTAGGGGTGACCTACGTCGTCTTGTTTCACCAAGATTAACTCACAAGATAGATTTTAATGAATAAGGATCAGTACACCTGCCTTATTTTTTATTGACGCTGACCTGTAAACTTGGCCTACCCAAAGTTTTCACATTGATTCAATCTTCCTGGGTTAGATGTGTCTCCTGGAGGGCAATATCTGTTTTTAGTCTTTTGAGGTGGCGAAGAACCGCCATCCTTTTATGGGGGGGAGTGCAGGCCTTTGGTATTCCAAGATATTATCCACATGGTGTAGGCAGGATCTCAAGTGGCCTAGGCGGGGGGGGGGTGGGAGCTGCCATCTACTGAAAATTAATTTGGGTACCAGGAGGGGGGAGGGTGAGGGAAGGGAGGGTAGAAGGGCGAGTGGCGAGAGCCTGGCGAGGACAAGCAGTGTGTACAGGGGAGGAGGGTAAGAGGAGGATATACCTCTCTAAGGTAGCAGCATACAAGATAAAAAAGAGTATTTAAACAACTTACAGCAAATGGAAGCCTGGACTTTGCTTTCTTCCACACATAAAAAAACTCCTTCTACATGACAGAGTAATTGGAGAGGGGGGGTTCAATGACCAGAAGGTCGCGTCCCACAGAGAATAAAAGTATATAGTGAGATGAACCACTGAAGGCCCAAAAATATTGCCTTCAAACAGTTGCCAACATCCCGAATTGGTATAGAAAAATAAGACCCTTTGGTTAGGGAACTTATATACCCCCAGTATAATGGGACTTTGTAGGCGAACTATACGATTAATTTTAGATAAAAAGATATTTTATTTATTTGAAAAAACATAAAAACAAGATACATTGGACATAAATCTCAGTAGTATTACTTGTACAATAAAATTTGCTTTCATGTAACAATTTTGTATACTTCCATTTATGATAGGATATTTTCTCTAAAGGCCTAACATGTTTCAGGACGGTGTCCCTTCTTCAGAGGCGTGTTGCAGAGAGAAAACTCACATGGGTAGGAAATACATTCTGAAACAACAAATGAAAATAATTTTGCAGTATGAACAGGAAGAGATTTTTTGTAACCCAGCATACCACAATGTCCACCATACATACCAGTGAGGGGTTGTTCAAAAAAGAGAGATATATGCGCAAGTATACACAGCCATCCAATTTTGGATGGAGCAACAAATTGTATCTTTTAGATAAAAAACACTGGCTATCGGCTGACTGACCAGTGTGAGATAATGGTTATCCCTCGGCTTCAGGAATGACCTCGCAAAGGCCCCCGAGTGAAAGGACAGCCCCGGAGGGTCCCAGATTGACCTTTAAGAAGAGAGAAAAAAATATACAAAAAACTCCTGAATAGTTTATTCAAAACTCATAAATTTGTACAAAATATAACACTCCCCTAACAGGCTTTTCCTGCATTTACTTTTGGACAGACAACCATTTATATATGCGAAACAAGTGTCTCATATGATACAAGATCATATTGTCTTAAAAGACTTCAAATATTCAAAAAGGAGGCTTTTAGAAAAATCTACTAGGTTTGAAAGATTGATAATGCTGCCATTTAGTACCAAAAGGAGAAAGAGGGGAAAAAAAGCAAGGAGAAAGAGAGCCTTTCTACCTGTATACAGGGATGGAATGGAACAGTTGTTAACCAGCTGAACCGTTTAGCCAGATAAATGTGAAAGGGAGAGCCATAAAGAGGTTCGTTTGTTTTGTTTCATATAGAGAGACTAGATAACTTGTCTGTTTACATTCCTCATAGAATATATCTTACAATAAGGTATGTCACCCATAGAGCTAGGGTAAAGGATTATAAAAAGTCACTTACTTTCTAGAGGCAGAGATGATGCACAAGCAGCTGCAGTACAGGACACCCTGCAGCCTATACGGTGGGACAACACACTGAGCAGGATGTCCAGACACGGCCTAAATAGCCGCCGGCGCCTGCGCAGTGAAGCCCGCATCAGAAGTGTCAGCAGAGGAAGGAAAAATCACTCCGCAGCGGCGCGCATGCGCCAAACGGAGCGACACATCCAAGGGAGGGGGGGCGCGCGCCAGGGATCCCAGACAGGAAAAGCAACCGGAAATACGCCATCACCAAGAAGGGCGTCATCACGCATGAGGCAGAGCGCAGCCACATACTGGCTGATAATTTTTAATTACATAGGGTCAAACCAGTGCAATGGAAAGAAAAGAATATTAAATATAACTGATGGGGACGCAGTCACATATATAAAGAAGGAAAAGGAGGAAAGAGGAAAAGGGGAGGAATAAACGAGAGAAAGGAGGGGAAGAAGAGGGAGAAAAAAAGGAAAAGAAAAGAGGGGAAAGAACAGTGAGAAGAAATATAGCGACCGTGTAGGAAAAAAAAAATTATTATTTTTTGATGAAAAAATCTCTCCTCTCCTCCCCTCCCCCCCTTTTCCTCCCTCCCCTCCTTCCCCTCCCCCTTCCTTAAAAAAAAATAAATTAAAAAAAAAAAAAATGAAGAGGAATGAAATGAAAGATCACCCAAATAATTTGCCTCATTTCATGTTTTTGAACACAGAAAGAGGGAAGGACCCCGGGCGTCCAAAGAAGTGGGGCCACAGGGGAGGTTCTGCACGGCCCCCACCCAGAGCCGAAGTGCTGGGGGAGCGTCATGCAGGTCCACCGCACCGACGCACGAATACACCGTCATAACAGGCCTGTACTCGGACCAGCTTGCAGCGTAAAGAGGTGCCACGCCGTCATCATAGACGATTCGACGTGGCCCACGTGCGCTGGGCGAGGGCAGATCCAAAGCCGAGCAACCAATGAAATTATCTCCAAATGGTTATCAAAAATGTATCAATCTGGTACATAAGGCATGATGGACATAGCTGGGTGGGCAAAGAGATGGACAAACATATATGGCAGTTGATGTAGTACATATATACGGTATATTTTATACATCAATTAAATGACAGAGATTATCAGGGCTATATTCATGTTAGATAAACATATACATGCTCAATAAATCTTATCAATCATTATAAGTGTATAGCTGTATTGGAGCTCTATTCTATACAGGTGACATTATCAAAGGGTATCCATAGGGAATTCATCATCAAGGACCTAGTTGGCTAATCATTGCCTATTGGGCGACTCAGAGATATCCCACAGAGCGCACACTCCCGACATATTGCCGGGTGTAAAATATTAAACTTTCATTCTTTTTCGCACCCCCCTGAGGCGAAGCCTTCCAGAAAGGAACGAAAGCTCATCTGGGTGTTTAAACCTGGAAATTGTGTTGCATTAAGGCTTGCGATCCAACGGACCTCCCTCTGGAGCAAGACCTTATTCCAATCACCACCCCTCGTGCTCGGATGGACACGGTCAAGGATGGTGAAGTGGACGCGGGGAAACTTTCCCATATGATGGTCTCGCACGTGTCGCCCCAGAGGGAGGTCCAGGTCTGCCTGCCTCATGCTGGTGATATGTCGTGCTGCCCTTTTGTGGAACTCTACTTTGGTTTTGCCAACGTAGAAACATCCACATTGGCAAGTTAGTAAATAGACAACTCCAGGGGTCTTGCAATTCGAGAAATGTCTCGGCCTGTACATTCTTCCATTGGGTAATTTGAATTTGTTTTGTGTGTTCATGTAGCGGCAACATGAACATCCACCACATGTAAAAGTTCCTGGTCGTTTGCATATATCTGAGCGGAAAGTGCCTGTATATTCACTTTTTACAAGGCAGTCCCCTAGTGAGCGGGCCTTCCTAAATGTGATGGTAGGTGTGGCGGATATATGTGGTTTTAAATTGGGGTCTATTTGTAATAGATGCCAATGTTTTTGTAGGATACTTTTAAGGATCCCATGCTGTTTATTAAAGGTGGTAATTACTCTAATGGCTGGTTGGGAAGTGTTTTTTTTTAGAGAACAAAATGTTGTGCCTTAATTGTCCTCGGGCTCTTTTGAAAGCTTTTTTTAAACATGTGGGCGAGTATCCTCGTTCAAGGAGTCTTTCTCTTAATTTATTAGCTTCCCTAACAAAGTCAGCTTCTTTTGAGCAATTACGTCTGAGTCTTAGGTATTGCCCGTAGGGTATAGAGGCAACTAATGATTTGGGATGTGAGCTTGATGCATGTAGAATCATGTTTCCAGCGGTCTCTTTCCGGTAGAGACCGCTGGAAAGAGACCCATCTGTGGATTTGGTTATGCTAAGATCTAGAAAGTTGATTGAAGTATCACTGAACGTCATCGTAAAAAATAGGTTAGAATCATTAGAGTTCATAATTTGTATGAACGAATATAGGGCCTCAGGGGTACCCTTCCATATCATGAATATATCGTCCAAAAACTTGAACCATGCTGATACATGGGTGGTATATAGCGAAAGGTTATCGTCTGATAGAAGCGACCGCTCCCACTCCCCCAGGTACAGGTTGGCATACGATGGGGCACAACAAGTCCCCATCGCAACCCCCTGCACCTGGAGGTAGTGGGAGCCGTCGAATGTGAAAAAATTGTGTGTTAAAATGAAATCAAGGGATTCCAAAAGAAAAGAGTTGAGTTTGTGATCATCTTTGTGAGATTGTGACAAAATATGTCTGATAGCTAAGAGTCCTGCATTGTGCGGAATAGAACTGTATAGTGCCTCGACATCGATGGCTACTAAGAGCGAGTGTGGTAGTGTATGTAGTTCTTCCAGATTTTGCAACAGGTGGATAGTGTCCTTAATATATGAAAACAGACCTGCAACGTAGGGTCTGAGATGACTGTCTACAAACCTGCTAAGGTTTTCAGTTAGGGACCCATTTCCGGAGATAATGGGGCGTCCGGGAGGGGTTACTTTGTTTTTATGTATTTTGGAAAGGCAATATAACCTTTAGGCACATATCTTTGTACTGTTCGTTGGTCATAATGACGATGTTGCCACCTTTGTCTGATGGCTTAATCGTGAGAGAGTGCTCCTTTTTTAGGGATTCTAAGGCTTGTAGTTCATCATTAGAGAGGTTTCCTTGGGAGGCTGGTGATTTTCTACTTTTCAATTTTTTAATTTCTGATGTAGTGGATGCTATGAATGCAGCCAAATTAGGATTAGTTGTGAACGGTGGAAATTTATCAGATTTTTTCTTAAATTTTTTCTGTTTATCTGGGCAACGTGGAACTTCCTTTTTGATATGTTCCTCTAAAAGGCTTTCAATATCAATAGTATCGATGAGGTCACTGGGGTCCTGTTCCTGTTCCTCAAGGAGGGTTAAGAGGTCCTCAAGTGCCTCATCTGTTTTCTTGGCTTCTATTTGTGAGGTATCTTTATCTTTCTCTTTGGAAAAGGTGCTTTTATAGTATAACTTTCGTGCAAAAAGGTGTAGGTCCTTGATAACTTCGAAGGGGTCTAAGTCTGCATCAGGGCAGAAACTGAGACCTTTATGTAGTAGGTTACTCTCAGCTTGTGTAAGTGAATGATTAGAGAGATTAACAATGTTTAAGGTGTTGAGTGACAGGGAAGATAGTGGCTTAATGGATTCGGAGACGGGGTCTCCGTTTAGTGAACTAAAAAATCTTGATCAGAGCGAAGGAGTGTGGTAGTGATAGATGATAGAGAGGTGTCACCCATAGATGTGGATACAATAGAGCCTGCACCAATAGATCCTGTTGAGGAAAGCTGGTTTACACCTCGTGAGTTACCTTTACCAGAAGGAAAAAGATTAGTAGTTGTGGTGCTAGCCGTGTCTGTCATTCTTTTCTTAGCATCCGCCAAATCATCCTCAGATGGTGGTCTTTTATTTTTTCGTGGTTTGCGATTTCTTTGTCTGTTACGAGAAGAAGATGAGACAGAAGAACTTAAGGAGGAGTTAGATTCAGAATCCCTAGGAGTTCTATTGGTATTGCCCCTGTATGAACGTGCAGTTGAAAAAGATTGATGCCATTTATAGGCAGTGCCTTCCTGGAAGGTTCTTTTATCTCTCCAAAGTTTTTTGTCCCTAATTTTTAGTTTTTCTTGGGATTTTAGGTTCAAACGAATTTTGATTTTTTCCTCATATTCTTTGAAGATGGGCGTGTCTTTAAATGGAAGTAATTTAACATAAATCGTATCAATAATTTTATCTAAATTGGAAATTCTCTTCTTATATTCTTCACTTAATAGTGCCATCATGGTTTGAGTACAAAGTTGTAAGTTGTTTTCCCACTTGCTTTTAAAGCTGGGGTCGACATCTTCCAACATTGGGAAGATTTGAATGCGTAAGCCTAGGGGGTTAATTCCTTCCTGGATATATTTGTCAAATGTGTCTGCATGCCAAAAGCATGCTACTTTTTTGTCAACAATTTTACCAAGTTGGAAGAATAAAGAAGAGATCTCCGATTGAGAAGATGTTTTCTGATTATGATCTTTGGAGATCGGCTGACCGACCAGTGTGAGATAATGGTTATCCCTCGGCTTCAGGAATGACCTCGCAAAGGCCCCCGAGTGAAAGGACAGCCCCGTAGGGTCCCAGATTGACCTTTAAGAAGAGAGAAAAAAATCTCACACTGGTCGGTCAGCCGATAGCCAGTGTTTTTTATCTAAAAGATACAATTTGTTGCTCCATCCAAAATTGGATGGCTATGTATACTTGCGCATATATCTCTCTTTTTTGAACAACCCCTCACTGGTATGTATGGTGGACATTGTGGTATGCTGGGTTACAAAAAATCTCTTCCTGTTCATATTGCAAAATTATTTTCATTTGTTGTTTCAGAATGTATTTCCTACCCATGTGAGTTTTCTCTCTGCAACACGCCTCTGAAGAAGGGACACCGTTCTGAAACATGTTAGGCCTTTAGTGAAAATATCCTATCATAAATGGAAGTATACAAAATTGTTACATGAAAGCAAATTTTATTGTACAAGTAATACTACTGAGATTTATGTCCAATGTATCTTGTTTTTATGTTTTTTCAAATAAATAAAATATCTTTTTATCTAAAATTAATCGTATAGTTCGCCTACAAAGTCCCATTATACTGGGGGTATATAAGTTCCCTAACCAAAGGGTCTTATTTTTCTATACCAATTCGGGATGTTGGCAACTGTTTGAAGGCAATATTTTTGGGCCTTCAGTGGTTCATCTCACTATATACTTTTATTCTCTGTAGGACGCGACCTTCTGGTCATTGAACCCCCCCTCTCCAATTACTCTGTCATGTAGAAGGAGTTTTTTTATGTGTGGAAGAAAGCAAAGTCCAGGCTTCCATTTGCTGTAAGTTGTTTAAATACTCTTTTTTATCTTGTATGCTGCTACCTTAGAGAGGTATATCCTCCTCTTACCCTCCTCCCCTGTACACACTGCTTGTCCTCGCCAGGCTCTTGCCACTTGCCCTTCTACCCTCCCTTCCCTCACCCTCCCCCCTCCTGGTACCCAAATTAATTTTCAGTACCCCCCCTTAAAACCCAGCCTCCCATCTGTAGATGGCAGCTCCCACCCCCCCCCGCCTAGGCCACTTGAGATCCTGCCTACACCATGTGGATAATATCTTGGAATACCAAAGGCCTGCACTCCCCCCCACTAAAAGGATGGCGGTTCTTCGCCACCTTAAAAGACTAAAAACGGATATTGCCCTCCAGGAGACACATCTTCCCCAGGAAGATTGAATCAATGTGAAAACTTTGGGTAGGCCAAGTTTACAGGTCAGCGTCAATAAAAAATAAGGCAGGTGTACTGATCCTTATTCATTAAAATCTATCTTGTGAGTTAATCTTGGTGAAACAAGACGACGTAGGTCACCCCTAACTATACACATACGCATCTCCAATATATGTATATGCCCCCAACCAAAGGGTCTTATTTTTCTATACAGAGAATAAAAGGTCAAGTACACTAGGGAGCACAAGTAGTCCCTCAGTGCCGCTGAATTGAGATGTTGCCACTTCTCCGATAAGGCTGAAAGTATAGAGCAGTTAGAATTACAACAGGTAAACAGACACTTTTCAACAAGGCAAAGCAAGGCACAATTTTAAGGAACCTGGGATGGCAATTATATAGAACTCAGGTAAGGTTCCATGGAAGAGGATGCCAGACCCAGGGGTGAATGCTTTAGCAGGGTTTGTGTGACCTAGAGTCATCAGAGTAAAAGCCCCTTTTTGGTGGATCCTTTTTTGGACTACATTGATGCCTGAGGTCAGTGGGGGAAGTGCTTGCCTCCATAGGGGAGGCCTCCTGCGCTATATGTAAATATGTTTGGAGGTAGGAGGCTGCTTTTCAGGATGAGAGAAGGATTTCATATCACTGGATTGGTCGGTGAGCCTCAGGGTAGCAGGGTACGCCAAAGTGAATTTCACACCTTTTAAGTGAAGAGCAGAGCAGATGGTCTGGAAGGCTTTCCTTTTGCAGGACACTTCCTGCGAATAGTCAGCAAATAAAGAGCTTGAAGTGTGCGTGCATTGCGGAATGATTTTAGCAGAGCCACTCTGTTTGCATAATTCAGGTAACAGACAATAATAGGGTGTGGGGTGCGGCGTTCGTTGGAAGGGGCCCCCATGCGGTGGGCTCTTTCCACTGTACATGGTGTTGTAATCCCCAGGGCTTCAGGGAGACACATGGAGCAGAGATCCACTAGGGAGCCAGAGTTGTACGTTTTAGGGAGGTCAATAACGTGCAGATTGCTCTTGCCAGAACGTTTTTTTTAAATTGTCCAATTTGTCTAGGACTTATGGATGGGACTGTGAGGCTTGGTGGAGTGCAGCATGTGAGCTCTGGCGTTCTTCCTCCAGTTCTGTGATGCAGTTCTCAGCCTATAAGAGCCTGTCATCAAGGTCTCTCAGCTCTCTGTGGATCTGATCTATGCCCGCTGTGACTGCTCTGTCTACTGCTGAGGTGATGGTGGGCGATAGCAGGGTGGCTACTGCCAGTACTATCTTACCATATTCCTCCTCTGACAACGCAGGTGCTGAGATACCGTGTGGGGCTGCGATGCCTGCAGCAGGGAGAGCTGCACCTTCGGCCATCTTGGATGGCTGTGTGATTGATGTCGGCTGAGCGAGGATGGTGCCTGTATCAGAGCCGTAGCGGCTATGGATGAGGAAGCAGTCGATCCCCACTGTCGAGTGTGAGGGAGGCAGAAGAGACAATCCATCGCAACCTGTAGGCATATGGGACGGTTTTGTATCTGTCCCCTCCGGAGTCGCTGTGTCTCTCTCCTTCTACATGGGCGCCGGAAACTGAAAGTCCCTCTTAAAGTTTTAAGGACATTGAACTAGCCCTTTGTTTAGAAATTTGGGGACCCCTGATCTTGATGCATAACCATGTATTTTTTTCATATTATTATATTTTGCCATTTATCTGCCCACAAGATTTTGTCAAGATCCTTGATGATTGTAATAATTTGTTTCATCAACAAAAAAGACAAAATCATTTTCTATTTCATTTATCAGATCATTATGAAAGACATTGACATGAAGGATAGGCCAATCACCAATCCATATGTTAATGTTTGTCCAATCTGCAAGGTTTTATATTGTTAAAGAATGCTGCCATTTTTTAAACCTACTCCTTAAATTTTCTAGGCTTTTTTGCTCTCTCTTTAATTTATCAAGCTATATTTCTAATACTCAAGTATGTAATCCATTCTGAGTTGTTTACTTACTTTTAATTGTTTATTCATCAATATATTACCTTTATGCAAGCTCCCATTTCTTTATGTTTTTAATTGAGGAAGGCCTACTTTGAGACTTTTCTCTTGTAAAGTGTAAAAGAGGTTTGTAGAATTGATAAATGTAATTATTTTCCAATAGCAGTGCGCTTGTCACATCCTTTCTGACCTTAATCCAATCACTTGCTTTAAACTATCCCTAGACAATGGGCTCAAAAACCATAGGAAATTTATTCTGGCTCTCCTCTGCTCTGAAAACCCATCTTTCTTTTGTTGTTTATTCACCGATTTTACACTTGGGTACATTTCAACAAAAGGAGAGAAAGTGGCTTTGCTGAAGTGATGATCAGTCTGCACGCTTGAAGCCACAATCAAGACTTTGGTGAAAAAAAAGCCCGCAGAACTTCTTATAGTAACAGAACTGAAAGGAAATTCTAAGAAGCTATTTTCTAAAAATGTATTTTGTGATTTTCTTATCTGGGAGACCTAAGAATAATGGCGGACAATGGGAAGTACTATTAAGTCTTTTGCCATTTTATGGCATTTTAAATAAAAAAAATTCTAATCAGTAATATATTCTGAACATGGCATTGTTGAAACAGTTCATTCACTTTCATTCTGGGTAAGGTGGATGGCAAAGTAAAAATAAAACCCCCCTTATTTTGCACAGCAACTAATCTGGGGCTGACTGGCAAAATCATTTTCACCAAGGACAAAATTCTTAACGTTTTCATGACCCATCCCTTCGATGCATCTGGATGGGTACATGTTCTTAATATTAGCTTTTACAGGATTGTTTGTGGAAAAATCTAAGAAAAAGATGTCCCATTTTATGTACTCAAAAAAATGCCACTTTTTCTACACATACTACTCTTATCAATCAAACTTTTATATGATACAGAATTCATAGCTAACTTAAAGACTGCATGCTTTCCAGGCATATAAGCTGCACAGCAACCCAAAACCATAACATTTGCACCACCACAGTTCATAGTTAGCATAATGTTATTTTCCTGAAATGCTGTAATCAGTTTGTGGTAAAATATGTACACTGTCATCAGTCCATGGCATATTGTTCCAGAAGGCCTGTTTTTTACCTCTCTAGTAAATAACATTAGTCTTGCGTTAGCATTCTTTTTGGACAGCAAAGGCTTATTCCTGGCACAAAATGTGCCGCTGTGAAAAGTGGACATGGTTTAAATTGGGCTAAATATTGGGCATGGCTTAAAGGGGGTGTGGTTAAATAGAGTCTGAGATGACTTACATAGTGAAGAATGTGGTAATGTTAAACAGGGAATGTACAGTGTGGAATGTACAGTGTGGGTAGTATGTGCAGGGAGAGGAGTGTGGAGTGTATGGCAGAGAAAGGAGTGTGGAGTGTATGGCAGTGGGTAGTATGTGCAGGGAGAGGAGTGCAGAGAGTAGGGATGGGATATCTGTTCCCCTTTTCAGAGAGGGGTGAGGTCACGCGACGGGTGGCCCCGCCCTCAGCTACATAAGAGCTGTCAAGCTAGCGCCACATCATTGGCTGGGTGCCTCCTTTGGAGGTAGGATCCTGTGCGTGTTCCTCGCTGGAGTCACTGGAGATCATCCATCGCTGGAGATCGAGAATTGGATTACATCGCTGGAGTAGGAGAATGAATTTATTGGACTACATCGCTGGAATCTCTTTTTTATTTTTATTTCTTTATTTTTAATAAAGGACTTGTCCCAAGCCGTCTCCTGTGTTTTTTTTAACATTTTGACACTTTCTTTTTGTGAAATGGTAGGGGTACAATGTACCCGTTACCAATTCCCATAGGGGGGACGGGATCTGGGTGTCCACTTTGTTAAAGGGGGCTTCCAGATTCCGATAAGCCCCCCACCCGCAGACCCCCACAACCACCGGGCAAGGGTTGTGGGTATGAGGCCCCTGTCCCCATCAACATGGGGACATCCTCCCCATGTTGAGGGCATGTGGCCTGGCACGGTTCAGGAGGGGGGGTGCTCTCTCGTCCCCACCTTCTTTTCCTGCGGCCTGCCAGGTTGTGTGCTCAGATAAGAGTCTGGTGTGGATTTTTGGGGGAACCCCATGCCATTTTTATTTTAATTTTGGCGTGGAGTTCCCCTTAATATCCATACCGGACCTGAAAAGCCTGGTAATGGAATTTTGGGGGACCCTCACACATTTTTTTTTAGTTTTTAATGACTTTCAATGACTTTTATGTGTATTGTCGGTACCGACAATTCATTAATAGCCGGCACTAGCGCTAGCACTTTTAAATGACTTTTTTTTCCTTTAGAAATGTCATTTTGCTCTTGGACTGTTATAAACATGGGAAACATGTGCTATTTTAGGCATGCATTCAGGCATACTATAGACACCCCCCAGGTACAAAATTTAACCACTAAGCCACCGCCCACCGTCATATGACGGCTGGATGAGGCTTCTGTTGTTCTGGGAGGACGTCATATGACGTCCTCGCCCTCCCGAGCCACTAGGGGGCGCGCGCGCGTGCCCGCTGCGTCACTCGGGACCCGGTGCGCATGCCCGGCGGCCGCGATGTCCGCCGGGCACCCGCGATTGCCGAATAACAGAGCAGGAGCGTGGATCTGTGCATGTAAACACAGATCCACGTCCTGTCAGAGAGGAGAGGAGACCGATGGCGTGTCCCTTGTACATAGGGACTGCGATCGGTCACCTCCCCCAGTCAGTCCCCTCCCCCCACAGTTAGAATCACCTCCTTAGGTCATACATTAACCCCTCGAGCGCCCCCTAGTGTTAACCCCTTCCCTGACAGTCACATTTACACAGTAATCAATGCAATTTTATAGCATTGATCGCTGTATAAATGTGAATGGTCCCAAAAATGTGTCAAAAGTGTCCAATGTGTCCGCCGCAATATCGTAGTCACAATAAAAATTGCAGATCGCCGCCATTAGTAGTAAAAAATAAATAAATAATAAAAATGCTATAAATCTATCCCCTATTTTGTAGACGCTATAACTTTTGCGCAAACCAATCAATATACGCTTATCGCAATTTTTTTTTTACCAAAAATATGTAGAAGAATACGTATCGGCCTAAACTGAGGAAAAAATTTGTTAAAAAAAAAAAAATTGGATATTTATTATAGCAAAAAGTAAAAAATATTGTGTTTTTTCAAAATTGTCCCTCTTCTTTTGTTTATAGCGCAATAAATAAAAACCGCAGAGGTGATCAAATACCACCAAAAGAAAGCTCTATTTGTGGGGAAAAAAATGATAAAAATTTAATTAAGGTGCAGTGTAACATGACCGCGCAATTGTCATTCAAAGTGCGACAGCGCTGAAAACTGAAAAATGGCTTGGGCAGGAAGGGGGTGTAAGTGCCCTGTATTGAGGTGGTTAAAGGAATATTTCACTTTTATTGTTTCACTTTAAGCATTATTAAAATCACTGCTCCCGAAAAAAACAGCCATTTTTAAAACTTTTTTTTGCATTCATACATGTCCCCTGGAGCAGGACCCAGGTCCCCAAACACTTTTTATGACAATAACTTGTATATTAACCTTTAAAATTAGCACTTTTGATTTTTCATGTTCGTGTCCCATAGACTTTAACGGTGTTCGCGTTTTCGAACAAATTTTTTGCCTGTTCGCATGTTCTGGATGCGAACCAAACAGGGGGTGTTTGGCCCATCCCTAGCAGAGAGTACAGCGGTGGGTAGTATGTGCAGGAGAGGGGTATCAAATGTATGGCGGTAGGCAGTATGTGGCTGGGAAGAGCCATTTACAAGGACAGAGTGGTGGTCATTAAGACTAGACGACCCGCCAGAAGCCACTCGGCAGCATAAAAAGACTGCCCAATCCTCACTTCTACCTATGACGGGACTGAAGTGAGTTGTTTAGCCCAAGAGTTGCAAAAATGGACAGCAACAAGAGGACTGCTGCCTCTGGTTATTCTTTGTTTTTCAAAAACTAATAATAAAAACCCTGTATAGGCTCAACCAACTCCAATGAAAAAGAATAGGGAAACACAGCCCACTGTGCAATGAAAAGTCAAAATGTATTGTATCAAAACACATGGTAGAATAACCTATATTAAAACCTGAATCATGCGGTGCAAATCAATCATACTAGATTAAAAACTCAATGTCCACCATTGATGCCCCCTTCCAGTGACAAAGATAGAGAAATGGCGAAAAATATAATAGCACCGTAATCCTACATAGCAGTAATGAATTCAAAAGTGAAGGTTATATGCAAATGGATTGGACAACGTGCTTAGTTGGTTTCCAACCTTGGATGGATCCTGGGAAGGTCAGACCTAGGTATTGAAAAGAAGGCACACTGGCAAATTATGCCAAAAGAAGCACCATATGTCAACAGTGGTTTAGAGGAGGCATATGACATGGGAGGATACACAAACATTGTACATATATATTGTAATGAGCCCCTGCTCGCTCGGTTCCACTCTCCCGACACTCCTCTGTGGCTATTGAATCAGATTGCAATGTCTGATGGTTCGTCATCCGATGCTCCGGGAATTGAACTACAGCTATGTGCCGTTCAAATCCAGTTGTGATAGCTCAGAACAAACACCAGGCAGGCTGTATGTAAGTTCAACCAGAAATTTATTTTATTGAGGAATATAGGCTCTTTTATACAGTAAAATAGGAGGTGCATATCTCCTGCTCATATTACTCTGAACATAAACCTGTGATCAGAAACCTAATTAACATGGGCTAATTAACTAATCCCTTTAGACAGCCTAGATGACTCAGACATGAACTTTAGGCCAGACTGGCCGTCTTGTAGCTCAGAACACCCAATCATTATCCACACCAAACTCTTCTTCACACAATAGCAGAGTTAATTAACACAAACAACAATGGGGATCTAATGACTCTAGACTTATTTACAATACACATTCTAGCAGGCAACAGATAGACAGGTGGCTGGAATTGACATCAGCATCTCCTAACAGTATTTGTCCCAGCATTATGAATCAGCCACTATTTCTAATATGGCAAATCCAGGGTCCCCAGAGTCTGTGTGTCCTGGGGGACGAGGACCCGAATCCACAGTAATACCACCTCAAGGGTCCCCAGGCATACAGCTCACAAAGAGCACCATTCCCCCAAATGCCAGGGCCCACGATCGATCGGCAAGAGGCTAGCATTCAGTCCCCTCCAAAAGTCTCTCTCCCGGCTAGGTCTGTCACATATATATATATATATATATATATATATATATATATATATATATATATATATACGTATGTGGCGCAAAGTGCCAAAATACAAGCTTGAAAGTCAAAGTGATCTGCTTAAGCCTCCCTCTCACTGTTGCAAAACCTTGTATTGGTGACAAATATTAAATGCAAGCTGATAATTCTGGTCCCCAAAGACCATGTGTACCAGAGCTGACAGTCCCATACTGAGATAACATGAATATGATACTTCTCAGTTCGATAGTGAAGAAAGAATAATGTCTTTAATGCCAGTAGCGGTGCCAATTCCTGAAAGGGTCTGTCTTGCGTGGATGAATGTTGGGATTCTCCAGTCACAGGGGCTTGGTAGGCAGAGAGATAGTCTAACCGGTTTCGCTGGTCAACACCGGCTGCGTCAAAGCCGTGTGGTTCTATGAACAGGCTATGAAGAGGCAAAATATTGCCTCCTCTCCACCAGTCAATCACCCTCTGGAAAGTGATCCACCACAGTTTGCTTTTCAGAGGGGTGGCAATAATAGCCATACATGAAAAAGCTCTCAGTGAGTATGTAGGTGGAAGCGAAGGACCCTGTCTTATTTAACTCCTTCATGCCGACGTAACACAAATTGCACATTTCAGTGTGTTATTGCAGGTTTACCGCAGTATATTGCAGTGTGTTAGTGCACATTTAACGCAGTATATTTCAGTGCATTATTGCACCTTTACCACATTATATTGCAGTGCATTAGTGCACATTTAACCCAGTATTTTTCAGTGCGTTGGTGCTCGTTTATCGCAGTATATTGCAGTGCTTTAGTACACGTTTACCACAGTTTATTTCAGTGCGTTGGTGCACGTTTAACGCAGTATATTGCAGTATGTTGGAGTGCATTTGTTTAACACAGTACAGTACATTTCAGTGCAGTATATTTCTGTGTGTTAATGCACATTTAGCTCAGTATAATGCAGTGCGTCAGTGCAGTAGTTTTACTGCAGTATATTGTAGTGTAGTGTGTCTATGTAGGGAGTACTCAAGTTAAAGTGCACCAAACACTACTTTCCATTGATTAAAGTGCATCCACGTACACATTTCCTCGTCTTTATTACATCTTGTCACTAAGCCCCTCCCCCATCATCTCTGGGAAGCCAACAAGGAGAGGTAAACACTCCCATGGCACTGTGAGGAGGCCAGCAGCTTTTGTGTCCACAGCATGCAGAGGAGGTGGTGGACTGGCCTACTAAACCATCCTCATCACCCAAGCAGAGACTAGTGTGCAGTCCATTGCAGCCGCCAGAGTGGCTTATTCTGCCTCCTTGTCCACAGCTACTCCTGCCATAGCCCCAGCATCAGGCATGGATCAAGCATGGAGGAGTAGGGTTGTCACCTTTTTTGGGACACTTTTGGTGGCCCAAAAGAGAGCAGTAATGTGGTGTACATAGTGTGCCATGGTGAACAGTACATGTGGCTGAATTGTGAGTATTCTGCACAGAATGCAGGGGTCAGAAATAATGAATGCACAAAATGCAGAGGTCAGATATGTGCTGGGGAGAGGGCTAGTGCTAGCAGGTGGGTGGGGGAGTTAGATATGTGCTGGGAGACTCTATGGGAGGGGGGAGGGCTAGTGTTGGGGGGGAGTCAGATATGTGCTTGGTGGTACTTTGGGAGGGGAGAGGGCTAGTGCTGGAGGAGGGGGGCCAGATATATGCTATGTGGTGCTTTGGGAGGGGAGAGAGCTAGAACTAGCAAGGAGGGCACTTTGAGAGAGGAGAGAGCTATCAGGGGGGCTTGAACATGTGCTGGGGGGTGTTTTGGGAGGGGAGAGGGCTAATGCTTGCAGGGGGGTTGGATGTGTGCTGGGGGGGTGCTTTGGGAGGGGAGATGGCTAGTGCTGGAAGGGGATCAGATATGTTCTATGTGGTGCTTTTGGAGGAGAGAGAGAGCTAGCGCTAGCAGGGGCTTAGATATTTGCTGAGGGTGCTTTGGGGGGGAGAGGACTTGTGCTAGTGGGAGGGGGAGTTAGATATGTGCTGGGGTATTCTTTGGGAGGGGAGAAAGCTAGAGCTAGCAAGGGAGGGTCAGATATGTGCTAGATGAGTGCTTTGGGAGGGTAGAGGGCTAGAGCTGGGGGGGTGTTTTGTGAAGGGAGAGGGATAGTGCAAGAAATGGGTGTTAGATATGTGCTGGGAGGCTGTGGTACTTTGAGAGAGGTGAGGGATAGTGCTGGGGATTAGATATGTGCTGGAGTGCTTTGAGAGGGGAGGGGGCTAGAGCTGAGGGGTTTAGATATGTGCTGGGGGTGCTTTGAGAGGGTAGAGGGATAGTGCTGGAAAGGGTTTGTCGGATTTCAAATCCAACCCACACTTATAGCATAAGTCCCTTCCTCTGCCAAAGCGCCCCGCACATATCCTCTTAACCCCCTAATCACTATACATTTTTTACCTTGCTCTCCTTCCCAGACACTCCTCCCCCCTCCATCTACAGAGCAAAACTTTGTACAGACCTCGATCAGCGTGTCTCTGCTCTCCCTCCTGTGTGTGTGTACAGAGCAGAGAAGGAGGAGGGGGAGGAGGCAGCTTTGATCAACTGACACTTGGCTGCTCTGAAACAGGCTGTCGTCGGGAAGGGGGACACATCTGAGGCGAGCAGACTTGTCACTCCCAGTGATGTGTAAATGATGTGTCCGGGTCTGAGGAAGATGGAAACCTGAACACATCATTCAAAAACCGGACTGTCCGTGAGAAAACCGGACAGGTGGCAACCCTATGGAGGAGTCAGATGAGTTATTTGAACACAGCATCAGCCACTTGATCCTTGATAATGCACAGCCATTACTTAATTCAGATCTTGGTTCTGAGGTTGAAGAAGGTTGGAACATGAGCCTACAGAGAGGGGAGAACACTGGTAAACAACAAATAGGCAGTCATGTTCCCCCAGCTGCAGCATATTGCTAAATTGGCTCCAGTAATGATGAGATGGTGGGGATGATGATGATGAGGTCACTGATGTGACCTTGGTGGTGAATAGAGCAGAGGAGGAAAGTGAGGGTGAGGCTCAAATCCAATGAGGCAGCCATCATGGAAGAGTAGAGAGCAGCCACCCTATTCCACCAGATGGTGGCGCTGTTATCTCAGGGCCCACTTTCCACAGCTCAGCTGTCTTTTTTAGCACATATGCAGCCAATTGCAGTGTTGCATTTTGCAAACTTTGCCTCAAGCAGACAGGGCATAGATTAACATAGGGGCTATTGGAACTGCAGCTCCAGGCCCCTTAACTTAAGATAGGCCCAAAACCCCCCCCCCCCAAAAAAAGGGATCAAGCTTAGAGGGTCGTAGAGACCCCAAATTTAGGGGGTAGGTACCCACCTACCACTGGCCAAAATTTGGGGTTCCTAGGACCTATGGTTCCAGATTTATTGGGGCTCCTTGCACAGCCTGTCAGAAGCTACAGACAGTAGTTATTTTTATATTAATTATATATTATATATTGTTTTAGCAGACACCCTAGGAAATAAAATGGTGGTCATTGCAACTTTTTATGTCACACGGTGTTTGCGTAGGAATTTTTCAAACGTGTTTCATGAATAAAAAAAAAATAAACTAAAGTTAGCCCGATTTTTTTGTATACAATGAAAGATGATTTTAGGCCAGGTAAATAGATACCTAACATGTTGCACTTTAAAATTGCGCACACTTGTGGAATGGCGGCAATCTTCAGTACTTAAAAATCTCCATAGGCGACGCTTTAACATTTTTTACAGGTTACATGTTCCTGACCTAAATCTTACATTTGGACAGGGCTGCACGAATGCTGGAGCTGTGATGCTTTACTTCACAGCTGCAACTTTTTTTTTTGTAACTTCTCTAGCTGCAGCATCTTTAACTCAGCCTGCAGAGTATGACAGGCAGCACCGCCTGTCAAACTCGCCTATTAATTTCAGTGGGGCCACTCTGCAACTGCAACCCAAGCTCGCTCGCAGTAGCAGCATAGTCCAACAATGTAAAACTACCATTCAGCAATGTAAAAAAACAAAGAGGCGGCAGTAGCACCTCATGAATACCTGTCAGCTGCTAATATACCACTCATTGAAACGCAATCCACCACAGATCGCTTTTCAGAGGGCAATAAGCATTACCGCAAATGTGAAAGAAACTTGAAACACGTCATCCATTTCACACTCACCACAAACCAGGTCACTCCCCAGCCACTTCCCATGTTAGCCACCTCCCTTGAACTTATATCACAGATGACCATTTCCCAACCTGCAAATGACAGACCCTACTCCAAAAGATATCACTCCCAGTTAGTTCCCCCACCCGCTGATTGATATCCCTCCATGACCACCTCACACCCCCCTGGTGACAGACTACTCTCCCCAGCCTGTCCCCACACACCCTCTCACCTGCTGACCTGTGGATGGGGGAACCACTCCCGCAGTGTTAATGTGTTCTGCCAGTGGGGAGCCTTCCCAACCCACACAATACAATCATCAGTGTTGCTAACTGTAGCTGGCAGCACTGATTGTTTTGGGAAAAATCTGACAGGCTGGTTGTACTCAAGTTCATTAATAGATTGACTTGTGTATAACCAGCTAGTCCATACATAGATCGACTATGGCTGGTCTCTGCTTAATTGGCTTAATTTCAATCCATGTATGGCCCGCTTAACCACTACGCAGTCCCTAAACATCCTTCCACAAACCTTTACATTTTCCTTCCCAGATTCCTTCATCCTCCTCACCTGTACATGGTGCCCGCTGTCATACCCCCACAATCCTCTCCTGTACATACTGCTCACTGTCATACCCTCCACACTCCTCTCCTATACATAGTGTCCACTGTCATACCCTCCACACTACTCTCCTATACAAAGTGCCCACTGTCATACCCTCCACATTCCTCTCCTGTACATACTGCTCACTGTCATACCCTCCACACTTCTCTCCTATACATAGTGCCTGCTGTCATACACTTCTCTCCTGTACATACCGCCACTGTCATACCCTCCACACTCCTCTCCTGTACATACAGCTCACTGTCATACTCTCCACACTCCTCTCCTGTACATACCGCCCACTGTCATACCCTCCAAACTCCTCTCCTGTACATAGTGCTCACTGTCATACCCTCCACACTCCACTCCTGTACATACTGCCCACTGTCATACCCTCCACACTCCTCTCCTGTACATACTGCCCACTGTCATACCCTCCACACTCCTCTCCTGTACATAGTGCTCACTGTCATACCCTCCACACTCTCCTGTACATAGTGCCCACTGTTATACCCTCCACATTCCTCTCCCTCACCTACACATACTTCCCACTTTTATACCATCCATAGTACTCCCTTATGCCTCTTACCCACAAAAACAGTTCTTTAAAATTATATTGAATATCCACAATGTTACCAGCTCTAGAATGGGCATACTTTTGTTAGTTCAACTAAAGGAAATTTTCTCAGTCCTCATTTGTTGTGTCCATTATTAGTTCTCATTTAATTTTGTGATTACTATTGTGGTGTATAGAGGAACACAGGGGATGTCAGCTACTCTAAATATACCACTAGTAAAAAAAGTGTCCCTGCAAATATTTTTGAAATGTTGGCAACTATGCACTTGGGCACTACCCAAGGGCCCCAGGTGAGTAGGGGGCCCCATGAGAGGCTCCTGTGATATTAAAACGGTAGTAAACTTTGCTAACATTACTACTTTTAGAGGCCCTGAGGTAGGCTATGCCCTAATGTACATGTATGCACATCATATTAGCACATTAGGGTACACTTACCTGTCAGACTGAGCCCTCCAGTGCTGCGCTGTGGTCAATCTGGTGGGTCCCGGGCACTTCCATCTTAACCTGGTCTTCCTTCTGGGATCTGTGCCTTTGGTCACTTGCCTTGGCTGCGTTGATGTCACGTATGCTCATGAGCATCCTCTCTCTCTCTCATCCTCCCTCCTTTGCCCCTCACCCCTCTCTCATCCCCTTTCTCTCTCTCTCATCTTCCCTCTCTCTATTTATTTTGTTATAACAAAAAATTGTTTGCATTTTTATTTATTTATTTATTTAAATAAAAAGCCCAATCAAAATCCTGCAAGCAGATCAAGCGTGGCAAAAACACCAGCCATTTGGGTACCACATGCTTGACAAGGCATTTATCCTCCCACCACAGCCTGATGGCAAGAGCACCTGAAAACCAGACAAAAAGGGACACAATTCTGCTCCTCCTCACTCCTCACCTTTCTGGTCTACCCCCACTACACCTCATGACCTCTCAGCAGCCTCCACTGACGGGGATTATGGTATAGCAAAGGGTGTCACAGGTCCTTGCAGCACATCTGCCAGTAGCATACTACCAGCTGTAAACTATAGAAAGCTAATTTTTCTGCTCCATCTGCTGCAGAAAAATGTGTTTATCTTATGACCTCTCAGCAGCCTCCACTGACAGAGATGATGGTATAGCAAAGGGTGCCACATATCCTTGCAACATGCATTACAACTGCCAGCAGCACACCACCAGCTGTAGAGTATAGCAGGCAAATTCAAGCTTGTTAAAGCTGCTGGCTTTACAACTCCTGCCTTTCCATCTGGTGGATTCTGCCCCTTCTGTGAATTTGCAGAATGTGCTGTACCACAATGGCAGGTTCCTAGTGGCTCTTTCTTTGCACGTAAGGTCATTTCAGGTCTGTACCATCACGTGGAAGGCAATGTTATGATATCGTTGGACAAGGCAGTCAGCCATGTTACTGCTGAAACGTGGTCCAGCAAGCATGGTCAGGGATAATATATTTAATTCACAGCACACTGAATAACTCTGCTTGCAACTTGGAAGGATGGAGGTGCTGCAGCTTGTTGTGCCGCCATGTCTCCATACAGCTGGTGGTGATGTTGTGAGATTTGTCAGCTCCACCCATTCCTCCTCCTCCTCCTCCATGCCCTCTTTTGCTGAATCATCTTATAAACCACCAGTGCCCCCTAAGTGTTCAAGGGGATATTCAATGAGTCAGGCTAAAAGGTGCCATGCAGTGCTTCACCTGGTCTGTGTAGGGGAGAGGAGCCCCACCGGAGCAGAGATTCTTGCAGCTCTGCAGGGGCAGGCCCAGAGGTGGTTCACGCCATGCCAGCTGGAGCCAGGAATGGTGGTGTGCGATAATGGCACAAACCTCCTGTCCGCCTGGCACATGTCATGGCTGGCACATGTCCTCAATTTGGTGGTGAAGCATTTCTTAAGCAGGTATCCAGGGTTGAAAGATCTGCTAAAGCAGGCCAGAAGAGTCTAAAGCCATTTCAGGTGGTCATACACAGCCAGTGCTCAGTTGGATGAAATTCAGTGGGAATTCCACCTGCCTGTAAGCTGCCTGATTTTTGACATGTCCACCTGGTGGAATTCAACTTTGGCAATTCTGCAGTGGCTGCACATGCAGAAGAGGGCCATCAATGAGTAATTGTTTGAGTGTGGCATAGGGACAGGCTCAGACCACCTCATCTTTTTTTCCCTATGCCAATGGCTGCTGATAAAGGATGCATTCACTGCACTGTCACCATTTAAGGAAGCGACAAGGATGGTGAGCCATGACAAACCATGCGTCAGTGACACAATCCCTCTTTTGTTCCTGCTTGAGCATACTCTGCATGGCATTATGGACAGGGCACTCGAGGCAGAGCAGTGGGAAGAGGAGGAGGACTTCCTTTACTCTCAAGGCCTGCTTTACGCAGACTCCATTGTTGTGACACCACAAAACACACAAGAGGAGAGGGAGGATGAGGATCAGGAGGATTCCGGGAGTTTCAGAGGCATGAAGCAGAGGAAGATATACCTCAAACCTTAAGAGATGGTTTTCAGTCCCCAGAACTTTTGGGAGTAGTGTGTGGCTGGGAGGAGGCAGTTCCAGATACTTTAATCCTCAGTGACCCCGAGGACTCTGCTTCTCATGCCTCCACAAACTTGTGGTGCATTGGCTCCCTTATTCTTCAAAGACTGCTAAAGGACATGAGAATTTGTGGCATCGAGGATAAGGATCATTATTGGTTGGCAACCTGCCTTGACCACCATTACAAGGGGAAAGTCTTGGAACTCATCCTGCCCTTGCAGAGGGAGCACAGAATAAAATATCTTGAGGACACCTTAAAGAGGGATTTATGTAAAGCCTTTCCAGACTCATGTAGGTTACAGTCCCATGGAAAACATAGATTTGAGGCTTCTGTTGGTCAAGAGAGGAGCAGTGTAGAAGAGGGCCACCTCAGTGATGCATTTCAAATTTTTTTTAGTCCTCGGCGACCAGGGCTGTCAGCTTACACAATGCATCGACAGCATCTGCATCATATAGTGGGAGATTATCTAGGGGCAAAAACAGAGCTTTCTAGTTAATGATCCACTGGGTTACTGGGTCAGGAAAATAGACCACTGGCCAGAACTTGCCCAGTATGCAATTAAGCTGCTGAGCTGCCCTGCATCCAGCGTGATTTCCGAACTGGCATTCAGTGCTGCCAGAGGTTTTGTGACAGCTCTAGCTCTCAGCGTGATCCGTGTCGGTGCTCCAGAGTACCTGCTTTCCTGAACCTCCCGGGGCTCCATCCGCAGCAGTCGTACAGCAGAGCCGTAGGGTCCACTACCTTGCAGTGCACTCCAGACCCCAACGGGGTGCATCTGTCACCTGGACTCAGGTGACCTGACAGTTTGATCAGCCATGGACCCGGCTGATGTGCTGCTACCTGCAGATGATTCATTGCAGAGCATAGTCCACAGACTTGAGACCCAGGAATTTAATCAAACTCAGGTGATGCGATTCCTCCCGCATCTGGATTTCTGCTTAGAGCAGCTTCAGGCCTCTTTGGGAGCCCCGAATCAGCAACCTCAAGTATAATCGGCGGCTGCACCTATGACAGTAGCAGTCACAGCCACACATTCACTACAACTGCCAGCTCTGTCCCATTTCTTTGGGGACTCCAAGGCCTGCAGGGGGTTCTTCAGCCAATGCACCATTCATTTTGAGCTCCAGCCTCAAAACTTCCTGTCTGATTGGGCTAAGGTAGCCTATATTATTTCCCTCCTTTACGGTGAAGCTTTAGCCTGGGCTTCCCCCCTGTGGAAGAAGAATGATTCTGTGGTTTCCAGCCTGTCCGACTTCTTGAAGCTCTTTCAAAACATCTTTGAGGAGCCGGCTCGGGTTTCTTCGCCGGCTCGGGTTTCTTCGCCGGCTCGGGTTTCTTCAGTGGCCAGTGCCCTTTTATGTCTTTGCCAAGAATCTTCTTCTTAAATTCCAGAGGAGTGAATGGCAACATAAAAGTCACTGAAACATAATAAAGTTCATAATGACGTGTTCAATCCCTTAAAAAATTATCCCAGGGTATTGAAATTCATAAGATGTAACAATGAGGCTGAATCATGCAGAGTGAAATCCGCACACGACACCCGGGGTTGTACCTCCAACACCAAGGGAAGGGGTACTCTTACCCTAAGCTGTGGACACACACGCCAGCAGCGGTGGGTAAAACAGGCATGGATGACAGTCAGGAACTCAATCTTTGACCCGAAGTCCCACAAATAAACTGGCCTGCGCATATACCTGCATCCATCAAACCAAGGGTGACACAAGGCAATGGCGATGTTCCTGGTACATGTGGTACATGTATTGAAATAAAAATATAAAAAGGTACAAGCATCGCTCCAGATGTGTACAAATAGTGATCACAAAGCAGATAAAAACAAGCACGGTGTGTAGAGCTGAGCAGGCTATGTACCATTGGTACATAGCCTGCTCAGCTCTACACACCGTGTTTGTTTTTACCTGCTTTGTATCATTGAATATATATGTATTTAGCAATGTACACAGCACTTTATATTTTATATATCATCCCTGGACATTTATCTGGGGTATACTCAGTTTTTAGCGCTGCATCTCCCTTGTCCTTTATACTCTTATGCAATTAGTCTTATTGCTGATGCTGGCAGCTGGTTAATATTAGTAGCGCAATTTTCTCCTACACTATATTTTCAAATTAGCGGGAAGAGCCATTCCCGCTGGTCTGGACGATGTAATTTCCTTGTGTAACTAGATCGACATTTGTTTTCAGGAGAGGTCCCTAGAAAAAAAGACACCAGCACTCCCTGGGCCCTAGCCAATCTGAGCTCCCCTCCCTTTGTCCTATGGAGAATCTTCTGCCTTCTGAGGAACCAGCTGGGCTGGACCAGGCTAATCCCCAAAGAACATGTTAGGCGCAGAACTCTGTGGGGGCAAGCATCATTTTTGTGACTCCTGCTCGCTTCGGAAATGCTCGGGTCTAATGCATCTGGAAGGTGGAGTATTGGACCCAGAAACATCACCTTCTCGTCTTCTTCTTCCGGTGTTCCTTCATGTAGGCACTTCTCCTAAATCGATCTTTGCATATCTGGATTCTGGGGCTGCTGGCAATTTTATGGATTGGAGAACTGCTTCTTTCATGAAGCTTACCCTTTCGCCCCTCACTACACCACTGGTAGTCTCGGTAATTGATGGCACTGTTCTCTCAGGGGGCCCTATCCGCTGCCAGACTCTACCTATTAAGATGTCTGTAGGGATACTCCACCAGGAGTGGATATCCTTCCTCATTCTACCCAAGGCCTCTACCCCCCTTGTATTGGGCCTTCCTTGGCTACAGCTCCACTCTCCACATGTAGACTGGGTCTCTGGGCAGATCCTGGCTTGGAGTCCCTCATGTTTCTCGTCCTTCCTTCTCAAGGTGCCACCCAAGGAGACACTTCTGGTTGCTACCACATCTGTATCTTCTGATCATTCCGCTGCATACAGCGAATACTGGGATGTATTCTGTAAGAAATCAGCTGAGGTGCTTCCTCCCCATTGACCTGGTCCTCAGAACAACCTTGCCCAGGGGTCATACCTACCTTCTATCCATTCCAGAGACCCAGACCATGTCAGAGTATGTCGCTGAAAATCTAGAGAGAGGTTTCATCCAAAAATCCTCATCGCCTCCAGGTGATGGTACCTTGAGACCCTGCATCGACTATTGAGGTTTAAATGCAGTGATTATAAAGAATTGATACCCTTTGCCCTTAATAGCTGAGCTATTCAACAGGTTGAAGGGTGCCTCTATTTTCACCAAGTTGGATCTCAGAGGTGCATAAAATCTGATTCGGATACGGGAAGGTGACGAATGGAAAACCGTGTTTAACACTAGAGACGGGCATTATGAATACGTGCTTATGCCTTTATGTTTGTGTAATGCCCCAGCTGTGTTACAAAACTGTGTCAATGAAATCTTCAGGGATCTGCTGTACCAGTTTGTTGTCATCAGTCTGGATGACATTCTCATCTTTTCGGAAAATCTGCTTGTCCACAGAAACTATGTCCGCACTGTACATCAGCCCCTTAGAGAGAATAATATATATGCCAAGCTGGACTAATGTTCCTTTGAATGTTCTGTGGTCCTGGTTCTAGGATGCTTTGTCTCAAGTTTGGGTCTTCGTATGGATCCTGGAACGGTCTTGGCCATTACCAACTGGCCACTTCCTGCTAGCCTCAAGGCCACACAGCGCTTTCTTGGCTTCACAAATTATAGACAGTTCAAAAGGAATTACTCTTCAAATGCTGCGCCTATTATTGCTTTGACTAAGAAGGGTGCGAATGCCAAGGACTGGCCTTCTTAAGCCGTCTCTGCATTTCACGACCTGAAACAGGCCTTTGTTTCTGGACCTCTCTTGAGGAGACCTAATCCTGGGGACCAATTTTTTTATTGAAGTTAACGCTTCTTCAATTAGGGTGGGAGCTGCGCTTCTTCAATCCTTTGAGAAGACATGTCAACCATGTGCGTTCTTCTTAAAAAAAATTCTCAAACAGAGAGAAATTATGCTATAGTGATCGGGAACTTCTCACAATTAAATTAGTGTTAGAGGAGTGGCGTCATCTCTGGGAGGGTTCCCCTCACTCCATAACGAGTTTTACTGACCACAAGAATCTACAGTACCTACAGAATGCTAAAGGTCTGAATCCTAGACAGGCCAGGTGGAGTCTTTTCTTTTACCATTTAAATTTCATGATTACGTACAAACCTGGTCCCTGCAATGGTCAGGCTGATGCACTCTCTAGGTCATTTGACACTTTGGACGAGGAGTCCACCCCTGAACCTGAGCCGATCGTTCTGATCTCATGCATTGTTGCCCATTCTACCACCCTGGAGTCAAAAATACCTCCTGGCAAGACCTTCGTTCCAACTAAGCTAAGAGCTACGATCCTTCATTGGGGACATGATTCCGAGGTGGCAGGTCATGCTGGGGTTCTCTGATCCTTCCTGCTCATCAGTCGTCACTACTAGTGGCCTAATCTCTGCTTGGATGTCAAAGACTACCTCAAGGCTTGTCACGTCTGTGCTCAGTCTAAATCCTACACACAAGCCCCTGCTGGTCTTCTCATGCCCTTGCCCATTCCTAAGTAACCCTGGTCTCACTTTGCCATGGATTTTATCACCGATCTCCCACTGTCAGAGAATAATACGGTCATTTGGGTGGTAATCGATCGGTTCTCCAAGATGGCTCATTTTGTTCCTCTTCCTGTTCTTCCTTCTGCTCCTGCCTTGGTTTCCATTTTTGTTCGAGAAATTTTCCGCCTCCATGGAGTTCCTTCTCATATTGTTTCCGACAGGGGTGTTCAATTTAAGTCTTTGGTTTAAGTTTTTGGAGAGCCTTTTGCAAATCCCTCAATATTGTCTTGGATTTTTCCTCTCCTTACCACCCTCAATCCAATGGACAGACTGAGAGGGTTAATCGGGTGTTAGAGGTCTTTCTTCACACCTTGGTCTCTGCTCATCATGATGATTGGTCTTCTCTACTACCGTGGGCAGAATTCTATCACAACAATCATGTAAATACCAGTTCGCAGAAGACACCCTTTTTCACATTTTATGAAAACCACCCTCAACTCCCTCCTCCCATTACCTGTTCTCCAGATATTTCAGCTTTGGCTAGGGCTCAGGAGTCTTTCAATTCTATTTGGGGTGATGTTCATGATTCCCTCCAGGCAGCTGCTGACAAATTCAAAGGCTTTGCCAACCGCCGCAGGCAAAAACCGCCTTCTCTTCAGTCAGGGGACAAAGTCTGGCTCTCCACCAGGAACATCAAGCTCCAGGTTCCTTCTCTGAAGTTTGCCCCAAGATTCATTGGTCTGTACACTATAACCTCTAAACTGAATCTGGGTTGTTTCAAACTCCAGATTCCTAAAAGCCTCAAAATCTCTAACTCCTTCCATGTTGCCCTTCTGAAGATTTTAGTCCTCAATAAGTTCTCTCGTCCTCTCCCTACCGTGGACCCGGTCTGTGAGGATAATCAGGAGTATGAGGTTAGTCAAATTCTGGATTCCCGACTCTGTAGAGGCATTCTTCAGTACCTCATGCATTGGAAAGGGTTTGGTCCTTAGGAGAGGTCTTGGATCACTGCAACTGAGGTCTTTAAACCTCCTCTGTTGAGGAGGTTTCATCTGAAGTTTCCCTCTAAGCCTGGGCCCAGGTGGGGGAGGGGGAGGCCTCGTAAGAGGGGGGGTACTGTCATGGTTATGCACTAATGTTTGTCTGTCAGCTTACCTCTCCATGTGTTCAGTTTAAGAGGCAAGCTACTCTCACCTGACTGCTTTGGTAATCTCTCCTCAAAGCATGGCTCCGCCCCAGCCCCTATCAGGGAACTCTATATTAACTTGTGCACTACAATTTAGCTCTGCTGATCAATATTGTGTGTTTTGGCTTCCATGTGCTCATTGCTCTGTGTCCTATGTCTGATCCTGTTTACCGACCTTGGCTTGTTCTTAACTGTCCTTGTCTGCTTCATATTTAAACCTTTGGCATGTTCTTTGACTATCCGTATCTGCTTGTTGCCCTGACCTTTTAGCTCATCTCTTGACTATCCTTGTTGTTCCAGGCTGCTGCTTCCTTTCTTCCCTCCAGTAGTCTACTGTGAGCGTGAGCTGGGAGATCCTGGGGGCCGCGACCTGTAGCCAGACTGCAGCAAAATCCATCCCCACCATCAGGGGCCCTGGTGAACACCCGCTGGCTCTTAGATTCCGCACCCTGGGAAATCTCATGTTCTAGCTCCCAGTGTGATCCGTGTTGGTGCTCCAGAGTACCTGCTTTCCTGAACCTCCCAGGGCTCCATCCGCAGCAGTCAGCCGTAGAGTCCACTACCTTGCGGAGCACTCCAGACCCCAACGGGGTGCATCTGTCACCTGGACTCAGGTTACCTGACAACCATGCTATCAGAGATCAACAGCCATGATAAATGTGGTCAGTTTACAGAGGGGAGGATATGAACAGGCTGGATTAACCAGGTATTGTACAGCATAGAAAGGGGCAATTGACTCTGCAAAGGCACTATGTTATATCTTGTGCTTTAAAGGGACAGGAGCATTTTTTTAGAGTTACAACCACTTTAAGTTCTTGCCAATTGTAAACAATTTTTACAAGTTGTGTCATTTCTACTTTATTGTTCCTTTTGTACTTTTGTATTATTCTGAAAAACCAAATACAATTTTAGTGAAAAAAATATAGACCTGGTAGCTGACTTTGACACCCAGAAACTAGCATTGACTCTTTGTTCCCCTCCTGATGTCCCCCCAGTCCCGTTCACTACTAGCCAGTGGCTCTGGCTTGTGGAAACTGGTGTTTCTGTCCTATTTTTCTATTTTCTTACTTTTCCTATTTCTTATGTTATACATATACTGTACTCTATATCTCAAAATGCTATTTAAATACCAGTCAGTTATGGCTTTGAAAGTAAATGTAGCTACAAGGGTTGTATATTCACATCTCACACTCCCAGAAGAGTACATATTTGCTCTAAGGCTATATATAGAGGGAGTCTTGCTATTCTAATTCCCTGACCTTTTTGTCTTTAACCACTTCAGCCCCGGAAGGATTTGCCCCCTTAATGACCAGGAAATTTTTTGCGATACGGCACTGCGTCGCTTTAACTGACAATTGCGCGGTCGTGCAAGGGGGTACCTGAACATAATTGACATCCTTTTTTACCCACAAATAGAGCTTTATTTTGGTGGTAAAAAAAAGACCGACATTTAAAAAAAAATTTTTTTTTTTTTTTTACTTTCTGCTAATACACATGAATAAATTAGTTTATATATATATATATATATATATATATATATATATATATTTTATCAGTTTAGGCCGATATATATTCTCCTACATATTTTTGGTAAAAAATAAAAATAAAATCGCAATAGGCATATATTGAATGGTTTGCACAAAAGTTATCACGTTTACAAACAACAGGATAGATTTAGGGACTTTAATGTTTTTTTATTGTTCTGTGATTTTTAGCGGGACTGTGACATTGTGGCTGACAAATCTGAGCCCAAATGACACTTTTTGGGGACCAGTGACATTCTTGTGACATACATTGATCAGTGTGACAGTGTGACGGGGACTTGACGGGGACTTGACGGGGACTTCCCTGTGGCATTCCCCGTGACGTCAGAGGGGCGGGTGACCGAAGGAAGATAGAAGAAAGAAGAAAGAAGATAGAAGATGGAAAAAAGAAGACTTTAAATAAGGGAATTGTCAAAAACTATCTCTTGTCATTTTTAACATTTTTGACAGTTTTTTTGTGAAATGGTAGGGGTACTATTGTACCCCCTCACTATTTCACACAGGGGGGCCGGGATCTGGGGGTCCCCTTGTTAAAGGGGGCTTCCAGATTCCGATAAGCCCCCCCGCCCGCAGACCCCCACAACCACCGGCCAAGGGTTGTGGGGATGAGGCCCTTGTCCTCATCAACATGGGGACAAGGTGCTTTGGTGGGCTACCCCAAAGCACCCTCCCAATGTTGAGGGCATGTGGGCTGGTACGGTTCAGGAGGGGGGAACTCTCTTGTCCCCTCTTTTCCTGCGGCCTGCCAGGTTGCTTGCTCGGATAAGGGTCTGGTATGGATTTTTGGGGGGACCCCACGCCAATTTTTTTTTTTAATTTTGGCGTGGGGTTCCCCTTAAAATCCATACCAGACCTGAAGGGCCTGGTATGGAATTTAGGGGGACCCCACGCCAGTTTTTTTTTAAATTTTGGTTCGGGGTTCCCCTGTGGGGAAATCCCATGCAGTTTTTGTCAATGGACTTTTATGTGTATTGTCAGACCGGCAATTCATTAATAACCGCGAATAGTTTTAAATGACTTTTTTTCCTTTGAAATGTCATTTTGTGCAGGGACTGTTCTAAACACGGGAAACATGTGCCCCTTTACAAGCATACTAAAAACACCCCCCAGGTACGAAATTTAAAGGAATATTACACTTTTATTGTTTTACTTTAAGCATTATTAAAATCACTGCTCCCGAAAAAACGGACATTTTTAAAACTTTTTTTTGCATTGATACATGTCCCCTGGGGCAGGACCCAGGTCCCCAAACACTTTTTATGACAATACCATGCATATAAGCCTTTAAAATTAGCACTTTTGATTCCTCCTATAGACTTTTAAAGGGTGTTCCGCGGCTTTCAAATTTGCCGCGAACACCCCAATTGTTCACTGTTCGGCGAACTGGCGAACAGCCGATATTCGAGTCGAACATGAGTTCGACTCGAACTCGAAGCTCATCCCTAGTCACCAGTATGGTATTTGTAAACTGAAATCATATCCCCTCTCAAGCGTCTCTTCTCCAGAGAGAATAAGTTCAGCGCTCGCAACCTTTCCTCATAAACTAATATCCTCCAGCTTCATTGCCCTTCTTTGTACTCACTCCATTTCCAGTACATCCTTCCTGTGGACTGGTGCCCAGAACTGGACAGCATACTCTAGGTGTGGCCGGACCAGAGTCTTGTAGAGCGGGAGAATAATTGTTTTATGTCTGGAATGAATCCCCTTTTTAATGTATGCCAATATTCTGTTTTCTTTGTTAGCAGCAGCTTGGCATTGCGTGCCATTGCTGAGCCAGTCATCTATTAGGACCCCCAGGTATTTTTCCATCCTAGATTCCCCCAGAGGTTCTCCCCCAGTGTATAGATTGCATTCATATTTTTGCCACCCAAATGCATTATTTTACATTTTTCTACATTGAACCTCATTTGCCATGTAGTTGCCCACCCCATTAATTTGTTCAGATCTTTTTGCAAGGTTTCCAAATCCTGTTATTATAAGTTATTGCCCTACTTAGCTTAGTATCGTCTGGCACTTGGGAACTAGAAATATACAAGCAAGTTACTTTCTAGGGGTGAACTTGTGGGTAAATTGAGGATGGAAAACAATCTGTGAGTCTTAGTAGATCACAGACTCAGCAATAGCATGCAATGCCAGTTGCAGCAGCAAGGGTAGCAGATTATTACCATGCATTAAAAGATGTTTTTAATCAAGAGATAAAAAATATAGTTCTACCACTTTACAGAACCCTTGTTTGACTACATCTCAAGTATTACAAAACAAGAAAAGAAACAGCGACATAAATGTTGATGGATCGTGGAGGATTTTCAAGTAGAAATGCTGCCACTTAATACTAGTGAATCACCAGTTAATACATGCAAGCAGCACAAATCCAAAAAATCCTGCAATCTCATGGTGATGAATATCCTGCAATCAACACATGTGCAAAACAAAACAGAGCAACCCCATACATATTGTGCTATTCCTAGCAATATTCTCCTAACATCTAACAGTATAAATATCCTACATAAAAGAACAAAAAAATTCCTTCCAAAAATACTGTATATTAAAACTAAAATTCATGTGTACAATGTGTTCTCAAACTCAAAAAAAATAAGTTCATACATAAAGTGCAAGTATGCAAAAAATAAAGTTCATATGTTCAATCTTTAGCCAAATAAAAAGCGTATCTATTAAAAAAAATAAAAAGTCCATGTTCACAATCTCATAATGAATAAAAACTTGATCTGATTCGTATATTTATACACCCAATGTGCTCCTTAACCATAAGTCCTAAAGTTACTCACCAGAAGATGTAGCTGATCAAATTATAAACCAGCAAAAGCTCTTTATCTTATGTCAGGCAAATCCACTCTCCACTGTATTTTCTCTGCCGTGTCCTCTTGTCAGTTTCTTTCTCAAATGGATCGGAGGATCATTAGGGGGAAGGAAGAAAGATCTCCATAGCTTAATACCGTTAAAAAAAAAAAGCTACCACTCTGTACCACTCTGCTTTCCTCTTGCACATCTCGAGTATGCATTTCAGTTTTGGTCACAAATCTTCAGAAAGCATGTCCTTGAACTATAGAAAGTCCAGAGAAGGGCATTAAATTAATAAAGGGGCAGGAGGACCTCAGTTATGAGGAAAAACTAAAAAAATTAACTTGTTCTACTGGGAGAAGAGGCACTTAAGAGGAGATATATACACAATATACAAATCTCTAAATGGTGACTGTATCAAAGGAAGAAGACTATTTATTCTTGGGTTTCTAAAGAAGACATTCCGCCACACACTGAAGCTAGACGAGAAGCCGTTTAATCTTAAACTGCGTAAGGGATCTTTCTCTTTATGAATATTATTGGTCAACTTAGTTTTTTTAATATAAACTCACTTATCTTATTCATAATCACCCTATTAAATTTGAGAACATTTGGGTCAGCTGGCTGACATGTGATCTACTGACTAGATCCCCATAATTTTCTAAAGTTGGCCATACATGAATAACATTTGGCTGGTTTAGCAGGAATTAGCCAAATTTTGATTCATGTATGGCCATTCCCGTTCATGAGAAGTCCATCTATTGATCAACTTTTCATAAACAGGCTTGTTGGTACATCTTTGCTTGTAAGCTGCACTGCTACTCAATGTATTCTGGCAATGGGAGAACATGACACAGTGGGGAAGATTTTCTTATCCACCTCAAATGTGTAGATGAGAAAATCAACTTTTTTTTTAAACATAGCAGAAATAGGGAGATTTGATGAGTGGTCATCAGCTTCTATGTTTTGTGACTGTACTTGCATCCTGATTATCCTGTATTTTGATCCAGCTTGCCTCCTGACCCTTTTTTATTCTGATCTACTGTTGCTGACCCTGGCTTGTGTTCTGACTATGTCCTCTGCCTTCTGTCTTTGTGCTTCTACTGCCCATCGGATATTGACCCTGGGCACAGATTCTGATCCTCTCCTGTCTCCTGAATTGGTACCCTTGATGCCCAGTTGTATTGACATTTTTACTACCGCTTTGATTCCATCATCCATGAGTTGTTTTTTTTTATATATAATCTTTATTTTATAAATCTTTCCTTCTTTACACGACATACAAACAAGTACTACAAAATGAGAAAAACAAGATTTCTTGAATATATTAGAAGTGCAATTTACAGTTAATTCATTTATATAATTCCGTACTTATGGCTATTATTTCCCAATCACTCTAATCTCTAATCCCATACATACCTAACAATCATTCACACCAACCAAAAAAAAAAGGGGGGGGAGGGGAGGGAAAGGAGGGGAGGGGATCCAAGTAAGAAGGCCCCATAATATTGCTCTACAAAAAATTTGATAAAATTACTGAAGTTCTAAATCCTCCCATTTTTGCCATATTTTTAAGGTTTGTTCCTTTAGACCTGCTTCTGTCGCTATCATCAATTCAAGGGACTGCATTTCGCTCATCTCACACGCCTATTCCTCAATAGAGGGATCCACTATTTTCTTCCATTTTTGGGCTATGACAGTCCGTGCTGCTGTTAACATATATCTTAAAATATCTTTTCTTATAGCCTTCATAGAGCCGGGGATCATTGATAAGACTGAGACCAATAAATCTGGTTGTGCATTTAGTCCTGTAATGACATGATATATATTATAGATTTTTGACCAAAATGTCTGAACCCCTGGACATTTTGACATCTCCAACATACCTCTTTATTTTCCCTATTTATTTTATGCATATCTACTGGACATCTATACCATCTTGCTAAGATTTTATAATTCTTTTCCTGGTGTCTATTTGATAAAGATAATTAGTATGTTAGTAGAAACGCTCTTTCCCATTTTGATCTAGAGATGGTCATCTCCAGTTCTCCAGTTCTTCCTCCCACTTAAGTAAGTTAGCTCCTGTTCCTTTTTCTTTGGGATTGAATGTTTATATAGTATAGATAAAACATGTGCTGGTCTTTGTTCTCGTAATAATAATTGTTCAAATTCTGTTAATGGTCGATCTAATAAAAAAAAAAAAATTGTCAGAGATTGGGTATATGTTTGGAGTTCTTGATACTGCATCCATTTGGTCTTACTTTCCAAGCCCAAAGATTCCAGTGGGGGGGGGGGGCTGTTCTCTATCAGGGTCTGGACCACCCTCACATCCTCGCATCTGCACCATTTGAAGAAGGTCAAGGTTTCCATTACTGGTGGAAACTTAGGGTTGCAAAATAAAGGTAAAAATAAAAAATCCAAAGCACCAAAAGAATCTAACTATTGGTATAAATAAGTGATACCATATACATTAACAGCTGCAGTGAATAAGACTTTGCAAGTGCAAAATGATACTAATAATAAAAATAAATATACCGTGCTAAGTGCCACAATTGCTAAATAAATATCACATTTGGAACCTGACGCGACTTTGAAAAATCACAAAAAAGTCCCATGCAGATAATTTATGCTGAGTGCCACAAATATTAAATAGATATCACATTTGAAACCTGGTGTGTTTTTAAAAAAATCGCTAGAAAGTCCCATACAAAAGATTTGTAAAACTTGAAGCAATAAAAAGTTCCAAATCCCAATTAAGGTGCTCATGCTCTACAAAGTGGATATGAATCCATGCTTGATAAGTGCTTGATATGTTCTCACAGGACAGTTACCCCCACATGGATGTGAGCTCAATCCAACAAATGAACCAACTATTACTAGTTTGGTCAAATACGCATGTGGGGGCGTCCCCGTGGATTTTCTGTGGACTGATGTGGTTCGGAATCGATACTTCTCATACGACTGGATGTAATAAAGAGGGCCTCAATCCTCTATATACTAGGTTGGTCTACAGCATCGTGTCATCGCGTCACACTTCCGGTCCCAGATATCAACCAGCACACTGCGGCGGCGGCATACCACTGCATTTGGGCAGATTTCCTGGGAACTTACTTGCTGTTCACACAGGGTGCCAGGTTTACAGGCACCCTTACATGTGAGTTTAATTACCATGTATTTTATATCGAATAAATGTTTTAAAAACGTTGCTGTGCAATGAGGCTTTTTCTGTCATTTGCATGAGGAACATCTACCCCAAACAACGCTGGTATATAGAGGATTGAGGCCCTCTTTATTATATCCAGTCATATGAGGAACATATCAAGCACTTATCAAGCACGGATTCATATCCACTTTGTAGAGCACGAACACCTTAATTGGGATTTGGAACTTTTTGTTGCTTCAAGTTTATTGATGTTTGCAACAAATCTTTTGTATGGGACATTCTAGCGATTTTTTAAAAAACACACCAGGTTTCAAATGTGATATCTATTTAATCTTTGTGGCACTCAGCATAAATTATCTGCATGGGACTTTTTAGTAATTTTTCAAAGTCTAATCAGGTTCCAAATGTGATATTTATTCAACATTTGTGGCAATTAGCGCTGTATATTTATTTTTATTATTTGCAAAATAAAGGTGTCATTGTCCCAATTTGAGTAGACCTGGTCTCCTTTTTCAATAGTGCATCCCACACTTTCAGCGTTGAGAATACCAGAAATTGCATTTCTCTCTTAGGGGGTCGGTGATCTCTAATTAGCCACGGTAATTATTTCAATTTTATGGCTGTGGCATCTTCCTCCAATTTTACCCATTGCTTGCATTCTGCATTATGGAACCAGTCCACTATCCGAGACACAAATACAGAGCGAAGATATTTTGAGAAATCTGGAAGGTGTCAAGTCTCCATCTTTTTTTGCCTTGGTTAATATATCTCTTCTAATTCAAGCTGGTTTATGTGCCTATATAAATCTCCCCACGGCCTTACGCAACTGATCCAATAAATTAATTGGAGAAGATATTGAAATTGTCTGGAATATGTATAATATTTTAGGCAGTACGTCCATTACACATAGAAGTTCATTGATAAAAACGGCATGGGAATTCCCCACAGGGGAACCCCGAACCAAAATTTTTTAAAAAATGACGTGGGGGTCCCCCTAAATTGCATACCAGGCCCTTCAGGTCTGGTATGGATATTAAGGGGAACCCCGGCCAAAATTTAAAATTTAAATTCCATACCAGACCCTTATCCGAGCACGCAACCTGACAGGCCGCAGGAAAAGAGGGGGGACGAGAGAGCGGCCCCCCTCCTGAATTGTACCAGGTCACATGCCCTCAACATTGGGAGGGTGCTTTGGGGTAGCCCCCCAAAACACCTTGTCCCCGAAATTTAAAGGGATATTACACTTTTATTGTTTGACTTTAAGCATTATTAAAATCACTGCTCCCGCAAAAAACGGCCATTTTTAAAACTTTTTTTTGCATTGATCCATGTCCCCTGGGGCAGGACCCGGGTCCCCAAACACTTTTTATGACAATAACTTGCATATAAGCCTTTAAAATTAGCAATTTTGATTATTCATGTTCGTGTCCCATAGATTTTAATGGTGTTCGAACAAACTTTTTTCCTGTTCGCATGTTCTGGTGCGAACCGAACAGGGGGGTGTTCGGCTCATCCCTAGTCACCACTGGATTAGTTATATATAGCAGCAAGTCATCTGTGTATACTGTTATTTTACACTGATATTTTATATTCTGTTTCCTTGACTTTAATCCCTTGTATATCTACATTTTTACGAATCGCTGTAGTCAGGTGCTCCATTACTAATATGTACAGGAGGGGGGAAAGGGGACAGCCCTGTAGGGTTCCATTTGATATCATCACATCGGGTCGGATAGGGCTCCATTTGTAAGTATTCTAGCTGTTGTGTTATGATATAAAGCCATTATTTTCTCCAAAAGTAGAGGACCTATTCCCCATTGCTTTAAGGTTTCTTCAAGGAAACACCATCCCACCCTGTCGAATGCCTTCTACCGCCAATAGACAGGATGGGATGGCTCGCCTCTGGGCATATTCTACTAGTGTCAGAGTCTTCAATGTATTGTCTCTTGCCTCCCGACCCCTTATAAACCCCACTTGATCCAGATGAATGTATGCTGGTAAGATAGGTGAGAGTCTATTTACAATGATCTTGGAATATAATCGAAGATCGATATTTGTTAAAGAAATCAGACGATAATTTTCACCTGGTTTTGGAATAAGCAAAATATATGCTTCCATCCCTTTTGGGGCACAGGGTCGAGAGGCAGACACCGAATTGAAGGTCCTATTCATAATAGGGATCAATAACTTTTTAAGTGTCCTATAAAAATGCGAGGTAAAACCATCCGGACCTGGACATGTACTCATCCATGAGTTTTTGTGCCCCATCTGTATGGAAGCAGTCTGCACAAGTTCAAGTCTAGCATACACAGCATCCTAGCAGTATACAGACTGTCTTCTGACTGCCCACAATGATAGAACCTGCCACAAGCTCCTGTGCCACTCCTTATCCTGTCACCAACTCCAGGAAAGGAGGTTATAGGGATACCCTCTTAGCAAACTATAATTAATTACAATTAGACTTATAAATGCATAAAAACCACAGGTAAATATTGATCATGGATCATGAATCAGGAAAATAAATAATGATTGTGATGAGAAATAATATTTAATGAGCATTTAAACAAATACTTGTCATAAAATCACATATAAAATGTGTATATAGATTTATCTATAAAAATAGTTATTTAAATGATATATAAAATGTATTAAAACTATGTACCGGTATATAAAAGACCCCTGGACTTGGCTAACAAGAAAGAGACTCCAGAATCCCTAAACAAAGTAAAAAAAGTAAAATATATAAAACATCAACATGATATAGTGATAAAGTAAGGATAGGGTTAGTGTTTCAATCACCTAATTTAAGCCATGGGGAGACAACATATTTACCCACTTTACGTCTGCCCTATAGCAGTTTTACTGCTACAGGGCGGCACCTGTGTGCCAGATCACGTATATACTGTATACGTAATTGGACACTTCCAGGTAAGGGGGTGCATATGTGTGCCACTGTCGGCTCACCTCCGCTGTAATTACACACAGCAAAAGCCGATTGGCAGGTGCAGGGTACCTGATATCCTTCGGCAACTGCTGATCGTCAGGCAGAGAGGGAGAATTGCATCTGCCTATGTAAACAAATCGCCGTTCTGACAGAATGAAAGGGATGGTGTTTGTGTCCCTGCTAAGCAGGGAATAAATTCCATCTCTTCCCTTAGTAAAAGCACCCCACACAGTATAGTAAAACACTGGCTAGGCACCCTTTGATCACCCCTGATTGGAGTTAAGCGAACCGTTCGGGTGCAGAGGAAGTTCAGCCCAAACATCACCTGCTCATTTGGCGAATACCAAAATTTGCAGGGCATCGCACAGTGCATTTAAAGCTTTGCCCAATCAGGGCACAGTGAATAACTGGTTGTTAAGAAGCCAGGAAGCTGGACATGGCTTCCTTAACAACCAACGAGTCATCAGCTGTCAATGGGCTTCCCTATTGACAGCTGCATAAAAAAAACATTTCCGGCAATTAAAAAGTGAAAAAAAAAGTCGTGGGGCCCCCCAGTCCATACCAGGCCCTTTGGGTCTGGTATGGATTTTAAGGGAACCCCATGCTAAAATTAAAATAAAAAACAGCGTGGGGTCCCCTCAAAATCCATACCAGACCCTTGTCTGGGAATACTGCTTGTTTTTTTCTTTTTTTAATAAAGGAATTGTCAAAAATTGTCTCTGTGTTTTATTACTTTTTGACACTTTTTTGGCAAATGGGTAGGCCATACTCATTCACATAGGCTCTGATAAGCCCTCTGCCCACAGACCCCCACAACCACAGTCCAGGGTTGTGGGGATGAGGTCCTTGTCCGCATCAACATAGGGGCAAGGTGCTTTGGGGTGGGGAGGAGCAAAGCACCCACTCCCCATGTTGAGGGCATGTGGCCTGGTATGGCTCAGGAAGGGGGGGTGGGCCCCTTTCCTGGCCTGCTAGGCTGCATGCTTGGATAAGGGTCTGGAATGGTTAGCTTTGTTGCCCTTCTCTGATCTCTTTCCTGTTCCAGCACATCCTTCTTGAGGACTGGTGCCCAGAATTGGATGGCATACTCAAGATGCGGCCAGACTTAGAGTCTTCAAGAGTGGTAGAATTATTGTTTTTATCTCTGGAGGAAATCCCCTTTTTAATGCATGCTAATATTCTTCGGGACTTGCTTGCAGCAGCTTGGGATTACATGGCATTGCTGAGCCTGTCATCTACTAGGACCCCCAGATATTTCTCCATCCTGGATTCCCCCAGAGGTTTTCCCCCTAGAGAGTTACTTATGTTTGTAATTTTGACACCCAAATGCATTACCTTACATTTTTCAACATTAAACCTCATTTTTATTGTTGCACTTTAAGCCTTATTAAAATCACTGCTCCTGTAAAAAGGATCTTTAAAAAAAAATGTTTGCATTGATACATGTCCCCCAGGGCAGTACCCAGGACCCCATACCCTTTTTATGGTCAATTACTTGCATATAAGCCTTCAAAATGGGGACTTGATTTTTTAAGTTTGGGTCCCATAGACTTTAATAGGGTTCACCGTTCGGGTCAGAACTTTTTCTCTGTTTAGGAGTTCTGGCACAAAACTAACAGGGGGGGGGGGGTGTTTGGCCTATCTCTACCCCTGATGTTAACCCCTTCCCACCCAGTATCATTAGTACAGTGACACAGTGACAGTGCATATTTTTAGCACTGATCACTGTATTAGTGTCACTAGTCCCCAAAAAATTTCAAAAGTGTCAGTTAGTGTCAGAATGCCCATGGCAATATTGCAGTCCCACTATAAGTCACTGATCACTGCCATTACTAGTAAAAAATAAAAATATCCCATAGTTTGTAGATGCTATAACTTTTATGCAAACCAATCAATATACACTTCTTGGGATTTTTTTTTCATCAAAAACATGTAGGAGAATACATATTGGCCTAAATTTATGAAGAAATTAGATTTTTTACATTTTTTTTATTGGATATGAATTATAGAAGAAAGTAAAAAATATTGTGTTTTTTTTTCAAAATTGTCAGTCTTTTTTTATTTATAGTGCACAATGTAAAAAATGCAGAGGTGATCAAATATCACCAAAAGAAAGCTCTATTTGTGGGAAAAAAAGACATCAATTTTATTTGGGTACAGCATTGCATGACCATGCAATTGTCAGGTAAAGTAACACAGTGCCATATCGCAAAAAATGGCCTGATCATGAAGGGGGTAAATCTTCTGGAGGTAAAGTGGTTAAGGTGAAGATCCGAAAGGTTTCACTCTAATGCTGTGTACACACGACCGGACTTTCGACGGACTGAATCAAGTCGGACTTTTCGACGGACTTTCGACTGACTTTTCGACAGACTTCCGTTGAATTGGACTTGTCTACACACAATCACACCAAAGTCCGACAGATTTGACCGTGATGATGTACGACCAGACTAGAATAAGGAAGTTCATAGCCAGTAGCCAATAGCTGCCCAAGGATCGTTTTTTTCCATCGGACTAGCATACAGACGAACGGATTTTTCGACCAGACTCGAGTCCGTTGGAAAGATTTGAAACATGTAAAGTCCGTCACATTTTTGACAGAAAAGGTCAGCTGCAGGTCCAGTGAAGCCCACACACGGTCGAATTGTCCGACGGATTCGTTCCGTAGGACAAGTTTGGTCGAAAAGTCCGGCCGTGTGTACACGGCATAACAGAGCATTTTAAATCTCTCCTTCTACACTCTAATGCCCCGTATACACGATTGGATTTTCCGACGGAAAATGTGTGATAGGACCTTGTTGTCGGAAATTCCGACCGTGTGTAGGCTCCATCACACATTTTCCATCGGATTTTCCGACACACAAAGTTTGAGGAAATTCCGATCGTGTGTACACAAATCCGACGCACAAAGTACCACGCATGCTCAGAATAAATAAAGAGATGAAAGCTATTGGCCACTGCCCCGTTTATAGTCCCGACGTACGTGTTTTACATCACTGCATTTAGAACGATTGGTTTTTACGACAACTTTGTGTGACCGTGTGTATGCAAGACAAGTTTGAGCCAACATCCGTCGGAAAAAATCCTAGGATTTTGTTGTCGGAATGTCCGAACAAAGTCCGACCATGTGTACGGGGCATAATGCAATGGCTTCTATTCCAAATACAGGTAGCTGTGTAGCATCAGAGTTATGGTTTTCCATAAAATGGCAAGGAACACCGTGGGCAATACCGGATTTACAAGGTGGCAAAAGGGAAAATTGCCCCGGGCCCCCCTGTTAGGGGGCCCCTCCAACCCCAGGCTTCCATAATGAAAAAAATATATATAAAATAAGTTTTATTTTATTTTTAAAAAATTTACGAAGTGTGTCTGGGTGTCAGGATACGGAACAGTTAAGCTTGACTTCAGAGCCAAATGGATGAGGGCTTATGGCAAATAGGTATTAAGAACTGGAATCCAATGCCAGCAGCCTCAATGGCAATGCAGACTACAAATCAACTGCCAGCAGTTCAGTAAAGAGAAGCAAGCGATATTATGCAAACCCAACATCAGTCTCAGAAAAAACTATTCTCTCAGAAAAAAATTCAGATCTGAAACTTTCAATGTTATTTTAGATCAGCTGTCTGTTGCCTTACAGACAGTGTCGGATTTATAAGGGGGTAAAAGGGGCGATTGTCCCGGGCCCCCCTGACAAAGTGGACACCCCAGCCTCAGACTTCCTTTCTAAAAAATTATAGATTATAAAATTACAAACACAAAAACACTTACGCTGCGTACACACGAGCAGACTTTCTGTCAGAAAAGGTCCGACGGAACAAATCCATCGGACATTCCGATTGTGTGTGGGCTTCATCGGACCTTTTCTGTCAAAAAATCTGACGAACCTTAGAAATAGAACATGTTTCAAATCTTTCCGACGGACTCGATTCCTATCGAAAAAAACGTTCGTCTGTATGCTAGTCCGACGAACCAAAAACAACGCAAGGGCAGCTGTTGGCTACTAGCTATTGAACTTCTTTTTCTAGTCTACTCGTACGTCATCACGTTTGAAACGATCAGACTTTGGTGGGATCATGTGTAGGAAAGTCCGTTTCGTCGGAACTCCATCTGAACTCCATTAAAAAGTCCTTCGGAGTTCAGTCCGACGAGAAGTCCGCTTGTGTGTATGCGGCATTAAAGTAATTGTAAAGTCTCAAGGTTTTTCACCTTAATGCATTCTATGTATTAAGGTGAAAAACCTTCTTTGCTGCAGCTGCCCCCAGACCCCCACCTTTTCCTTACCTGAACCCAATCCGACCCTACGATGTGCACAAGCCCAATGGCTCCAGACACTCTCTCTCAATTCATTGGACAGATTGATAGCAGTACAAGCCATTGGCTCCCACTGCTGTCAATCAAATCCAGTGACTAGGGAGTGGGGGATGGGGCCGAGTCACGCTGTCTGTGTCAATGGACGCAGCAACGTGACTCAGGAACGAGTGTGCACGGGTGCCCCCATAGAAAGCAGCTTTCCATTGGGGGCATCTGATGAAGGGAGGAGCCAGGTGTGCCAGCAGGGGCACTCCAGAAGAGGAGGATCAGGGCTGCTCTGTGCAAAACCCTTGCACAGAGCAGGTAAGTATAACATGTTTGTTATTTTTTTTAAAACAAACCTTTACAACCCCTTTAAGCACTTGGGCTTTTTTTTTTTTCTCTCTTTCGTCAATCATTTTTATTGAGAAGTTTGTGAAATACAAATAAACAAAATATGGACAGTACACATCTTGAATGAATGCAGAAAATCAACATCACATACAAGAAAGGAGCAATTGCAACAGATAATGAGTTTCAGTAAAATGTGGACTACCTAGCAGTCCATATCTCCCATGTCTTCTCAAATCTGTTACAACTAAAGGAATTTATGGCCAAAATGCGTTCGAAGGTGTAATTCTGCTGAACCATGGCTTTAAGATCGAAGATGTTGATGGAGTCTGTGGATTTCTATTTGCAAAGAATTAGGGAGCGAGTGGCTAGCAGAACACGAGTGACTACTGCTCTAAAGACACTTGGGTAGGTATCTATACCAATATGTAGAATTGCTAGGGCTGGTTTGGGTAGAGAGATAATCCCAGCGAGGGAAGCAATGAGTTGAAAGAGTTGATTCCAATAGCTAGTCAAGGTGGGACATTCCCAGGGAATATGTAGTAGGTGGCCCACTTGTCTTCAGTTTCGGCAGCAAAGAGAGAAATGAATAGGGGATAATCTTGCCAGGGGGGCGTGGTTTGCCTTGAGAGAAGATGGCTGCTTAAACCCTCGGCTCCCGCTCACCACAGTCTTTTCTTCAGCTTAACCTGGGAATTTACGAATTTTTTCACTACCCACTATGGGAACTTCCTCCCGCGGAAACTCGCAGTCACGATCCCGCTCCCCGAGGGAACCTACCGGCCGCACAAACCACACTATACCGGAGATCTTCCGCACCCAGAGGCCTAACAGGGAGGCCCCCTTCCCGCCTCGACTCCCTCTCAGGAACTGACAGGAATTCTCCTAATTCCGACCGATCCTCACACACCACATATGGAGAACGACGGCACATCTCTTCGCCAACCGAGTCTGAGGGATCTCCAGGCTGTGGCGGCGGACATTAAAGACACTCTGTTTTCGGCCATCTCGGACCTGCGCCATGAATTACAGGCTATTTCAGGGAGAATGCAACGCGTTGAAGAAGATGTAGCACTACAAGGCTCAGCAACAAAAGCAACTCACCACAAAGTGAACTCCCATACCATGCAGCTTAGGGATCTTCAACGTCATGTTGAAGATCTCGACAATCGCGGTCGCAGACACAATCTTAGAGTGAGAGGCCTACCCGAAACCGTGGAACAAGACCAACTCCTTCAAGTTGTCACGGGCCTCTTCAACCAACTCCTCGATAGGCCCCGTCCCACTCCGGTGGATATGGAACGTATCCACAGAGCGCTCCGTCACAGAGGCAGAGACGCAGACCCCCCACGAGATGTCATCTGCTATGTCAATGATTATCTACTCAAAGAAGACATCCTTAAAAAAACACGAGATAAACCGCAGATGGAATATGAGGGCAGCCATATATACATCTATCAAGATCTTTCAGCGATCACACTGCGACATCGCAGAGACCTCCGGCCTCTTCTAGATGTTCTGCGGAACAATGGAATCCGATACCGATGGAAGTTCCCGTTCGGCCTCTCTGCCTCCCACCAAGGCCGCTCGGCTTTACTAAGAGTTCCAGAAGACCTCGATGGATTCTGTCGCACCCTGGACATCCCGCTTGTGTCAGTCCCACACTGGTATGAGGAATTCAACATTCTACCTCACACTCGCCACCCTCCAGCAGAAGAACCGATGGATGCTCACAATACCAGCTTCCGCAGACGCAGATCGCCCACACCCATCAGACGCTATTCTTCAGAGGGACCCCGTCACCCACCTCCTAGCCCCATGACAGCGCCTCTGCCTCGCAGAGCTCGCCGGGACCGTTAAATTGCCTCCATGCTCCTGAATTCTTCACCAGACGACACCGCTGACGGCCTATGATCCACTTCTACCACCTTCTCCTTTCTACAGGGACCTGGACTTGTCTCGACTACCTCTCCCACACTCAACAACGTACCCCGATGAAACCACCGCCTCCTCCGCTCACTTCTACAGTATCGCCCGAGACCCGATCTTCATACCTTCAAAGACCTCTCTCACTACACAATGACTGCCTCTGACGATTACCCCTGCAAATAACTATGGACACCTTCAACTTCTGCTCCCTGTTGTTCCCCCACTTGACAAAACACCGGACCGGACCAGCCAAACGATATTCGATGCAGTCATCGTTATGCCCGACCACCGGTTCCACTCCCATGGAAAACATTACATGCTTTCTTCACAGATCTCTGCCTACACCGATTCTTCACATCGGCACCGAGACCTGAAGAATAAGTACCACCGGACTCAATACATACGGACCCTGTATACCTGGTGACAATTTTGAAGGGTAACATGTTAACTGTTCAGGTTTATTGTTAGCAGTTATAAGTTTTAAGTGATTACTGCCTCCCATTCCGGGAAGACACGGTCGTGATGCACCACACACTGACAACACATCAGTGCCATATCTTTTAAGCAATCCTTATGCTAATTTATTCTCCCTACAAGACCTAAATCCTTGAGCCACAATACACTTCCTACAGTATGGCCCTCTACTGCCATCTACTGACTCTGAATCAGAGATATCTGTGATTCACTAAGCCTTACACCCTCATTTAAACTCATACATCAATATAGCAGAGATCAACAATGATTAAACTATGCAAGACCAACGCCCACCCTTGCACTGCATACAACAGGGTACAATGCTTATCGATATTATAAATATAATTATTGCAGCCCATTACTCACCTATATGTTCACACCTACGGCACTTCAGGGAAGTGACACCCCATGACTCTGCTGTTTATACCCGGTTTCACCACATATACATGATGAACGATTTGAGTGGTCTCTGCCTCCTGTATAGAGTAGACGCTGCTACATAGCAACACAAACTGACAACACTCGAACTGTAGATTTCTTCCACATTCCCAAGATCTAACCCACTTCTCTCAAACTGAGGGAATTTTCGAACTTCAGCTCTATACTGCCACCTACTGGCTCTGAGCACGTTCTCTCTACATTCCTACACAATATATCCCCTCATCCATCTTCACACACCGAAACTAACAGGACTAACAATACTTTAATCTACATCACCACTTCTGTTGCTACACTACAACACACTAGAGGAATACACTTACTATCATACTTATCACTACTCATTCTTCCCCCACGAATCTACAAGTACATTAAGTTTATGCTCTGACCCGCTGCAATGTTGTATTTGCCTGGGTTGTCTACACATATCTATACTCACCACACACAGGTTACGTTCTATTAATTTTCTACAACTAACCACTTTATACGAACACTACTTTATTTCTGTGAATGATCGTTATCACGCATGTTTTGCTAACCTGTTTACTTAGCCTTGAGCTTATTATACTGAATAGACCATTAATCCGGTAACTATTGTTCATATACTTATATAACACTGTTTATTAAGATCTCTCCTTTTTTGTGCCTTCCCACCTCACTGATCTGACCCTACCAGTATCCATTACCCGAATACTCAATTCCCCCCACTCATTCTAAGGTATAGATACTACTCAAATAACTTCCTCGCCATTCCAAATAGTCGGCCATCCTATCACCCATTTGACTTCACTCTGCCAAGTTCCCCAACTGGAACATTACATGCTTCTTCCCCCGGTTCCACCGTATAAATGTCATAAGACTGTTGGTGGGCCGGACCCCACGAACGAATTCTTCCTCCTCCTACTGTAGTACTTCTCTCAATTGTTAGACCAACCCCCACACAGTGGTTACACATATCTTATCTAGCATCTCCTCTAACCGAAACTTCACGCACCACTGATCCTATCCGGTTAGTAAATTTTTGTGATCCTAGTCACTGACTTCAGTGATTGGGATCACATTCATTACCGGTATTGTTAACCCCCTCCTACCCCTGTTCCCCTACCCACCTTGCCCACAAGCACACACCCTTCAAATCAACTAACCACCCCCACCAAAGCAGCGCATACTATCATCCTAAATACATTCACACATCTATACAATGATGAATCCGTCCAGCATCAAGCACAGCACTAAACTAAAACTGATCTCACTGAATGTAAAAGGCCTCAACACGCCTGAGAAACGTTCCAAACTACTCCTCACAATGCACCGCAACAAAGCAGATATTATTTTCCTTCAAGAAACTCACTTTCGATCCAATTCTAAGCCGAAGCTACAAAATTACAGATATCCCACGGTATTCCATGCTACCAACCCGCTACACAAAACAAAAGGTGTCTCAATACTCATTGCTAAATCCTGCCCCATTCAAATCACAGACTCTTTAATAGATGTGGAAGGCAGATACATATTTCTCAAAGGATCCCTTCTCAACAGAACGTTCACATTAGCTAATATATACGCCCCCAACCGTGGTCAGGTACCTTTCTTTAGAAAAATTACGAATGCACTCACAACATTCCAAGAAGGAACCCTCATCCTGGGCGGAGACTTCAATGTTCCACTTAACCCTACCCAAGATACATCTACCGGCTTCTCTTCACTCCCATACTCGGCCCTTAAAACGATTAAATCATTACTCAATCAGCTATTACTACATGACTCCTGGCGCACCCTGAACCCTAATGTTAACGACTTCACATTTTATTCCGCCCCCCATGACAGATATTCAAGGATAGACTACATCTTTTTAACGCAAAAAGACTTATCCCTAATCCATCACACTTCAATTGATCCCATGCTTATATCCGATCATCACCCCACCTCTTTAACGCTTAAAATCCCAAACACGATACCCCGCTCGCAAACATGGAAATTGGATCCATCATTACTGACTGACCCCACCATCAAGGCTGAGGTCGAATCTAACCTCAAACATTTCTTTCAAGAAAATGTTTCGAATGACACGTCCCCACTTACCATCTGGGAAACGCACAAATGTGTAATCAGAGGAAACCTAATCGCGGCGGCGGCTAAACGCAATCGCATACGGAAAAAACAATATATAGACCTCACCAACAAAATCCACAGGCTAGAAACCGCTCACAAACAATCCCAAGCCCTCTCCACTATGACTGAACTGATTCAAGCTAGAAAAGATCTACTGGATATCTTAGACCACCAAATTCGACGCAAATACATTCTCTCCAAAAAAACGTTTTATGAATATGGCGACAAAGCCAGTAAAATGCTGGCTCGGGCTTTACAAGCGACTAAAGCTCGCACAACGATTCACTCCATCACTGATCCAACAGGCTGCAAATTTACCAAAACCCCAGACATTGCCAAACAGTTTGTCCAATATTATAGTAAATTATATAATCTTCAACCATCTGATTCCGCCCTTGACAAACAAAAACGAACAGAAATGATAGTAGATTTTTTGCGACAATATGGCCCTACCCCTATCTCGACCTCCGTAGCCCAAGATCTGGCCTCACCTCTAACAAGAGAAGAAATAGACCTAGCCTTGAACCAACTAAAAACAGGTAAAAGCCCCGGCCCCGATGGCCTGACAGTCGGATACTATAAAACTTTCTCAGAAACACTCACCCCCTTCTTCTTAAAAGCCTTCAATTCTTTCGCAACCCCTACGACACCGCCTCGAGACCTCCTAACTGCCCACATAGCAGTAATTCCAAAACCAGATAAAGACCCCTCCCTTGTTACCAATTACAGACCCATCTCGCTTCTTAATGTAGACTTAAAATGGTATGCGAAAACCTTAGCGAATCGTATATTACCATTGTTGCCCCAACTTGTAGATTTGGACCAAGTCGGCTTTGTCCCGGGAAGAGAGGCGAGAGATAACACTCTAAAAGCTCTCAATATACACCATTGGCTTACATCTAACCGTTCAAGCGGATTTATGCTCTCCCTTGACGCGGAGAAGGCGTTTGACAGGGTGGCCTGGGACTATATGTTAGAGACGCTACGGATGATAGGTCTTCCTCCAACGATGCTCAACTTCATATCGGCCCTTTACTCTAACCCTACTGCAAAGGTCCATGTAAACAATCACCTGTCGGACGCCTTCTCCGTGTCCAATGGAACCCGCCAGGGATGCCCGCTCTCCCCTCTAATTTTTATTCTTACCCTAGAACCCTTCCTAAGACGCCTGAGAGCCAACCAAGACATTAAGGGAATTACCATCAAACGTCGCACATACAAAGTAGCCGCCTTCGCGGACGATATACTCCTCTTTCTTACTGACCCCCTCACGACAATACCTAACCTCCTTGCAGACTTTAAAAATTCTCATACCCTTTCTAACCTCCAAATAAATTACTCGAAATCGACAGCCCTGAACATCACCCTCACCCCAGAAATTTGTCAACAATGCCAGATCAATTTCCCGTTCTCGTGGAACGCTAAAGCAATCCCATATCTAGGTATTCTCTTACCAACCTCCTTGAATAACTTATACACCCTTAACCATGCAGCAATTTTACAAAAAATACAATTGGACCTTAAAAAATGGTCCACAGGACTATTTTCCTGGTTCGGTAGAGCCGTAATAATCAAAATGAACATTTTGCCCAGACTTCTATACATTTTGCAAACCATCCCCATTAAACTCCCGAAAACTTTTTTCTTACTCTACCAACAGGCCTGTACATCGTTCATTTGGGCCAAACTGCGCCCGAGACTAAGCTACCTGAGACTAACCGCCCCTAAACTTCTTGGAGGCATAGGTCTTCCTGACTTACGTAAATACCAACAAGCATGCCATCTTACAAGAATTATAGATTGGAACGTACACCCCAAACTTAAAGATTGGATCCACATAGAGCAATCATTCTCAGACCTTCCATTGTCTCACCTCCCCTGGATCACTAACTCTAATATCCCCCCTGACTGCAAACTCCACCCATTAATCGAACCCACACTGACTTCCTTCCACACTACCTGTAACCTCCATAAACTCTCTTCACTTCATGGCCCTCTAACCCCACTGAGGATGAACCCAGATTTCTCACCAGGGATGCACCCCACCTTCTTAACTGAACATTGGCCCCACCCTACTGTAAGAGCAGAGCACTTTTTTGAAGGAAATCAACTCTTATCCCAAACAGCACTCGCATCAAAACTGAATATGAGATCCTTCCCATTCTGGACTTACATCCAACTGAGACACTTCTTTAACAAACCCAAACCCAGACCAGACTGGTCCAGACAGACCACCACATTTGAGCACCTATGCTCCAGCGGGGAACCACAAAAACACCTGATATCCCAGACATATGCACTCCTATTCACATCCCGCACACCTACAAAACACTGGACCACCAGACAATGGGAACAGGACCTCTCGTTACCCCTTACTGATGCAGACTGGGAGAAAATTTATACCTTGATCCACAAGGGATCCATTAATGTGCAAATACAGGAAAACGCCTTCAAAATACTTTCAAGATGGTACAGGACACCGCTGACGCTGCATCATATTGACTCGTCAATCACCCAAACGTGTTGGAGGTGTAAAACTGAGATTGGTTCGTTCTTACATATTTGGTGGTCCTGCACAAAAATTCAACCCTTCTGGGAAGAAGTACATAAAAAGATCAACCAAATAACGACATACACGTTAGACTTCCATCCTGCATCATTTCTACTTCATCACTCCAAATTGCCACTGTCGACATACCTACGCTCTCTGGCCATGCACATGGTGGACGCCGCCAAGCTTTGCATCCCCCTCAAATGGCGCTCGACAGATCCACCATCCATTGCAGAATGGTTTACACGCATACAAAAAACGATGGCCATGGAAGACCTCATACACCAGGCCAAAGAAACACAACCTAAGTTCGTCAAAACATGGACATGCTGGATACACTTTACCACCACTGATGAATACAAACAATACTTCACATAACAACTGTGTAGACATTACAACGCTGCTTAGAAGAAACGTACATTCCTCACCCTGGAAAAACTCTGCCCCCCGCATCTTCTTTCCACAAATGACAACTCCGCACACCCTCAAACTCATGATAACACCCACGAACGCAATACCTTCTGCTGATAATAATCATTATAATCCACATACTACTACTTTCCCAACCCATCCCCTATTAATCCTCTTCACAAGCACCTACCTACGTCTACAGTCAAACCTAACCCCAGACATTGCCTAACTTCCAAACAAACCTTAACGGGTGCATCTCACGACTAGATAATTCACGCTTCCACCCCCACCCCCACCCACCCTATAGCAACCAGCATCCTTGATAACATATAAAACGAGAGTACTAAAACTTAGCAACCATACCCCAACTGTATAGACTCATTACAGTTTTACGAAATATTTACTCTACTAACTGATCTAATACTATGATCTATATGCCATACCTTGATTTTTTTTTTTTTTTTTTTTTTTTTTATTCGTAAGAACAGCGGCTGCGTCCGCAACAATATACTGTATTCGATTTGAATTATCCTTGTGTTGTGCTCCCCCTGGTATGTATCTTTCCTTGTCACTTCTGTTACAAAAAACCAATAAAAATATTATAACAAAAAAAAAAAAAAAATCTTGCCAGTCTGTAGGCAGTGTAATACTGTCTATTGGTTATCTTAAGCGTTGTCTCCCATTGATTGATGCAGTGTGTTGCTTTATGAATTTCTCTAAATGCAGATAGCCATTGGGTGGAATCAAATGAGGAGTGTAGGTCGGTTTCCCACTTCAGGATAGCATCTGTTTTAAAGAATGTTCGCTTATCCTGTAGCATGTTATAGAAAAGGGATATACTTTTTTCTTTAGCTGTGGGTTTGTTAAAGAATCTACCAGGCATTCTGGTGTACAGAACGCTTTGGGATAGGATGGCGGTGTAGGAAGTGTAAAATATGTTCTCAAGCATGCAGAGTTTGGGAGTTTAAACTTGTTTAATAGGTCTGGCACATTCTAGGGTGGAAGGGAGTTGGTGAATTCATGTATATATTTAATACCAGCCAATGTGAGTGGCTTAGTGGATAGTGAAGGAATCAAATCCTCCAGTGAGTTAAGCGGGAAGTTGTATGCTACTCGCGATTTAGTGGTAGGAGGTTGGTCATGTAGCATCCTCCATGCCCTTAGGGTTGTTTGGATCAGTGGGGAAAGAGCAGTGATGCACCAAGGTCTCCAAAGGTCACACATTAGGAAGGACACTAAATCTTCCATGGGAGCCAGAGCTGATTCTACATTGAGCAAAAGTGGACCATCCATTCCCTTAAATCAAAATTTAAGATGATCCATCCTGACTGCCCAGTAATAATCCTGGATATCTACCAATCCTGCCCAACCTACAGATTTATGCATTGTCAGGTTCAATCTAGAGCACCTGGCTTTTTTACCTTTCCAAAGAAATTTCTGTAGCTGACCCGACAGGGATTTGAAGTAGGAAGCATGGATAGGGATGGGCAGTGTCTTGAAAATTTACAAGATTTGAGGTAATATTGTCATTTTATAAGCCTCCAATCTCACTGACCAAGAGAGCTCATGTCATTTAGCTGAGCCTCTAGTTTACAATGTAGGGGTTTAAGGTTAGAAGTAGCTAGGGAAGAGGAAGTGGCCATTCGTGTTACCCCCCCCCAGGTAAGGAATCCCCTTTGTGCTCTAATTGAAGCATCTGTTTGGTTTTATCATAAATCACTCAAGTCTAAGATAAGTAATTTCGTAAAATTAACTTTGTAGTAGGAAATAGCACTAAATTGGGATATGACCTAGTGGTCTAGTGGAAGAGAGGTATCTGGGTTGGTTAAGAGGAATATAACATTGTCAGCGAATAGGTTGATGACATGTGTCAGGGAGTGAAACTTAAAGCAGCCAACGGAAAGGGTTGGAGCGAATGGCTTCTGCAAGCGGTTCTATTACTAGGTTAAAGGTGGTCAGGGAAAGGGGGCATCCCTGTCGGGTCCCATTGGAAATGGTGAATTGTTTGGATAGGAGTCCCAAGGTGTAAACCTGAGCCGTTGGACACGAATATAGTGCTTGAATTGCAGTTGAGATATAGCAGTGATGGCGAACCTTTTTGAGCCTGAGCAGGGCCGATCCTAAGGTCACAGACGCCTGGGTGCAGAAATATTTCTGGCGCCCCCACGTGGGCGTGGTCATCTTACCAACTTCTCCCCTTTACAAATGTTTCTATGGCAACGACTCAAACACAGAGATGTTCCCCTAAGAACTCTTTGTTATCCTGGGATCCTCCCATGATCTTTTAACAATAAAGAAAATACAGGAAGAGCGTACACTAATGAGACCTGGAGCGGAGTCTCTCTGATGCACACAGAGAGGGCTTCTGTTAGAGAATCTGTTAGAAAGAGCCCCCAGACATGAGATGGGAGATGGTCAGACTGCAGACATTATACAGAAGATGGTCAGAGACTGCAGACATGTTACAAGAGATGGTCAGAGACTGCAGACATGATACAAGAGATGATCAGAGACTGCAGACATGATACAAGAGATGGTCAGAGACTGCAGACATGTTACAAGAGATGATCAGAGACTGCAGACATGTTACAAGAGGTGGTCAGAGACTGCAGACATGTTACAAGAGATGGTCAGAGACTGCAGTTCCTATGGACGTTAGTAAATAATGGCCGATCGCCCTCTCACCTGACCCCGCTCACTCTGAATTGCCCATGGTGACTCCGCTGGGTAGAGCCCAGATCTATATTCTGACAATGACTCCATTCCTTTCTCCACCAGGTATGGTGCCAGGCTGTGTGGCTTTCCCTCATGTGGCGTAGGTCAGCGGGGTTCTCTCTCTGATGATGTTCCCTCAGTACTGTCCTTTCCCTCTGGAGTCCTGGGTGCACTTTCCTGAAAGCTTTCCCAGGCTCCTGGCTCTCTCTCTCCCATCAGCTGAGCATGCTGTGTGGGCTGCAGTTTCTGTGTTACAGTGGGGCTGCCAGTCCTTGGGACTACATGTCCCACAATCCTCTTCTTTGCTCCTTTTTTTTCTTCCCTGGCCGATATGAAGGCGGGAGAAGAAACATAGTGTGCCGCTCACTAGTACAGCAGCGCGCACGAGGAGGAGAGGGAGAGGGCAAACAAAAGCCAGCAGCTGCAGTGGCGTCACTAGGGTTGGTGTCACCCGGTGCGGTAAAACATGGTATCACCCCTTCCACCAACTATAGTCGCCCCTCAGTACAGACCCCCCTCCACTAAGTATAGACCCCCTCTGTTAGTGCAGACCCCCCACTAAGTATAAACACCTCCCTCAGTATAGACCCCCCAGGACAAAACACCCCCCTTTATCAGAATAGACCCCCCTCAGGACAAACCACCCCCCTCCATTAGTACAGACCACCCTCAGGACAAACCACCCCCTCCATTAGTACAGAACCACCCCCCTCCATTAGTATAGAAACCCCCAGAACAAACCACCCCCTCTATTAGTACAGACTCCCCCAGGACAAACCACCCCCTCCATTACTATAGACCCCCCTCAGGACAAACCAGCCCCCTCCATTAGTACAGACTCCCAGGACAAACCACCCCCCCACATTAGTACAGACCCCCCTCAGGACAAACCACCCCCCTCCATTAGTACAGACCCCCCAGAACAAACCACCCCTCCTACATTAGTACAGACCCCCCAGAACAAACCACCCCCCTCCATTAATACAGACCCCCTAGGACAAACCATCCCCCTCCATTAGTACAGACCCCCGCGACAAACCACCTGCCCCCTTCCATTAGTACAGACCGCCCCCAGACAAACCACCCCCATACATTAGTACAGACCTCCAGGACAAACCCCCCTTCCCTTAGTACAGACCCCCAGGACAAACCATCCCCCTCCATTAGTACAGACCCCCCCAGGACAAACCACCCCCCCTCCATAAGTACAGACCCCCCCAGGACAAACCACCCCCCTCCATTAGTACAGACCCCCCCAGGACAAACCACCCCCCCTCCATAAGTACAGAGCCCCCAGGACAAACCACCCCTCCATTAGTACAGACCCCCCAGGACAAACCACCTCCCTACATTAGTTTAGACCCCCCAGGACAAATCACCCCCCTCCATTAGTTCAGACCCCCAGGGCAAATCACCCCCTCTACATTAGTATAGACCCGCCAGGACAAACCACCCCCCTACATTAGTACAGACCCCCAAGACAAATCACCCCCCCACATTAGTATAGACCCCCAGGACAAACCACCCCCCTCCATTAGTTTAGACCCCCCAGAACAAATCACCCCCCTCCATTAGTTCAGACCCCCCAGAGCAAATCACTCCCTCTACATTAGTATAGACCCGCCAGGACAAACCACCCCCCTACATTAGTACAGACCCCCAAGACAAATCACCCCCCCCCACATTAGTATAGACCCACCAGGACAAACCACCCCCCTACATTAGTACAGACCCCCCCAGGACAAATCACTCCCCTACATTAGTTTAGACCCCCCAGGACAAATAACCCCCCTACATTAGTATAGACCCCCCAGGACAAACCACCCCCCTACATTAGTACAGACCCCCAGGACAAATTACCCCCCACATTAGTATAGACCCCAGGACAAACCACCCCCCTACATTAGTACAGACCCCCCAGGACAAATCACCCCCTACATTAGTTTAGACCCCCCCAGGACAAACCACCCCCCTACATTAGTATAGACCCCGCAGGACAAACCACCCCCCTATATTAGTATAGACCCCCAGGACAAACCACCCCCTACATTAGTACAGACCCCCAGGACAAATCACCCCCCTACATTAGTATAGAACCCCCAGGACAAACCACCCCCTACATTAGTACAGACCCCAGGACAAATTACCCCCCCTACATTAGTATAGACCCCCCAGGACAAACCACCCCCTCTACATTAGTACAGACCCCCAGGACAAATCACCCCCTACATTAGTATAGACCCCTAGGACAAACCACCCCCCCTACATTAGTACAGACCCCCCAGGACAAATCATCCCCCCTACATTAGTACAGACCCCCAGGACAAATCACCCCCTACATTAGTATAGACCCCCAGGACAAACCACCCCCCCTCCATTAGTACAGACCAACCAGGACAAATCATCCCCCCTACATTAGTACAGACCCCCCCAGACAAATCCCCCCCTACATTAGTGTAGACCCCCCAGGACAAACCACCCGCCACATTAGTACAGACCCCCAGGACAAATCACCTCCCCCTAAATTAGTTTAGACCCCCCTACATTAGTATAGACCCCAGGACAAACCACCCCCCACATTAGTACAGACCCCCCAGGACAAATCACCCCCCCACATTAGTTTAGACCTCTCAGGACAAATCACCCCCCTACATTAGTATAGACCCCCCAGGACAAACCACCCCCCCACATTAGTACAGACCCCCAGGACAAATCACCTCCCCCCTACATTAGTTTAGACCCCCCAGGACAAAGCACCCCCCCTATATTAGTATAGACCCCCCAGGACAAACCACCCCCCTACATTAGTACAGACCCCCCCTCCATTAGGCTAATTGAAAACACCCGGGTGTTTTAAATTAGAGAACAGAGCGTGTCAGGCTTGGGCAGCAGGCAGGACTTGGAGTTACACACAGTAGGAGAAGTGGAACACGTCGGGCTCAGTCTCGGACCGCTCCCCCGTGACGTCACTGCGCGGCTGCGGCTGGTCTCTCTCTGCACACAAAGACAGCCTCTCCGGTCTCCGGCTGTTTCGCTCTCCTCCCCTGACAGGAGGAGGGAGGGGGATGGGCACAGTGGCGGCGACCGGCGGAGAGAGCCGCCTACGGACAAGGAGAGGAGGAGGGAGGGGAGCACTCTGGCGCTTCAGCGCCCCCACCTCTGTGGCACCTGGGTGCACTGCACCCCATGCACCCTGGCCAGGATCGGCCCTGAGCCTGAGTGCCCAAACAGTGAAACAAAACCAACTTATTTATTTCAAAGTGCCAACATGTAGATATTCAACGACAAACAGTCAGCGCAAAAAACATCCGCTAAAAAAACAAAAAAAAAACCAAAAACACAACAAAGCTGCTGAACACTAAAGGCAAATATATAAGTCCTTTCATGTAATTCAATAAGAGATATGTAGTGCAGCGCTGGAAATATTAATCAATTATCATAAATGTCCATAAATGAATGAAAAATCAGAGGGTGTCAGCGGTGATGCAGGGTGCTTCATGCAAATCCAAAGTGCTCTTAAATCCGTGCTCCCCCCTCTTGCCAGTCAAACCGCTCACCTTGTTATAGGGACCCCTGAACTAACAGGAAGGTCTCATAAGCATTCACCACTTTATTAGTGGTCGGGGTGGTATCTTGACTGGAAAGCCTGGAAACCTCTTCATTAATATGGATATGTAGCACTATGCCCAGTGCTAGGAAATAAGGCGCATAAAATTTACAGGTGACAGTGAATGATAAGGCGGCTGCAGCGACGTCTAAACGAGATAAATCCAATCCGCACATGTATCGTACAGCAAGGACTTCCTCAGCGGTCTTAGGGTCCCTTACGTCTAGTCAGTAATTTATATAAAGCCCCCTAATTCACTCGTCTGTTGCAAATCAATTCCCGAGCGGTGACCGTCCAATCAGTGCCAACATGGAATTAAACCAGCGGTTCTGTACCTTGGATGGGACTAATCATCCCTCTGAATGAGCCCTAAGGGACCAAAAATGTATGATTCTGCCAGATTCGCTCAGAATACAGGGTTCAGGAGTGTGTTGTGCTCAGAATGCACTGTGCAACATACACTGTGTGCAATGTACCTTGACCCACCTGACCGTTACACTGACCTACCTGACACATACACTGACCTACCTGACACATACGCTGACCTACCTGACACATACGCTGACCTACCTGACACATACTTCCTGCACTACTCACACCACCCCCCCACACACACACTTCTTCAGCACTGCACTGTTCGAACTCTCAGGGTCAGTGGATGGCTCCGTGTACTCCCCTCCCCCAGCTCCTCCCCTTCTGCTGGGCTCTGCTCTGATCTACTACCATGTGCAGAGCTGGGAGCTTGGATAATGCCTGCAGCGGCCGTGTCGCTCACCAATCCACTCCCCAGAATGGACCGTCTGCAGAGGAGGACTTGCCAGAGCTGGCGCCTAGCGATTATTGGGGAGCTTGTCTGCCAGAGCCTCAAGGTATAGCATGACAGCATTCCGTGACTTCACCCCCTGATGAGTGCGCCCCAAAAATCAATGCTTCCAGCTGCCCCCACTCAGCCCTGATGATATGTATGCCATCCGGGATATGAGGCCACCTATTGACCCCCTGTCATTATTATCCTAATCATCTCCCTGTGCCTGGCATCCCACCACCCTACCTCCTGTCATCATCATCCCCCCTGCACCCCTCTGCCAGCTTTCTACCACCCTACCGCTGTCATTTTCATCCCCTCTGCATCCCTCTGCCAGCTTCCTACCACCCCACCCCTGTCATCTTCATCCCCTTGGTTCCCCCCTGCCAGCAGCTTCCTACCACCCCACCCCTGTCATCTTCAGCCCCCCTGTTCCCCTCTGCCAGCTTTCTACCACCCCACCTGTGGCATCTTCATCCCTCTTTACCCCTCTGCCAGCTTCCTACCACCCCACCTCTGTCATCTTCATCCCCTCTGCACCCCTCTGCCAGGTTCCTACCACCCACCCCTGTCATCATCATCCCCCCTGCACCCCTCCCCTGTCATCGTCACCCCCTATACTGCTCTGCCAGCTTCCTACCACCCCATCCATCATCTTCATCCCCTGCACTCCTATGCCAGCTTCCTACCACCCCACCCCTGTCATCTTTATCCCCTCTGCCAGCTTCCTACCACCCCACCCTTGTCATCTTCATCCCCCGGTACCCCTCTGCCAGCAGCTTCCTACCACCCTACCCCTGTCATCTTCACCCCCCCGTTCCCCTCTTCAAGCTTCCTACCACCCCAACCGTGTCATCTTCATCCCCCTGTACCCCTCTGCCAGCTTCCTTCCACCCCACCCTGTGTCATCTTCACTCCCCTGTTCCCCTCTGCTAGCTTCTTACCACCCTAACCATACCCCCCTGTACTCCACTGCCAGCTTCCTACCACCCCACCCCATCATCTTCACCCCCCTTTACCCCTCTGACAGCTTCCTACCACCCCGCCCCTGTCATCTTCAACACCCCATACCCCTCTGCCAGCTTCCTACCACCCCACCCCTCTCATCTTCCCCCCTGTACTCCACTGCCAGCTTCCTACCACCCCACCCCATCATCTTCATCCCCCTGTACTCCACTGCCAGCTTAATACCACCCCACCCTGTCATCTTCATACCCCCTGTACTCCACTGGCAGCTTACTACCACCCCACCCTGTCATCTTCATCCCCCTGTATTCCTCTGCCAGCTTCCTACCACCCAACCCACTATCATCACCCCCCTGTACTCCACTGCCAGCTTCCTACCACCCCGCCCCTGTCATCTTCATCCCCCCATTCCCCTCTGCCAGCTTCCTACCACCCCACCTCTGTCATCTTCAACCCCCTTGTACTGCTCCCAGCTTCCTACCACCCCAACCCTGTCATCTCCATCCCCCTGTACCCCACTGCCAGCTTCCTACCACCCCACCTATTGTCATCAACATCCCCATCATCCCTCTCTACCCCACCTCTGGCATCCTACCACCCTACCCCTATTATTATCTCACCCCAATGCTGCCATCCTGTCAATCAACCAAGTGTACCCCAACAGTTTCATCATATACCACAATACTGCCTTGCCACCCAGTGAGAGGTAATGATTTGCAGTAATCTCTAGCAAACAATCACTGAGTGGTAATATTGTACAGTAACCTCTAGCAACCAATCAGTGAGCCTGGCACAATCAGTGAGTGTGAACCAGATCTTTATGTTTACCTTAGTAAAGTTTTTGGATAAGTCTATGTGTGTGTTTGTATTTTGGAATGTTGGGGTGGAGAGCGGAATTGCTAAGGGTGGGGGGGGGAAGCAAGGAAAATGTTTGCCCAGGGTCTAGTCAATATTAAAGATGGCCCAGGGTGTCCTCAGGTGGGTAGGGTGAGGAGGCTGGCACACACTGGGGTAAAGCCATGGAAGTTCCAGTCAGCTCAAACCTTCCCTCACACTGAGAACATCACATCAGCTGCAGCCAATGTCAGGCTCTAACGCCGTCCTAGCCTTTTCCCAAAGCCGACACCGTTTTGCATGGCAGGAGTTGTCATGTCCACACAGTCTCTGACCATCCCTTGTATCATGTCCGCACAGTCTCTGACCATCTCTTTTGTATCATGGTCACACAGTCTCTGACCATCTCTTGTACCATGGCCACACAGTCTCTGGCTATCTCTGACCAGAGTCCCCCCCCCCCCCACATTAGTGTTCCTGTTTTAATTGCAAGTTAGAACTCTGCAGACCTTGATGTAAAGGGGAACACTGATGAAAAAGGGGAATGGTGTTCAACCTGATATAAGGTGATCTCTGGTCACCAGAGCCCCCTGTTACATTAGAGTTCCCCTTTACATCAAATCTTCAGCATTCCTCCTTACATTATGATCGGCAGCACTCCCCTTTACATCAAAGTTTCCCTTGCACTGTAATGCCCTGTACACACGGTCAGATTTTCCGAAGGAAAATGTGTGATAGGACCTTGTTGTCGGAAATTCCGACCATGTGTAGGCTCCATCACACATTTTCCATTGGATTTTCCGACACACAAAGTTTGAGAGCAGGATATAAAATTTTCCGACAACAAATTCCGATCGTGTGTACACAAATCCAACAGACAAAGTGCCACGCATGCTCAGAATAAATAAAGAGATGAAAGCTATTGGCCACTGCCCCGTTTATAGTCCCGACATACGTGTTTTACGTTACCGCGTTCAGAACGATCGGATTTTCCGACAACTTTGTGTGACCGTGTGTATGCAAGACAAGTTTGAGCCAACATCCATCGGATTGGATTAGGATTTGGTTGTCGGAATGTCCGAACAAAGTCCGACCGTGTGTACGGGGCATAAGGGGTAATCCTGCAGACTCTGATGTAAGGGGGAACTCTGTGCTGGGTTAGATTAACCTGACCGTCATTTAAATGGAGATTTATGGTTTTTGACTGTTGTTATAACATTGCTAGTAGCAGCTGCACACATTTTCTCTATAGTTGTGTGTGTGTAATATATATATATATATACACACACACACACACAGTATATTATCGTTTGAATTATTTTTCCCATTTTGGGCATGAGTGGGGCCTCATGTCTAGGATTTCCCTAAGGCCTCACAAAGCCTAGAGCCGCCTCTGCACACACACACAGTCCAATGTAGATCAGGGGATCCATCCTCCTCCTTACCTCTCCATGGCCTCATCGCCCACCACATCAGGGCTCTCCTCAGCAGCGGGCGGGCAGTATTGCAGGAGTAAAAATATGAGCAGGTGGGTATCTGCACTACTGTAAAAGAGTATTAAGAATCCTAATAAAAGCAACCAACACAATTTGTTGATAAGCAAATAATAAAAATTAAAAGTCCACATGCTGTGCTAATATATAACCAATGATCTTTAGGTTGTTGAGGAAGGAGAAGTATTACCCCTTCACCAGTATTCAGTGTGTAGAAAGAGGCACACCATGTGAGAATCCAATCCGCTTAACAGAACTCCGCATAAAATAGGCAACTTTCCAGGGAATCACAGCTCCACTTTCAATCACTGATATGTAGATGGCTCAGTCATACTACAAAGCTTGCATCTGTTTACTTTTCCCAGACAGCAAAACAACAGCGAACTTCCAACAGTCAGTGGGCGTCTCACCCAATCAAGAAGTAACGTCACCAGACAAGGAATAAAGCCTGATTTTATATGTAAGTTACACAAAAAATGTGTTTACATGTCATACAGGCTTCACTATATGCTGCTTTATTCCTTGTCTGGTGACTAGGGATGAGCTTCGTGTTCGAGTCAAACCCAAGTTCGACTTGAACATCGTCTGTTCGCCCGTTCGCCGAATTGCGAAGGATATGGGCCGTTCGTGCCAAATTCGTGTGGTGCGTCACGGCCCATAATTCACTGCGGCATCACAGTGCATTGCTGGCTGATGATTGGCCAAGCATGCACTATGACCCGCATGCTTGGCCAATCACAGCGCCGTCTGAACAGAGAGCCGTAATTGGCCAAAGCCAAGGAGGCTTTGGCCAATTATGGCTCAGGGGATTTAGTACAGGCCCCACACTATATAAGGCGCCTCCATGGCGGCCCTGTGTAGTGTGTGTTCCAGTGTTGAGAGAGAGATAGATAGACAGAGAGACAGTGTCATTTGATTTAAGTTAGATAGATTAGGCAGGACAGTCAGTGAGTTAGCTGCACATACAGTGTATTGTGTATATATATATGCATCCCAGGTGTTATATATATATATATATATATATATATATATATATATATATATATATATATATATATACACTGTATTCAGTTTAGCTAGATCCATTCCTGTTATCTTGCTACTGACAGGCATGCTTGTGCTGTTATAGTATTTACAGCTACCTGAAGAAAATTGCTGGTGTTCTTTTGATCTGGTATTAGTACCACAGTCAGGCAGCTAGACTATTTACAGTTAGTGTAGTGTGTCCTCCTCACAATGTTCAGTTAAAGCTACAAGTTAGTTTAGTGAGACCTCTGCACAGTGTTCAGCTAAAGCTACAAGTTAGTGTAGAGCGTCCTCTGAACAGTGTTCAGCTAAGGCTACAAGTTAGTGTAGTGCGTCCTCCTCACAGTGTTCAGCTAAAACTACAAGTTAGTGTAGTGCGACCTCTGCCCAGTGTTCAGCTAAAGCTACCTGTAGAAGGTTGGTGGTGTTTTCATGATCCTATCACTACCGCAGGCAGCTAAATAAGCTACAAGTTAGTGTAGTGCGTCCTCCTCACAGTGTTCAGCTAAAACTACAAGTTAGTGTAGTGCGACCTCTGCACAGTGTTCAGCTAAAGTTACAAGTTAGTGTAGTGCGTCCTCCTCACAATGTTCAGCTAAAACTACAAGTTAGTGTAGTGCGACCTCTGCACAGTGTTCAGCTAAAGCTACAAGTTAGTGTAGTGCGTCCTCCTCACAGTGTTCAGCTTAAGCTACAAGTTAGTGTAGTGCACAGTGTTCAGCTAACGCTACAAGTTAGTGTAGTGCGTCCTCTGAAAAGTGTTCAGCTAAAGCTACAAGTTAGTGTAGTGCGTCCTCCTCACAGTGTTCAGCTAAAACTACAAGTTAGTGTAGTGCGACCTCTGCACAGTGTTCAGCTAAAGCTACCTGTAGAAGGTTGGTGGTGTTTTCCTGATCTTATCACTACCGCAGACAGCTAAATAAGCTACAAGTTAGTGTAGTGCATCCTCCTCACAGTGTTCAGCTAAAACTACAAGTTAGTGTAGTGCATCCTCCTCACAGTGTTCAGCTAAAACTACAAGTTAGTGTAGTGCGATCTCTGCACAGTGTTCAGCTAAAGCTACCTGTAGAAGGTTGGTGGTGTTCTCCTGATCCTATCACTACTGCAGGCAGCTAAATAAGCTACAAGTTAGTTTTTTGCGACCTCTGCACAGTGTTCAGCTAAAGCTACCTGTAGAAGGTTGGTGGTGTTTTCCTGATCCTATCAGTACCGCAGGCAGCTAAATAAGCTACAAGTTAGTTTTTTCCGAGCTCTGCACAGTGTTCAGCTAAAGCTACCTGTAGAAGGTTGGTGGTGTTTTCCTGATCCTATCACTACTGCAGGCAGCTAAATAAGCTACAAGTTAGTTTTTTGCGAGCTCTGCACAGTGTTCAGCTAAAACTACCTGTAGAAGGTTGGTGGTGTTTTCCTGATCCTATCCACTACCGCAGGTGGGCTAAATAAGCTACAAGTTAGTTTTTTGCGACCTCTGCACAGTGTTCAGCTAAAGCTACCTGTAGAAGGTTGGTGGTGTTCTCATACTACAGGCAGGCAGTTGATTTTGCTAGCTGCAGTATCAGTATATATATATATATCCCAGCTTAGTGCAGCTACAGGCCATTAGTATGTCTGGAAGGCCAATGAGGAGAGGCAGACAGTCACAAGCCAATAAAAGAGGGCAAGCAGGCTCTGTGTCTAGAGGCAACAGTGCTGGTCGTGGAGATGGTGCATCCTCATCAGCATGTGGCTGTGGGACACGCTTGGCCTTTTTTTCGGTAGCTGGCCGCGTTAAGCCGCAACATGCGGAAGACTTGGTTGAGTGGATGACCAAGCGGTCCTCATCCTCCTCATCCTCTCTCACTAATGCTCAGGGTACTTTGTCTGGCAAAGCAGCTGCCAACGCGGCCTCTTCCCTAAGCTCAATGGCATCAGTGACTCCTTCCCTAGCCCCACCATGTCCTCCTGAGGAGTCCCTCAAACTGTTTGACCACAGTGTTGGGTACATGCTCCAGGAGGATGCCCAGCATTTAGAAGGCTCTGATGATGATACTGAGCTAGATGAAGGCAGTAACGTGAGCACGGACAGAGGGGGTGCCCAAGAAGGACAGCAATCTGGCAGTCATGCTCCCCCTGCTGCACAATACTGCCAAGTTTGCTCCAGTGATGAGGAGGGAGGGGATGATGAGGTCACTGACTCAACGTGGGTGCCTGATAGGAGAGAGGAGGAGAAGGAGGAGGAGGCACATCAGCAACGAGGCAGGATGCCCTCCAGGGGCCAGCCTAAGGGCAGCACACTGACTGAATCACACCACAAAGCTCCGCATGTGCAGGGCACTGCTGTCTCTGCGCATTATTCTAAAAGTTCTTTGGTGTGGGCCTTTTTTGAGACAAGTACATCAGATCGCACTGCTGTTATTTGCAACATATGTCTCAAGCGTATCTCGCGTGGCCAAAACATCTCCCGCTTGGGCACCACATGCTTGCCCAGACATATGTTGACCTGCCATGCAGTTCGTTGGCAAGTGTATCTAAAAGACCCACACCAAAGAACAAAGAGGACCTCTCCTTGCTCCTCATCAGCTGAGATCTCCAACCCCACTATACCTTCAGTCCTCTCTGAGACCTGCACTGAGAGGAATGAAGGTGTAGAATTAGGTGTATCACAGCCAAGTACTTGTGGGCAATCTGCTTTCGGTACACTGACGTCAGATTGTACCAGGCAAATTTCCCTGCCCCAGCCGCTGCACCGTCGAAAGAAGTTCGCTCCCAGCCATCCACATGCCCAGCGGTTGAATGCTAGCTTGGCGAAATTGCTAGCACTTCAACTGCTACCTTTTCAGTTGGTAGACTCTGCCCCCTTCTTGAGTTTGTGGAATGTGCGGTTCCTCAGTGGCAGGTACCCAAACGCCTCTTTTTCTCACGGAAGGTGACTCCGGCTCTCTACCGGCATGTGGAAGGCAATGTCTTGGCCTCGCTGGACAGGGCGGTCAGTGGTAAGGTGCATATTACCGCTGACTCATGGTCCAGCAGGCATGGACAGGGACGTTACCTTTTCACGGCGCATTGGGTCACTCTGCTGGCAGCTGGGAGGGATGCAGGACAAGGTGCAGTAGTGTTGGAGGTTGTTCTGCCACCACGCCTCCAAAATGCCACTACTAATGATTGTGACACACCTCTCTCCTCCATCCCCTCCTCTTCTTCTTCCTCCATGGCCTCTTCCTGTGCTTTGTCCTCGGAACCAGCGGTGCTCCATAGGCATTCAAGGGGCTACGCAAGTATGCAGGCCAATAGATGCCATGCGGTGCTTGAGCTGGTGTGCTTGGGGGACAGGAGCCACACTGGGGCAGAGGTTCTGTCAGCTCTGCAGGGGCAGGTTCAGAGGTGGTTGACGCCACGCCAACTTAAGGCAGGAATGGTAATTTGCGACAATGGCACCAACCTCCTCTCCGCCCTCCGACAGGGACAACTGACCCATGTGCCCTGTTTGGCTCACGTCCTCAACTTGGTGGTGCAGCAGTTCTTGGGCAGGTACCCAGGCTTACAGGATGTCCTGAGGCAAGCCAGGAAAGTCTGTGAGCATTTCCGCCAGTCATATAATGCCAGTGCTCGGCTGGCAGACCTCCAAAAGGAGTTTAACCTGCCCAAGAACCGCCTAATCTGTGACATCCCACCAGGTGGAACTCAACGTTGGCCATGCTGCAGCGGCTGCACACGCAGCAGAGGGCCATCAATGAGTACCTGTGCGACTATGGCACCAGGACAGGGTCAGGGAAGCTTGTTTTTTTTCCCCACGCCAGTGGGCCATGATCAGGGATGCATGCACTGTCCTGTCACCATTTGAGGAGGCCACGAGGATGGTGAGCAGTGACAGTGCATGCATCAGTGACACTGTCCCTCTTGTCCACCTGTTGGAGCACACGCTGCATGGAATAATGGACAGGGCGTATGAGACAGAACAGAGGGAGGAAGAGGAGGACTTCCTTAGCTCTCAAGGCCCCCTTTATCCAGATAGTGTTCCTGCGTGCCCGCCGATCACACAGGAAGAGGACAAGGAGGGGGATGAAGAGGAGGAGGATTTTGTCAGTATGGAGGTAGAGCCTGGCACTCAGCATCAGCAGCAGTCTTTAAGGGATCAGTCCTAAGAAACACATGGACTTGTACGTGGCTGGGAGGAGGTGGCTGCGGACCATGTCGTCCTTAGTGACCCAGAGGACTCCGGACCGAATGCCTCAGCAAACCTATGCTGCATGGCCTCCCTGATCCTGCAAAGCCTGCGTAAGGATCCTCGTATTCGTGGTATCAAGGAGAAGGACCAATACTGGCTGGCAACCCTCCTTGATCCACGTTACAAGGGTAAGGTTGTGGACCTTATTTTGCCGTCACAGAGGGAGCAGAGGATGAAACATCTTCGGGAGGCCTTGCAGAAAGGTCTGTGCAACGTGTTCCCAGAGACTGAGAGGTTACTAACTCCTGTTTCTGGACAACGTGTTGCTGAGGCTTCGGTCAGTCAAAGAAGGAGCGGTGGAGAAGGTGGCCGTTTGACCGATGCGTTCAGACAATTTTTTAGTCCGCAGCCCCAAGTTATGATCGGTTCCAGCAACCATCACCAGCGTCTGTTTTACATGGTGCAGGAATACCTAGGGGCAAGATCTGACTTGGACACCTTTCCCACCGAAAATCCTCTGGGTTACTGGGTCTTGAGGATGGATCACTGGCCAGAGCTTGCACAGTATGCAATTGAGCTACTGGCCTGTTCTACATCCAAAGTTCTTTCAGAACGCACATTCAGTGCTGCTGGAGGCTTTGTAACTGATCACAGGGTGCGTCTGTCCACCGACTCGGTCGATCGATTGACCTTCATAAAAATGAATCAGTCTTGGATCACCAGCAGCTACCAAGCACCTGATGCTGATGTAACTGTATAATTTTTTTTGAAATGTCAGATCCCTTCAAAGACTGCCTATGCTGATGCTGAGTGACTATCCTCTTATGCTGAGTAATTATCCTCTTCCTCCTCAATGATCATGCTGATAGCTTGTAAGAACAATTTTGGTTCTGGGTGCCGCCACCAGTGCCTAAGGCCCAATTTTTAAGCCCCTGTTTAACAAGGGCATGTAATTACAATTTTTGATGCAATTCTTTGCAGCAGGGATAGTTCCTGCGCTCCAAATAGAGTATCTGTGAGGGGTTTCAGTGTTGTGGCACCAGCACCAGTGACTAAGGACCAATTTTTCAGCCCCCTGTATTAACAGGGGCATGTAATTACAATTTTTGATGCAATACTTTGCAGCAGGGCTCATTCCTGCGTTCCAACTAGAGTATCTGTGAGGGGTTGCAGTGTTGTGGCACCAGCACCAGTGCCTAAGGTCCAATTTTTCAGCCCCTGTTCAACAGGGACATGTAATTAGAATTCATGATCTAATATTTCACAGCAGGGCCTGTTTCTGCGCCCACCAAGATTAACTGTGAGGACATACAGTGTTGTGCCACCAGCACCACCACCACCACCACCAAAGGCCCAATTTTTCTGGCCCTGTTCAACAGGGGCATGTAATTACAATTCTTGATTGAATATTTCACAGCAGGGCATGTTTATGAGCCCACCAAGATTAACTGTGAGGACTTACAGTGTTGTGGCACCAGCACCAACACCACCACCAAAGGCCCAAATTTTCAGCCCCTGTTCAACAGGGGCATGTAATTACAATTATTGATCTAATATTTCACAGCAGGGCCCGTTCCAGCGCCCACCAAGAGTAACTGTGAGGACTTACAGTGTTGTGGCACCAGCACCACCACCATCACCAAAGGCCCAATTTTTCTGGCCCTGTTCAACAGGGGCATGTAATTACAATTCTTGATCTAATATTTCATAGCAGGGCCCTGTGAGGGCTTACAGTGTTGAGGCCACAACAACACCTAAGGCCCAAATTTCTGCTGAGTATACAGGGCAGGCCCCTACTTTCAAACATCCAACTTACATACGACTCCTACTTGCAAACGGAAGGAGACAACAGGAAGTGAGATGAAATCTATCTCATAGGAAGGGAAATTCTCTCCTGTAAGAGTTAATATGAGAAAAACTTTTCTCCTTTCCACTGATGCTTTATCACCAATCCTTGTTTCACTAAAAACCCCAAATTATCAAAAAACATTTGTCATTGGGACAAAAAGTGAGGTGAAATCTTCTGAAGAGGAGCACAGACAGCAAAACAAATGTCACAGGGGTGATAACCCTTCCCTATGTTTTCCAAAAAGCTTAAAAACAGATTTTTTGGCTGGAGCTACACTTTAAAAATGTACCAGTTCAAAATTACAAACAGATTCTACTTAACAACAAACCTACAGTCCCTGTCTTGTTTGCACCACCTGTATACTGCTGTTCAGAGTATATAGGGCCTGGGGGCCCCACGCCTTTCTTTTTTTTAATTTGGGTGTGAGGTTCCGCTTAATATCCATACAGGACCCAAAGGGCCTGGTAATGGACTGGAGGGTACCCATGCCGTTTGTCTCACTGATTTTCATCCATATTGCCAGGACCCGACATTACATTAAAGCCGCAAGCAGTTTTAAATTACTTTTTTTCCTTTAAAAATGTCATTTTGTGCAGGGACTGTTCTAAGCATTGGAAACACCACTTTACAGGCATACTATAGACACCCCCCAGGTACGATATTTAAAGGAATATTTCACTTTCTTTTTTTTTTACTTTAAGCATCATTAAAATCACTGCTCCCGAAAAAACGAACGTTTTTAAAAGTTTTTTTTTTGCATTGATACATGTCCCCTGGGGCAGGACCCAGGTCCCCAAACCCTTTTTAGGACAATACCATGAAAATTAGCCTTTAAAATGAGCACTTTTGATTTCGAACGTTCGAGTCCCATAGACGTCAATGGGGTTCTAACATTTGTGCGAATTTTCGGGTCCATTCGCAGGTTATGATGCGAACCGAACCGGGGGTGTGTGTTTCGGCTCATCCCTACTGGTGACGTTATCCTCTGGTTTACGCAGAAAGCAGAGTTGGTGTGAGTTTGGGGCATACAATGCCACTAGGGTGTAGGGGTTGTTGTGGAAATTTTATGAAGATGTATTTTAATATGTATTGTCATAGTGTCTCCCAGTGTTAGTTCTCCCGCAACCCGCTCTAAAGAGCTCACTGGGGCAGACTGATGCTGGTTAAGATCCGTTTGTGAAAAGCTCCTTGGGGATGTAGAGAAGTGTTTGCAGAGTGGGGATATGTCCACCAGCGAAGGGCCACTGTGCGATGCACAAAGCGATTATCTGGGGGGATGTGTTCACTCTGCAAAGACATTATCGATTTAGCGGATGTGTGCTTATGTCACCCCTGTGTGCCGGATCAACATATTTGGGGGGCGTGGCGTACACCTGCAGATAATCTCCCATCCACACTGGACAGTAGTATAATGCGGGTATGCTGTGTTCTCTGAACATAGCAGAATAAGGTTTCATGAAAAATGGTAAAAATGGGAGCTTTTGAGTTGTTATTGTCAGGGACAGCGTTTATGTTTGTTAGCCATACGGCTTCCTTTGTTTAGTTGAAGAGCATGGCTTCCAGGTAAAACATACACACTGTCCCTGCCCAGACACGCCCATAAGACTCCCCTAGCCATTATTTTGTATAAACTCATCCTGTTGGAAGGATTTTCTGTGTTGACATTCATATCCTGTGAGGTCATATCCTGCGAGGTCATTTCCCATGGAGGAAGCGATTGGCTGTTGGGGCGATCACTTTCTGTTTGTCATTGCTTTTGTTGTTTATGAATAAAAGACCCAGTGCGTTGCTCTGTGGGGGCAGTCGTGCTGAGATGAGGACGTAAGCTGTGGTCATGTCTGTTTACTTGGGGATATGCAGGAAATAGAGTAATAGGTAAGATGCATTATGCCATTAGACGAAACGGGCGCTTATTAGCGCAAAAAAGTATAGTGGGTTTTTCCACGACAGTTCATTGGCAGGCTATTGTAGGAGTGAAGAGAACCTCCTTCACATCGGATCAGTCTCTATCCGATGCTTTAGGTAGGTTTGGCTTTGCAAAAGAACAAATTTTGGTACAATGCCGGGATTTTAATTGTATGTTTGTTATGTGTAAGTAACCGTATGTTGTGTAATAAGTTTGTGATGTATATGAGAAATAGAAATGGATGAATTGTGATTATTACCTTTGTATGGGACCAAGACAAATGTCCCCATAAGTATAAAAATATTTTTAAGTAAAGAGTTTGTCTTTAAGTTGCTCTTGAAAATGCCTACCGCATATTCAAGTGGCCATGCATTGCTGGAAGCTAGGCAACAGCATGGGGGGAGTTCTTTTGTTTTGAGATCAAAAGATCAAGCATGCAAGCAGGATTGTCTTGGTCCTGTGTATCTGTTGACCTTCCAACTTTCAGAGCCAAGTATTATTTTGTATTTGGGAACAGGAGTGTAAGTTTGAATCCGTGTTATTTTGTGTTTTATGTAACGTTGGCGGTTAGGGATCTTTTGTTTGATTGGATAGCCTGTGTCTATGGTTATGTGTCGCTCAATTGTTTTAGTCAGTTTTTGTGGAGAAAAATTTTGGTGTTTTAGTGAAGAAATCTTGGTTTGTGCTGGTTTTGGCAGAATCAACAACTGCATTTCATGTGTTGCTATCTACCATGTGGCCCTTTTGTTGTTGGCCATTTTGCTACCATGCGGTCCGATTGTCGTCAGCCATTTTCATCTGCCATTTTCACCATGTGGCCATGGCTTGATTTTCGTTTGTTGCAACTACCATTTCGTGTCTGCTGTGTTTTGTGTTATAGGTGAATTGCTCTGCTTTTGGGCCAGGTTTCTAAGTTTAGTGTGAGTTAAGAAGTACAGTCAGTTCTGTGTTAAAAATTTGATTTTTGTTTGTAGAGGCGCAGTTTAAGGATTTTATACTGTTTAGCCTGTAAATCATCCCAGAGTGGAAATTGCCCTAATTTCAGGGGTGAGACACCAGGAACTGAGAAACTGTTTTGTTTAATGTTAAACTCACTAGTTTAAATTGTTTTTCCACTGTTAGATTTCGAAGGCACCATTTTTGTTGTCCTTGGTGTGTGTGTGAAGTCATGCGGTCTGAGCCACCACCTTGTCTCTAGGCACGATTTCCTTTTAAGTGAATTCAATCTTTTCAGGTTTAGCTATTTTTGTACTTTTTACATACTTTTCAGTAAAACTATTGCATTTTTTGTATTGAATTTTGGTTTTAAGTGAAATCTCTACTTTGCACTGAATTTATTAACTTTAACTGAGTTTTTGTACTTTTAGCGGTGTGTGTTATTTTTATTTTTACTTGTTTGGGAGTTTTCAGAAGGCAGTTCATGCCCCCGCCCACCCATTGTTTTGGGTTTTATCGCTTTAGAAGTTCAGGGAGGATGAAACTAGGCTTCCCCTCCCTCTTCCTGTTCATTGACATTTAAAGGGGTTGTAATGGTTCGTGTTTTTTCACCTTAATGCATCTTATGCATTTAGGTGAAAAAATACCTGGCAATGACGGGCCCCCCAGCCCCCCGTTTTACTTACCTTAGCCCGTTTACCTACTCGGCTCATCCCCGGCGTCCTCTTCTCCACAGAGTCCTGGAGATTGGGTAGATTGATAGCAGCGCAGCCATTAGCTCCCGCTGCTGTCAATCAAATCCAATGATGCGGTCACCGGGGGGTGGGACCGAAACATACACTCTGTGTCTATGGCAAAATGAGCTGTACAGTGGAGGTAAGTATGACATGTTTGTTATTTTTAAAAAATAAAAAAATGAACCTTACAACCCCTTTAAATAAACCAGTTAGATGGGTTTTTTAGAGCTGAGCAGACAGGAAGATCTTTGCAGGTATGCAAGAGGAAGTTGGTGGGAGGAGCTTGGGGTCTTTTGACTCATGTTTGGAAGTATGATGGAAATCATTTAGATTTTTAATTTTAATTCCAGTTGTTTTGTGAAGTTTTATACTGTAATATAGTTTTGGGTAGAGCGCAAACAGGAGGCATCCACGTTATTGTTGTAACATCTAGGATGGATAGAAGCCAAGTTTTTAAATTTTGAATAGGGGAGGATTTCATGGTGCTTTGTAGTTTGTCTGACAACATATTTATAGGGCTGCCGATAATTGGTTGGAGAGCATGTAAATGTGAGGAGTAGATTCTAGCATACCGGGAGGCCATGTATAATAATCGGAATACGCCGGTGCCAGTACTGTAAAAATAGCCACTAGGCAGTACTGCTCCTAAAGTTAGTGCAAGGGTGCCCTGGATGCAGGGACCGTCATAAGCGATTTGAATCATCATGGGTAATGTTGCCGTCCATGCGTTGGAGAAAAAAAAATGAGGCTCCACACCAGTCAGACAGCTGCATAGTACATGAGGTCTGGGTTTGGGGCTCCGGACATGAGACCCCTTAAAGATTGGCAGATATGGTCAGAGGATACAGTAAGGTGTACTCCTTTGGAAGGTACTTTTGATGTCTGGAGGTACGAGACCCCAGAATAAAAAGACGTTGGAAGTAGTTCAGCTGTGGATTCAGAAATCTGTAATGATGAGTGAGTTGATGGATGTGTAGTACACGTTTGTGTGGTTAAAATTCTCATGCCTGTTTTTGAACTTTGTGTGACAGGTCCATGCAAGATTTTGAGATGCTCTCGTGTTTTCCCCATTGTATTTTTTTCTATCGCTAAAAGAGTGAAGGTAGCATTCCATCGGGTTGTTTTTTCACTTTTGTTTTGGGAACTATGAAATATCTCCCCCACATTTGTATCTAAATGTTTGTCTCATGTTTTAGTCTTCTCATTGTTTGTATGTAGTAACAAGAAAATGTTTGAACCTACCGCGACAGCCCTTTTACGTGTCGCGGGTGTTGTATTTTAGTAGGAATGTGAAAGTAATGCTGCGTATACACGGTCAGATTTTCCGACAGAAAATGTTGGATGTGAGCTTATTGTCAGAAAATCCGACCGTGTGTATGCTCCATCGAACATTTGCTGTCGGACTTTCTGCCAACAAATGTTTGCTAGCAGGTTCTCAAATTTTCCACCAACAAAACTTTGTTGTCAGAAATTCTGATCGTGTGTACACAAGTCGGCGCACAAAAGTTTACGCATGCTTGGAATCAAGTACGAGCTGGAAGCGCTCGGTTTTGTAAAACTAGCGCTCATAATGGAGATATCACATTCGTCACGCTGCAAATTTTGAAATCAATGCATTGCATTCTCTTCTTCTCTATAATGCTATAATAATGAAGTTGCTTTGCTGCTGATATTCACAGAGATCTGACAAACATATTTTTTATTATTTCTTGTGATCTCCTGAATAATATTTTTTTTTTTTTTTTTTTTTCTCGTGATCTTCAAAATATATATATATTTTTATTATCTCATGATCTCCAGAATAATCTTTTTTTTTTTTCTAGTGATCTCCATATTTTTTTTTTGTCATTTAGTGTGTCAAGTTACCACAACACCATTATTATCTTGTATTTTTTTAATCTCAAAGATATAACTATGCTGGTGTCCCTTGTTAATTTGACATTGTATTTTTGAAATATACCTGCCTACTCACAAACAAACTGTCCTTTTTTAAGTAAAACACATAGCCAAGTATTTGTCAAAACAAAAATTAGAAATTTAATAGGGGTCATAACAAAATAAAGAGGAAGGTTATGCTGGAGAAACAATTGGAATTGGTGAAGCCTTTGTACCCCAGGACAGACATCAATTATTTGACTGTCAAAATTGGTAACCTAAGGAGTCCATTTAATAGGGAGCAAAATACGGTCCAGGACTCTGAGAGATTGGGAGCAGCAGCAGATGACATATATATCCCGAGGCTGTTGTCTTACAACAGCCTGTGTTTTTTGCCAGACCACATCAAACCCAGGTCATCACTTTCAACACTTCCTTCCACGCTGCTGTGGTGGGTTGGGTGGCTGTGGTGTTGGTGGAGGTGGTGGAGAAGTGTGGTCCAACTCACACAGATGGGTTTAATTTGTGAGTTTGCCCCTCATCCCCTTGTTTAGGGCCTTCAAAATGATTTCCTCACAAATCGTGCGTTGGCCCTCCTCCATGTGTTCCAGTTTGCTTGTTGTCACACAGCCAAATGCCTCATGGCCATCAGGGGTCGTAGCAAGTGCCGCAGTAGCCTGGCAAAGGAAAACAGCTGTGGACTCCTCCAGGTTCCTTGCCTTCCTAGCCCTTTTGGTTGGAGGGCGGAGGGGAGGAACCTACTTGCTATGGCCACCTCCTGGCTGAGACTTTCCTGTGTATGAAAATGGTACATAGTTTTAGTTTTTTGGTCATCAATCACACACAATGTTGAGCTCATGACTGTTGCAAATTGAATGTTACCAAATAGAAAAGACTATCCTTCTGACCCCAGCATTTTTCATTCTAGTCCTAATAATTTTTGGCTACTACTGTCTATTGATAAATAGTGTTGAATCACGTTGATTTATTTGTTGCATACATTGTATCACAATATATATTTATTGGTGGTGTGCTTGTTACTTTTTGAGAATAATTTTTATACTTTACTAGATGTAGGGGTTAGTGGGAGGAGCCAGAAAGATCAATAAAAAATAGAATGGAACCAAAAATTTACATCATGACATAGGGCATTTGAAATAAACTTTAAAAAAAACACAACCTTTCTTTTTTGATAGGCTGAAAGAAAACCAGCTTAAGAATATGCACTGCTGTGTCAAACATAGTAGACGTATGAACCGAAGAACAGTGTTTCCCTCGAACCAAAAGTATATGCATCCTTACCCATCTGAGAATTGATGTTGTAGAGAAGGAAGTACAGTTCTTAGTCTTTTAACAGAAAGTCCAAGTCTGTAGGAAGAGAAAAAAAAATAAGTCCCCTGGCTTCTATCATTATATCAACTCGATGGTGAAACCAGTAGTGAATCCAAGATGTTTATAAGCAAAATAAAAGTATATTAAACGGTATAAGAGCATAGCAATTTGTGGTGGGGATAATTCAACTTGCGTTTGTCTTCTTCCATCTACGGGGGTTCGATGTAGAAGAAAGGGAGGTAAAGTTCGTAGTCTCTTAGCAAAAGTCCAAGTTTGTAGGGAGAGCCAAACAGATATATTTGGGGTCTTTCAGTGAGTTCAAAAGAGAGCGGTGTAAAGCCACATTAAGAATCCCCAGATATCTATCATTGTATCAGCTGTCTGTTGAGACCTGGGTATTTATAAGCAGTATAAGAGTAGATTGAAAAGGTATACAACCGTTACAATTCTTTTTATTATACAAATATTAAAATTCACAAGGTATTAAAACATGAGTTCTGGCTGCAAAATATAGAACATGATCCATCAAACATAGCAAGAATGAAAAAAATGGGCGGATATACTCCATGGATGCAGTAATCCAGGCCTAGGCTTGTTGTCCAATGCATTTCAACCCAATTTAGTCATGATCTTATTACAATACAGTGCAGAATATATAGTGCAGTCAGTGTAGTTAGCATATATAATACAGTACTGGGTAAATAGTGCAGTGCAAAATATATAATACAGTGTATTGAAGTGGTTAAGGGGAACTCTATGACAGAATTAAGAGAAATTAAGAAAAAAAACGTCATGGGATCCCCCCCAAATCCATTCCAGGCCCTTTGGGTCCGGCATAGATATTAAGGGGAACTCCACGCCGATTTTTTTTTTTAAATGGTGTGGGGTCCCCCCAAAATTCATACCAGACCCTTATCTGAACATGTAGCCTGGCAGGCCAGGAAAGTTTTTGACATTTTGACACTTTTTTTGGTGAATGGGTAGGGGTACAATGTACCTGATAGCCAATTACTTAAGGGAGGTCGGGATGTTGAAGGGGGCTTCCAGATTCCGATAAGCCCCCTGGCCTCAGACCCCGACAACAACCACAGCCCAGGGTTGTGTGAAAGAGGCTCTTGTCCCTATCAACATGGGGATAAGGTCCTTTGGGGTGGGGGGTGCACCCCCCACCCCAAAGCACCCACCCCCCAATGTTGAGGGCATGTGGCACATGGCCATATCCTGACCTCCAGGCTGCATGCACGGGTCTGGTATGGATCTTGGGGGGGGACCCCACGCCAATTTTTATAAAAATTTTGGCATGGAGTTCTCCTTAAAATCCATATCAGACCCGAAGGGCCTGGTATGGACTGGGGGGGACCCCACGCCATTTTTTTCATTGATTTTTCATCTATATTGCCAGGAGCCAGCAATACATTACAGCCATGAGCAAGTTTAAATTTTTTTTGTTAAATTTTTTTCTTTGGTAATGTCATTACTGCTGTGGCACTGTTCTACACATTGCACAGATGTGCCACTTTACAGGCAGACGAAGAGGACCCCCAGGCACGATATTTAAAGGAATAATTCACTTTTATTGTTTTACTTTAAGTATTATTAAAATCTCTGCTCCTGAAAAAACAGTTGTTTTTTTGCAGTGATACATGTCCCCTAGGGTAGTACCCGTGTCCCCATACACTTTTTATGGCAATAACTTGCATATAAGCCTTTAAAATTAGGACTTGATTTTTCATGTTCGAGTCCTGTAGACTTTAATAGGGTTCACATGTTCGCTAGAACTTTTTGCCTGTTCGAGGTGTTCTGCTGCGAACCAAAATGGAGGGTGTTCGCCCCATCCCTACTCAGAACTCGTCCCCACAGAGAGTGCAGAAGACTAAATCTCTTGAGGACACCTTAAAGAGGAGTTTATCTAATGCTTTTCCTGACTCTGGTAAGTTACAGTGTCATGGAAAATGTAGTTTTGAGGCTTCTGTTCAAGAGGAGCGGTGGAGAAGTGATGCATTTCACAATTTTTTTAGTCCTCGTCGCCCATGGCTGTCCGCTTCCACATCCCATTGGCAGCGTCTTCATCACATGGTGGACGATTATCTAGGGGCAAAAACAGAGATGGAGAGCTTTCCAGTTAACGATCCACTGGCTTACTGGGTCATGAACTTGCCCAGTATGAAATTGAGCTGCTGGGCTGTCCTGCATCCAGCGTGCTTTCCGAATGGTCATTCAGTGCTGCTCGAGGTTTTGTTACTAATAATAGAATGCATCTATCCACAGACTAGGTGAACCATCTGATATTTACCAAATTTATCAGTCCTGGATTACCAGCAGCTATAAAGCTCCTGATGCTGAATAGGTGCTTTTTGGATGTGGAATCTCTGCAGGACTTCTAGGCTGCCTAGCATTGTGGGTGTTGATTTCATCTGGAAGAATTTTTTTGGTGTAGGTTTCATAGGCACAATTAACACCCAAGGAAAGGCCAATTTTTCCACACCTGTTTGACATCTGCATATCATTTAAATTTTTCACAGCAAGGCCAATTCTTGCTTTCATCAAGAGCACCTCTATAGGGTTACGTTGTGAAGACGCCAACGACACCCAAAGACCAATTTTTCTGCACCTGTTTGACAAGTGCATATCATTGCATTTTTTTGACAAGCAATAGTGAGGTTATACCTCAACCTTGTTCAGATGTATCGGATGGATGGTCTATAGACACCCCATCACCGGTTGGCTGCAATAGGCAGCAAACGTCAAAAAGGAAGAATGCTCCCGAACATATATATATATGGAATAAACAGCCACACAGTGTAAAACTGTCACAGGCTCAGTACAAACAGGTGAAGTTGATATGAGGACAGATGTTGGTGGTCTGTGTGTCCTGTACACATCCCAGGGACTTGGGGACCTCTGGCTCATAGAGGAAGCCACAGAGGAAGCCATGCAGTGGCCGTGGAGCATGAATATATAACATACATTTGTATATTTATATAATTATATAATCAATAAAAAGGAAGGAAAAAAGAGGGGGAAAAAAATGTTTTCTTTCTTTCTTCCATTGACCGCCTCTGTTTGTTCCCTCCTTGTCACTCCGCTGAAATCAATATACAATTCTTTTTATATAATATTTTATTCATCTCTACTTCTTTGGAATTGCATCACAGGTAGCTCAATGTCCGACTTTTGAGACTGCTTTTTACATCCACTAGTGGTAAATATACATGATGTGTCCACATGGATAGTTACATATTGTGTTATGTTAGAATTCTAGATTTTTGATGTATTTTGTAGACAAAAAAATATCTCCCCTGACTAGATCTACCTTAGCTAAACAAAGATAGGATTTAGCCTGGATCAACCACCAAAAATAAAAAAGTAAATTAAATTAAATGTTAGGTTAGACATTCATCCACATAATAGATATGGGATGCAGTTCATGTTGCCCTGATGCATAAAAAAAGAAAACTAAGAGAATAAAGTTCTCTTAAGAGGGCAGAAAAACACCCGAACACTATATGAAAAAACAAATCAAAATGTTATTGTACAAAATTTGAGACACCACACAGATTAAATGCTACAAAAACATGAAGCGGGCTATGGTAAGTGACTATCACAGACCCTATTAACAATGACAACGTTGTCGTTACAAAAAAGGGAGCCGCGGCTATGTATACCACATACAGACACCAATTACCACTCACAAACACTGATGGTATAGGAATAATTCATATATTTAAAGCAACTGCTAGTAGTTGCTCAGTTAATCAGTATTCAGAAGCATGGTATATCGGGAATGTGGGCATGTGTGGATGGAGAGGATAATGAAAGTCCATGGATTGAATTGATTCAGCACGGTCAGTTGATCAAAAAGGACCGGAACCAGAGAATATTAACCAAGGGAGAAAGCAGATATAACCAGCAAACTAACCAGTGTGGATAAGTCAGTCATAGGTATAGGCAAAATAACAGCGGTATTCATAGCAATAGCAGAGGCAGCAGGGAGAGGGTTAGCAGCTAGAGGAGCATACTTAGTAATGTAAATTGGATCAATACATCTCTCACCAGCTAAAAGGCAACCAGCATCCTCAGTTAGCAGTACTCAACCCCGAGGATGAATGGCTAGGAGTGTTAGTCCGTCTTGAGCCAGATTCCTGCTAAAAGATCAATGTCCTCGCTGTGTAGCATTCGCCGTATATCGCAACCATGCAGGTTTTGAAAATAGCCGGTCATCATCTGTTCGATCCCTGCTGACACTCCATCCACAGTAAGCACGTGGTTCCGGAGTGATGTGCTGACGTCACGTTGCTGACGCGTTTCACCAGCCAATGAACACTGGTTTCTTCAGAGCAGGGAGGAGTCCGTGGATCAAGTTTTAATAGACAGGGCATTAGATAATGTAGTTACTAATTATTACCACCAGATGTCATCCAAGGTCACCTCTCATTACGAACATTCAGCAAAGGTAATAAGTAAATGAAAACTGCAATTGGCTATATATGATCGATCATGTCCTGTTTAGGTATTTTGAATAGAATGACAACTAAAAGTTAAATATATATAACCAAAAAACTGCGCTGGCAACAAAAAATTATATGGTAAAAATGAGAACGTGTCAAACCAAATGAGAACCCAAATGCATAAAAAAATGTGGGAACAAAATAAATAAAGTGTTGATATCAAAGATAAATGAGGTAGGATATATACCTAGCACACCACACTATGCATATAATGAAACATGCACAAAAGCGTTAAAAAACATAACTCATGATAGCATGTATAAAGTGTACATAACATACATGTGCAACAGTGAAGTGATATGGGTAAACCTATCACTGCCCCAAAACCAAAAAATTAGATAAGGGTGTGAGCATATATAAAGTGTACATAATATACATGTGCAACAGTGAAGTGATAAGGGTAAACCTATCACTGCCCCCAAAATCGAAAAAATTGGATATGGGTGTGAGTGCTCACCTATTTTAACAAACACCAATATAAATGACACTGATGGGATCTTCTGAAAAGATGCTGCATGAATTAATAAAAAAGTCACCAATAACAAAGGTTACAAACTAGAGGTGTTAGGTTGGATGGCAAACTTCCATAGCGGAAACAGTAAACAGACTCCCAGCCAACCTCTCCGTATAGTATGCAGAGCAAGCGGTGAACTGATGCTGGAAAAACCCGGAAGGAGCCTTTGGAGGACCTCAGAAGCTCGCGTTCCACACAGAAGGAAAGAAAAGAAAAGGTATATGGTGTAAAACCAATGTGTTCACCAATCCTAATACGGAGCGCACGTTTTGTTTTACCTATATAGATTTTATTGCATGGACATGTAAGCATAAAGATAACACGAGTTGTTGAACAGTTAATAAACTGTTTAATTTTGTAATCCTTTCCTCCGCGTGGATTGGCGAACACATTGGTCTGGTGTACATACTTGCAAATATTGCAGTGTCCACATGCATACATACCGGAAGAGGGTCTAGAACTGGTGAGCCAGTTCTTACTAGTTGTCCGAGTATAATCAGAGTGGACCAAAAGATCACCAAGATTACGTGATCTTCTGGCCGTCATGAGTGGTGTAGGGCTCACAAGGTTAGTAATCAATGGAGCTGATTTTAAGATGTGCCAGTGTTTCTCAAGGATCCCTTGGTCCATTTTCCACTGGGAACCATATCTTGTAATGATCCTAGGAAAATTCTGCTCACTATTTTTCAGACGTGAAGATTTAGATGTAACAAGGAGCTCATCACGTTTTTTTAATAAGGCTTTTTTTCTGAGCTCTTTTAAGGGAACGATGAGAATAACTTCTCTGTCTAAACCTCTGGTACATCTCACGAGGAATTCTTCCTCCTCAGAACAGTTCCGTCTAATTCGCAGGAACTGTCCTGTGGGTATCCCATTGATCAATGGCTTAGGGTGATGACTCTGGGCCAAGAGTAAAGTATTAGCGGCTGTCTTCTTTCGGAAGGTACTGGTGATAATTTGTCTTCCGGATCTACTAATTAGTAGATCAAGGAAAGGAAGTGTCTCAGTATGGTGTGAGTAGGTCAGATGTATGTTCCTATCATTGATATTTAATTCGGACATAAAGTCCATAAGTTGTTCCACTGATTCCGTCCACACCATAAAGACGTCATCGATGTACCTCAACAGTGAGTGGCCGAGGTACATCGAGGACTTACAGACAATTTCCTCCTCCCAAAGGCCCAGGTGGAGGCACGCTATGAGGGAGCCCAAGGTGCCCCCATACTTGTGCCTCTCACCTGTTGATAGTAATTGCCCAAGAATTGAAAAAAATTGTTATTAAGCATAAAGTCCAGTAGCTCTCCAATAAATTCATTTTGGGCACCCTGTAAAGGGTTGTAGTGGTCCAAAAAGAACATAGTGGCATCAAGGCCACACTGGTGGGGTATTGACATATATAAACTCTCCACATCAATCCCCACCAGCAGGGCATCGGTAGGGAGAACAAACTGTGATAACTTGGCAAGAACATCTCGACTATCACGGACAAAGGAAGGAAGCATGTTGACAAGATGTTTGATCATAGAGTCCACATATTTACCAATTCTCTCCAAAGGGCCTTTTATGGCAGAAACAATCAGCCTACCCGGTGGACAGGTAAGTGATTTGTGCAGTTTAGGTATTATGTAAAAAGTAGGGGTAGGGGTCATTTCATCCATTTTGAGAAAAGAATATTCCTTATTGGTAAGAAGGCCAGCTTCCATTCCCAGCCTTAGTTTTCCATTTAGGGTATTAACCAGAGCTGGGAAGGGTGAAGAGGGGAGTTTTTTATAGGTAGAGTTATCACTAAGTAGTCTTATGCCCCGTACACACGACCGTGTGTGGGCTCCATCGGACATTTTCCATCGGATTTTCCGACACACAAAGTTGGAGAGCAGGAGATAAAATTTTCTGACAACAAAATCCGATCGCGTCAATTCCGACCATGTGTGGCCTGTTCCGACGCACAAAGTGCCACGCATGCTCAGAAGAAATTTCGACACGGAACAGCTCGGTCTGGTAAAATTAGCATTCGCAATGGATACAGCACTTTCGTCACGCTGCAATGTTAAAAATAGTTTAATACAGCGCACTCTCTTCTTCTTTATAATGTGACAAGAATTAAGTAGTTTTGCTGCTCATATTCACACACACTTCTCACAAACTTATTTTTTTGTTTTTTTCTTGGAAATTCCCTGAATATATTGTTATTTGTCACATCTGACAGAATTTTTTTTTTGTTTGTTTTCTTTTTTTTTTTATTTAAAGCCATTTTTGGTTTAGATTTTATGTTTGTATTTTTTTCAAGGCTGATCTTTGTTTAATGTTATTTTTAGTTTTACTCCAGACTATTTTTGTGTGTGTTTTGTGTGTCAAGTTACCACAACACCATTGATATCTTTTATTATTTAATCTCAAGGAGATTTGGTGTTGGTGTCCCTTGTTAATTTCACATTGTATTTTTGAAATGTACCTGAATCCTCACAAACCAACTGTCCTTTTTGAAGTAAAACACACATAGGCAAGTATAATTCAAACCAAAAATCCTTTATTAAGGGCTCAGAACCAAAGAGGGAGGCAACGCTGGATAAACAGGAGAAATTAGCGAAGCCTTGGACCCCCAGGGCAGACATCAATTCTTGAAAATCAAAATTGGTGGCCTGAGGAGTCCATATGTAAAGGAGGCCAGTCTGGTCCAGAAGTCCCAGAGATCCAGAAAGCAGCAGATGACATCTGTGTCCCCAGGCTGTGGTACCACAAGAGGCTGCAATTTTTGGCCGACCAGACTGGATCCAGGGTCTTCACTTTCTGGTCTTCCTTCCACACTTCATTCCGGGCTGTGGCTGTGGCTGTGCTGTTGGAGATGTGGCAGGAGGAGGAGTAGGACCTGGAGGAGGAGGAGGACTGGGAGGACCTGGAGGAGAAGGAGGAGGAGGACCTGCAGGAGGAGGAGGAGGACCATCTGTGAGTTCGCAAAGGTGTGTCTGAGATGTAATTTGGGCCCTCATACCTTTATTAAGAGCCTCCAATATGAGCGACTCACACATTAGTTGTTGTCCCTCCTCCATCCTCTGCATTTTAGAGGCAATGATGGCAGCAAAGTCATCCTCCACGGTCTGTGGTGCTCCCAGGTCCTCTGTAGCCCTCCAAAAGAGGCCTATGGCAGCCTCCTCTAGGGCACTCCTCCTCCTGCCACTTTCTCTTTCCAGGTGTAGGGGAGGGACTTGCAGATCAGGCAGCTGGCTCGGGCCAGCCACCTCCTGGCTGCGACTTCCCTGTGTATGAAAAAGGGACATGGTTTTAGTTTTTGCATCATCAATCACAATCCTAAATTAGTACTCCAAACTAACATCTAGTTAACATCATTGATTGGACAAGCAGAAATATTGAGAGGAATGCTATACCTTGCTCAAGCTGGGCTCCTCCACATGTTGTTGCCTGGAAGGCCCAGGTTGGGCGTCAGAAGCCTCAGCTGGGGGGGAAGGAAGCGTGGAAGGAAGACTGGAAAGTGATGACCTGGGTTCAGTCTGGCCTGCCAGAAAATGCAGCCTGTCATAGTACCACATCCTGGAGATATAGATGTCATCTGCTGCTTCGGATCTCTGCGAATCCTGGACTTTCTGGCGCTCCCTTACATATGTGCTTCTCAGGCCACCAATTAAGATCTTCAAATATGTGATGTCTGCCGTGGGGATCACCGGCTTCACAATTTCCAACAATTGATCCAGCGCTGCCTTCCTCTTTGTTTGGTTCCTGTAATGTGGGTGGTTGATCTCCCACAAACAGGGCAGCTCCCTGAACATGTCAATGAATATTGACATGAAGTCATTATCTTGTAATAAGATATCCATGTTCACTGCAAGACACAACACAAGACAAAGCCTAATGTCAGACAAAACTCTCCTAATCTTGTTACAATATAGGCCTCAATCTAGAAGCAGTTTAGGCACAAGTATGTCTCTTACCTTCGTTCTTACGATTGGCACGTCCAATGCTCCTTCCTCTGCTTACAGATCGTACATAATGCGCACGTGTGTTACGCTTTATACACACTGCGCATGCGTGTAACTCCGCCCGCCCCTGACGTCCTTTCTAGTCTATTCCCCGCCTCTTTTTGTTCGGTGCAGTGGGTGAAGAGCACATGGCGGAGTCACAGCAGGTGCGTTCTAATTATAGCAACGAGGAGGAGGAGGAGGAAAGCCCGGATCCGGACACGTCCCGATCCAGAAGGAGAAGATTTAAGGCCACAAATATGTCCTTTGGGGAGATGTTGCAGATGGTCGACATCCTGAAGAAGGCCAACTATGATGGAAAGTATGGGCCTTACCCCAACCCCAATATCAGAAAGGCCAAGATCATGGCGAAAGTGGTCAAGAGTCTGCACCGGAATTTTGGGGTACGACGATCGAAAGATCAGCTCAGGAAGCGGTGGTCGGACCTGAACTTAAGAGAGCCCGAGCAGTACCGAAAGATCCAGAGAGTGCTGCAAAAAAGTAAGTAGTTGTGCTGTGGTCCTATTCTTTTTGTCTTTATTACGTTCGTGCTGCTCCATATGCTTTTCTTAATTGTACAGTTTAAAATGTCAATTTTAATGTTCATGGGCCCATTATTCATTCGTATCAAACATTTTTTTTTCGGCCTCTAAAACACCATTGTTTAGTCCATATGCATTTTCCTAAATTTTTTAGGGCCTACTTGGATGCAAAATATTTGGTTGTGTAGATGGGTTTGTTACTAGAATGAAATGCAAACTAGATTCTGTGTAAGGAGAGGACACTCAGCAGCTGTTTTCACATCTGGACGCTGGAGCACTAGTGTGGGACACAAGAACACCATTTTTATTAGAGGGCCCACACAGGTGTTCCAGTGTATACTATAGGGGGGTCTCCGTCTGTGAAGCTTGTACAAAACAGGTAAAGTATTGCAGCTTGACAAAGGACAATAAAAAAGCG